>NC_091990.1:140954072-141600297 GCF_044704955.1 Pristiophorus japonicus
GATTCCGATTACGGACATGACAATGGCAAACCTCAACCCTGCAAAGTCCTTCTCACCAACTTGTGCCAAAATTGGGAGAGCTGTCCCACAGACTAGTCAAGTAACAGCCCGACATAATCATACCTCTCAGCCAATGTCCCAGACTCCTCCACCATCCCGAGGTACGTCCTGTCCCACTCTAAGGACAGACCCACCAGGGGTGGTGACACAGTGGTATATAGTTGTGAGGGAGTGGCCTTGGGAGTCCTCAACATTGACTCCAGACCCCATGAGGTTTCAGGGCAAGTATGGGCAAGGAAACCTTCTGCTAATTACCACCACCATCAGCTGATGAATCAGTACTCCTCCATGTTGAACACCACTTGGAAGAGGCACTGAGAGTAGCAAGGGTACAGAATATACTGTGGGTGGGGTTCTTCAATGTCCATTATCAAGAGTGTGTCGGTAGCACAACTAGTGGCCGAACTGGTCGGGTCCTGAAGGACACAGCTGCCAGACTGGGCCTGCAGCAGGTGGTGGGAGAACCAACACGAGGGAAAAACCTACTTGACCTCGTCCTCACCAATCTACATGACACCGATGTATTTGTCTATGGGAGCATTGGTAGCAGTGATCACCGCACAATCACTGTGGAGACAAGTCCCGTCTTCACACTGAGGACACTCTCCATTGTGTTGTGTTGCACTATCACCGCTATAAATGGGATAGATTCAGAGCAGATCTAGCAGCTCAAAACTGAGCATCCATGAGGCGCTGTGGCCATCAGCAGCAGCAGAATTATATCCCACCACAATCTGCAACCTCATGGCCCAGCATATCACTCACTCTACCATTACCATCAAGACAGGGGACCAACCCTGGTTCAATGAGGAATCTGGAAGAGCATGCCAGGAGCAGCACCAGACTTACCTAAAAATGATGTGCCAACCTGGGGAAGGTGCAACTCAGGACTACATGTATGCTAAAAAGTGGAAACAGCATGCTAAGCAATCCCACAACCAACAGATCAGATTAAAGCTCTGCAGTCCTGCCACACCCAGTTGTGAATGGTGATGGACCATTAAACAACTAACGGGAGGAGGAGGATCCAGGAACATCTCCACCCTCAATGATGGTGAAGCCCAGCACACGATTGCAAAAGACAAGGCTGAAGATTTTACAACCATCTTCAGCCATCACAGAAGTCAGTCTTCCGTCAATTCAATTCACTACGCGTGATATCAAGAAACAGCTGAGCGCACTAGATAGAGCAAAGGCTATGGACCCCGACAACATCCCAGCTGTCATGCTGAAGACTTGTGCTCCAGAACTAGCCATGCCTCTAGCCAAGCTGTTGCAGTACAGCTACTATACTGGCATCTAGCTAACAATGTGGAAAACTGCCCAGGTATGTCCTGTCCACAAAAAGCAGGACAAATCCAATCCGACCAATTACTGCCCACATCTCAATCATCAGCAAAGTGATGGAGGGTGTCATCAACAGTGCTAGCAAGCGACACTTACTCACCAATAAACTGCTCACCAATGCCAAGTTTGGATTCCACCAGGACCACTCGGCTCAAGACCTCATTTCAGCCTTGGTCCAAACATGGACAAAAGGGCTGAATTCCGGAGGTGAGGTGAGAGTGACTGCCCTTGACATCAAGGCAACATTTGACCAAGTGTGGCATCAAGGAGCCTCAGTAAAACTGAAGTCAGTGGGAATCAGGGGGCAAATTCTCCACTGGCTGGAGTCATACCCAGCACAAAGGAAGATGGGTGTGGTGCTTGCAGGTCAATCGTCCCAGCCTGAGGACATCGCTGCAGGAGTTCCTCAGGGAAGTGTCCTCGGCCCAACCATTTTCAGCTGCTTCATCAGTGACCTTCCCTCCATCATTAGGTCAGAAGTGGAGATGTTTGCTGACGATTGCGTAATGTTCAGTTCCATTCGCAACTCCTCAGATAATGAAACAATCCATGCCCGCATGCAGCAAGACCTGGACTACATTCAGACTTGGGCTGATAAGTGGCAAGTAACATTCACGCCACACAAGTGCCAGGCAATGACTATCTCCAACAGGTGAGAGTCTAACCACCGTTGACATTCAATAGCATTACCTTCGCCGAACCCCCCCACCATGAACATCCTGGGGGGGGGTCACCATTGACCAGAAACTTAACTGCACCAGCCACACAGATACTGTGGCAACAAGAGCGGCTGGGTATTCTGCAGCGAGTGTCTCACCTCCTGATACCCCAAACTATTTCCCCTATCAACAAGCTATAAGTCAGGAGTATGATGGAACACTCTACACTAGCTTGGATGAGTGCAGCCATTTCAATATGCTCGACACCAGCCAGGACAAAGCAACCCACTTGATCCATCACATTTAACATTCACTCCCTCCATCACTGATGTAACGTGGCTGCAGTGTGCACCATCTACAAGTTGCACTGCAGCAACTCACCAAGGCTTCTTTGGCAACACCTCCCAAACCCGCGACCTCTATCGCCTAGGACGACAAAGGCAGCAGGCACGTGGGAACACCACAACCTCCACGTTCCCCTCCAAGTCACACGCCATCCTGACTTGGAAGCATATCGCTGTTCCTTCATCGTCGCTGAGTCAAAAGCCTGGAACTCCCTCCCTAACAGCACTGTGGGAGTACCTTCACCACAAGGACTGCAGCGGTTCAAGAAGATGGCTCACCACCATCTTCTCAAGGGAAATTAAGGATAGGCAATAAATATTGACCTTGCCAGTGACCACATCCCAGGAATGAACAAAAAAAAAGTACAAATGCTGCTCTGGTGCTAATAAAATGAGAATATGCGATCTGAACTGATGCAATGGTTCTCAACAAGTTTTGTGCGTTCTTCAACATGAAAGTTTGCTCAAACTGAACCTATGAAACTCAAACAAGATCATATTTTGGTTGTAGTTAATTATTCTTCATTAAGATCAGTAGTTCTATAAGAAGTATATGTGATGCAGCACAATATAGTATATACCAAGAAAATGCAATCACTCGTACAAATATTATATGTGCATTATATTGAACACTATGTCAATCGTGCCATTCAGAGAATAGCAATAAACAAAACTATTCAAACCAATACCAACTTCCTATCAGTAGTGTTACTTGCTCAGTTGTTTACATGTATCAGTTCCTCTGTTACAGTGGAGTTTAAACCGCGCCCAGTTTGCAATGTACAGGACACAATTGAAACTAACTTGTGAGCTTTTATCAGGTTTGTAGCCGACTCTAAATATTTGGCATATTTCAAAGCTTTTTGAACGAATGCTCTTCGGCTGGTTTATTATTGCAGAATATTTTTGTTTGCAAGCCATTTTTCGAGCTTTTGTTCACACAATATGTTCCTATTGCTATTTCCAAAGAAAAAACACGCAGTGGCACAAGTTGACATAATTTTAAAGTCAGAGCCAAAAATCAGAAAGTACTATTATTTTTTCTAAATTACATGTTATTCTATGCAAAGAAGGATTTTTTAAAAATTGTTTCATCTCAGTTGAATCTGGTTCAAGAATAATTTCTGAGTACAGGTACAGCGTCGAAAATCCAGAGTTCCGGAATCTATACTGTTCTGGAATCCGGACTCCGGGATAATCCGTGGTGGGGTCGTCCGGAATCCAGAAAATATTCCGGGATCCGGACCCGCGCCTTGTGCCACCGACGACCTCGCCCCCACCTCGGGCTGCCGACCCCCTCGCCCCCAACTTGGGCCGACCCCTTTGCCTCGCCCCTGCCTCGGCCCGACCCCCCACCTCCCCACCGCCGCCTGACCCCCTCCTCCCCTCCCCTACCTACCTTGACCCAAGCGTTTCCGGGCTCGGGACATCAGAAAGACGTTCCGAAGTCCAGAAATACATGAACCAGGGCTCGGGCGTTTCCGGATTCGGGACATCATAAAGACTTTCCGAAGCCTGGAAATACACAGAAACCGGAGTGGCCTCGATCCCGAGGCTTCCGGATTCTCGACCTTTTCAACGAACTCCTATTTCCCAAATTCTATCTTGGTAGAATTCCTGCTGTTTGTACTGCTCTATAATTTAGAAGAATTAATGTATCAGAATTCAGTAACATTTACTTTGACTTTTAGTAGCATAATGGTACACAAATGTGGTCGGAGGCCTCCCGCGGGTGGATGCCTCCGACCTGAAAATTTCTACGAACTTACCTGGTTGTCCGGAGACTTGCAGTCCTGGGCCTCGATGCAAAGGCTTGTGTAGAGACACACGTATTCCAGGGACGTGGGCCTTCGCAGGCACCCTGGGATCACGTGGGTCAGCCCTAACAATTTCCATTCATGCTTGAGGCGAGTTCTGCATAAGTATGAATGGGAATACCCCATAAAATACACAAACTCTTAAATTTAAAAAAATCACATTTAAATGTAATTAATTAGTTTTAAAAAGTATGTATTTTTTTGAACAATAAATTTACATAATATAAAGGGTTAAAATAAACGTACCTTATTTCTCAGGTTTTTAAATGTTTAAATTATTGAAAAAAATGTCTATAATTTGAAAGTTTTGTGCTGAGAAAAGCACGTCATGCGCCTGCTTTTATCAGTCGTAAGAATTTCAAGGGCATTCGCTGTTTTTAGTTCAGCTATCCAGCATCCACTGTGCTTTGCTTTTGTTTTAGGTTTCCGTTGAGAACTGTTTCAATCAAAATAATATTTTTCAAACTACTCGAAGTAAATTAATAATGACTCATACTCGAGACTTTGCATGTCAACATGGATTTGTGAAAGGGAAATCCTGCTTGACAAGTCTTCTAGAATTTTTTGAGGATGTTTCCAGTAGAATGGACAAGGGAGAACCAGTTGATGTGGCATATTTGGACTTTCAGAAGGCTTTCGACAAGGTCCAACACAAAAGATTAATGTGCAAAGTTAAAGCACATGGGATTGGGGGTAGTGTGCTGACATGGATTGAGAACTGGTTGTCAGACAGGAAGCAAAAAGTAGGAGTAAATGGGTACTTTTCAGAATGGCAGGCGGTGACTAGTGGGGTACCGCAAGGTTCTGTGCTGGGGCCCCAGCTGTTTACACTGTACACTAATGATTTAGACGAGGGGATTAAATGTAGTATCTCCAAATTTGCGGATGACACTAAGTTAGGTGGCAATGTGAGCTGCGAGGAGGATGCTATGAGGCTGCAGAGCGACTTGGATAGGTTAGGTGAGTGGGCAAATGCATGGCAGATGAAGTATAATGTGGATAAATGTGAGGTTATCCACTTTGGTGGTAAAAACAGAGAGACAGACTATTATCTGAATGGTGACAGATTAGGAAAAGGGGAGGTGCAACGAGACCTGGGTGTCATGGTACATCAGTCATTGAAGGTTGGCATGCAGGAACAGCAGGCGGTTAAGAAAGCAAATGGCATGTTGGCCTTCATAGCGAGGGGATTTGAGTACAGGGGCAGGGAGGTGTTGCTACAGTTGTACAGGGCATTGGTGAGGCCACACCTGGAGTATTGTGTACAGTTTTGGTCTCCTAACTTGAGGAAGGACATTCTTGCTATTGAGGGAGTGCAGCGAAGGTTCACCAGACTGATTCCCGGGATGGCGGGACTGACCTATCAAGAAAGACTGGATCAACTGGGCTTGTATTCACTGGAGTTCAGAAGAATGAGAGGGGACCTCATAGAAACGTTTAAAATTCTGATGGGTTTAGACAGGTTAGATGCAGGAAGAATGTTCCCAATGTCGGGGAAGTCCAGAACCAGGGGTCACAGTCTAAGGATAAGGGGTAAGCCATTTAGGACCGAGATGAGGAGGAACTTCTTCACCCAGAGAATGGTGAACCTGTGGAATTCTCTACCACAGAAAGTTGTTGAGGCCAATTCACTAAATATATTCAAAAAAGAGTTAGATGTAGTCCTTACTACTAAGGGGATCAAGGGGTATGGTGAGAAAGCAGGAATGGGGTACTGAAGTTGCATGTTCAGCCATGATCTCATTGAATGGCGGTGCAGGCTCGAAGGGCCGAATGGCCTACTCCTGCACCTATTTTCTATGTTTCTATGTGCAAACATCAGATCAGAACAAGATTGGACTTGGCTGTGATGTCGCCAACACTTCCTGCCCAGATTGAAGCATGAAGAATAGTCAGTGGGAGATACTAAAGGTCTCCTGGCATTCAGGAACAGTACCCTCACAGGTGTCAAAAGCTTCATGAGAAAATCAGAGAGGGGGAACCAATGAAGCAAGACTAAAACTATCCTGTCTCAAAAAAAAACCTCTAAATTGAGAAATTGCTTCGGCTGCTGTTCGAATATTTGGTCCAGTTTTAATAGAAACATAGAAACATAGAAACTAGGTGCAGGAGCAGGCCATTCAGCCCTACTAGCCTGCACCGCCATTCAATGAGTTCATGGCTGAACATGAAACTTCAGTACCCCCTTCCTGCATTCTCGCCATACCCCTTGATCCCCCGAGTAGTAAGGACTTCATCTAACTCCCTTTTGAATATATTCAGTGAATTGGCCTCAACTACTTTCTGTGGTAGAAAATTCCACAGGTTCACCACTCTCTGGGTGAAGATGTTTCTCCTCATCTCGGTCCTAAATGGCTTAGCCCTTATCCTTAGACTGTGACCCCTGGTTCTGGACTTCCCCAACATTGGGAACATTCTTCCTGCATCTAACCTGTCTAAACCCGTCAGAATTTTAAACGTTTCTATGAGATCCCCTCTCATTCTTCTGAACTCCAGTGAATACAAGCCCAGTTGATCCAGTCTTTCTTGATAGGTCAGTCCCACCATCCCGGGAATCAGTCTGGTGAATCTTCGCTGCACTCCCTCAATAGCAAGAATGTCCTTCCTCAAGTTAGGAGACCAAAACTGTACACAATACTCCAGGTGTGGCCTCACCAAGGCCCTGTACAACTGTAGCAACACCTCCCTGCCCCTGTACTCAAATCCCCTCGTTATGAAGGCCAACATGCCATTTGCTTTCTTAACCGCCTGCTGTACCTGCATGCCAACCTTCAATGACTGATGTACCATGACACCCAGGTCTCGTTGCACCTTCCCTTTTCCTAATCTGTCACCATTCAGATAATAGTCTGTCTCTCTGTTTTTACCACCAAAGTGGATAACCTCACATTTATCCACATTATACTTCATCTGCCATGCATTTGCCAACTCACCTAACCTATCCAAGTCACTCTGCAGCCTCATAGCATCCTCCTCGCAGCTCACACTGTCTCCCAACTTAGTGTCATCCGCAAATGTGGAGATACCACATTTAATCCCCTCATCTAAATCATTAATGTACAATGTAAACAGCTGGGGCCCCAGCACAGAACCTTGCGGTACCCCACTAGTCACTGCCTGCCATTCCGAAAAGTACCCATTTACTCCTACTCTTTGCTTCCTGTCTGACAATCAGTTCTCAATCCACGTCAACACACTACCCCCAATCCCATGTGCTTTAACTTTGCACATTAATCTCTTGTGTGGGACCTTGTCGAAAGCCTTCTGAAAGTCCAAATATACCACATCAACTGGTTCTCCTTTGTCCACTTTACTGGAAACATCCTCAAAAAATTCCAGAAGATTTGTCAAGCATGATTTCCCTTTCACAAATCCATGCTGATTTGGACCTATCATGTCACCATTTTCCAAATGCGCTGCTATGACATCCTTAATAATTGATTCCATCATTTTACCCACTACTGAGGTCAGGCTGACCGGTCTATAATTCCCTGTTTTCTCTCTCCCTCCTTTTTTAAAAAGTGGGGTTACATTGGCTACCCTCCACTCGATAGGAACTGATCCAGAGTCAATGGAATGTTGGAAAATGACTGTCAATGCATCCGCTATTTCCAAGGCCACCTCCTTAAGTACTCTGGGATGCAGTCCATCAGGCTCTGGGGATTTATCGGCCTTCAATCCCATCAATTTCCCCAACACAATTTCCTGACTAATAAAGATTTACCTCAGTTCCTCCTCCTTACTAGACCCTCTGACCCCTTTTATATCCGGAAGGTTGTTTGTGTCCTCCTTAGTGAATACTGAACCAAAGTACTTGTTCAATTGGTCTGCCATTTCTTTGTTCCCCGTTATGACTTCCCCTGATTCTAACTGCAGGGGACCTACGTTTGTCTTTACTAACCTTTTTCTCTTTACATACCTATAGAAACTTTTGCAATCCGCCTTAATGTTCCCTGCAAGCTTCTTCTCGTACTCCATTTTCCCTACCCTAATCAAACCCTTTGTACTCCTCTGCTGAGTTCTAAATTTCTCCCAGTCCCCAGGTTTTGGAAGCATACTTTAGGAAGGATGTCAAGACCATAGAGAAGGTACAGAGGCGATTCACTCAGTTGACACCAGGGACGAGAGGCTTTAGATATAAAGAAACACTCGAAAAACTGAGGTTGGTTTATTACACCCAAGACGAAGAAGAAGTGGAGATTTGATGGAGGTCTTCAAAATTATGAAGAGATTTATGATAAATAAGGTGAAACTATTTCCACTGGTTGGTGAGGTGGTAACTAGAGATCAAGGGGAGAAGTTAGGAGACACTTTATGCAGGTGCTTGTCAGGAAATAGAATACCCTAACAGAACAGTGGTGGAAATGTAATCCAGGTCAGTTTTTAGGCACATGGATAAAGAATTTAAATTTAAACAAAAGGGTATGTGGAAAATGTAGGCGGAATGGGGCTCAATGGATAGCTCTTTCAGATAGCTCGGACAGGTGTAATGGACTGAAGGCCTCCTTGGTGCTGTAACATTCTACGATTCTGTGATTCTAAAACGTTTCTTCATTTATTCTGAAAAAAACATTAGAACTATGTATGAACCAGAAGCAATGACAGATGTGCAGAAATCAAGTATTTTTACAAACTCAGGGATAGAAATTGTCCTGTTTAGCAACGTCCGTTAGCACCTCCAGGGGCACAAAACAGTTTTCGCCTGGGGGCGGGAGTTAGCGGAGGCACTGCCACGGTAGCACGCACCCAGCCAGTAATACGCCGGGCCGCTGCGCAACCGTCAATGACATCATCGGCGTGTGCAGCGACCCCTTAGCGCCGCACGCCGACACCTTTCCGCCTCGTGGCAGGCGCTGGCCAGCGCCCCCCAAAGCTACTGCGAGCAATGTCAGTGCCAGCCTTGCGGGTTAACTCAGGGTGGAAGTTAAAGGGGAGGTCGGGAGCACCCCATGCCGCCATCTTTCTGGTTTGACTGACTCACGGCTCGGCCCGACTTCATCTTCTGTTGCGTGGTCCGGGCTGCCATCGTGCAACCTGGCACTCCGTTTTGGGTGCCCCGCTGCGGTCTCAGCACCACGCTGCCCTGGAGGCCCAGTGGAGCCCATCAGAAGCCCGGCAAAGTGTGCAGCGAAGGACTGTTGAAATGCGTCAGTGCTACGCGGAGCAGCCACGTAGCGCTGACCAACGCACCCCAGTAGCGCCCCGGAACCTATCCCGTGAGATTGCACTCCACTGCCTCTGAGGGGCGGTAACCACAATTTTGCAGCTGTGACGGAACTTTCGCGCCGGGCGCAGGAAATCCCGCCCTGAGTCGGTTACCGCCCCCAATCGGCCCTCTGGGGAATTTCTCCCCCTCAATTTCACCACTTGTATTAGTAACAATTACAAAACGTACAACCTCATTAATAATTACACAGCAAATAGCTCTATCAATGTTCATTACCCTTGTTTTGCAGACATTTTAGTTCTCCAAAGTTACGGGAGACCAGACGATAAAATGTTCAGATAAATGAGTAAGATAAACTATTTATACAGTACTCAATGGTTGGTGTTTAGGATTTTCCTCACTGTGTGACTAAAAATTAATATTGAATGTATGGCATCAGAAGTGAAATGAGCAGGAAACCTGAAGCGATCTAATGAAGTATTTGAGCACTGTTCATTGAGTAATAGATTTATCCCATATTCATTGTTGATGTGCTTCATTTATTACTGATAACACAGCTGTTAAAATGTCCTCAGCAGGCTGTGTGCAGATGTTAACCAGAGAGAGGTCGTATACCCCTGAGCTACCAAGGGAATGAAACCTTTCTTTTCGCATTTTTGTTCACGTTGGAAAAAAATACATTAACACAATCTGACTTCGTCAAAAGTCCATGGGATCTTTCTCTAATGACAAGGGAAATTATTTTAATGCTTATGATTATGGGATATAAACAGCTGTGCAATCAATGATGACATTTTCCTAGTAAGATGGTTCATTATATAATTCATGGGAATGTTATCATACAAAATTCCTGCTGCAGTCCGTATGATATTTTTACATTTTCCGTGCGAGTAGCCTTCTGATATCTTGTGCAAGGAACAATTCTTCATGTGTGACTCTGAGCAGTATCATAGAAAAATTGCGACAGCCATTCGGCCCATCGTGTCCGTGCCAGTCTAAAAAGAGCTACCCAGCCTAATCCCACCTTCCAGCACTAGGTCCGTAGCTCTGTAGGTTGTGGCTCTTTAAATGCACATCCAAGTACCTTTTAAATGTGGTGAGGGTTTCTGCCTCTACCACCCTTTCAGGCAGTGAGTTCCAGACCCCCACCACCCTTTGGATGAAGAAATGTTTCCTCATCTCCCCTCTATACCTTCTACCAACTACTTTAAATCTATGCCCCCTGGTTTTTGACCTCTCTGCTAAGAGAAATAGATCTTTCCTATCCAATCTATTTCGGCCCCTCATGATTTTATACACTTCAATTAAATCTCCCTTCAGTTTCCTCTGTTCCAAGGAAAACAACCCCAGCCAACCTATCCAATCTTTCCTCATAGCTAAAGTTTTCCAGTCCTGGCAACATCCTCGTAAATCTCCTCTGCACCCTTTCTAGTGCAATTACATCCTTCCTGTAATGTAGTGACCAGAACTGCACACAGTACTCAATCTGTGGCCTAACTAGTGTTGTATACATTTTTAGCAGCACTTGCCTGCTCTTGTATTCTATGCGTCGGCTAATAAAGGCAAACATTCCGTATGCCTTTTAACTACATTATCGACCTTTCAGGATTTGTGGACATATACTCCAAGGTCCCTCTGTTCCTCCACACCTCTCAGTATTTTCCCATTTTTATGGATTCCCTTGCCTTGTTGCACCTCCCCAAATGCATTACCAAGTAATTGGCCTGAAGGACATAGAGAAAAGCAATATAAACAGAAAATGCTGGAAATCTCAGCGGGTCAGGCAGCATCTATGGAGATAAAGGGAGCTAACATTTCAGGTCGATGACCCTTCGTCAGAACTGGCAAAAGTTCGAAATGTAACAGATTCTTAAGGAAGTGCTGGGGCCCTGAAAGGGGGAGGGGAGGAAAGAACAAAAGGGAAGGTCTGTGAGAGGGTGGAAGGGAGGAGAGATGTGGGAGACAAAAGGGATTGTGGGCCAAATTGAGATGGTAATGGCACAAGTTAGGAAACAAAAGATGAGTCTAGATAGGGTGTGAATGGCAGAATAATTACCAGCTGCCATGGGAAACACAGGAAAAAATAAAAATAAAAAGGTCGGGTGGGTGGTGGAGGAGGTTTGAAAATGAAAGGGAGGAAAGGGAACAAAATATGGGCCGAGGTTATGGTCTAAAATTGTTGAACTCGATGTTGAGTCCAGAAGGCTGTAAAGTGCCTAAACGAAAAATGAGGTGCTGTTCCTTGAGCTTGCTTTGAGCTTCACTGGAACAGTGTAGGAGGCCGAGGATGGAGAGGTCAGAGTGCGAATGGAGTGGAGAATTAAAGTGACGGGCGACCGAAAGCTCGGGGTCACGCTTACTGACTGAAAGTAGGTGTTCCGCAAAGTGGTCACCCAATCTGCATTTGTCTTCCCAGTGTAGAGGAGACCACATTGTGAGCAGTGAATACAGTATACTAAATTGAAAGAAGTACAAGTAAATCATTGTTTCACCTGGAAGGCGTGTTTGGGGCCCTGGATAGTGAGAAGGGAGGAGGTAAAAGGGCAGGTGTTGCAACTCCTGCGATTGCACGGGAAGGTGCTGTGGGAAGGGGAGGAGGTGCTGGGGATGACTGCTTTTGTATAGAGAACAGCATGACTGATTCCAAGTGTAAAGAGATGAGCTGTGAGGAAAGAGAAGCTTAGGATTTACAATGCAGAAGGAAGACAATACACCTATATCTATAAAGACACACACACACACAAATTATAGGTGATGTTTTTTTTTTGCTTTAGCTCGATGACAAGACACAATTTAAATAACAAGCATCTAAAAATGAGAATAATGCATGACCACTATTAAAATGTACCCATTACATTACCCAGCTCTTCATAAAATATTCAGACTTGGGCCTTCAGTTTCTCTCTGATCCCCCTCTCAAGTCCTCTTGGAGCTGCAGCCTCCAGCCCCAATCTGCCATGCTGCTTCACCAACTACCCAGCCATCTTCCCAAGGCTCCCACTGCCCATCAAACCAATTGTTCCCTCCTGCTGGTCCTCTCCCCACCCTCACCACCCCCCAAAACATTGATTTCGAATACATTTTCAAACCATAATCTATAAGCACTGTAGCCTCCAGCCACGGCAATTTTAACTGTCACCCTAATTGGCGGAAACTGGACGAGGGCTGTTCGAATGAAGCAAGTCACTTACCTTCTCTGACACCCGCTGTGTCCCGATATTAACCTGCTTTATTGAGCAGACGAGCAGGACACCCACAGGAAGGAAGTGGGGCCTTACTTTAAATATGTTTAAAAATGATTAATCAATTTCTGTTACAAACTGCAGCTTCAATAAAGAACTAAAGTACAAAAATGCTATTTGTTTGAGGAAATATTGATGACAAAACACTATTGGGCCAAAATTAAAGTGGCTGTACCAGAATATGAATATATATGGAATAAAAACAGAAAATGCAGGAATACTCAGCATCTCGGGCAGCACCTGTGGAGAGAGAAACAGAGTTAAAGTTTCAGGTCAATGACCTTTCGTCAGAACTGGAAAAAATGAGAGATGCAACACATCTCTCCACAAATGCTGCCTGCCCTGCTGAGTATTTCCAGCATTTTCTGTTTTATTTCAGATTTCCAGCCTCTGCAGTATTTTGCTTTTGTATGAATATGTATGAAATATTTTCTCTTTCTGATCTTGCCATCAAACACATTGCAGCCTGAAAGGAGGTATATTAATATTTTGTAAACCAAGAAACCAAAATAGAACCATTATAAACTTAACTTAAATTGCTTGCTTAACCATGTCTGATGGGGTCAACATTTTTGGGTTGTGTGGACAGAATACTTACAATGTATTCAAACAACAACAAAAAACAGCAATATTGGGCGTGCATTTGTTATATATTGAACCCTTTGCAACCTGTATCACACTACTACCAGAGGGCCTAACTGTTGGAGTCCCAAGGGATCCCAGCATCCCTTGGGAGCACTGTATATAAGCAGGTCATCCACGAGGTACCTGCACTCTGGAGTCTTATTAAAGGAGCTAAGGTCACACTTGTTCATTGTTCACAGTACTCAGTTTCATCCTTTATTATGAGTATAACACCGTTAGTCACATTTTATTCACCTTTCAAAATTTATTCAGCGCTATTGCTATTTTATGCAAAATACCAAACTAAGCAAGGCCCAAGTGTCGATTGTTTTAAGTTTCCGCACATCACCAGATGCACTGGAAAGAGTCACAAGGTTCACCCTCATGAAGTAAGTTGGCAAATCCCTCATTTTTCAGAATTTGTTTTTTAACGTACAGCATTTTATTTTTTCAATGAAGGAAATTGTCTTTTACTGTTGGAGCCTTGTCTCTTTGACAGGAGTTTTATTACAATTATATCAAAATTTACCATTTGTGTATTTTTAGTGTCGCGCCACAGATATGCCACACATAACATGAGATGAACAGGGATGTACCATCAGAGTCAACATTAAAATATTAGCACTGTAGTTACATCCCAAATATAATTAAGCTCCAGGCTTTTCCCCAAGGTCTGGCACAATGGCATACATTTCTGAGTAGCAGCAGTAATGCAAATGTGTTCAGCACCGACCGTATCTCCAACTGGCACAAGTAATGCTGCCAAAATTGGATTACAAATTGAGCCGACAAAATGTTTGCACGAATGACTAATATATTGGTTTATGGTCAGTTTATGTTCTGGAATTCTGGAGTTGCAGTAGTTCAATGATTGTAATTTATTTAGCTTTATTTTGCTGCCCCCTGCCACCCCACCCTGCAACATAATGTTGCACTGTTGGTAATTTGATATGATCTTCAGATACAAATAACTACAGGTTTGAATGTAAAACCCATTTATTTTAATTGGTTTGCATTTTGTCGACTCCTTTCCACAACAAATCAAATTATTGACAATGATGCTATCTTAAGATGTGTTCAAAAGTTGCACTGTCTGAATCTTTAAAAAGTAATATTAAAACCACCATGGAAGATTTGGGGGACAAAATTGCCCCGCGACCCAATCGGGGGCGGTAATCTTCCGGGGCTAGGACTTTTATCCCGCCTCCAAAATGGAATCAGGCCTACTGCCCCTCAAAGGGAGTGGAGCATTGTTTCCGGCGTCCGTTTCTGTTGGGGGCAGTCCCGAGGCGGTAGCGTGGTGCTAGGGCCAGCGCTATGCGGATGCTCCGTGTAATGCCCCTCCCTCTTCCATTAAAGGAGAGGGCTGCTGTGCAATCGGCACGGCCCTTTGGTCTATGCCACTGGACCACCAAGGCAGCTTGAGACCAGGCCATCAGCCCAGCACCCAACACGGAGTGCTAGAAAAAGGGGTAATTTCGCCCTTGAGGTTCCTGCCGTGTTGAGTACAACTATCATAGAAACATAGAAAATAGGTGCAGGAGTAGGCCATTCGGCCCTTTGAACCTGCACCACCATTCAATAAGGTTATGGCTGATCATTCACCTCAGTACCCCTTTCCTGCTTTCTCTCCAAACCCCTTGATCCCTTTAGCCATAAGGGCCATATCTAACTCCCTCTTGAATATATCTAACGAACTGGCATCAACAACTCTCTGCGGTAGAGAATTCCACAGGTTCACCACTCTCTGGGTGAAGAAATTTCTTCTCATCTCGGTCCTAAATGGCTTACCCCTTATCCTTAGGCTGTGACCCTGGTCCTGGACTTCCCCAACATCGGGAACATTCTTCCCGCATCTAACTTGTCCAGTCCCATCAGAATTTTATAACTTTCTATGAAATCCCCTCTCATTCTTCTAAACTCCAGTGAATACAGGCTCAGTACATATTAGTTTTTTTCTAAGTTATCACCTAATTATTTAATTCCTCAAACTTACAGTTTCAAGCTTCGTATTTCTTATTACGTCTCGATATGTACCTTAAAGAAAACCATGACTGTCTTTTAAGTATATTGCAAGCACAGCTTTGAAAATGTGTATTTCTATTATCTCTTTGGCATTGTTAACATTATAATATTTTACCTTCAATAATGACTGTGTCCATGAAATATATGAAAAATATGAAATTAAAATATGCCCCCAATTTATTTTCTATAAATGAAATCTTCCCTTCTGACACCCCTGCAAACAGCTAAATTCCACTGTTTTAATGGGACTGTTGAGAATAGTTATTTTGTTAGCGCACATTTGTTTTATTTTTTTTTCTTGCATCTTTTTCATACTAAAATCCTTCGAAACTTGCCTTCATATATTCACCATCACCATTGGGTACAGCTAATAGATATGTTGCCCAGTCGGGGACCAAGTAACCAAGTCAAACAGACTAGCACGCAATCTGTGAGCAAGCCATCGGGTCAGGTCAATTGTATCATCTAAGAGCCTGATTGGTAGTGTTGCAGCAGACAAGCTTCCTGTATGGTAAGCCATTGTTCTTCCTATCTGGATTTCAGAGTAAAAGCTCCCACCTATTACCCGTGTCTGCTGCTGTGCAGTGCAGGATTGCATTAGCCCAGTACAAAAAGATCTGCTGAGAAGCTTCTACACGACAAATATCTCACACGAGTCAAGGCAAATCATGCAATTATTCATATTGCTTTTAATACCACTCACTATGAACCCCAGGCAAAGGTATTCCCGTTAGCTCATCCTGACCTGAACTGACACGATTCTTCAGACTCTTAATACATAAAAAGAGCTGATGGTCAGTGTTACTGATCGCCTACAAAGAAATTGGAACACTGCGTTGTAAACAAAAAATGCACCAAGTTAGAAAAGGAACATTTGGTAAAGGACCAAGATTAATTATAAACTTTAAGGTCATCAAAATGACAGGCCACATCAGCTATGAACATAAATGATATCTCCAGGGCAGTCAACAAACAGAATGAAACACATTATTTCAGGAAAAATTGTTTTAAAATTCCAGAGTTCACAGAATGCACCATATCAGCCCCTGCAGACTGTGGATAAATTCATTTCCTCGTGATCTTATTGGAGTTTGCCTGAGGAAAAATTAAAATGCAAACCTAAGTACATTTAGTGCTGTGGCACAGCAATGCTACAATAAATGGTGAAAGGATAAGTAATATAGCACATCAGCCTGTTCTTTGTATCATTTATAGAAAATTTCCTCCGAGGCACAAATCAGAGGCAAATCATGCACAGGATAAATATACGGCTCCCCTGTGGTGGTACATGATTTAAGGTGATTGATATTTAATAGTTCATTGTTAGGCTCAGTAATAGAAGGAAAAATCTTTAAACATTTTCATGAAATTCAATTACATATTTGAGAAAAGTGAGATTTGTATACCCTGATAGGACATGGACTCAAATGGCTGCTGCATTCGGTGAGGCTTGTGTGCGACTGTATCTTATTTCAAAGACATAAATATTGTATTTTCAGTATGTATGATCTTTATTGAGCCTTGAGGAAGATGTGCAGGATACGTGCTGGATATTGATGGGTGTGGGACATTGCACCATCACCTGACGCCAGGCCTAATAACTGCAAATTCTAGGTCCGTTACGTGGCATGCATTTTTTATGTATGTTGAAACCCACCATTAATTTATTTTTCAAATAATACTAAAAAATTAGACGGTGCTGTATTTTTCTCTCGCTGTATTGATCACTTCAGAAACGGTGAATCTTGTTTTAAAGCGATCAACCCGGTGACATACCACTAGGGTGCACTTCAAATAAAAGCTATATGGACAGGAGTGTATGGCTCTCGATAAGCAATATTGCACCAGTCATGATGCATCTGAAAATTATGTGTCTACGAAAAGTAAAACTATGGACACGTCAAGACACTTTGAACTCAATGATAAACAATTATATTGATCCTGAGACGTTCCAATCTTGCAGAAAACATGTATGGGAGAGAACCTTTTCAGAAAAAAACACCATTTCTAGCCAGTAATCATCTGGACAGGTTTCATGGGCTTCCCATTCAGAAAGATATTGCACTGGGCGAGGGGTGAGCCTCAACCACTCTCCTTTTTCATTTCCTCTATCTTAAGTTTGCTTCTCACACCAGTGAATAGAGGGTGAGGGCAATGTAACAAATAGCTCATAGTTCCCCAACCCTGCACAGTCCTTCGCAAGATCCACAAACAGGACTGCCCTGGTAGACCCATCATTTCAGCCTGTTCTTGCCCCATGGAAATTATTTCTTCCCATCTCGAATCTATTTTTTCTCCCCTTATCCAGTCTCTTCCCACCTACATCCGCGACTCTTCCTATGACCTCCATCACTTTAACAGTTTCCAGGTTCCTGACCCCAACCCTCTCATTTTCACTATGGAAGTCCAATCCCTCTACACTTCCATTCCCCACCAGGATGGCCTGAGGGTGCTCTGCTTCTTCCTCGAGCAGAGACCCAACCAGTTCCCATACACCACCACCCTCCTCCGCCTGGCTGAATTTGTTCTCACATTGAACAACTTCTCCTTTGAGTCCACTCACTTCCTCCAAATTAAAGGTATTGCTATGGGAACCGCATGGGTCCTAACTATGCCTGCCTTTTCGTGCGATATGTGGAACATTCTTTGCTCCAATCCAACTCGGGTCCCTTCCCTCACCTCTTTTTCCGCTACATTGTTTTCTGCTGTCGCTCTGAACTAGAAAATGTCATTCACTTTGCATCCAATTTCCACCCTTCCCTCATCTTCACATGGTCCACCTCTGACTCTTCCCATCCCTTCCTCAACTTCTCTGTTTCCAGTTCTGGGGATAGACTGTTGACAAATATTTACTCTAAGCCTACTGACTCCCACAGCTACCTGGACTACATTTCTTCTCACCCACATCCTGTAAGGACTCCATTTCATTCTCCCAGTTTCTTTGTCTCCGTCGCATCTGTTCTAATGACACTAGTGCCTCTGATATGGCTTCCTTTTTCCTCAACCTAGGATTTCCTTCCGCCATGGTTAACATGACCCTCGACCGTGTCCGTTCTATTTCCCACACTTCTGCTCTCACCCCTTCCCCTTCCTCCTAGAACCATGACAGGCTTCCCCTTGTCCTCACCTTTCACCCCACCAGCCTCCACGTTCAACGGATCATCCTCCGCAAATTTCCGCCACGATCCCACCACCAATCACATCTTCTCCTCCCCTCCCCTCTAATTCCTAAGGGACCACTCCCTCCGCAAAACACTGGTCCATTCCCCAATCACCCTCAGCAATCCCTCCCCTTCCCACAGCACTTATACGTGCAAGCGCAGGAGATGCAACACCTGACAGTTTACCTCCTCCCTTCCCACTGTCCAGGGTCCCAAATCCTCCTTCCAGGTGAAACAGCGATTTACTTGTACTTCTTTTAATTTAGTATACTGTATTCGCTGCCCTCCTCTCTCTTGGGGAGACCAAATACAGATTGAGTGACCGCTTTGCAGAACATCTCCGTTCAGTCCGTAAACGTGACGCCGAGCTTCCGGTCGCCTGTCACTTTAATTCCCCGTTCCACTCCCACTCTGACATCTCTGTCCTTGGACTTCTCCACTGTTTCAATGAAGCTCAACGCAAGCTCGAGGAACAGCACCTCATCTTTAGTTTAGGCACTTGACAGCCTTGTGAACTCAACATCGAGTTCAACAATTTCTATCCATACGTTGTTCCCTTTCCTCCTTTTTTTTTTAAACAAAGCCTCCCCCCCCCCTTTTTATTTTTCTTTCTCTTTTTTTCGCTCTTTCCCATGGCAGCTGGTAATTATTCCATCATTCAGACTCATCTTTTGTATCCTAACTTGTGCCATTACCATCTTGATTTGGTCCATCATCACTTTTGTCTCTCAACTCACTCATAATCGGAGCTAGAAACATAAAAACATAGAAATTTACAGCAGAAAAGGAGGCAATTTTGGCCCATCGTGTCTGCGGCAGCCGACAAAGAGCCATACGGCTCTCGGTCAGCAGCCCTGAAGGTTACATATAAACCTATGAATAATGAACAATGATAGACAGGTAAAGAGCATCAGGCCCAACCAGTCCACCCCACATAACTGCGATATCCCACGTATCGCAACATTTTGCACTCCACCCCACCCGGAGCCATGCGATCTCCTGGGAGAGGCAAAAAAACAGATAAAAACCCAGGCCAATTGGAGAAAAAAATCTGGGAAAATTCCTCTCCGACCCATCCAGCCAATCGAAACTAATCCAGGAGAAGACTCTGGTCGTATTAGATTCCCTGAAGTACTTACCATCGTATCTGCGCCAGCCAACAAGAGGTTATCCAGTCTCGTCCCACTTCCCAGCTCTAGGTCCGTAACCCTGCAGGTTATGGCACTTCAAGTGCCCATCCAAGCACCTTTTAAATGTGGTGAGGGTTTCTGTCTCAACCACCTTTCCAGGCAGTGAGTTTCAAACCCCCACAACTCTCTACGTGAAGCAGCTTCCCCTCAAATCCCCTCTAAATCTTCCACCTACCACCTAAAACCTATTCCCCCTCGGAGTTGACCCCTCCACCAAGGGAAATAGGCCCTTGCTATCCACTATATCCAGGCCCCTCAAAATATCATACATCTCAATGAGGTCTCCTCTCAGCCTCCTCTGTTCCAAGGCGAACAAACATAGAGTATCCAATCTGTCCTCAAAGCTAAGATTCTCCATTCCAAGCAGCATCCTTGTAAATCTCCTCTGCACCCTCTCCAGTCCAATCACGTCCTTCCTGTAATACGCCGACCAGAACTGCACGCAGTATTGCAGCTGTGGCCTAACCAGTGTATTATACAATTTAAGCACATCCTCCCTGCTCTTGTATTCTATGCCTCGGCCAAAAAGGCAAGCATTCCATATGCCTTATTAACCAGCTTATCCACATGGCCTGCTACTTTCAGGGATCTGTAGACAAGCACTCCAAGGTCCCTTTGTTCATCTACACTTCTAAGTGGCCTACTATTTAATGTGTATACCCTTTCCTTATTAGCCCTCCACAAATGCATTACCTCACACTTCTCCGAATTAAATTCCATTTGCCACTGTTCTGCCCACCAGACCAATAGATTGATACCCTCCTGCAGTCCATGACTTTCCTCTTCATTATCAACCACACAGCCAATTTTAGAATCATCTGCAAACTTTTTAATCATACCCCTTATATTCAAATCTAGATAATTGATGTATACCACAAAAAGCATAGGACCCAGTACTGAGCCCTTCTAGTCACATAAACATCCATCAACCATTACCCTTTGCTTCCTACCTCTAAACCAATTTTGATCCAACTTGCCACTTTGCCCTGAATCCCATGGGCTTTTACCATCATGGCCAGTCTGCCATGTGGGACCTTATCAAAAGTTTTGCTAAAGTCCATATACACTAGATCGTACGCGCTACCCTCATCGACCCTCCTGGTTACATCCTCGAAAAATTCAATCATGTTAGTCAAACACGACCTTCCCTTAACAAATCCATGCTGATTATCCTTTTTAATCCTTGCTTTTCTAAATGTAGATTTATCCTGTCCTTCAGGATTTTTTCCAATAATTTTCCACCACTCATCATCATAGGCGTTCCCCTCAAACGAGGATGACTTGCTTCCACATGGGTTCACAGATGTTTCAATGAAGGACCCGATATTCCACTCCTGAACTCCATTTGAGTGGGTGGAAGATGCCTGTGCATGGATTTTTTAATGTGTGATGACCGTTGCACACCAGCCACCACACGGGCTCGACAGAGCGAGGTCTTTATCCAGTGGCAAGGATTAACCAAGACAAATGGAGACCTGCTCTGCTGCACGGACCTAATGCGCACACATATCGCAATGTGGGCTGGCCCTCGGCTCTTCTGGGCCCCGTACCCTCATTCACCGCACCTTTGCCCACGATGTCCCACCACTGAGGTTTAGCTGACAGGCCTGACCCTTTCTCCCTTCTTAAACAAGGGTACCACATTAACAGTCCTCCAGTCCTCCGGCAGCATGCCGGAATCCAAAGAGGACTGGAAAATTATGGTCAAGGCCTCTGCTATTTCCTCTTTTGCTTCGCTCAACAGCCTGGGATGCATTTCATCCAGGCCTGAGGACTTATGCACTTTTAAAGCTGCTAAACCTCTTAATACCTCCTCTCTCACCATGTTTATTTCATCCAGAATTTCACACACCTCCTCGATAGCAGTATCTGCATTGCCCTTTCCTTTGTGAAAACAGACGCAAAGTATTCATTAAGAACCATACCCACATCTTCCACCTCCACACACAGATAGGTCCTACCCTTTCTTTAGTTATCCTCTTGCTCTTAATATATTTATAGAACATCTTTGGGTTTTCCTTGATTTTACTTGCCAAGAATTTTTCATGTTCTCTGTTAGCATTCCTAATATCCTTTTTAATTTCACCTCTGAACTTTCTATATTGCTCCAGAGATTCTACAGTATTTAGCCATCAGTATATGATATAATATTCCTTTTTTTCTTAATCCTTCCCTGTAAGCCCCTAGACATCCATAGGGCTCTAGAATTGTTATTCCCACCCTTTTTCTTTAAGGGCCTGAGAGTCCTCCGGATCTCCTTGAATGCCTCCCACCGTTCCAACACTGATTTACCCACAAGTAGCTGTTTCCAATCCATTGTGGCCAAATCATTTCTCAACTTAGCAAAGTAAACTTTTCTCCAATTTGGGACTTTTATTCCTGGTTTATCCTTGTCCTTATCCATAACTATCTTGAATCTAACTGAATCCAAAACCGCCCCCTCCGGCTTGTTACATAGTGACTAAAAAAGTTCTCGAATGCATTTTAGGAATTCCGCACCCTCTATATCCTTCACACTATATTTTCCCCAATCAATATTAGGATAGTTGAAATCCCCTACTATTACTGCCCGATGGTTTTTGGACCACAGAAATTTGCCGACATATTTGCTTTTCTATCTCCCCCTCACTGTTTGGGGGTCTATAATACACGCCCAGCCTCGTGAATGCCCTTTTTTTATCTTTCAGTTCGACCCATATGGCCTCATTTGATGATCCCTCTAACATATCATCCCTCCTCACAGCTGAAATAGTTTCTTTATTCAATACCGCGACCCCCCCACCCATTTTTACCGCCCTCTCTGTCCTGTTTAAAAATCCTGTAACCAAGAATATTGATCTGCCAAATCTACCCCTCTTTCAGCCATGTCTCTGTAATGACAATAATGTCATCCTCCCAAGTATCTACCTGTGCTCTCAGCTCATCCGCCTTGTTCGCTATACTCCTTGCATTGAAGTATATACCATTCAGCACAGGAAGACCTCCTTGACTACAACTTACTAACCCTTGTTTCCTGTGTCTTACAGATTCACTTTCTACATTCTTGCTTTCCAATTTCAGCTTTATTTCCTTCCCTATTGAATTAGCAGGGGCTACCCAAAAGGGACACAGGCACGTCAGCATGATCACATCCCCCTGGAGGAGATGGTGCTGGCCATTCTTAGGAGGGCAATCACTGAGCCCATGTCCAGTAGCGAGGCTGAAGCAATCCATGATGTAGTATCCTTATACTTAACCCTCCTCCTCACATCCCACTCCCCCCTCTTTCAACTATCCCTTCTGACTTACAAGATGCAGATTGTGTAAGCATGCATCTCTTGTTCTCTCCCTCCCGTCCCATTACCACAGCCTTAACCTTGTGCCTTTCTCCTTTCAGATAGCCAAGAACTGCCACCTGGCCAGGCACTGGTGGAGGAGCAGGAAGACCGTGATCATGAAGATACACAGGGACTCCATTTCACACTCCCAGCCCACGAGCTCAGATACTGACACTTTGCAAACTTTAAAAGATAGGTTAAACGTGGGATTTGCATGTGGCGAGACGCAGGGCACGAGTCGTCTGCAGCCAGGGTAGGGACAAAGTGCAGCATCGGTGCCAGCTCCCCAGAGGGCGAGGTCACACATGAGTTCTGCTGCAGAGGACTCAGATGAGGACTTTGATGGTGCAGCCTGCAGAAGGTGGTTGATGGGAATGGATACTGAAATGTTTGGTGCATTGGCAGGTCTGCTAGAAAGCCTGAGTGCAACGTCAAGGAGTATGGAGGAGTCCGTCACCAAACTTGCACAGGTCTTTGTGCAGAGATTGCAGTCCATCATTTGCAGGTTGGAATTGATGGCCAACTTCATGACCACACTTGTGGACCCAACCATGATACAGGGTCTGATGGCTGATGTCTCAGCTTCCATTGCAGCACAAGCAGAAGTAACCCCAGTGAAAGCTCAGTCTTCTATCATGCAAGCTCAGCTTGCTGCCACACAGGATCAGATTGCCCCATTGTGTGGAAAGAGGCATGCAGGGTGTCACAGCAGTCCAACAATCTGTCCTGCACTGCTGCGCTGTCGGAGGTGTGATCTTTCGGCTGAACTGTTAAACCGAGGCCTCGACTCCTCTCTCAGATGAACAGGAAAGATCCCATGGCACTATTTCGAAGAAGAGCAGGGGAGTTATCCTCGGTGTCCCAGCCAAAATTTATCCCTCGATTAACATTACTAAAAAAAACAGATTATCTGGTCATTATCACATTGCTGTTTGCGGGACCTTGCTGTGCGCAGATTGGCTGCTATTTCATTGGTTGTAAATTGCTTTGGGACATCCAATGATCATGAAAGTTACTATATAAATGCAAGTCTTTCTTTCTATTCTCCATCAGATTACTAGGATTGCTGAGGTGCCGTCCTGGGGGAGTGTCAGTGGCTGCATGGACCACAAACATGCTATCCAATGAAAGCATTCATTCTCCAACTACTGCCACTCTGTTAGTGCCCTTGATGTTGCCCATCAGCTAGCCAGCCTAGACCACTGTCGCCCATGCCGAGGTGGGGCAGTCTACAGTCGGGCCTTCGAGCCCCAAGGCTGCTCGAGGTCATCCTGCAAGGCCATCTGCAGTCTCCTCCACTGAAAATCAGCAGCCTTACACCAGCCGTGGTGCAAACACTGGTGTAGCGCTTAGTAGGAACACTAGTATAGGCAAAGGCACATAGAAGACAGGCACTAAGGGAATGCACAAGGGTGATTAGCTAACTATTTTATGCAATATTGGATGGAATGAATGGTCTGCACAGAGTGATCCTAAAGGGAGTGCTTCTAAACTGAGTGCTAAAGTTGGGAATTAGGAGAGAATGTAAATTTGGTGTGGAGGGGGATGGAGGAGAGAGCGAGAGAAGCAGATGGAGATTAAAATAGGCCCAGAACCTGAGGGGAGCACAAGCGTCAGGGAGAAAGGTAAGTGACGTCAGCACAAGGAAGGAGCTGCAAAGAAAAAAAAAAGGTGAGTAGCTGCTGATTGTTTTTTTTTTAAGGCTTGAGTTCACTTCTGTTAAGTTAGTTAATAGTCTATTAAGTAGAGACATGCCTGGGCACCTCAGTCCCATGGAATGCACATCTTGTGTCATGGTGGCACTCCAGGATACTCCCTGTGTCCTGGACAACCTCATGTGTCGTTAGCTGGAGGAGCTCGAGCTCTGGGTTTCAGAGCATGAGCACCAGCTGGTGTCACTGCGATACGTCCAAGAGGCTGATTGCTGCGGAGATAGCACATTTCAGGAGGTGGTCAATGTTGTGTATCTGTAAAGCATGCACTCCCATGTTCTGTCACCAGCGAGTGCATCCCTTGAAGTCCCAAGGGATCCCAGCATCCCTTGGGAGCACTGTATATAAGCCGGCCGCTAAGGCCTGTTCCTCACTCTGGAGTGTCTTAATAAAGACTGAGGTCACTGTTACTTTAACCTCCCTGTGTGCAGTCTCATCTGTGGTAGGAACACAACAACTGGCGACGAGTATACGAATCCAATGCAAAGATGCAGCAAACTGTGGTCATACTCGAGAAGTTCTCTGAGGGTGAGGACTGGGAAGCCTATGTTGAATGGCTAGACCAGCACTTTGTATCCAACGAGCTGGACGGAGAAGGAAGCGCTGCAAAAAGGAGAGCGATCCTCCTCACAGTCTGCGGGGCACCGACCTACAGCCTCATGAAGAATCTTCTGGCTCCGGTGAAACCCACAGATAAGTCATATAAGGAGCTGTGTACACTGGTTCGGGAGCATCTTAACCCGAGGGAGAACATGCTGATGGCGAGGTATTGGTTCTACACGTGCCAGCGATCTGAAGTCAGGAAGTGGCGAGCTATATCGCCGAGCTAAGGCGACTTGCAGGACAATGTGAGTTTGATGACTACCTGGAGCAAATGCTCAGAGACTTTTTATACTGGGCATTGGCCGTGAGACAATCCTACGAAAACTTTTGACTGTAGAGACACCGACGCTCAGTAAGGCCATTGCAATAGCACAGGCGTTTATGTCCACCAGTGATAACACCAAACAAATCTCTCAGCACACAAGTGCGAGCAATGTTCATAAATTAACTGGAATTGTTTGCGAGCAGAAATGCACAGGGCAGAAACCACGAGTCTGCAACTGCCAGCAGGCCTCTGGTGACCCAGATGACTCAGAGTCCCCAACAAAGGATGAATGCAAGACAATTCACACCTTGTTGGCTCATTTTTCAGATGAGCTGCAAGCTCTGCAAAACCTGCTAACCACCACGTGGCAGAGGAAGATCGGTCCATGGTGGATCAAAACAATTTAGAGCCTCAGAGAGAGGATGCTGAAGTACACAAGGTGCACACGAAATGTCCACCTATAATGCTAAATGTAAAATTGAATGGCTTACTCGTAGCCATGGAACTAAACACTGGCGCTAGCCAATCCATCATGAGTAAAAAGGTGTTTGAGAGACTGTGGTGCAACAAGGCACTCAGACCAGCCCTTAGCCCCATCCACACAAAATTGAGAATGTACACCAAAGAGCTTATCACTGTCCTGGGCAGCGCCATGGTCAAGGTCACCTACGAGGGCACGGTGCACGAACTGCCCCAGGCGATGGCCCCACACTGCTTGGAAGGAGCTCGCTGAGCAAAATTCGTTGGAATTGGGATGACATCCGAGCGCTATCACATGTTAATGAGGCCTCATGTACCCAGGTTCTTAACAAATTTCTTTCCCTTTTTGAGCCAGGCATTGGAAACTTTTCCGGAGTGAAGGTGCGGATCCACTTGGTCCCAGAGGCACGACCCATTCACAAGGCGCGAGCGGTACCTCACATGATGAGGGAGAGAGTGGAAATCGAGCTAGATAGGCTACAACGCAAGGGCATCATCTCCCCAGTGTAATTCAGTGAGTGGGCCAGCCCGATTGTTCCAGTACTCAAAAGTGATGGCACGGTCAGGATTTGCGGCGATTACAAAGTAACTATTAATCGTTTCTCGCTACAGGACCAATACCTGCTACCTATTTGCGACGCTGGCAGGAGGCAAGACGTTCACCAAGCTCGACCTGACTTCGGCCTACATGATGCAGGAACTGGAGGAGTCTTCTAAGGACCTCTTCTGCATCAACACGCACAAGAGACTGTTCATCTACAACAGATGCCCTTTTGGAATTCGGTCGGCTGCAGCGATACTCATGCCTCAGCCAGCATACAAAGGTGGGCACTCGCGCCATCAGCATATAACTATACCATCCGCCACAGGCCAGGCACCGAGAACTGTGTGGATGCTCTCAGTCGGCTACCATTGGTCGCCACGGGGGTGGAAATGGCGCAGCCTGCAAACTTGTTGATGGTGGCGCAGCCCGCAGATTTGTTGATGGTCATGGAAGCGTTTGAAAATGATAAATCACCTGTCACGGCCCGCCAGATTAGGACGTGGACCAGCCAAGATCCTCTGCTGTCCCTAGTAAAAAACTGTGTACTGCATGGGAGCTGGGCCAGCATCCCCATTGAAATGTAAGAGCTAATCAAGCAGTTCCAGTGGCGAAAGGATGAGTTGTCCATTCAGGCAGACTGCCTGTTTGGGGTAACCACTTAGTGCTACCCAAAAAGGGCAGGGAGACATTCATCTCGGATCTCCACAGCGCACACCCGGTATAGTAATGATGAAAGCGACAGCCAGATCCCACGTGTGGTGGCACGGTATCGACTCTGACTTAGAGTCCTGTGCACGGCAATGCAGCGTATGTGCTCAGTTGAGCAATGCGCCCAGAGAGGCACCACTAAGTTTGTGTTCCTGGCCTTCCAGACCATGGTCAAGAATCCATGTCGACTATGCGGGCCCGATCCTCTGTATAATGTTCCTGGTGGTGGTGGATGCTTTTTCAAAATGGATTGAATGTGAAATAATGTCAGGAAGCACCTCCACCGCCACCATTGAAAGCCTGAGGGCCATGTTTGCCACCCACGGCCTGCCTGACATATTGTTCAGTGACAACGTGCCATGTTTCACCAGTGCTGAATTTAAAGAATTCATGACCCGCAATGGGATCAAACATGTCACCTCGGCCCTGTTTAAACCAGCCTCCAATGGGCAGGCAGAGCGGGCAGTACAAACCATCAAACAGAGCCTTAAACGAGTCACAGAAGGCTCACTCCAAGCCCGCCTGTCCCGAGTACTGCTCAGCTACCGCACGAGACCCCACTCGCTCACAGGGGTGCCCCCAACTGAGCTACTCATGAAAAGGACACTTAAAACCAAACTCTCGCTGGTTCACCCCAACCTGCATGATCAGGTAGAGAGCAGGCGGCAGCAACAAAATGTAAACGATGGTCGCGCCACTGTGTCACGGGAAATTGATCTGAATGACCCTGTGTATGTGCTAAACTATGGGCATGGTCCCAAGTGGATCGCGGGCACGGTGATAGCTAAACAAGGGATTAGGGTGTTTGTAGTCAAACTGGACAATGGACACATTTGCAGAAAGCACCTGGACCAAACGAGGCTGCAGTTCACAGATGCCCTGAACAACCCACAGCAAACACCATCTTTTTTGAGCCCACAACACACACCCAAAGGATCAACGACACCACCCCAGACCAGGAAATCGAACCCATCACGCCCAACAGCACAGCAAGCCAGGCTCACCTAGCAGCCCTGCAGGGCCAACAACACGCCAGCCCAGTGAGGGCATAGCCAACACACCAGAACAGACATTTGTACCGAGACGGTCCATCAGGGAAATAAAAGCTCTCGACCGCCTCACCTTGTAAATAGTTTTCACTTTGACTTTGATGGGGAGTGATGTTGTGTATCTGTAAAGCATGCACTCACATGTTCCGCCACCAGGGAGTGCATCCCCTGAAGTCCCATGGGATCACAGCATCCCTTGGGAGCATTGTATATAAGCCGGCCCCTAAAGCCTGTTCCTCACTCTGGAGTGTCTTAATAAAGACTGAGGTCACTGTTACTTTAACCTCCCTGTGTG
This sequence comes from Pristiophorus japonicus, assembly GCF_044704955.1. Classification (NCBI taxonomy): domain Eukaryota; kingdom Metazoa; phylum Chordata; class Chondrichthyes; family Pristiophoridae; genus Pristiophorus; species Pristiophorus japonicus. The sequence goes on from NC_091990.1 coordinate 140,982,682, forward strand.
CAGTCTCATCTGTGTTGGGAGCACAACAGTCACCACGCAGCATAAGAGTGCAGGCAGAGAGCGAATGTGTGACCGCTGGGCAGACAAGGAGGACCAGGCAGTTAGTGTCGGAGTCTCCCGAGTGCATCTCATTCTCTAACTGGTATTCAGGGATGTGGGCCATGATTCCTCTGGGGAGCACAGCCAGAGCCAAGTTCCCAGCACCCGAGGTGGCTCAGCTGTACAAGGGGGAAGAGGAAGTTCAGGAAAGCAATAGTGATAGGAGACTCAATAGTTCAGGGATCAGACAGGCGTTTCTGTGGTAGCAGACATGATTGCAGAGTGGTATGTTGCCTTCCTGGTGCCAGGGTCAAGGATATCACTGCATGCAAGACCACGAAAAATCTTGAGATGCACTTGGTGAGGACTGCAGTGCTCCTCCAGAGCAGTCCTAGCAGTGGAACTGTTGTTTCAGCAACTCAGTGGTCTGCTGTACAATGTTTTGTGTGGAAGTATGGCTCTTTTTTACACATGCTGGACACATGTGGGCTGGGGAGTGGAGTCACGAGCCAAGTGGTCAAATGTTAACCCTTATCATCCAGCCGTCAGACTCTGGTTTGACATGATGGCTCAAGACTGCGGCAACAGTGGACTGGCGCAGAACGAAGGCATCATGACTGTTGCTAGGATATCGGGCATTGACCTGTATGATAAGCTGAGCATGGTCGTGCACCAACTGCACATTCAGCGAGTGGAAACCTTTGCAGTTGTGGTACATCTCAGCATTTATGTGCCCTGCCTGCAAAGCCACGTGCGTGCAGTCAAATGCAGCCTGCACAATGGGGAAGTCTGCTATCCTGTCAAAGACACGTGTCCACTCCACCTGCTTCTCTCTGTTCAGAGGGAAGACAATAAAGTCCCCTCTCTTGGTAGAAAGAGCACCTGTCATCTCTCTTATGCAGCAGTGGATGGCGAACTGGGAGATGTTACAGATGTCGCCTGCTCCATCCTGGAAGGATCCCGATATGGGGAACTTCAGGGCCACAGCTAGCTGCCCAGCCTGTCCTTGCACTGGTATGCGGCTGCAGCACTGGTTGCAAGAGATTGCAGAGTTCTGTGAGCACCTCCTTCATAAAGCATACTTTCCTCACACACTGCTCCTGGCTCAGGCTGAGATAAGAGAATTACTCTCGGATGACCCTCGGTAGGTAAGACATCCTGCTGAGAGCCCTTCTCCCCCACCCCTCCTCTACCCCCCCTATGAGCAGCTTGTCCTCTTCTTTGCAGCCTCTGCTCCAACTCCCTGTCATGCTGTAGTCCAGGGGAGATGTCAAATAGAGCACCCATAACTGGGAGCAAGTGGTCTGACCAGAATCCTTGAAGTTGGAAGCAAGGCCTCCACCTGAACACACCTGTCACCTCACCAATTGTAAACAAGTATAAACGTTGCAAACAGTTTCACAAAGTTACACAGAGCGAGTAGAAATCAATCTGCAACTAAACTTAGGTTGTTTGCTGATCCCTTTAAATTTGGCTCTGCTGAATGCATGTTCAGCTGTGCCAGGTTAACACGGGGTTAGCTCGAGCATTGTCAACAAAAATGGCAGCTCTGGCATCAAATCAGCATTGCATGATGATTGATGTCATTGATGTCATTATTGAAACGTATAAGATTATGAGGAGGCTTGACAAGGTGGATGCAGAGAGGATGTTTCCTATGATCGGGGATACTAGAACTAGGGGGCATAATCTTAGAATAAGGGGCTGCCCATTCAAAACTGAGCCGAGGAGGAATTTATTTTCTCAGCGGTTGTAAATCTGTGGAACTCTGTGCCTCAGAGAACTGTGGAAGCTGGGACATTGAATAATAGAGGTAGACAGTTTCTTAACCGATAAGGGATTAAGGGGAGCGGGCAGGGAAGTCCATGATCGGATCAGCCATGATCATATTAAATGGCGGAGCAGGCTCGAGGGGCCGTATGGCCTACTCCTGCTCCTATTACTTATGTTCTTATGTTCTCATCTGCGCACTCTGCATACTCCTGCCGCAAGCTCCTAACGCCCGCCCCACCACCCTCACCAAGATGGTGTCCGGAGCAGGACACACCAGAAGTGTGCGTGCGTGATGTTGATGCCATTTCCGAATCAAAACGGCACCCGTTGTACAAAAAAATCAGGCGCTATGAAGTTGGATTTTTCACCCGCTGTCTTTTGGATAAGTGATTAAACCGAGGCCCTATCTGCCCTCTCAAGTGGACGTAAAAAAACAAATGGCACTATATGAAGAAGGACAGGAGATTCTTGGCCAATATTTATTCCTCAACCAACTTCACTAAAACAAATTATCTGTTTATTTATCTCCTTGCTGGTTGTAGGATCTTGCTGTGTGCAAATTGTTTGCTGTGTTTCCCTGAGTGACTACACTTCAAAGGGAGTGACTACACTTCATTGTCTGTAAAGCACTTCCGGATGTCCTGAAATCATGGAAGGAGTTATATATATATTTTCCTTTATAAAATCGCTTCATATTTCTTGTCCAATATTTACGTTATACAATCTGTTCAAAAATCTGAGATGGCAGGAAACAGAATGCAAATAATGGAGCTTCTTATTCAGACAGGCTTCATCCCAGCTAACTAATTGATCCTGAATATTAGGTGGCATTTCGAGTTCCATTTTACAAATTAGCGACAGAAAACACATAATCTATCTGCACTCGGCTGACATATATCCTCAGAAATTAAATGACTCCAGCAAAACTAGACTCAATGCCAAGAAGCACATATTTTCAACTTAGTTACTGTCCCCAGCCACTAATGTTGGCTCCATATCTGTCATTATGGTAGGACCAATTAAGATAGAACATGTAAACTGGCAGAGAGCAAACACAGAGGAATAATTTATTACTCACTGGAATCCACATGATTTAAATTGAACAAAATTTAGGTATTCAGAGGAAAACCTGAAATTGCCCACTTCAAACGACTTCAGATTTTACTTTGGCCTTGAATACTCTCAGAGTACGCCATCATACTGCCTTTGAAATTGACCGCAGGCTCGGGCTGTCCGCTTGTGCATGTTCTAAATCCCGAACTTGCGATGTGTCAAGTTTCAACTGCACACCGGCTTCACTGCACGTTTCAGCTCATCATTCAAATCAACCTGCTGGTGAAAAGTTGGGCTAATTGCCCACCTACTGCGCATTAGCTACCCTGAAAATGTTTAAAGTCTGGTGCAAACAGGCGCAGGGAGCCTGTTGCACAGCGTAACAGGAGGCAGGGGAGGTGATGAGAAAATTGTATGAATGTTCAGCTAGGTTAATGCTACGGCCCATAACAACGACGGACTGGTTTGTGTCTGAGCAGTTACAAACTTGGAAAGAAACTTTCCTTTGTTTGAGTTTGAAGACAGGGCCTTTTTGTGTCATTGTCTTTGCTGCTCAAAAGCCTTTTCTGGTTTCAGTTTAATGATTTCCCAACTTCTATTTAGATAGGATTTCATTCACTTTCATGATTTCTTCATGTTATCAGACATTGAAACTTTCGATTTTAGATTATTTGAATTAATCACACGTTATTTCATCTAATAGAGGAGAAACAAATTCAATCGGCCTTTCAGACCTTAATTATAGGTTTATGTTGTCATGGACCAGAATTTTAAAGAGCAATGTTAATTCAGCAGCATGCCTTGTATAAAAAGCATCCGAACTGCGTTTTATGGTTTTAAGGACACCGCAGTAAAAAGTATCTCAAGACTTTTCAATGTTTGATCGACTTCTATTATTTTTGAAATCTTGGTTTGTATATTAAATATTATTGTAATTTATTAATAAAATGGCATTTCTGACAACAAAATTATTTAAAATAAGTTGTGGGCAAATCAGCAATCTCCTCTGTTTCTTGATTGGCTAAGAGTCAGGAAGTGAAAGGAGCAACGCCCCACGTGATCTCAGGTTCGCATACACACAACGGTGCGCTCCTAGGACCCATGGACCACTATACTGTGCACAACTCCGCAACATTTGAAAGCAACCTCTTGAAGGGGGTTTCGCCTGAGCTAAGTGCGGATTTCGTTCAGATGTAGGCGACATACTCCGAAGCTGTGCCGCCGACCGCAAATTCAGGGTCATTATTTTCAGTCTCATTTTAAATACACTTACTTTTTTCGACGCCACTCCAGATTAAATTATCCTGCCCAACACATACCTTTATCATCCTACAATAACTACAAGAAGTCTTATGTTCTTATGTATGAATAGCAATGCCTTTACAGCTATTTTGTCAATTCCTTTGTACCATCTAGCTGTCGATACATTTACAAGACCCTCAACACTAGCACTCCCATGAGAATGCAAATCGAAAATAAGCAACCACTTCTTTAATATTTAAAGTGTATAAAACATTCTTGGAACAACAGGTTCTGCCAAGCCCACAATGAACCCGTGCAAGGCACCACCACACTTACTTCCATCCGTGGTAAAATAATGTAAAGTAATAGAACAATGGATAGGCTTGTGAATTTGCCAGAGAGGCAATGGTCACAGATATAGAAAAGGTATAGAAAAGCACACCGTACACAGAGGTCATATTTCCTAACCATGATTTTTTTCTCCTGGTTACAAATAGCAATATATTAAGAAATGCATAATCAAGATCTCACAACAATACAACATTTCAACATGTAGGATTCACTTACCACGTTCAACTCTAATTCGCCAGGCAAGTTCTGTAGGTTCCAAAGTTCTGGATGAATGATAAACTACAGAGAAAAATGAAACGGACATGAATAAAAATCCATCTGGTATTATTAAAGGTATGCAATCCCACATGTAGATCTAATTTTCAATTAGTCCTTCAAAATAAAATCTTCCACACTTGTGTTGTAGGTTGCCTGCTCTCTTTACATGTACATTTGATATCCAACCACAATGGAACTCCGCTCCAACTGATGAAAAAGGGCTAGGTATTATCAATGCTATCAGTGAGGAAAACACATGACCAGACTGATTCCCGGGATGGCGGGACTGACTTATCAAGAAAGACTGGATCAACTGGGCTTGTATTCACTGGAGTTCAGAAGAATGAGAGGGGACCTCATAGAAACATTTAAAATTCTGACGGGGCTAGACAGGTTAGATGCAGGAAGAATGTTCCCAATGTTGGGGAAGTCCAGAACCAGAGGTCACAGTCTAAGGATAAGGGGTAAGCCATTTAGGACCGAGATGCGGAGGAACTTCTTCACCCAGAGAGTGGTGAACCTGTGGAATTCTCTACCACAGAAAGTTGTTGAGGCCAATTCACTAAATATATTCAAAAAGGAGTTAGATGAGGTCCTTACTACTAGGGGGATCAAGGGGTATGGCGAGAAAGCAGGAATGGGGTACTGAAGTTGAATGTTCAGCCATGAACTCATTGAATGGCGGTGCAGGCTAGAAGGGCCGAATGGCCTACTCCTGCACCTATTTTCTATGTTTCTATGTTTCTATACTACGTGCTCGCCACGTATGGGAAAAGCACACTGAAGCTCACAATCATGATCAATAAACTGTTGTACTACTTGTACATTCCTTTTTTTTCTATATCTTTAAGTGCCAAAAGGAGTGATGTAATTGAAAAGTCTGACAATGTGAAAGCTATTCAATTCTGGCATTATTTCAGGCCTATTATTGACATCTGTGACCATATCCTCAAGGCCGGTGCTCCTTCTGGTTGGACTCATTTATCCGACGTACTACAGTGTTCAGTTAATTAACTGCACACTTATTTGGGCTTTTCTGACAGATATCCTTGCAAACAAAAACTATCAGAAATGGTTGCCAGGACAAATAGAATTTGAAGAGGCTTAAAGGAAACACTGGAAATAAGCCGAGATGGAGGATCCAACAAGTAACTCACTTGACATGTTGTGTAGCTAATGGATTTAAATCTTCCATCCTTTCTGTGGAATATGCTATAGTTCATTAGAATCTGCTCAGTCTTCAATAATAGTTATGCAACTAAAAGCTGTCAACAATTACCTTCAACGATCTGCTACCAACATCAAAAATAAAAGTGCACTTTACAGATGAAAGTTAGTTTGCTATTGGACAGATCTGACTTTACATATTGAACATACGGACATAGGTTGGATATGTATACATCCTTGTGACAATTTTTGGCAATGCCCATCTATCATTTATTCCTGAATAATAGATTGGCCATGAATAAATGACTACGGATGACGCAGCCTCACATGCTCCCACAAGCTGAAAGCTAATATTTGGCCCCGTGCACATCTGCCATGTATTCCTGCAGCATGCACTGCATTTGATAATATATATCAGGAGGTAGAGTTTCCGCTAGGTTGCGCTAGTTTTCCAGCACAATTCGCCTGAAATCGGCCAAACCAGCACAATAGATCACGGAATTTCATGCGGAAGTTTTGCACAGCACAAATCGAGGCTCCACAATATTTTGCACTGGTTCAAAAAAAAATCATGCTGGAAGCCGGCCCCACCCAGAACACGAATGCCACGCCCCCAGACCGAATTAATCAGCATGTGGGGTTCCCGCTAATCGTTGCCCAATTGTGCTGTGATTATGCAAAATGAGTTTGAGTGGAAACTTTAACTATAACTTCACTTTGGAAAACTAGCGCAATTTTGAGCGCAATTTGCACTCGGAGTGCTGATCAAGCCAAAAGTGGAAACTCGATCACCAGGTATTTAAGCATCATTAAATCAGTTTTTATTGCCAATTTAAAAACCCAGGTATTTTTAGCGTTTATATTATTGCTAAAAAGGGTCAATTAGTTCAAAAAAAATTGAGTACAAAAGCCCAGGTAGACACAGAAAGTAATATGAGAAGATAATGACCAATTTGGGGGTTTTCCCATCAAATTTGGGTGGAAATGCTTTTTACCAATTCGCCACCCAAAAAAAATCCAGGAATTAATTTGTGGAAATTGGTCAAAACTGATAGTTAATATCTCTATAGGAATTGATTATTTTTATTTCAATTTGTGAAAAAAGTGGCAGTCAGTGTTTGCTTGAATTGGCTGCACATCTGAGATGGGACAGGTGCCATACATGTTAAGATTACAGAACATAATCTGGCCTAAGACAGTTTAAAAAATACTTTTCAGAATAACTGGGGCTCGGAAGCACATTGTTTATTAATTATACATAGAATTGGCCAGGAGTGAAACACTATTTATATCAGGTTCAGTTGGTTTCATTTAGTGACAGCTATTGGTGTCATTATAAAGTAATGGGCTTTGTGTCAGAATAAATGAACTTGCACAGGTGAAAAGACTATTGGTGGTAGTCATAGACATATGATGCCAAAGGTAGACAAACACACACGTACACAAACACAGATACACACAATGGATGATACAATGGATTAGCACATTGTCCTTTCATCCCTGGGACTAGGATTTGAATGATGCCTTAAAACACAATTGTCTTTATTACTTAGGCTCAATTGGTAACACTCCTATCTCTGAGTCAGAAGGCTGTGAGTTCCAGAATTTGAGTACATAATTTTGGTGCTCTAGTACAGTACCAAGCAAGTGAAGGCTCTTCTCTCTGCAATGGCTGCAAGTGGATAATCTCAGTCTAGTTCTGAGTGCCAAAAATTGCTGGTCACAGGAATGTGGGAAGGGAGGACCTTGAGACAATCACTATCACTAGGGGGGTAGTGCTGGACAGGCGAATGGGACTCAAGGTAGACAAGTCCCCTGATCCTGATGAAATGCATCCCAGGGTATTAAAAGAGATGGCGGAAGTTATAGAGATGCATTCGTTATAATCTACCAAAAGTCTCTGGACTCTGGAGAGGTACCAGCGGATTGGAAAGCAGCTAATGTAACGCCTCTGTTTAAAAAAAGGGGGCAGACAAAAGGCAGGTAACTATAGGCCGGTTAGTTTAACATCTGTAGTGGGGAAAGTGCTTGAAACTATCATTAAGGAAGAAATAGCGGGACACCTAGATAGGAATCGTGCAATCAAGCAGACGCAGCATGGATTCATAAAGGGGAAATCATTTTTAACTAATTTACTGGAATTCTTTGAGGATATAACGAGCATAGTGGATAAAGGTGTACCGATGGATGTGGTGCATTTAGAGTTTCAAAAGGCATTCGATAAGGTGCCACACAAAAGGTTACTGCAGAAGATAAGGGTACGCGGAGTCAGAGGAAATGTATTAGCATGGATAGAGAATTGGCTGGTGAACAGAAAGCAGAGAGTCGGGATAAATGGATCCTTTTCAGGTTGGAAATCGGAGGTTAATGGTGTGCCACAGGGATTGGTGCTGGGACCTCAACTGTTTACAATATACATAGATGACCTGGAAGAGGGGACAGAGTGTAGTGCAACAAAATTTGCAGATGACACAAAGATTAGTGGGAAAGCGGGTTGTGTAGAGGACACAGAAAGGCTGCAAAGAGATTTAGATAGGTTAAGCGAATGGGCTAAGTTTTGGCAGATGGAATACAATGTCGGAAAGTGTGAGGTCATCCACCTTGGCTAAAAAAAACAGTAAAAGGGAATATTATTTGAATTGGGAGAAATTACAACATGCTGCGGTGCAGAGGGACCTGGGGGTCCTTGTGCATGAATCCCAAAAAGTTAGTTTGCAGGTGCAGCAGGTAATCAGGAAGGCGAATGGAATGTTGGCCTACATTGCGAGAGGGATGGAGTACAAAAGCAGGGAGGTCCTTCTGCAACTGTATAGGGTATTGATGAGGCTGCACCTGGAGTACTGCGTGCAGTTTTGGTCACCTTACTTAAGGAAGGATATACTAGCTTTGGAGGGGGTACAGAGACGATTCACGAGGCTGATTCCGGAGATGAGGGGGTTACCTTATGATGGTAGATTGAGTAGACTGGGTCTTTACTCGTTGGAGTTCAGAAGGATGAGGGGTGATCTTATAGAAACATTTAAAATAAGGAAAGGGATAGACAAGATAGAGGCAGAGAGGTTGTTTCCACTGGTCGGGGAGACTAGAACTAGGGGGCACAACTTCAAAATACGGGGGAGGCAATTTAAAACCGAGTTGAGAAGGAATTTCTTGTCCCAGAGGGTTGTGAATCTGTGGAATTCTCTGCCCAAGGAAGCAGTTGAGGCTAGCTCATTGAATGTATTCAAGTCACAGATAGATAGATTTTTAACCAATAAGGGAATTAAGGGTTACAGGGAGCGGGCGGGTAAATGTAGCTGAGTCCACGGCCAGATCAGCCATGATCTTGTTGAATGGCGGAGCAGGCTCGAGGGGCTCGATGGCCTACTCCTGTTCCTAATTCTTATGTTCTTATGTTCTTATGGTTGTAAGTCCATTCCTTAACACTATCCATTAGAATCATAGAACAATTACAATACAGAAGGAGGCCATTCAGCCCATCATGTGCGTGCTGGTCGAAAAAGAGCTACAGAGCCTAATCCCACCTTCCAGCACGAGGTCTGTAGCCCTGTAGTTAACAGCTCTTTAATTGCACATCCAAGTACTTTTTAAATGTAATGAGGGTTTCTGCCTCTACCACCCTTTCAGGCAGTGAGTTCCAGACCCCCACCACCCTCTGGGTGAAGAAATCTTTCCTCATCTCCCCTCTAATCTTTCTACCAACTATTTTAAATCTATGCCCCCTGGTTATTGATCCCTCTGCTGAGGGAAATATGTCCTTCCTATCCACTCTATCTAGGCTCCTCATAATTTGTACACCTCAAATAAACCTCCCCTTACTCTCCTCTGATCCAAGGAAAACAACCCCAGCCTACCCAATCTTTGCTAAAGTTCTCCAGTCCTGGCAACATCCTCGTAAATCTCCTCTGCACCCTTTCAAGTGCAATCACATCTTGTAATGTGGTGACCAGAACTGTATGCAGTACTCAAGTTGTGGCCTAACTAGTGTTATATACATTTCTAGCATAACATCCCTGCTCTTGTATTCTATGCCTCGGCTAATAAAGGAAAGCATATGTCTTGTTAACTACCTTATCAACCTGTCCTGCTACCTTTAAGGATATGTGGACATATATTCCAAGGTGTCTCTGTTCCTCCACACCTCTCAGTATCCTCCCATTTATTGTGTGTTCCCTTGCCTTGTTACCATACGATTTGCCACTTTTCTGCTCAACTGACCAGTTCATCATTATCTTCCTGCAGTCTGGGGCTTTCCTCCTCACTGTCAATCACATAGCCAATTTTTGTATCATCTGCAAATTTATTTATCATGTCCCCTACATTTAAGTCTAAATCATTGATATATACTGCAAAAAGTAAGTGACCGAATACTGAACCCTGTGGAACCCCACTGGAAACAGCCTTCAAGTCGCAAAAACTCCCCTTAACCCTGTGCTCCCTGCCACTGAGCCAATTTTGGATCCAATTTGCCACTCTCCCTTGGATCCCATCGGCTTTTACTTTTTTGATCAGCCTGCCATGTGGGACTTTGTCAAAAGCCTTTCTAAAATCCATGCAAACTACATCAAAGACACTTGCCTCATTGACCCTCCTTGTTACTTCCTTGTCAGTAATTGGCAGTCTCACTCAAAGAAGCCACAAGGACAACTGACCTGGAAACTGGAAAGATTTTCACACAAACAGCGAGGTTCGCGTTGAGGCATATTGTACAGGCAGAGATGGTTTCTCTCTGAATCTAAATCTCACCCAATATGTAATCTTGAAGTGGACATTCAAATGCTAATATTACTTACCTGAAGAAGCACAGAATTCTGCCAAAAATGAGTTTAAAGTGTGTTACTTATAGGGGTATAACTTCCAGATGACACATGGGGATAATGTGCGTCTTCCTGTATTATCACTGCAGTGCGAAACACAACTTCATTTTGATTAAGTCTTCAATAATATCAACAACAAACCAATGCATCACAACATTTGTCATATTTAAAATCCTATAAACGCGGCTCGGGATCATTAACTATATTAAATAGCCTCGCACAATGCTGAGGCATTTTGCTTGTAGAAATTAGGTAAACAGAATCAATTAATTGTTCAATAGGAGTTACTGCCAGAGAAAATGATCAGAGAGGAGCATTTCATTTCTTATTAAAAGGGATATGGGAAGACTTCCTATTAAAAAGATAGGATTCTTGTAGGTTTAAGCAGAGACAAACAAACAAGCAAGCTAGCTTAGTTAATTGGACAGCTAGTAAAAACTGGTTCCCAAAACAGGCCAGCGGTGAGTCAGCTAGGAACAGTATAAAAAGAGGGGGCTTGGTGCAGTCTTGCTCGGACTGCAGCGGCAGGTCAGAGTGCAAAGGTAAGAGTTTGGTAAGTGGGAGCGGGAGGTGTTGCTTTGTCTTGTTTTCCCCAACAGTGCTGACTCCCCGACATGGGAGGAAAAGAAAACGAAGTGTGACGTCACAGCAAGAGGTTCAGGGACGTTGGAGCGGCCTATAAAGGCCCAGCGGCAGTCGAGAGGCAGCGGCAGTCGGAGAGGCAGGAGAACGGGGACGTCGGAGCGGCCTATAAAGGCCAGCTGGTGCAGCTGCAGCAGGGAGAGAAGACAAAAAAGAAGTAGAAAGAAATCGAAAGGTGACGTCACAGCCAAGGGGGTAAGTGATTGATGAGTAGCTTTTCTTTTTCTTTTCTTTATCAGTAAGTAACCTTTAGCATTATTGTTGCCAAATTAAGTTAATCTAGGGGTTAAGTCATGGCAGGAAGCTCAGACACGTGTTATGCTTCTCCTGTACTATGGAGGAAGTCAGGGATGCTTCCAGTGTCCCTGAGACTACATATGTGGGAAGTGTATCCGACTGCAGCTCCTGACAGACCGCATTGCGGCACTGGAGCTGCGGGTGGATTCACTCTGGAGCATCCACGATGCTGAGAATGATGTGAATAGCATGTTTAGTGAGTTGTCTTACCACAGGTAAAGGTAACACAGCCAGATAGGGGATGGGTGACCAACAAGAAGAGCAGTGGAAGGAAGGTAGTGGAGGGGTCCCCTTCAATCATCCCCCTACACCGCTTTGGATACTGTTGAGGGGGATGACTCATCAGGGGAGGGCAACAGCAGCCAAGTCCATGGCACCATGGGTGGATGTGCTGCACAGGAGGGCAGGAAAAAGAGTGGGAGAGCTATAGTGATAGTAATGTACTGACGTGGGTAGAGAACTGGTTGGCAGACAAGAAGCAGAGAGTCGGGATAAACGAGTCCTTTTCAGAATGGCAGGCAGTTACTAGTGGGGTGCCGCAGGGCTCAGTGCTGGGACCCCAGCTCTTTATAATATACATTAACGACTCGGATGAAGGAATAGAGTGTAATATCTCCAAGTTTGCGGATGACACTAAACTGGGTGGCGGTGTGAGCTGTGAGGAGGACGCTAAGAGGATGCAGGGTGACTTGGACAGGTTAGGTGAGTGGGCAAATACATGTCAGATGCAGTATAATGTGGATAAATGTGAGGTTATCCATTTTGGGGGCAAAAACACGAAGGCAGAATATTATATGAATGGCGGCAGACTAAAAAAGGGGGGGTGCAACGAGACCTGAGTGTCATGGTTCATCAGTCACTGAAAGTGGGCACGCAGGTATAGCAGGCGGTAAGGAAGACAAATGGTATGTTGGCCTTCATGGCTAGAGGATTTGAGTATAAAGCAGGGAGGTCTTACTGCAGTTGTACAGGGCCTTAGTGAGACCTCACCTGGAATATTGTGTTCAGTTTTGGTCTCCTAGTCTGAGGAAGGACGTTCTTGCTATTGAGGGAGTGCAGCGAAGGTTCACCAGACTGATTCCAGGGATGGCTGGGCTGTCATATGAGCAGAGACTGGATCGACTGGGCCTTTATTCACTGGAGTTTAGAAGGATGAGAGGGGATCTCATAGAAACATATAAGATTCTGACGGGACTGGACAGGTTAAATGTGGGAAGAATGTTCTCGATGTTGGGGAAGTCCAGAACCAGGGGACACAGTCTTAGGATAAGGGGTAGGCCATTTAGGACTGAGATGAGGAGAAACTTCTTCATTCAGAGAGTTGTTGACCTGTGGAATTCCCTGCCGCTGAGAGTTGTTGATGTCAGTTCATTGGAAATATTCAAGAGGGAGTTAGATATGGCCCTTTAGATTAAGGGGATCAAGGGGTATGGAGAGAAAGCAGGAAAGGGGTACTGAAGAAATGATCAGCCATGATCTTATTGAATGGCGGTGCAGGCTCGAAGGGCCAAATGGCCTACTCCTGCACCTATTTTCTATGTTTCTATGTTTTATTTAAATTATTTGCTGAACTCTGAATACTACAGCAATGGTCAACTTTTACTTTCAGATCTAATGTTACAATCATTTTCATTAGTGTGGCTCAGTTGGAAGCACTCTTGCATTTGAATCGGATGAATTTAGAGTTAAGTCCTGTAATCCAAATATGTTAGGTACTCCAGTACAGTAGCAAGCCAGACTTACATTGTTGGAGGTGCTGCCTTTCGATAAGGTATTAAACTGGGGTCCTATCTGGCTATTATATGTTGACCTTGGCTCAGTGGTAGTAATTCTGGATCTACGACAGAAGATTGTAGTTGTGGTACCTGTTAGGTCTTCAGAGGCTCTAATAATGATTCCATAAGACAATGGGCCCAAGTTTCCACAAGAAAAAAAACGGGCGCCCCTCCGAGCTGGGCGCCCGTTTTTTGCGCCTAAAACGGCGCCTAAAAAAATCCTCGGTATTCTCCACCTACTTACAGGTCCTCTGGCTCTCGGCGCAGCCAGCACGAGCTGTGGGGGGGCGGAGCCAGGTCCCTGCGCTGAAAACAGTGCCGGGACCTCTGCACATGCGCGCTACAGTCGGCACGCAAGTGCAGTAGCTCCAGGCGCCGAACTGTGTGGGAGGGGCCCGAAGCACGCAGCCCCTAGCCCTGGCTGAATGGCCTCACTGGGGCTGCGTGAATGAGGCTCCTCCCACGGCCAGCTCCTGCTCCCCGCCCGACCAGACCCGACACTCGCTCCCCCCCTCGCCGACCCGACCCGAGACCCGCTCCCCCCCCGCCCCGACACGACACCCGTGCCCCCCCCCCGACCCGACACCTGCGCCCCCCCCGCCCCGACCTGAGACCCGACACCCGCTCTCCCCCCCCGCCCCGACCCGAGACCCGCTCCCCCCCCCGACCAGACATCCGCTCCCCCCGACCCGACACCCGCCCCGACCCGACACCCGCTCCCCCCCCCCGCCCCGACCCGAGACCCGACACCCCGCTCCCCCCCCCCGCCCCGACCCGAGACCCGCTCCCCCCCCGATCAGACATCCGCTCCCCCCGACCCGAGACCCGCTCCCCCCCCCGCCCCGAAACCCGAGACCCGCTCCCCCCGCCCCGACCCGATACCCGCTCCCCCCCCCGCCCCCCCCTCCGACTGACCCGATCCCCCCCCCGCTCTCTCTCTCTCTCCCTCCTCTCTCCCTCCCTCTCTCCCTCCCTCCCTCTCTTCTTCTCTCTCTCCCTCCCTCTCTCTCCCCCTCACTCCCTCCCTCCCTCCCTCTCTCCCCCTCACTCCCTCCCTCCCTCTCTCCCTCCCTCCCTTTCTCTCTCCATCCCTCTCTCCCTCCCTCCCTTTCTCTCTCCATCTCTCCCTCTCTCCCTCCCTCCCTCCCTCTCTCTCTCTCTCTCTCTACCTCCCTCTCTCTCTCTCTACCTCCCTCTCTCCCCCTCCCGCTCAGCGGCACGAACGGCTGCAGAATTCTCCCTGGCTGAAGCACTTTCACACAGGTAGGAAGATGGTTTATTTAATCTTTTCTTGGCTTATAAATGTTTATTCAGGTTGGTTTTATTTGTATAATATTTGTAGAAGTATAAATAAGGATTTATTGTCGAATTTAATGAGATCCCTTCCCCCCCACCACGTTCTGGACGCCTAATTTGTAACCTGCGCCTGATTTTTTAATGTGTAGAACAGGTTTTTTCAGTTCTACAAAAATCTTCACTGGCTCCATTCTACTTTAGTTTGGAGTACATTTTCACTGTGGAAACTTTCAAATCAGGCGTCAGTGGCTGGACACGCCCCCTTTTGAAGAAAAAATTCTGTTCTAAACTAGAACTGTTCTACCTGACTAGAACTGCAGAAAAAAAAATGTGGAGAATTGCGATTTCTAAAATAGTCCGTTCTCCACCAGTTGCTCCTAAAAATCAGGCGCGAATCATGTGGAATCTTGGGCCCAATGTGTTGTGCTTGAACTGAAGTGACCTTAGTCCATGTAATGTAACTTCAGAGTGAGGATCACACATAGTGGACTTCCTTTTATACTCGGCCAGGCACACCTGTACAGGTAATCTATAAGTCTCCCACTGCAGTGCCCTCTGGTGGCACACCTTGTGATACCACAAACTGTAGCCAGGTAGGAGTCGTGACATCACTCTCCCCCAAGTCCTTAGTGCAAATCGCCTTTGCATTGACTGTGCTCTGGGCTTAGCTCTATCTGGTTGATTCTTGGAGGGTCGTTTCCATCTTGGGTTAGTAGGTGGTGTTTCGTTGGCAGTAGAGTTGCTGGTGGTTTCTGTTTGTGCGTCCATGACCGCTCCATTCTCTCCCCACCGCCACATACAGATTGTGCCGTTGCCTCATTACATTCATATACATTCAAGTCCAAAACAAATTTGCATTTATAGTATTGCATTCATGGTACCGTGGTGAGGTAAGTACATTTGAATGGTGAGGTATATACTTGGAGTCAGTGCTGGGGTCAGCACCTGTGCGTGAGGACAAACTAGTGCCAGAAATGCCGGATGGTGTCCAGGTAGTCTGGTGGTGGCGCGGTGCCCAGTGCTGGCAGTGGGAACCCAGTTGGCTCAAGTTGCCTGCTCTCGGGGCTTTTGCCGTTACTTCTAGCGTCGGGCAGGTTCACAGATGCCTGTGACCTCCCTGTCCTCTCCTTGCACCCCGGATCCCTGAGAAGCAGTCATCTAGCAGTGCAAAGGGGACTGCTGACTCGCTTGCCTGGACGTTATTTGGTTTGGGATCCTGGCTGGTCCCAGTCCCATTTGGGAGAACCGTTGCGAGTGACCCATCGTTCCCGGGTGTAGCCTTGGTGGCGATAGGGACTGGGGACTGCGCCTTAGCACAGTTTGCTCTTTCAGGCTCGTGGCGGTTGGTGCCATTGGGTGCCTGAGAGGTGGAGCAGATCGGGGGCAGGGTATCGATACCAGTGCCATCGCCTGCTCTGCAGCTTGTTTATATTAGCTGCCTGTGGCCACACTCCGTGGTGCATCACTCTGGTCCCAGGGATGCAGGCTACAGCATTGGGTAGCTTGCTGGACCTGTGTGCACCCGATGAGTGTTTGCCCGCTGCATTGACTGTGTGCAGTTGAACTCCTACATCGCACAATGTTTCATCACTCACTGTAAATAACCTGTAGCTCTGATCGCAATCATAGAAACATAGAAACATAGAAAATAGGTGCAGGAGCAGGCCATTCAGCCCTTCTAGCCTGCACCGCCATTCAATGAGTTCATGGCTGAACATGAAACTTCAGTACCCACTTCCTGCTTTCACGCCATACCCCTTGATCCCCCGAGTAGTAAGGACTTCATCTAACTCCCTTTTGAATATATTTAGTGAATTGGCCTCAACTACTTCCTGTGGTAGAGAATTCCACAGGTTCACCACTCTCTGGGTGAAGAAGTTTCTCCTTATCTCGGTCCTAAATGGCTTACCCCTTATCCTTAGACTGTGACCCCTGGTTCTGGACTTCCCCAACATTGGGAACATTCTTCCTGCATCCAACCTGTCCAAACCCGTCAGAATTTTAAACGTTTCTATGAGGTCCCCTCTCACTCTTCTGAACTCCAGTGAATACAAGCCCAGTTGATCCAGTCTTTCTTGATAGGTCAGTCCCACCATCCCGGGAATCAGTCTGGTGAATCTTCGCTGCACTCCCTCAATAGCAAGTATGCCCTTCCTCAAGTTAGGAGACCAAAACTGTACACAATACTCCAGGTGTGGCCTCACCAAGGCCCTGTACAACTGTAGCAACACCTCCCTGCCCCTGTACTCAAATCCCCTCGCTATGAAGGCCAACATGCCATTTGCTTTCTTAACCGCCTGCTGTACCTGCATGCCAACCTTCAATGACTGATGTACCATGACACCCAGGTCTCGTGGCACCTTCCCTTTTCCTAATCTGTCACCATTCAGATAATAGTCTGTCTCTCTGTTTTTACCACCAAAGTGGATAACCTCACATTTATCCACATTATACTTCATCTGCCACGCATTTGCCCACTCACCTAACCTATCCAAGTCACTCTGTAGCCTCATAGCATCCTCCTCGCAGCTCACACTGCCACCCAACTTAGTGTCATCCGCAAATTTGGAGATACTACATTTAATCCCCTCGTCTAAATCATTAATGTACAATGTAAACAGCTGGGGCCCCAGCACAGAACCCTGCGGTACCCCACTAGTCACTGCCTGCCATTCCTAAAAGTACCCATTTACTCCTACTCTTTGCTTCCTGTCTGACAACCAGTTCTCAATCCACGTCAGCACACTACCCCCAATCCCATGTGCTTTAACTTTGCACATTAATCTCCTGTGTGGGACCTTGTCGAAAGCCTTCTGAAAGTGCAAATATACCACATCAACTGGTACTCCTTTGTCCACTTTATTGGAAACATCCTCAAAAAATTCCAGAAGATTTGTCAAGCATGATCTCCCTTTCACAAATCCATGCTGACTTGGACCTATCATGTCACCATTTTCCAAATGCGCAGCTATGACATCCTTAATAATTGATTCCATCATTTTGCCCACTACTGAGGTCAGGCTGACCGGTCTATAATTCCCTGCTTTCTCTCTCCCTCCTTTTTTAAAAAGTGGGGTTACATTGGCTACCCTCCACTCCATAGGAACTGATCCAGAGTCAATGGAATGTTGGAAAATGACTGTCAATGCATCCGCTATTTCCAAGGCCACCTCCTTAAGTACTCTGGGATGCAGTCCATCAGGCCCTGGGGATTTATCGGCCTTCAATCCCATCAATTTCCCCAACACAATTTCCCGACTAATAAAGATTTCCCTCAGTTCCTCCTCCTTAATAGACCCTCTGACCACTTTTATATCCGGAAGGTTGTTTGTGTCCTCCTTAGTGAATACTGAACCAAAGTACTTGTTCAATTGGTCTGCCATTTCTTTGTTCCCCGTTATGACTTCCCCTGATTCTGACTGCAGGGGACCTACGTTTGTCTTTACTAACCTTTTTCTCTTTACATACCTATAGAAACTTTTGCAATCCGCCTTAATGTTCCCTGCAAGCTTCTTCTCGTACTCCATTTTCCCTGCCCTAATCAAACCCTTTGTCCTCCTCTGCTGAGTTCTAAATTTCTCCCAGTCCCCAGGTTCGCTGCTATTTCTGGCCAATTTGTATGCCATTTCCTTGGCTTTAATACTATCCCTGATTTCCCTAGATAGCCACGGTTGAGCCACCTTCCCTTTTTTATTTTTACGCCAGACTTTTCCTTGCTTATTGCATGCACACAACTCTGATCATCAATTATATATTTTAACTCTAACTCACAATTGCTATTACATTGATTGAGAATGTGGACCTGTCCCTTTAAGTCTTGCTGTCTTTACCCCAGTCCTGTTCTTCGCTTGGTGCCATGTGTTGCTCCATCAGCGCTGCACCTCGTGGTCTGGCCACTGCCATCTTTTTCTTCAGCGCCTCACCTCCTGGTTTGGGCGCCATCTTTCTTCCATCCACAATGTTGACTGCTGTGATCCTCTTCTCCCCCGGGTTATGCCACTGAAGCTGGGAAGTCGCCTCTGAGTCCAATTTTCTTCCCCCGGAGACCAGCCACTGGAGCCTGAAAAATGCGTTCGGGTCGTCTCAGCTGGATCATCTCCATGCAGTCGAGCTGAGCGGTCTATGCCTCAGGTGCTGTGCTAGTCTGCTCTCTGGTTCCAGATCCAACCTCAGATGGGGTTTGCTTTGCCTCTGAGTGTGGGGGACGTTGATCGCAGGAGGGATGAGATCTTCCGAGCACCAGTGGATCTTCTCCATCCACCTTCTTCTGAGTAGCGTTGGTCCATCACCTGCAACAATCCACAGGGGTAACTTGTGCACCGCGCCATCATGGAGTACCTTAACGTTCGTACTACCAAAGACTGGGATAAGTTCATTTGCCTGAACTGGGACCAACTTGGATCATTCAGCCTGATTGTCCCATAGCCTCTCAAAGGCTTCTCCATTCATTATGGGACTGGCTTGCCCCACTGTCCACTTCCATGAAAACTGGAACACCAGTTATCTCAACTTCCATCCTCAACGGAGAACATTCGGTGGTGCATGCTATATACCTCATCATGGGGCTGAGCTGTCTCTCTGACTATCGCTTCATAATCCGTGCTGGATTCATGCCCATCTGCAGACTCTTCATCAACACAGTGACTCATATTTCTTGTACACATTCACTGGAAGTGTCCCCTTGTGCTGCAGCCTTTACATACATAGTCTTTAAAATGGCACTGGTGAGCCCTGTGATTCCCTCCGCAATTAGCCCCCCTCGGCGGACTCTGAGTTAAAGGACTTGGGGGCTTGTTCTCTCTCCCCTGAAAAGATTCACGTTCTACAGTCTAGCCTCTAAAAGGTGCCATTCTGTGTACAGTACTTGCTGGTTTGAGTCCTGAGCATGAGTCATCCGCCTAGAGCCGCAGGTTGAGGTCGTGAATGCTTGGCTCACGGAGATGACCTTCTGCAGTATGGCTGTGGTATCTGCAGATAGTAGCTTATGAAGAAGGCCCTCAAGGCTGATTCCGATGACAAAGGCATCCCGCAGCGCTTCGGTGAGGTGGTCGCCGAAATCACATAGTGCCGCCAACCTCCTGAGGTCTGCAGCATATTTCGCGATCTCCTGGCCTTCGGGTCATCGGTGTGTATAAAACCGGTGTCTGGTTGTGAGGATGCTCTCTTTGGGCTTGAGTTGTTCTTGGATCAGCATTACAACTTGTACGTCTTGGTCATTGTCTTCGCTGGTGCCAGCAAGTCTCTGACGAGGCCATAGACAGTGGGCCAACAACTGGTTAGCGACTGCTTGTTCTTTTAATTTTTTTAGCGATTTGTGTTGTGGTGGCGTGGGCAATGTTTTGGGAATGTTTTTGTGTGTTTTTTTTTAAGGTTAACCTCCGCGCCCACCCCCCCCGCCCAATTTTGCGCTTTGAAAAGTGTACAATGTCTCACTTCGCACTGCGCTCCCTGACGCAGAGCCCAGATGGCGAAAATTCCTTACCAAAGCACAGACTATTCCCGTCCGGTAACTTTCCTGCCCTGCCTCCATTTTCACCCCAAAGCCTAAAATCCAACCCAATGGTTTCGGTCTTCCCAATATTTAGTCAGAGGAAATTTCTGCTCATCCAGTACTGGTGATGTGAGGATAAGAATCTTAAAGCCAATTCTTTGGGCAATTCAGTAACTCTTGCAGGAATGACATCTATATGAATGTCAGGTAAGGAATGGATCAGATTTGGCTGCAATGCCCCCTCCTCACCACCATCCCAGTTGAAAATCCTGCTTCCAGAAATGAAAAGAAAAATACTGCAGATGGTGGAAATCTGAAACAAAAATAGAAAATGCTCGAAATACACACCAGGTTGTGAAGGAATTCTACTTTATAACTTCTTTAAAAATAAGACACTACCTATAACTTCTTTAAAAATTCTACGTTATAACTTCATTATAAATAAGCCCAGCCGGATTTAGAAACCCTAAAGAAGTCTAGCTTTCACAGACTGACCTTAGATAAGTTACTTTATTATCTTCTTGAAAGAGGACAATTGTTAAAATAAGCAGTCAGCTTGAATGGCCTCATCTGATTGTTCATCATAAACAAATGGTAGCTGCCCTCTTGACTGCAGATGGCAAATCGAACAATGATTGCATGCAAACACACTAGTTAGTTCAGTTGAATTAGCAAAATATCAAGTACCTCACATAAACAAACCTAAAATCTTGGGATCATAGAGAAATTATTGGATAACCTCGTAAGAATGACACAACATGAAGAAAACACTTCAAATGCCCAAAGGACAAACAAATGGCATCTGCACTTTGTACATAAAATGGTAAATTTACAATAGTTATGTATTAATACAGGAGCTAGGAGCTATGAAACAAGGCAAAAAAGGGTATAAATATTAAGGGCTCGAATGGGAGAGTTAGACTCACTTTAACGGGCAAAGGCGTGTCTCGACTACAGAGCAAGGCAGAAGACAACGTACTTTTTGCTCTGTGGTCTCCTACTCTTCTAGGGATTTGAAGGTAACTGCTACATTGAGAATTGATGGATATCCTGCTTAAACAATTTTAAGAACTGTAATACTGTCACCAAGTTTCGATTTAAAAGTAAGATTCTCTACTAGAAATAAGATTGTATTTTTCACCTTTCTTAGAACTGTTAACGTTGCGATTGATTGACCTCACCAACTGTAAGTTGCATTTCAGTTCCTCAAATAAATCTCTATATATTTTTGAATAGTCTCCCATAGTCTTCTGTATTAATAACTCGTGGACCACTTCTCAAGTACACTCTTTTGGTGAAGAGGTACATTAGTGAGGAGAGATCCTCGGACCCTTACAATATCCGAGATAATTACAATCTGGCTAAAACTTACTAAAAAATTCTATCTGGAGGACGTAACATTCTCGGCTTGCTCCTTTCCTTTAGGGAGAGATAGTCTGGACCTTTAAACGCAGTGAGCGTCTTTAGGATTCGGCTACCTCAACCTTAAGTTGAGAGTGAACACTTGAGTGCGCCTGATATGGGATAGCCCCAAAGGGATGGATTGCTAATTTTTCCTTTCAGTTGGAGCCCAACATGTGTGTAACAAGTGAATAAATAACCCTATACTCATATTGATATCTATATCTACATTTTAGATTATTGACAGTGGTACTAAGATCCAGATTTAAGTCTCGAGAGATGACACGTCCCTGATCAGGCCTTGTAGAACTTAAATCAGAACTCCCTCAATATAACGTTGAGATCGAGCAATTTCTTATAAAGTTCAGATTAATTCCTTACCGAGGTTAGGTCCTTTCGAAATGGCAAACCCTGTCAAATGATTGCTTAGTTAGAGGAAATAATCCTATCCCTATACCTCCACAGGAGCAAGTAATAATCTTTGAAATAGAAGGTTTTGATGGCGATGGAGCCATTGGAACTGCTGGCACAATCAAAGCTGATCGCCACTGTAAGGTCCTGTCCCTCAGTACAGAGTCACACGAGGCATGTAGTGAAGTCAAGGTCACTCTGGACCTGCACCTTTATTTCACAGCTCTGGAGTGCTGCACTTGCCTTATATACCTGTCTCTTGCAAGTGCACCCCTGGTGGTAAGGTATGCTGGTGGTTACAGGTCATATCTTATTACAGTCATGTACAGCATGTTAGGATACAGTTATATATAATAATGTAAGATACATGACACCCAGAACCAGGGAATACAAAATATCCAGTGGAATAATCAAACTAATACTCTAAACCCACAAAATTCCTTAATGATAAGATGCACACCTGCACAATTGGGGTTTCTAATGAACGGCACCCATCAAGACGGAGGAAATCATGGTCGAATAGTAGGATCCAGAACAGCCTATGTTTCTTGGGGCCATGGATTCCGGTTAAGGTGGCAAGCTCATGATGAAATAAATTATCAAAATCTTCAAGAAGACTGTAGACAGCTTAGAATCCATTATAATCCATGCAGACAGGCACTATCTCAAGGTTATGCTAATGCTGGAGGTGCAGGACTTGCTGGTCCAATACCTCAACAACCACACATTTCACCCCTAGGTCAAGTAAACCTAAGCTCTATATACACCATGTGAGGTAGACCTGGAAACACGAGCCAGGAAAAAAACTGCTGGATTCTAACTAACCTTGAAAAGTTGGAAACCTGTTGTCAAGGTTGGAATGCCTAATTCCAAAGGCAACTCCTACAAATGATACTAAATTCAGACTTAATTCCCCCATTAAACCAGTTTAGCAACTGGGTTAGAAACATAGAAAATAGGTGAAGGAGTAGGCCATTCGGCCCTTCGAGCCTGCACCACCATTCAATATGATCATGGCTCATCATGCAACTTCAGAACCCCATTCCTGCTTTCTCTCCATATCCCTTGATCCCTTTAGCGGTAAGGGGCAAATCCAACTCCCTTTTGAATATATCTAACGAACTGGCCTCAACAACTTTCTGTGGTAGAGAATTCCACAGGTTCACAATTCTCTGAGTGAAGAAGTTTCTCCTCATCTTGGTCCTAAATGGCTTACCCCTTATAGTTCGACTGTGACCCCTGGTTCTGAACTTCCCCAACATCGGGAACATTCTTCCTGCATCTAACCAGTCAAATCCCGTCAGAATTTTACATGTTTCTATGAGATCCCCTCTCATTCTTCTAAATTCCAATGAATATAAGCCTAGTTTATCCAGTCTTTCTTCATATGTCAGTCCTGCCATCCCGGGAATCAGTCTGGTGAACCTTCACTGCACTCCCTCAATAGCAAGAATGTCCTTCCTCAGATTAGGAGACCAAAACTGTACATCATATTCAAGGTGTGGCCTCACCAAGGCCCTGTACAACTGCAGTAAGACCTCCCTGCTCCTATACTCAAATCCTCTCGCTATGAAAGCCAACATACCATTTGCTTTCTTCACCGCCTGCTGTACCTGCATGTCAACTTTTAATGACTGATGTACCATGACATCCAGGTCTCGTTGCACCTTCCCCTTTCCTAATCTGTCACCATTCAGATAATATTCTGCCTTCCTGTTTTTGCCACTAAAGTGGATAACCTCACATTTATCTACATTATACTGCATCTGCCATGCATTTGCCCACTCACCTAACCTGTCCAAGTGACCCTGCAGCCCTCTTAGCAGCCTCCTCACAGCTCACACTGCCACCTAGCTTAGTGCCATCTGCAAACTTGGAGATATTAAATTCAATTCCTTCGTCCAAATCATTAATGTATATTGTAAATAGCTGGGGTCCCAGCACTGAACCTTGCGGTACCCCACTAGTTAATGCATGCCATTCTGAAAAGGACACGTTTATTCCTACTCTTTGCTTTCTGTCTGCCAACCAGTTCTCTATCCATGTCAGTATATTACCCCCAATACCATGTGCTTTAATTTTGCACACTAATCTCTTGTATGGGACCTTGTCAAAAGCCAAATACACCACATCCACTGGTTCTCCCTTGTCCACTCTACCAGTTACATCCTCAAAAAACTCTAGAAGATTTGTCAACATTATTTCCCTTTCATAAATCCATGCTGACTTGGACTGATCCTGTCACTGCTTTCCAAATGCGCTCTTATTACATCTTTAATAATTGATTCCAACATTTTCCCCACTACCGATGTCAGGCTAACTGGCCTATAATTCCTCGTTTTTTCTCTCCCTCCTTTTTTTAACAAGTGGGGTTACATTAGCTACCCTCCAATCCATAGGAACTGATCCACAATCTACAGAATGTTGGAAAATGACCACCAATGCATCCACTATTTCTAGGGCCACTTCCTTAAGTACTCTGGGATGCAGACTATCAGGCCCTGGGGATTTATTGACCTACAATCCCATCAATTTCCCTAACATAATTTCCTGCCTAATAATGATTTCCTTCAGTTCCTCCTTCTCGCTAGACCCTCAGTCCCTTATTATTTCCGGAAGGTTATTTGTGTCTTCCTTAGTGAAGACAGAACCAAAGTATTTGTTCAATTGGTCTGCCAGTTCTTTGTTCCCCATTATAAATTCACCTGATTCTGACTCAAGGGACCTATATTTGTGTTCACTAATCTTGTTATCTTCACATATATATGCTTATGTTCTCACAGCAACTATGGGCAGGGGAATGGGACTTCAACCCACAACCTTCTGATTCAGAGGCGAGAGTGCTACCCACTGAGCCACAGCTGACTGACTTGCTGTGTGTTTCTGATCATTTTTGTTTTTGATCTTAGGAATCGACATTATCTAAGCTCAGCCATGACCAATGACCATGACGTGTGAGGTACCAGAGGGTGACATAGCCCCATGGCCCAATATGCATCAGTGCCTTTAGGAAACAAGGAGACAAAGCAAACAATAAGAAATATAGCTGTCAATATGTAAATGTTGAGGAGAAGCTGAACAGCCTGCAAGTGTTTACTCTGGAGAAGAGAAGGCTCAGGGGAAATGTTATTCAAGTATTTAAGATTCGTAGCCGAATAGATAAATTGAATCTCATGTTTCAGATTGTCAAATCTCACAGGGACATGCGGTCAAACTTAGAAGAGAGAAGGTTCACAAACAATTTAGATTCAACTACTTTATACCAAGGGTGGTGAACATGTGGAATGGACTGCCCTAGGTGCTAGATAATGCAGAAAAATGTTAGCGGAAATAGGTCAAATATTGGAAGGAGTGTGCAATTGAGGGGTTTTCGGTTTTGGGACCAGCCAGATGCATTACATGGACATTTTCCAGTCCTATGCTTGCCAATAAGGAAGTGATCACATTTTGGAACATACGGACACAAGAAATAGGAGCAGGAATTGTCCATTTGGCCCTACGACCCTGCTCAGCCATTCAACAAGATCATGGCTGATCTGATCCCAGCCTCAACTCCACTTTCCTGCCCGCTCCCCATAACACTTGACTCCCTTATCATTCAAAAATCTGTCTATCTCCACATTAACTATATTCAAAGACCCAGTCTCCACAGCTCTCTGGGATAGAGAATTCCAAAAATTCAAAACCCTCAGAGAATAAATTCCTTCTCATTTCTGTTCTAAATGGGTGACCCCTTATTCTGAAACTATGCCCCCTCGTTCTAGATTCTCCCATGAGGGAAAACATCCTCTCTGCATTGACCCTGTCAAGCCCCCTCAGAACCTTATATGTTTCAATAAGATCACCTCTCATTCTTCTAAACTCCAATAAGTACAGACCCAACCTGCTCAACCTTTCTTCATATGACAACCCCATCATCTCAGGAATAAACCTCGTGAACCTTCTCAGAACTGCCTCCAATGCAAGTATATCCTTCCTTAAATAAGGTGTGGTCTTACCAATGCCCTGTACAGTTGCAGCAGGACTTCCCTACTTTTATACTCCACCTCCCTCGCAATAAAGGCCAATATTCCATTTGCCTTCCTGATTACACTGCATGCTAATATTTTGTGATTCATGGACAAGAACCCCCAGATCCCTCTGTACTGAAGCATTTTGTAATCGCTCCCCATTTAAATAATAATTAAAAAAAAATGTTTCCTACCAAAATGGATAACCTCACATTTTCTCACATTATAGTCTATCTGTCAAGTTTCTGCCCACTCACTGAGGCTATCTATATCCCTTTGCAGATTCTTTATGGCCCCCTCACAACTTACTTTCCTACCTATCTTTGTATCATCAGAAAATTTGGCTATGTTACACTCAGTCTCTCCATCTAAGTCATTAATATAAATTGTAAATAGTTGAGACCCCAGCACTGATTCCTGTGGTACTCCACTAGTTACAGTTTGCCAACCTGAAAATTACCCATTTATCCCGGCTCTTTGTTTTCTATTAGTTAGCCAATCCTCTATCCACGCTAAAAAATTACCCCCAACCACGTGAGCTCTTATCTTGTGCAGTAACCTTTTGTGTGGCACCTTATCGAATACCTTCTGGAAATCCAAATACACGACATCAACTTGTTCCCTTTTTTCCACTCTGCACGTTATATCCTCAAAGAACTCCAGAAAATTTGTCAAACATAATTTCCTTTCATAAAACCATGTTGACTCTGCTTGACTGCATTACGATTTTCGAAATGTTCTGCTACTACAGATGCAATGTCAGAAATGCGGAACTCCGAAAACCGGAATTGTCCGAAAACCGGACATTTCGCACTTAGCTAATGGAGTCGTCTGGAATTTGGAATTATTGTCCGATAACCGGATATTTTTGAGGCAAAACTTAAATCTGACATGGATTAGGTCGAGGATTCCGGATTTCAGACAAGAAAATCAAGTCTGAAATCCAGAATCCTCGACTGAATCCATGCCTGATTTTGGGTTTTGACGGATTTCGGACCTCTCCGCTCAAAACCAGGCACAGATTCAGTCGAGGATTCCAGATTTCAGAGTACTCATTTTCTTGTCTGAAATCTGGAAAAAAACCAAAACCGGAACGGATTCAGTCCTGAGGATTTCAGATTTGAGACGTTGTACCTGTATTTCCTTAATGATGAACTCCAGCATTTTCCCAATGACAGATGTTCGGCTCACTGGTCTATAGTTTCTTGCTTTCTGTCTGCCTCCTTTCTTAAATAGATACGTTATATTTGCGGTTTTCCAGTCCGCTGGGACCACTCCAGAATCCAGGGAATTTTGGTAGATTACAACCAATGCATTCACTATCTCTGCAGCCAGTTCTTTTAAGATCCTAGGATGTAGGCCATGAGGTCACCTTTAGTCCCTTTAGTTTGCCTAATACTTTACCTCTAGTGATAGTGGTTGTTTTAAATCCCCCCTCGCCCAATAGCTCCTTGATTATCAATCATTGTGATTTTTTAGCGTGCAGTACTGTGAGGAGTCCTCTACTGGGGAATTAATAATGGAGAACAGGGAAATGGCAGACGTAGAACAAACATTTTGTATCGGTCTTCACGGTAGAAGACACTAAAAACATCCCAATAGTGGATAATCAAGGGGCTATAGGTAGGGAGGAACTTAATGAAGTACTACTTGGTAAAATAATGGGACTAAAGGCAGACAAGTTCCCTGGACCTGATACCTTACATCCTCGGGTATTAAGAGAAGTGGCTGCAGAGATTGTGGATGCATTGGTTTTAATCTACCAAAATTCCCTGGATTCTGGGGCGGTCCCAGCGGATTGGAAAACCGCAAATGTAACGCCCCCATTAAAAAAAGAAGGCAGACAAAAAGCATGAAACTATAGACCAGTTAGCTCAACATCTGTCGTTGAGAAAATGCTGGAGTCCATTATTAAGGAAGCTGTAGCAGGACATTTGGAAAAGCAGAATCTACATTGTTTTATGAAGAGGAAATCATGTTTGACAAATTTGCTGGCGTTCTTTGAGGATGTAATGAGCAGGTTGGATAAGGGGGAACCAGTGGATGTGGTGTATTTGGATTTCCAGAAGGCATTCGATAAGGTGACACATAAGAGGTTACTGCACAAGATAAAGGCTCATGGGGTTGGGCATAATACATTAGCAAGGATAGAGGATTGGCTAACTAACAGGAAACAGAGAGTCGGGATGAATGGATAAATTTCCGGTTGGCAAGCAGTGATTAATGGGGTGCTGCAGGGATCGTTACTGGGTCCTTAACTAGTTACAATCCATATTAATGACTTGGATAAAGGGACCGAGTGCAATGTAGCCAAGTTTGCTGATAATACAAGGATGGGTGGGAAAGCAAATTGTGAGGAGGACACAAAAATCTCAAAGGGAGATAGACAGGATAAATGAGTGGGCAAAAATTTGGCAGATGGAATATAATGTGGGAAAATGTGAGGTTATCCAATTTGGCAGAAATAATAGAAAAACAAATTATAATTTAAATGGAGAATAATTGCAAAGTGCTGCAGGACAGAGAGACCAGGGGGTCCTTGTGCATGAAACACAAAAAGTTAGTATGCAGGTACAGAAAGTAATAGAAACATAGAAACTTAGAAAATAGGTGCAGGAGTAGGCCCTTCGAGCTTGCACCGCCATTCAATGAGTTCATGGCTGAACATACAACTTCAGTACCCCATTCCTGCTTTCTCGCCATACCCCTTGATCCCCCGAGTAGTAAGGACTACATCTAACTCCCTTTTGAATATATTTAGTGAATTGGCCTCAACAACTTTCTGTGGTAGAGAATTCCACAGGTTCACCACTCTCTGGGTGAAGAAGTTTCTCCTCATCTCGGTCCTAAATGGCTTACCCCTTATCCTTAGACTGTGACCCCTGGTTCTGGACTTCCCCAACATTGGGAACATTCTTCCTGCATCTAACCTGTCTACACCTGTCACAATTTTAAATGTTTCTATGAGATCCCCTCTCATTCTTCTGAACTCCAGTGAATACAAGCCCAGTTGATCCAGTCTTTCTTGATATGTCAGTCCCACCATCCCGGGAGTCAGTCTGGTGAACCTTCGCTGCACTACCTCAATAGCAAGAATGTCCTTGCTCAAGTTAGGAGAACAAAACTGTACACAATACTCCAGGTGTGGCCTCACCAAGACCCTGTACAACTGTAGTAACACCTCCCTCCCCCTGTACTCAAATCCCCTTGCTATGAAGATCAACATGCCATTTGCTTTCTTAACCGCCTGCTGTACCTGCATGCCAACCTTCAATGACTGATGTACCATGACACTCAGGTCTCGTTGCACCTCCCCTTTTCCTAATCTGTCACCATTCAGATAATAATCTGTCTCTCATTTTTTACCACCAAAGTGGATAACCTCACATTTATCCACATTATATTTCATCTGCCATGTATTTGCCCACTCACCTAACCTATCCAAGTCACTCTGCAGCCTCATAGCATCCTCCTCGCAGCTCACACTGCCACCCAACTTAGTGTCATCCGCAAATTTGGAGTACTACATTTAGTCCCCTCATCTAAATCATTAATGTACAATGTAAACAGCTGGGGCCCCAGCACAGAATCTTGCGGTACCCCACTAGTCACTGCTTGCCATTCTGAAAAGTACCCATTTACTGCTACTCTTTGCTTCCTGTCTGACAACCAGGTCTCAATCCACGTCAGCACACTACCCCCAATCCCATGTGCTTTAACTTTGCACATTAATCTCGTGTGGGACCTTGTCGAAAGCCTTCTGAAAGTCCAAATACACCACATCAACTGGTTCTCCCTTGTGCACTCTACTGAAACATCCTCAAAAAATTCCAGAAGATTTGTCAAGCATGATTTCCCTTTCACAAATCCATGCTGACTTGGACCTATCATGTCACCTCTTTCCAAGTGCGCTGCTATGAAATCCTTAATAATTGATTCCATCATTTTATCCACTACCGATGTCAGGCTGACCGGTCTATAATTCCCTGTTTTCTCTCTCCCTCCTTTTTTAAAAAGTGGGGTTACATTGAGTACCCTCCACTCCATAGGAACTGATCCAGAGTTGGAAAATGACTGTCAATGCATCCGCTATTTCCAAGGCCACCTCCTTAAGTACTCTGGGATGCAGTCCATCAGGCCCTGGGGATTTATCGGCCTTCAATCCCATCAATTTCCCCAACACAATTTCCCGACTAATAAGGATTTCCCTCAGTTCCTCCTTCTTACTAGACGCTCTAACCCCACTTATATCCGGAAGGTTGTTTGTGTCCTCCTTAGTGAATACCGAACCAAAGTACTTGTTCAATTGGTCTGCCATTTCTTTGTTCCCCGTTATGACTTCCCCTGATTCTGACTGCAGGGGACCTACGTTTGTCTTTATTTACCTTTTTCTCTTTACATATCTATGGAAGCTTTTGCAGTCCATCTTAATGTTCCCTGCAAGCTTCCTCTCGTACTCTATTTTCCCTGCCCTAATCAAACCCTTTGTCCTCCTCTGCTGAGTTCTAAATTTCTCCCAGTCCCCGGGTTCACTGCTATTTCTGGCCAATTTGTATGCCACTTCCTTGGCTTTAATACTATCCCTGATTTCCCTTGATTGCCACGGTTAAGCCACCTTCCCTTTTTTATTTTTATGCCAGATAGGGATGTACAATTGTTGTAGTTCATCCATGCGGTCTCTAACTGTTTGCCATTGCCCATCCACTGTCAACCCCTTAAATATCATTCGCCAATCTATCCTAGCCAATTCACGCCTCATACCTTCAAAGTCACCCTTCTTTAAGTTCTGGACCATGGTCTCTGAATTAACTGTTTCATTCTCCATCCTCATGCAGAATTCCACCATATTATGGTCACTCTTCCCCAAGGGGTCTCGCACAACGAGATTGCTAATTAATCCTCTCTCATAACACAACACCCAGCCGAAGATGGCCTCTCCCCTAGTTGGTTCCTCGACATATTGGTCTAAAAAAACATCTCTTCTGCACTCCAGGAAATTCTCCTCCACCATATTGCTTCCAGTTTGGTTAGCCCAATCTATATGCATATTAAAGTTACCCATGATAACTGCTGCACTGTTATTGCATACACCCCTAATTTCCTGTTTGATGCCCTCCCCAACATCACTACTACTGTTTGGAGATCTGTACACAACTCCCACTAACATTTTTTGCCCTTTGGTGTTCTGGAAGGCAAAAGGAATGTTGGCCTTTATTGCAGGGGAGATGGAGTATAAGAGCAGAGAAGTCCTGCTACAACTGTACAGGGTATTGGTGAGGCCACACCTAGAGTACTGCATACAATTTTGGTCTCCGTATTTAAGAAAGGATATACTTGCACTGGAGGCTGTTCAGAGAAGGTTCACTAGGTTGATTCCGGAGTTGAGGGGGTCGACTTATGAAGATAGGTTGAGTAGGTTGGGCCTATATTCATTGAAGTTGAGAAGAATGAGAGGTGATCTTATCAAAACATATAAAATTATGAGGGGGCTTGACAAGGTGGATGCAGAGAGGGTGTTTCCACTAATGGAGACTAGAACTAGAGGGCATAGTCTTAGACTAAGGGGCCGCCCATTTAAAACTGAGATGAGGAATAATTTCTTCTCTCAGAGGGTTGTAAATCTGAGGAATTATCTGCCCCAGAGAACTGTGCAGGCTGAGTCATTGAATATATTTAAGGCAGAGATCGACAGGTTTTTGAGCGATAAGGGAATAAAGGGTTATCAGGAGCAAGCAGGAAAGTGGAGCTGAGTCCATGATCAGATCAGCCATGATCTTATTAAATGGCGGAGCAGGCTCGAGGGGCCAACTGGCCTACTCCTGCTCCTATTTCTTATGTTCTTATGTTCTTATATTATATGGTCCCTAAGGAGGCCGTGGAAGCGGGAATTATTGATTCATTCAAATGCAAATTAGATAGATTTATTCTGGAAAATAAGTTGTGTAGATACAGTATATGAGTAATCTGAGACATAAAATATGGTAAGTGGCATTTGTCTGTGAGAAACAGGTAACGTTGTACCTATGGTTCCCAAAGCTATGTTTTCCTCAGCCCATGTCTGTTGTAGACTATTTGATTAAGATTGATTGCTATGAGTCACCAACCCCATTACTGTTGTAGCAGTGACTGGCAGGATGGTAGAAGATGAAGTAGATGGATCTTGTTTTTTTCCCCATCCATCAATTCCAATGTTCCAAATTGATGCTGTGTGGCTCGATCATTGCTCAGATGTTCCAGCTGCATTATGGGGCACCCTCCTAATTTAAATGAAAATTGTGGTCCACATAAATATAGCTTGGCATAGGCTCCCAGCCCACTTTGCATTGGGTCATGTTAGGCAACTGTGGCACATTTTACGTTTAAGCCTCTGAGGACTGGGAGGACCTGATGAGCTTCGGAGTATTGGGCAGCCACCGTTATAATATCAGCCCCTATATTTAAAACATGTGACTGTTCAGCTTTGAATCGTGCGCAATACCTCATCTCATAGCCCTGGCATTAATAATGGAACTTCCTCCTTAGGAACAGCAAGTTGGGCGAAAGGTTGGAACTCAAATATCTGGGATCCCAGTATACGACTGTATTGCTGACAGACTTGAAGTTATAAATAGATTTCACAACCTTTTTAAACTAATTGTATTACTCACAAAATTAATATGAATATAAATAGGCTTGAAACTGCATGAAAATGTAATCAATTCTGATGGATATATCTCCCTTATATAGTGTCCCATGTGGCTACCATGAACTGTCAGGAACTCTTGCTGATCTGTGTTCATACACATACCCAGTACCTCGAGCACATCTTTTTATTTTAATACAGATTCACATATTAGATGGACAATAAAGTGCTGAGGACAAATGGGCTCTAATTAAAACCATTCTCAAACAGAATGAAGCTATGCATGTCCCAATGGTTAAAAGAAGGGCACATGGTGAAACAAAACCATTATGGTTGACAAGAGGTAGGTACTGCAGGCAATTTAATGGCCAGAGTGATCTCCTGGACTAATTTTGATCGCCTAGATGGGTTGGAGAGAAATTTCCCAGATTTTTCCCCCCAAATTGGCCTGGGCTGTTTTTTATCTGTTCCCCCCCCCCCGCGCCCCCCCCACCCCCGTGCCCCCCCAAGGTGTGTGGGACAGGCTCGATGAATCAGATGGTCTTTATCTGTCCGTCATTCTTCACATGTTTGTACGAGGAATATACAGAGGTAAATTTGATTAAAACAGCAGGCATTCTACTCACTTATGGCATTTAACACACAGAAGAACAGCGAAAGTATTGCATGCAATTAAGGGAGACAAACAGAGCCATAAAATTAGCCAAGGGATCTCTGGAAAAGTAGATGGTGCATAATTGTGATTGTAATAGCGAAAGCTTTTTCAGCAATATCGGAAGGCAGAACATGATTCTGGACCATATAGGCCACGAAAGATTACTGTAGGGCAGATTCAAATTGATTCTCAGGTCATGGCAGAGCTGCTAAATGACTACTACAAAAGCAAAATACTGCAGATGCTGGAATCTGGAATAAAAATAGAAATTGCTGGAAATCTCAGCAGGTCAGGCAGCATCTGTGGAGAGGAAGCAAAGTTAACGTTTCGGGTCGATGACCCTTCGCCAGAAATGGAGAGTTTTTGGAAAGAACAGATTCTTAACAAGCACTGAAAGCGGGAGGGGAAGAAAGAACAAAAGGGAAGGTTTGTGATAGGTTGGAAGACAGGAGAGATTAGAGAGTCAAAAGGGATGATGGCCCAAATTCAAAGGGTAATGCCAGGAGTTACAAAAACATTAGTCAAGATAGGGTGTGAATGGTGGGATAATGACCAACTGCCATTAAGGACAAGGAGAAAAATAAATAAACAGGCTCGGCGGGGGTGGGGGCATGGGGGGGCAGTGACGGGGAGAAAGGGAGCGAAAGAATGGCTGCGGTTATGTTCTGAAATGTTTGAACTCGAAGTTCAGTCCAGAAGGCTGTAAAGTGCTTAAATGAAAAATTTGGTGCTGTTCCTGGAGCTTGTGTTGAGCTTCGTTGGAACAGTGTAGGAGACCGAGGACAGAGAGGTCAGAATGGGAATGGTGTGGAGAATTAAAGTGACAGATGACCAGAAGTTAGGGTCACACTTGCGGAATGAACGGAGGTGCTCCGCGAAGCGGTCACCTAATCTACACTTGGTCTCCCCAATGTAGAGGAGACCACATCATGAGTAGTGAATACAGTATACTAAATTGAAAGAAGTACAAGTAAATCGCTGTTTCACCCGGAAGGAGGATTTGGGGCCCTGGATAGTGGGAAGGGAGGAGGTAAAAGGGCAGGTGTTGCATCACCTGCGCTTGCACGGGAAGGTGCCGTGGGAGGGGGTGCTGGGGGTGACTGCGGAATTGACCAGCGAAAGTATTGCATGCAATTAAGGGAGCTGTCCCTTCGGAATGCTGAGAGGGGAGGGGAGG
Source organism: Pristiophorus japonicus (assembly GCF_044704955.1). NCBI lineage: Eukaryota > Metazoa > Chordata > Chondrichthyes > Pristiophoridae > Pristiophorus > Pristiophorus japonicus. The sequence goes on from NC_091990.1 coordinate 141,017,159, forward strand.
GGAAGATGTGACTGGTGGTGGGATCACGCTGGAGGTGGTGGAAATGGCGGGAGGATGATCCGTTGAACATGGTGGCTGGTAGGGTGAAAGGTGAGGACAAGGGGAACCCTGTCATGATTCTGAGAGGGAGGGAAAGGGGTGAGAACAGAGGTGCAGGAAATAGAACAGACATGGTCGAGGGCCATGTTAACCACGGCAGAGGGGAATCCTCTGTTGAAGAAAAAGGAAGACATGTCAGAGGCACTAGTGTGAAAGGTGGCATCGTCAAAGCAGATGCGACGGAGATGGAGAAACTGGGAGAATGGACTGCAGTCCTTACAGGATGCAGGGTGGGAGGAAGTGTAGTCCAGGTAGCCGTGGGAGTCAGTGGGCTTATATAGTGGATGACTGCTAAATGACTATTCTGCATCAGTTTATACTCCTGTAAATGATGCTTGTGTTCCAGATGATAAGTGCTCAGTATTGAAAAGCATTATTATTAAAATAGATAGTAATGTCATTTTGAATAGATTAGGAAAGCTCCAGACCTAGATAATATCCATCCAAGGGTGATTAAAGATATGGGTCAGGTGCTCTGAGAGCCCGTATCTTCAATAGTTCAATAGAGTCAGAGATAGTTCCCTTAAACTGGAAGCTAGCTCATATAGTTCCAATTTTCAATAAAGGGGATGAATCAGAGCCAGGGAACTACAGGCCTATCAGCCTGACATCGATTATTGGGAAGCTGCCATAAAGGGTCCGAAAAAATAGGTCGTGCCAACAAATTTGACCGACTTTTTTGAGCAAGTCACTAGGGTAGTGGATGAGGGAAATCCAGTAGACACTGGGCCTGATTTTCGAGAAGTTTGCAACTGGGTTTTCGACGCGATTTGACCCTCTGCAGCGAAAACCCAGTCGCAAAGCCTGGGCGGGATCCTCGGGTATCTATTTGCGGCAGCGCTTCCAAGAGGTGTGCCGATGTGCAACAACATGGATTGTGTTTGCATCGGATTTTTATCTCTCTCCCGACCCGTACACCATGCCCAGAATACCGACAGGTCAAACCTGTCGATGCAGTCCTGCCAGCAGCAGTAAGTATGAAAACCTGCAAAAAAGATAAGTTAAAGTTTTTATTTTTTATTTTTTTTGAAGTGATTAGATAGTTAAGGGTCTTGTAAATGTTTTTGGAATGTTTTTTGGAATTTATTTCCCCCCTCTCAAGGCCTCTCTCGCAGGAGTCCCGGCCTCGGATTAAATTTGGTGAAAGTCGCGTTTTTGCACTGCGATTGCTTATGCAACACCCTTTTACCCTCGCACAAACGTAAAGGCCAAAAATTCAGCCTAAAAATAGTAAGTTCCACGTATCGCTACAGTTTTCGGCGAAAAACCCCGAAAGCTGAAATCCGGCCCAATGTCTACTTGCACTTTCAGAAAGCCCTTTATAAGTTACCTTGCATTAGGTTACTTCACAATATAAAAACTTGTGGTTTCAGCAGAAATTTGAAACGCTGGATTAGGTATTGGCTCCAATCCTGGAGCCAAAAAGTTGTAGTTGCCTGATGTGGTTCAGCGACATGTAACTAGTGGGGCCCCCAGGGATCGGTCCGAGGCCCGCTCCTCTTCACAGTGTTTACTAATGGCCTGAAGTAATGTTGGGAGTATGGCAAATAGGTTTGCAGATGACACCAAAAGCTGTGAAAGGGTCAAGAGGGTTGCAATCAAATCCAAAAAGATGTGCTAGGGGAGTGGGTCACACAATCGTAAATGGCTTTTAATTTAGATAGATGTGGCGCCATGCATGTTGGTAGGGCCAAAACAGAATGCATGTATCATTTACAGGGAAGAAGATTGAAAGAGATTCAGAGCGAAAAAGAAACGGGGTTATTGTGCAAAGATCACTGAAGGCTCATGCCCAATGTAGAGAAACGGTAGCTAAAACTAGCAGGGTATTGTATGGTATTAATAGAAACCATTCAATATAAATCAAAGCACATCATTTTGACACTTTCCAGGTCGATGGACAGACCGTACCCAAAATACTGTGCCCTATTTTGATCCCCCCACATGGATTGCTACCAGTGCCACGTGCTAGTCAGAGTAGGAATCGCAGGATAGCGCAGATGAATACATGGCTTGAGCAGTGGTGCAACAGGGAGGGATTCAAATTCTTGGGGCATTGGAACCGGTTCTGGGGGAGGTGGGACCAGTATAAACCGGACGGTCTGCACCTGGGCAGGACCGGAACCAATGTCCTAGGGGGAGTGTTTGCGAGTGCTGTTGGGGAGGAGTTAAACTAATATTGCAGGGGGATGGGAACCTATGCAGGGAGACAGAGGGAGACAAAAATGAGGCAAAAGCAAAAGACAGAAAGGAGATGAGGAAAAGTGGAGGGCAGAGAAACCCAAGGCAAAGAACAAAAAGGGCCATTGTACAGCAAAATTCTAAAAGGACAAAGGGTGTTAAAAAAGCAAGCCTGAAGGCTTTGTGTCTTAATGCAAGGAGTATCCGCAATAAGGTGGATGAATTAACTGTGCAAATAGATGTTAACAAATATGATGTGATTGGGATTACGGAGACGTGGCTCCAGGATGATCAGGGCTGGGAACTCAACATCCAGGGGTATTCAACATTCAGGAAGGATAGAATAAAAGGAAAAGGAGGTGGGGTAGCATTGCTGGTTAAAGAGGAGATTAATGCAATAGTTAGGAAAGACATTAGCTTGGATGATGTGGAATCTATATGGGTAGAGCTGCAGAACACTAAAGGGCAAAAAACGTTAGTGGGAGTTGTGTACAGACCTCCAAACAGTAGTAGTGATGTTGGGGAGGGCATCAAACAGGAAATTAGGAGTGCATGCAATAAAGGTGCAGCAGTTATAATGGGTGACTTTAATATGCACATAGATTGGGCTAGCCAAACTGGAAGCAATGCGGTGGAGGAGGATTTCCTGGAGTGCATAAGAGATGGTTTTCTAGACCAATATGTCAAGGAACCAACTAGGGGGGAGGCCATCTTAGACTGGGTGTTGTGCAATGAGAGAGGATTAATTAGCAATCTCATTATGCGAGGCCCTTTGGGGAAGAGTGACCATAATATGTGGAATTCTGCATTAGGATGGAGAATGAAACAGTTAATTCAGAGACCATGGTCCAGAACTTAAAGAAGGGTAACTTTGAAGGTATGAGGCATGAATTGGCTAAGATAGATTGGCTAATGATACTTAAGGGGTTGACTGTGGATGGGCAATGGCAGACATTTAGAGACTGCATGGATGAATTACAACAATTGTACATTCCTGTCTGGCGTAAAAATAAAAAAGGGAAGGTGGCTCAACCGTGGCTATCTAGGGAAATCAGGGATAGTATTAAAGCCAAGGAAATGGCATACAAATTGGCCAGAAATAGCAGCGAACCTGGGGACTGGGAGAAATTTAGAACTCAGCAGAGGAGGACAAAGGGTTTGATTAGGGCAGGGAAAATGGAGTACGAGAAGAAGCTTGCAGGGAACATTAAGGCGGATTGCAAAAGTTTCTATAGGTATGTAAAGAGAAAAAGGTTAGTAAAGACAAATGTAGGTCCCCTGCAGTCAGAATCAGGGGAAGTCATAACGGGGAACAAAGAAATGGCAGACCAATTGAACAAGTACTTTGGTTCAGTATTCACTAAGGAGGACACAAACAACCTTCCGGATATAAAAGGGGTCAGAGGGTCTAGTAAGGAGGAGGAACTGAGGTAAATCTTTATTAGTCGGGAAATTGTGTTGGGGAAATTGATGGGATTGAAGGCCGATAAATCCCCAGGGCCTGATGGACTGCATCCCAGAGTACTTAAGGAGGTGGCCTTGGAAATCGCGGATGCATTGACAGTCATTTTCCAACATTCCATTGACTCTGGATCAGTTCCTATCGAGTGGAGGGTAGCCAATGTAAACCCACTTTTTAAAAAAGGAGGGAGAGAGAAAGCAGGGAATTATAGACCGGTCAGCCTGACCTCAGTAGTGGGTAAAATGATGGAATTAGTTATTAAGGATGTCATAGCAGCGCATTTGGAAAATGGTGACATGATAGGTCCAAGTCAGCATGGATTTGTGAAAGGGAGATCATGCTTGACAAATCTTCTGGAATTTTTTGAGGATGTTTCCAATAGTGGACAAAGGAGTACCAGTTGATGTGGTATATTTGGACTTTCAGAAGGCTTTCGACAAGGTCCCACACAGGAGATTAATGTGCAAAGTTAAAGCACATGGGATTGGGGGTAGTGTGCTGACGTGGATTGAGAACTGGTTGTCAGACAGGAAGCAAAGAGTAGGAGTAAATGGGTACTTTTCGGAATGGCAGGCAGTGACTAGTGGGGTACCGCAGGGTTCTGTGCTGGGGCCCCAGCTGTTTACATTGTACATTAATGATTTAGACGAGGGGATTAAATGTAGTATCTCCAAATTTGCGGATGACACTAAGTTGGGTGGCAGTGTGAGCTGCGAGGAGGATGCTATGAGGCTGCAGAGTGACTTGGATAGGTTAGGTGAGTGGGCAAATGCGTGGCAGATGAAGTATAATGTGGATAAATGTGAGGTTATCCACTTTGGTGGTAAAAACAGAGAGACAGACTATTATCTGAATGGTGACAGATTAGGAAAATTGAAGGTGCAATGAGACCTGGGTGTCATGGTACATCAGTCATTGAAGGTTGGCATGCAGGTACAGCAGGCGGTTAAGAAAGCAAATGGCATGTTGGCCTTCATAGCGAGGGGATTTGAGTACAGGGGCAGGGAGGTGTTGCTACAGTTGTACAGGGCCTTGGTGAGGCCACACCTGGAGTATTGTGTACAGATTTGGTCTCCTAACTTGAGGAAGGACATTCTTGCTATTGAGGGAGTGCAGCGAAGATTCACCAGACTGATTCCCGGGATGGTGGGACTGACCTATCAAGAAAGACTGGATCAACTGGGCTTGTATTCACTGGAGTTCAGAAGAGTGAGAGGGGACCTCATAGAAACGTTTAAAATTCTGACGGGTTTGGACAGGTTGGATGCAGGAAGAATGTTCCCAATGTTGGGGAAGTCCAGAACCAGGGGTCACAGTCTAAGGATAAGGGGTAAGCCATTTAGGACCGAGATAAGGAGAAACTTCTTCACCCAGAGAGTGGTGAACCTGTGGAATTCTCTACCACAGAAAGTAGTTGAGGCCAATTCACTAAATATATTCAAAAGGGAGTTAGATGAAGTCCTTACTACTCGGGGGATCAAGGGGTATGGCGTGAAAGCAGGAAGGGGGTACTGAAGTTGCATGTTCAGCCATGAACTCATTGAATGGCGGTGCAGGCTAGAAGGGCTGAATGGCCTGCTCCTGCACCTATTTTCTATGTTTCTATATTTCTATGACCATTTTAGAATCAAGTTAATCTGAATTATTTTTGCTATGATTAACTTTTTGGTTGCATTAAAGTACATATTTTAAAAAATATATCGGATTGCATAAAATTGGTACTGAAGATTGAACTTGCACAATGACTGTGATCTTAACTGTATAATGGTGCAATAAATCTGATCAAGTGATGCCTGCTTGGTCTCGCAGCTAAATCACATTATACCATCCAATTGTCCGAATATTAGATCACCCCATTTAAAACTGCACACTAAACTGGCCAACATGATGAGGTTGCTGAAAATATATGGGGGCCAAAATTCACTGCCCCCGAAGGGGTCGAAAAAATAGATTGGTCGCTGCAGTCAGGTGTTTTTCCCCTCCCCGAGCCATATTCGGCGGGGGATTTGAGCGGTGCACACTTCCGCCGGAAATGGCGGGGTGAAGGCGCGGTAAAGGAAGGTCTTCAGCAGTGACCTCAGCAGCGTGCGGGCCGCTGAAAAGTGACAACGAAAGCAAAAATTCAGGGATAAAAAGGTAGGATTTTTCCTTGCAGTGCCCCTGTGAGGCTGTCCAGTCGGTGCACAAACGCGTCACCACGGCCGCAGTTCAAGAATTTTTGCTGGCTGACTTGCTGAAAGGCCGGTAAAATACTGGCCCTGGGATCGACCAGGCTGCCTGTCACCCCCTCTCGGGTGCCCTCCCACTGGCCTGGCTGAAACCCTCCCTGGTGGCCCAGTGGCCAAAGTTTAAAAAATAGCCAGAATTTCTCCCCTTTAACGGAGGGGAGAAAGCGTGGTGGCTCTGGGCGTCTTCAACACTGACTGTGACCCCCATGACGTCACATGGCATCAGGTCAAACATGAGCCAGGAAACCTCCTGCTGACTATCATCTACCACCCTCCCTCAGCTGATGAACCAGCACTCCTCTATGTTGAACAACACTTAGAAGAAGCACTGAGAGTTGCAAGGGGACAGAATGTACTCTGGGTGGGGGACTTCAATGTCCATCACCAAGGATGGCTCAGTAGCACCAGTACTGACCGAGCTGGCCGGGTCCTGATGGACATAGCTTCCAGACAAGGCCTGCGGCAGGTGGCGAGAGAATTAACACGATGGGAAAACTTACTTGACCTCGTCCTCACCAAAATACTCATCGCAGATGCATTTTTCCATGTCAGTACAGGTAGCATTGATCACAATACAGTCCTTGGAGACAAAATCCTGTCTTCACACTGAGGACACCCTCCATCATGTTTTGTGGCACTGGCACCTTGCTAAATGGGATAGATTCTGAACAATTCGAGCAGCTCACAACTAGGCATCCATGAGGCACAGTGGGCCATCAGCAGCAGCAGAATTGTATTCCACCACAATCTGTGACCTCATGGCTCGACATATACCTTACTCTACAATTATCAGCAAGCCAGGGGATAAACCCTGGTTCAATGAGGAGTGCAGAAGAGCATGCCTGGAGCAACACCAGGTGTACCTAAAAATGAGATATCAACCTGGGGAAGCTGCAACACAGGACTACATGCATGCTAAACAACAGAAGCAACATGCTGTAGACATAGCTGAGCAATCCCATAACTAATAGATCAGATCAAAGTTTTGCAGTCCTGCCACATCCAGTCATAAATGGTAGTGAACCATTAAACAATTAACGGGAGGAGGAGGCTCTATGAACATCTCCATCATCAATGATGGCGGAGCCCAGCACGCAAGTACAAAAGACAATGCTGAAGTGTTTGCAACCATCTTCAGTCAGAAGTGCCGAGTGGATGATCCATATCGGCCTCCTCCTGAGGTCCCCACCAAACAGAAGTCAGTCTTTTGTCAATTTAATTCATTCCACGTGATAGCAAAGACTATGGGCTCCGACAATATTCCGGCTGTAGTGCTGAAGACTTGTACTCCAGAACTAGCCGTGCCTCTATTCAAGCTGTTCTAGGACAGCTACAACACTGGCATCTACTCGACAATGTGGGAAAACTGTCCAGGTATATCCTGTCCACAAAAAGCAGGACAATCCCAATCCAGCCAATTACCACCCATCAGTCTACTCTCAATCATCAGCAAACTGATGGAAGTTTTTGTCGACAGTGCTACCAAGCGGCACTTACTCACCAATAAACTGCTTACTGATGCTCAGTTTGGGTTCAGCCAGGACCTCTCAGCTTCAGACCTCATTACAGCCTTGGTCCAAACATGGACAAAAGAGCTGAATTCCAGAGGTGAGGTGAAAGTGACTGCCCATGATATCAAGGCAGCATTTGACCAAGTGTGGCATTAAGGAGCCTTAATAAAATTGAAGTCATTGGGAATCAGGGGGAAAACTCTCCACTGGCTGGAGTCATACCTAGTATAAAGGAAAATGATTGTGGTTATTGGAGGTCAATCATCTCAACTCCAGGACATTGCTGCAGGAGTTCCTCAGGGCAGTGTCCTAGGCTTAACCATATTCAATTGCTTCAGCAATGACCTTCCCTGCATCATAACGTCAGAAGTTCACTGATGATTGCAAAGTGTTCAGTTCCATTCGCAACTCCTCAGATAATGAAGCAATCTATGCCCGCCTGCAGCATTCAACGATATCTCCACAAGATCCTGCAAATCCCCTCGGAGGACAGGATCACCAACATCAGTGTCCTCGACCAGGCTAACATCCACAGTATTGAAGCACTGACCACACTTGATCAGCTTCGCTGGGCAGGCCACATAGTTCGCATGCCAGATACGAGACTCCCTAAGCAAATGCTTTATGCAAAGCACCTTCATAGTAAACGAGCCAAAGGAGGACAGTTATAAGGACACCCTCAAAGCCTCCCTGGTAAAGTATGACATCACCACTGACACCTGGGAGATCCTGGCCAAAGACCGCACAAGGTGGAGAAAGTACATCTGGGAGGGCGTCGAGCTCTTCAAGTCCCAACGCAAAGCGCATGAAGAGGCCAAACGCAGGCAGCGGAAGGAACGTGTGGCAAACTAGCCCCATCGACCCCTTCCCTCGACAAATGTCTGTCCCACCTGTAATAGGGTCTGTGGCTCTCGTATCGGACTGTTCAGCCATCAAAGAACTCACTTTGGAGTGGATGCAAGTCTTCCTCGATTCCGAGGGACTGCCGATGATGATGATGATGCAGCATTCAGGCTTGGGCTGATAAGTGGCAAATAGCATTCATGCCACACAATTGTCAGGCAATGACTATCTCCAACAAGGCAATGAGAAAGGTTTAATTAATAACCTTGTGGTAAAATGGCCTTTGGGAAGAGTGACCATAATATGATAGAATTTTATATTAAGTTTGAAAGTGATTTAGTTAAATCCAAAACTAGGATCTTAAATCTAAACAAAGCAAACTATGCAGGTATGAGGGGGCGAGTTGGCTAAGGTAGATTGGGAAACTATATTAAAAGGTATGATGGTAGACGAGCAATGGCTAGCATTTAAGGAATTAATACATAATTTACAACAAATATACATTCCTTTAAGATGCAAAAACCTCACAGGAAAAGTGGTCCAATCATGGCTAACATGAGAAGGTAATGATAGTATTGGATCAAAGGAAGAGGCTTATAATGTTGCCAAGCCTGAGGATTGGGAAGATTTTAGAATTCAGCAAAGGAGGACCAAGAAATTGAAAAGTAAGGGAAAATAGAATCCGAGAGTAAACTAGCGAGAGGAATAAAATCAATCTGTAAAAGCTTCTATAGGTACATAAAAAGGAAAAGATTATCAAAAGTAAATGTGGGTCCCTTACAGGTTGAGATAGGAAAAATAATAATGGGGAGAGATTGGGTAATATCGGTGTTCAGAGGAACCTGTGTGTCCTTGTACACAAATCATTGAAAGTTAACATGCAGATACAGCAAACAAGTAAGAAAGCAAATGGTATGTTGGCCTTTATTACAAGAGGATTTGAGAATAAGCGTAAAGGGGGGCAAAATTGTCCCTTTGAAAAGCTCCATTGGTGCCTCTGGGAGGCGTTAACAGGGCGCTAATGATTTATCACCAAGGGGCGGGAGCGGTTGCGACACGCTTGGAATTGCCCCCAGGATTCCGTGGACAAAAGCGGGTTTGCGCTGCACCCCGTACTTTTCGCCCTAGGTGGGGGAGCACACGGTGATGACCATACGTGCCAGCCCCTTTGCACCCAACGGAGGAAATTGTCCAGGACATTTAGCTGCCCATCTCGCTGGGTGATAAATTTTCATTTAATTCAAGGAGCCTAATGGCCTAAGAACATAAGAAAATAGGAACATAAGTATTGGGAGCAGGAGTAGGCCATTCGGCCCCTCGAGCCTGCTCCACTATTCAATAAGTTCATAGCCCTGTAAGAATTTTATATGTTTCAATGAGATCACCCCTCAGTCTTCTAAACTCGAGAGAAAATATGCCTTGTCTACTCAATCCCTCTGCGTAGGACAATCCCTCCCCCCATCCCAGGAATCAGTCTGATGAACCTTCATTGCACTCCCTCTATGGCAAGTCTATCCTTCCTTAGTTATGGAGACCAAACTGTAGAATTTTTACAAAAATGCCCTATTCCTGCTTCTATTTCTTATGTTCTTATGTCTAACATGCAACAGCATTACTATCGCCAAATTACCCAACATCAACATCCTTGGGTCATCATTAACCAGAAAATTAACTGGACCAGGCACATACTGTGGCTACAAGAGCAGGTCAGAGGCTGGGTATTCTGTGGCGAGTGTCTCACCTCCTGACTCCCCAAATCCTTTCTACCATCTATAAGGCACAAGTCAGGATTGTAATGGAATACTTTCCACTTGCCTGGATGAGTGCAGCTCCAACAACACTATCCAGGACAAAGCATTCGCTTGATTGGCACCCTGTCCACCACCTTAAACATTCATTTTTTCCACCACTATTGTACCGTGGCTGCAGTATGTACCATCTATAAGATGCACTTCAGCAATTCACCAAGGCTTCTTCGGCAGCACCTCCCAAACCTGTGAACTCTACCACCTAGAAGGACAAAGACAGCAGGTACACGGGAACACCATCACCTCCAAGTTCCCCTCCAAGTCACACACCATTCTGACTTATAATTATACCGCCATTCCTTCATTGCTGCTGGGTCAAAATCCTGGAACTCCCTCCCTTCACCACACGGACTACAGCGGTTCAAGAAGGCAGGTCACCACCACTTTCTCAAGTAAATTAGGGATGGGCAATAAATGCTGACCTTGCCAATGATGCCCACATCCCAGGAACAAATAAAGAAAACACTGACGCAATTTAGAAAAGAAACCCAATGAAAGGTTTTGCACTGAAGAGATTTCTCTTAGCCCTGCCTTTCTTGATAACTGACACTTATCAGTGGCTCTTTTATTTGAGCGGTCACATGGAAGGATTGGTTGCAGAATCATAGAATTTTACAGCATAGAAACAGGCCATTTGATCCATCAAGTCCACACTGGTGTTTTTCTCCATGAGCCAATTATAGGAGCCCCTTCCTGGTGTAAATAGGCTGTAGTGGCCTAAATATTGCATTGGGTCACTTATTGCCCAATGTATACTGATGATGTAGCCACCACCATCTTGGGTCAGGTTCTGAGATTGACGGCCAATGTGTTTGCCTTTTTTCAGGCAGTAGGCCACTTGAAATCTGCAAAGTAGGATCCTATGAGATACATAGCACCCTGATTGCAATTTTCAAGTACAAATGGGCAGCGCTTGTGGTGCTGAGCAGCATAACCATTGGTACTTAAAAGGAAACACATCCAGAAACTCTGTGGCACTGATTTTTCTGGGGCCAGGAATGCCAGCCCATGCACACTCCGCTCCCACAATTGCCACCACCCCGCCCCCCCCCCCCTTAACTCATTATATCTGTCTTGGCTCTGCAGAGGAGCCATTAGATTTCATGCCCACCCCGAATGGCGAGCTGCTTGTGAGTGCTGCTTCAGTGCTTGCAGCTTTCCAATCTAATGGAAATAAAGCCCAGTGCTGAAAATTAGTATGGTCCTCTCGCTAAGGATGTGTGGTGGATGGCACAATCGCTGCACTGGTGCACATCGATATCTGCACAAAGTATAAATTCCTATCCTCTGAATGGTCCTTAATGTGTCCTTACTACACACGAGGCCCCTTCTTGAGAGAAGATCACTCTGTGACCAGTTACCTTTATTACCAAGACCTCAAGAGACAGACGGTGGGTGGAGCTTCCCCTTTTATACCGGAAAGTCCAGGTTAGGAGTGTCTCCCACAAGTTCGCCCCCTGTGGTCAGTGTTCTCAAATTGTACAACTTAGGTCAGCTTATACATGGGTTACAATGACAGTTGAATACATGACAGTCCGAAGGCCTCAGCTGGCAATCAGGAATTATAGAATATGTGGATCCTTAGAATCCTGCAGATGTTCACCCAGATTGCAGTGAATCCTATCGAATCCCATGAATGAAAAAACATGAATAAATATAATTGTTCCGAATAAAGATCAAAACGCACAAAACTGACTTTAACCATGAAAATGCTACATTCCTCCAAAAGGACTAAGGTGATTAAATTACAATTTTAAAGGATTCTTTTTAAACAATTGTTTCATTAAGATTAACATACATTAGTTTTCTGAAGTCCTTTCTTTGTATGGACCATTGGGGTACTCAGCATTCCACTTTAGAATTTACTTTTACTACGTGGAACAGCTTCTTGCTCAAAGTTCCCCACAGGTAGGTTCTCATTGTCAGCTGAAGCAACTGGGAGAGGTGCTGAGGGCCTCATACATCTCCTAGCACCCAGGTTAAGGCCGGAGGCTGAGGCCTTGACATATGCAGCTTAATTTAAAAAATAATATCTTGACTCCTATTCCTCAGAAGGATGTACTGCAGTTTAGTATAGAAAAGTACTTGAAAACCATTTATACGAACAACAGGAGTGTATTTCCAGAGAACACAGGAGAGGCATGAGTTTGGGGCATGTGCGCGCTGGTTCTGTGCAGCAGAGCTGGTCTCCAGTCGCCTTGGTTAATCCTTGCCACTGGACCAAGACTTCGTTCTGTCAAGCCCGTGTGGTGGCTGGTGTGCAATGGCCACTACACATTAAAAAAAATTCACGCACAAGCATCTTCCACCCTTCGACATGTAGTTCGGGATCTGGAAAATTAGTTTGGGATCTGGAACATTGAAACACCTGTGAACTCATCCCTTTTTGGCGTGGAAGCAAATCATCCTCGCTTCGAGGGACTGCCTATGATGATTTCCAGCTGAAAGCAGTTGGTCCTAACTTCCATCAGTAAAACAATTTAATTAGAAGCTGCAAACACTCTCTGCATCCTTTCTAAAGTGTCTAAATAAATATACATCAAGGGGTTGCATTTACACTGATAGCTCCTTTCAATGAGCCAGATTAACGGTGCCCTTTACTGAAATTGTCTTGCCTGAGAAATGTTGGAACCTCCAGCCAGACACTCATCTGTGTGTATTCTTCTTGAGGCCAATTCATTGCTGCTGTGTAATTTTCACTGGCCTATTAATAAGTCACTTTTTTGCTGTTTGCTGTCCTTTTACTTATTACAAATGGTCAGCCATGGTCAAACGTCGACTAGCTTTAGTAGATAAAACAATCAAATATACAGACCTGAAGGAGAAAGTGGGCATCAAGTCAGCTGCAGTCTGCCTTTGGTGACATTTAACATTCTGTGTTCTGTTGAAAGCAGATCTGTGCCCTTTCGTCAAGCCTTCCCTGCCAGCATTGAACAAGCTCTTTTAAATGTAGTGCAATGTAAATGAGGAGCATTGGGCGGGTCTATCTCCTTCATAGACATTGACCAAGATGCAATTAGTTAAGTCTGAGTAATAAAATGCAAGCAGCTTCTTTATTGTGTACTTATTTATGAAACAGACCTGGGGGAGGCAGTCAGAAGTGAATATCTGTGATACTGATTTCTTGTACCTCCACATAGTATCCTGTCGTTTTAAACTGATTTAAGGAGTTTGCTCAGTCATGATGCTTGTGCATTGTTATCCAAATGTAACAGCGGGCACACAACAAATTTAACTGAGGCTACTACGAATGCACTAATTAAATGCATATACAACATATTAAGATTATTCTATTCAAACATTTAAAAAAGAATGTTAACAACCCCGGGGTCTCTCGGCCTTCTGTCTTAATTTTAGGGACAATGTTCATGAGATCACTTGCAAAAAAAATGAATCAGCTTGATAGAATTTATTTAAGACCTGTCAAGTATATTCTGAGAGAATTTTGGACATTTTTTGGAGTGACAGAAAGGCAGGCAGATGGATGACTGGAGGGGCAGAAAAATTCACCATGGTTTCTCAATTTCGACAGGAAAGACCTTATGGCAATTTGGTGCATCTGCGTTCCCAGTGAGTGTGCCTCCAACACTGAAGTCCAATTTTCCAATGTACATTCCATAGAATACTGTGCTATGCACTGTTGTGGATTTATGGCAGGTCCTAATGAGGGCCAGGCAGGTTGAGGGCGCTGCTCAGTTGCAGAACAACCTGGAGCTGATTTTCACATCACTAGGTGTTGCGGCACTATGTAGTGTAAGTGCATATATTTGCTGCCCAGCTATGAACACTGCATATTCTGATACCACACATCTTCATTTACCATTGTAGAAAGTTAAGACACTCAATCATCACCTAACAGTAGCAACTATGTTAGTCGGAGCATAAACCAGGAAATAGTGGGGGCTTGTAAATAGAGAACAGCAATAATCATGGGTGATTTTAACCTCCATATTGATTGGACAAATCAAATTGGTCTGGGTAGCCTTGAGGAAGAATTCATCGAGTGCATAACGGACAGGTTCCTTGAGCAGTATGTAACAGAAACAATCAGGGGGCAGGCTATCTTAGATCTGGTCCTGTGTAATGAGACAGGATTAATAAACAATCTCCTAGTAAAGGAGCCCCTTGGAATGAGTGATCATCGTATGATTGAATTTCAAATTCAGATGGAGGGTGAGAAAGTTGGATCTCTAACCAGCAGACTAAGCTTAACTAAAGGAGACTATGAAGGTATGAGGGCAGAGTTAGCTAAAGTGGACTGGGAAAATAGATTAAAGTGTAGGACAGTTGATGAACAGTGGTGTACATTTAAGGAGATATTTCACAACTCTCAAGAAAAATATATTCCAGTGAGGAGGAAAAGGTGTAAAAGAAAAGAGAGCCATCCGTGACTAACTAAAGAAATAAAGGACCGTATCCAATTAAAAACAAGAGCATACAATATGGCATATAGTGGGAGGACAGAAGATTGGCAGGAGTTTAAAAGCCAGCAAAGAATGACTAAAAAAATGATTAAGAAAGGGAAGATCGACTATGAAACTAGCACGAAATATAAAAACAAATAGCAAGAGTTTCTATAGGTATATAAAAAGGAAAAGAATAGCTAGAGTAAATGTTGGTCCCTTAGAGGATGAGACCGGAGAATTAGTAATGGGGAACATAGAAATGGCAGAAACTCTGAACTAATATTTTGTATCAGTCTTTACGGTAGAGGACACTAACAATATTCCACCAGTGGATAGTCAAGGGGCTATAGGAGGGGAGGAACTTAACACAATCACAATCACTAAGGAGGTGGTACTCAGTAAGATAATGGGACTAAAGGCAGATAAATCCCCTGGACCTGATGGCTTGCATCCTAGGGTCTTAAGAGAAGTAGCAGCAGGGATTGTGGATGCATTGGTTGTAATTTACCAAAATGCCCTGGATTCTGGGGAGGTCGCACCAGATTGTAAAACTGCAAATGTAACGCCCCTATTTAAAAAAGAAGACAGACAAAAAGCTGGAAACTATAGGCCAGTTAGCCTAACAACTGTGGTTGGGAAACTGTTGGAGTCCATTATTAAAGAAGCAGTTGCAGGACATTTGGAAAAGCAAAATTCAGTCAGGCAGAGTCAGCATGGATTTATGAAGGGGAAGTCATGTTTGACAAATTTGCTGGAATTCTTTGAGGATGTAAGGAGCAGGGTGGATATAGGGGAGCCAGTGGATGTGGTGTATTTGGACTTCCAGAAGGCATTTGACAAGGTGCCACATAAAAGGTTACTGCACAAGATAAAAGCTCACAGGGTTGGGGGTAATATATTAGCATGTATAGAGGATTGGCTAACAAACAGAAAACAGAGATTCAGGATAAATGGTTCATTCTTGGGTTGGCAATCAGTAACCAGTGGGGTGCCGCAGGGATCAGTGCTGGGACCCCAACTAATTACAATCTATATCAACGACATGGAAGAAGGGACCGAGTGTAATGTAGCCAAGTTTGCTGACGATACAAAGATGGGAGGAAAAGCAATGTGTGAGGAGGACACAAAACATCTGCAAAAGGACATAGACAGGCCAAGTGAGTGGGCAAAAATTTGACAGATGGAGTATAATGTTGGAAAGTGTGAGGTCATGCACTTTGGCTGAAAAAAATCAAAGAGCGGGTTATTATTTAAATGGAGAGACATTGCAAAGTGCTGCAGTATAGCGGGACCTGGGGGTACTTGTGCAAGAAACACAAAATGTTCGTATGCAGGTATAGCAAATGATCAGGAAGGCCAATGGAATCTTGACCTTTATCGCAAAGGGGATGGAGTATAAAAGCAGGGAAGTCTTGCTACAGTTGTACATGGTTTTGGTGAGGCCACACCTGGAATACTGTGTGCAGTTTTGGTTTCCATATTTACGAAAGGATATACTTGCTTTGGTGACAGTTCAGAGAAGGTTCACAAGGTTGATTCGGGAGATGAGGGGGTTGTCTTATGAGGAAAGGTTGAGTAGGTTGGGCTTCTACTCATTGGAATTCAGAAGAATGAGAGGTGATCTTATCGAAACGTATAAGATTATGAGGGGGCTTGACAAGGTGAATGCAGCGAGGATGTTTCCACTGATAGGGGAGACTAGAACTAGAGGGCACGATCTTAGAATAAGGAGCCGCCCATTTAAAACTGAGATGAGGAGAAATTTCTTCTCTCAGTGTGCTGTGGATCTGTGGAACTCACTGACTCAGAGAGCTGTGGGGGTTGGGACATTGAATAAATTTAAGACAGAAATCGACAGTTTCTTAAACGATAAGGGGATAAGGGGTTATGGGGAGCGGGCAGAGAGGTGGACCTGAGTCCATGATCGGATCAGCCATGATCGTATTGAACGGTGGAGCAGTATGGCCTACTCCTGCTCCTATTTCTTATGTTCATATGTTCTTAAAACTGTAATAATCAGAGTTAAACAGTTAAACAAACAGGACTTGATGCATCTGATCCCAATAAGTCACCGTGTGACAACGATGTAAAAAGCTGTTGAGAAAACGATGTTACAAAGCAGGTCACAGATGGTGATAGGAAGAATATAACAGTGGAACTGACTGATCCACTCGATGGAGAGTTGAGTGGAATCATTGGAGTGGTTGGAAAGGTCACATGGAAACCACCATCAAGGCTGTATACTATGCCCCTTAAAGAGAGGATAAGAAATATTTTGTTCTCAGCCTTTGCAGTGAAGCCCTGCACATCTTGCATGTATTTCCACAGTACTATCCATTTAGCATTACAGGCAGTAGTTGATTTCCTCATATTACACATCATCATGTGAAGAACCAGTATGATTTCAAATCAAGAACACTAACCTATTTTGATTACAAAACAGGAAGGCTAAACTCCAAGTTATGACTGTGGAAGAGGCTGTATTTTATAATATAATGTAATATAATATAATCTATTGCCCTCAATAAGTGCCCCAAGGCCTGAGAGAGGTTTGGAGCATGACAAAGTTTCACATGGAAACCTACACTGCTAACTCTAGTAAATAACTTTCTCTCAGATGTCGATTCCAATCAAATCACTCAGTGGTTCAGTGCACCAGGTATACTGGAGAGCAAGCTTCCCATCTTCCTCACTTCCCATCAACCATACTTTGGGGCTGATTAACAGATTAAGGATGTTCTGCTATTGCTCCAAGATTCTTACCTTAAAGATTGCTCTGTACTCACCTGTTGTCTTGCTGGCATCTCAGTCCTAGGAAGCCGAAAACCTTTCACTGGCTTCTCTAATTCATCTTCAACCAGTGAAAATGCTACATCTTTGATGATGGGCGAGTGCTGGCGTGATGGTGACGTATATTGGTGCAGGCACCTTAGAGTCTGTACTGGCATATGCTAAAGGAGCACTTGTTGTTTCAGTTTGTTGTATATGTAGACTTGTACTCTAGATGGCCCAGGATCATCTGTTTAAAGAAAGGTATACATTATTAAGTATCACATGTCCTGATGACCACTTCACCAGTGTAGCTGACAAACAATTGTTCGTAAATAGTCATTGTTTCGTCCAATGCATGACGTTGCATTTGTAAAGCATATCCTGACCATCCCTTCATATCCCCTAACTACTGCTGACCCTAAAGAACTGTTGGATTTTCAACAGCATCGCCTGTCGGAACGACTCCAAAAGTCTCCCCAAGGGAGAGAGTGGAGCTCAGAGCAATTGCAGGATTAGGGATTATGTTGAGCCTCGCAACTAATGGATTACACATGTATGTTCCTATCGACAACTGCAGTTATAACACCATCTAAAGGATAGAGATTTACAAAGATATCTTCAGTTGAGACCATTTTTGGTTTACTGAGGAATGCAAGAGTGTTCAGACCTCTGGCTGAATATGAACACCTCCTCCCTTCCATGACATAGTGGCGGTGGGGGGCAGATTTTTCTCTTTACCACCTGGGCATTAAGCAGAGTGTAGAGAGGGAAATTGGGCAGGAAGGTTCACAGGACTATCTGACTTTCCTCCGTTAATTTAAAGGGATGGATGATTGGGCAGACTCCATTATGGGCATGTGATCTACCCTCCCTGAACAGCTCTTCTGTACTGTGCCCTTGTGATACTTAACATCTGAGAAAGGTAAAACTCTATGATGGGGTCTCACAACACAGGTACAGGAAAAATGAATTGAAAGACCACTATTGGTAACATGGGGAGCAGTAAACCATGCTTCATTTACAGTAGACTGAGGGGAGGACAAATTAATCTACAGCATCCTATGTACTATATTCCTTCCCATCTGCAGTAACTGCAGGGCAATGTGATATGTTCATATATACTCCCATAGTATTTCACACAAGGAGGCTGATTTTCATCCCCTAAAGAGTGGGAACAAGTCGTACAATCAAAACAGTTGTGCAGCACCTGTCCCACTAATGACTGCATCAATTAATTGGCTCAGACTTTGAAATGTACAGTCCAGGTGCTCGCAGGAAACAGACGGAAGCTTCAATAGCCCGTGTTATAATGTCAATAGGACCTCAGCACAATTTTGAAGTCCCAATGGGTAGAGCAGCGGCGTGTACAAAATTGCAGTAATCCAGAGAATAGCATTGGTCAGTTAAGTTCCCACTTAAACAAGCTATTGCCCTACCCCTCCAGGGGATGCCTGACCAGACCACCTCATGCTGTGTATCCATGCCTACAATTCCTCCCTAACTCAAGTGTGAAGGCCTGTTGTAAGGATCTGAAATAAGACAACAAATCCCCTATTGTCCCACAGCGTATGTGCAAGGTTCAATGACTTCTCATTACCTCCCAGGTGAGCTCATCAACGTAACAATCCCTTCATTGTTTCAGCTGTATTTCCAACCTTTGGGCACTCATTCAATCTGAAAAATAACATATATATATAAATGTATATACAAATCATATTGAAATCCCAAAACACAACACAGCCCATTGCAGTACTGAGGGAGTACTATGTTATTGTGGTTGTCATGGTGTTTTGTATGAGAACTAAAGATTATTTATCACTATTTGGACAATGCTCAGCATTCCTTCTTCAACCAACACCACAAAGACACATTTAATCGCTCACCCATCTCGCTACTGCTTGTAGAACATTGCTGCCACAGAACGACTGGTGTGCTTGCCTACATGATCAGAATCGCCTCACTTCAAATGTAATTTATTGAACATGACGCGCTTTGAGATGTTTCAGTTTGTTGAGGCACTATGTAAATGCAACCACAACAACAATAACTTGAATTTATATAATGTCTTTAATGTGGTAAAACATTCCAAGGCTCTTCACAGAAGTGTTATCAGAAATAATTTGACGCCGAGCCACATAAAGAGATGTCAGGCCAGGTGCTGGTAGGTATTCACGAGCATCTTAAATGAAAGAGAGCTCGAGAGGCTGAAAAGGTTGCTGAAGCGAATTGCAGAGTTTATGGCCAAGACAGCTGAAGGCACCACCACCAATGATGGTGCGATTGAAATCAAGGATGCACAAAAGGCCAGAGGTGGAGGAGTGCAGAGATTTCGGAGGGTTGTAGGGCTGGAGGAGGTTATCGGGATAAGGAGGGGTGAAGCCATGAAGGGATCTGAAAATAAGGATGAGAATTTTAAAATCGAGTCATCGTCAAACCGGGAACCAATCTCGGCCAGCGAGCACCGGGGTGATGGGTCAATGGGACTTGGTGCGAGTTAGGAAATGGGTAGGGTTCCGGATGAGCTCAAGTTTATGGAGGGTGGAAAATAAAAGGCTGGCCAAGAGAGCATTGAAATAGTCAAAATGCAAACACTATTAAGGCTTTTCTTTGAAGCAATGAATTAAAAAAAAAATTCAGCTGAATAATGTTGTAAGAGGGATTTTTCTGTAATAAATTTGTTATGGCAGCAGAGTCTGGCTCACAGCAATGCCAGGGTTTATTTTGGCTGCAGTTTGCCTCATACATCATTATTTCAGAAAGACAGCACTGGTTGTCCTTTTTGCAAGTGTTGAGATAATGCCAAGCAACAAATAAGCCATATCAGAGTTCTGGGTATGCATTGGGCTGTGGGACACTGTCATGATAAACATCCACATCCACAACTACCCAGGTTTCTATCTTTCAACTGTATCTCTCAGCCTTCATAAAAATGAAGATAATATACATACACTAAAAGCTGAAACAAAATCGTAGTTTTGTTAAAGCAATGTTCTTGACCCGCAATTCGTCATGGTGCACGTGCCAGTGAGGAAAATTTGAGTTTACGAGGTAAAACCTTTCGACAATAATCATTCCCGATATTCATTCTTAAGCTATTAATTATCACAAGTTCTGTAAGCTCACAAAAGGTTGTTGAAAAGCTAAGTCATTTTATGGAACAACTCCTACAATTCCATTTGGAACAAACACTACCAAATTGGAGAAAATAAATGGAAGAAAAAGAAATCACTGCCTAAATGAATAAAGTCCATTTATTCACACTTTATTGTTTCATGTTACACATATGGAAGCTAAACATAGATTTTACTTTTTTTTAGATGTATCTGTTTAAATATATATTGCTATGAATGTGTAAACAGGTTTGCTTTCAAATAAGTACCATATCAGCCCTACATTATCTGAACTTTATGCTGTGATCAATTTGTACAAGTTAAGCAGTAGTGCTAGTACACATTAGGAGCTCTCTGTTTTCTTTCTCCATAATTCTACATAACTAGCTTCACAAATTCACTTCTTTGCGACTTCAACGATGCATAATTTCCATCGCTCCATTTCATACAGAAAACTATTCGTCTTAAAAACAAGGGGGGCAAAATTCGATAGCGCCCTCATTTGGGACGCTAATTTTTAACTTTTTGAATAATTAGCGCCTGGTGAGATGAGCTGCAAAATTGTGGAAAATTGGGCATTTTCGTCTCAGAAATGAAGGGAGGCAGTATCTGAGGCGCTAATGGTATCAGTGGGACACTAATGGCCTCAGTGGGGTGCGATTGCAACTCTTTTAGGAGGACAAAATAGACAGTTAGATCAAGTGCCCCCCAATCTGGGGGACACTCCAGACACTTTTCAAATGCCCTTTATTTTTTTTTTATTTTTTTATTTTTTTTTGTCTGGTTTTTTTTGGGCTTTAAAATCATAAATTTTACAAAAGGGGAGGGGGACACTACAACCCGGCAATTAAAACAAATGAAACTTTAAAACATATAAAATCAAATTAAAATTTGGTTGCCGGGGGTGATAATGCACTCCAGTCCCTCTGGCGCCCACCTCTCGCGGAAGGCCGCGAGCGTACCGGTGGACACCATGTGCTCCATCTCCAAGGACACCCTGGCCCGGATGTACGCGCGGAAGAGAAGCAGGCAGTCAGGCTGAACGACCCCCTCGACCGCCTGCTGCCTGGACCGGCTGATGGCACCCTTGGCCGTGCCCAGGAGCAGTCCTACGAGGAGGCCCTCGGACCGACCCGCTCCCCTCCGCACAAGGTGCCCAAAGATCAGGAGTGTGGGACAGAAGTGCAACCAGAAATTGAGGAGCAGCCCCTTTAAATAATGAAACAGGGGCTGCAACCTTGCACACTCCATATAAACGTGGAACACGGACTCTTGCAGACCGCAGAAATTGCAGGCGGCTTGGGAGGGGTGCTATTGCAAGAGCTGCACCCAATTTCAGGTGACTTTCATTCAGCAATAATCAGCCTCCTGCTCATTCCCGTTCTTAAAGGGGGTATTGTTTCATCAAGCACCTGGTCATTTTCATCATTGCTGGATTTCACTGAGAGCTGGAAGGAAATTCTGAGATAGCTGTTTCAAATCTTCTTGGGAAGGCCACCCGGTTCATTGACCTGGCGTTGGAGATGTTGGTGGGGGCAGTGGAGAGAAGGAGGGATGCACTGATTCCTCTATCTGGGAGAAGGCCAACGTCGCAGTTATTTAGGGCCATGTGGGCAGATGTGGCCGCAAAGGTATTGGCCAGCACGGTCATCCACAGAAGCCCAACACAATGCTGGATAAATTCAATAACCTCAGTCGGGTGGTCAAGGTGAGAACATATTTTCACAACTCTTGCATATCAGCCTCTGAGCCTCCGTCTATGCACATTCTGCAGACCAGCACTTAACCCAACAGGCAACCACCTAGCATCTGTGCCTACTCACAGTCACATCCTCATTTCATGCCTTGCCTACATTCACAGCTATTCAACCACGGCAGGCATATCTTCTACATACATACTCACACAGGTTCCTTTCTTTTGAACTGCGCCAGCTTACTGACTTGAAGGAGCGAGTGCTGCGGCTCATTGGCCCGCAGGTGTTGGGCACCAAGGCCGGTGGAGACGTTGAGCCTGCTGGGGGCAACAATGATATATTTATTCCCTCTTCTCATCCCACTTCCCCATTAAACCAGACGGTCTTATCACTTTCCAGCTCCACATACTGTCTGCCTTCCGTGCTCCTTTTCTGCCACCCTGCCCTCACCTTAACGCGACTTTTGTACCATTTATGCTTTCAGACAATGTAGCAGATGACCAGCCTTTCCATGGGCCATCCCTACTGAGTCATGAGGGAGAAGAGGGGGATAAGGATGAGGAGGGGGAGGAGGAGCCAAGCACTGCGTCACTGCTTCTCTCACCCGCAGGCACCAGCTCAGATACCGGCACCACGTAGTCCTTAGGTTAGGTTAGTAGAGGGGCCTGCACTGGATGATGCACCGGGGGCCTCGAGGGCTGCAGCACGGTCAAGGGGAAAGGGAACCTCGGGAGCCATCGCCCCAGAGAGAAAGTTCGCATGTGAGTTCTGCTGCACAGGTCTCAGATGAGGACCTTGATGGGGAGGTGTTCACACAAAGGGTCATGCATTCCGACATGAGAGGTGCAATGGCAAGGGTACCTGAGAGCATATCGGCAGTGGTAAGAAGCATGGAGGAGTCCGCCTCCCACATTGTACAGAGCTCTGCGCACATCATGGAGCCCATCATTGCCAGTGTGCAGACAATGGTGGACTCCCAGAGAGACCGTGCGGATCCAGACCTCATGACGCAGCACAGGCGGAAGCAACGCAAAGTCTTGGTGCTGTAATGCAGAAAAATGGTTGCTCGCATGGAAACTCAGACTCCTCTCATGCTGTTTCAGCTACATGCTACACAATGTCTTGGTGCTGACATGCAGTCATAGCTGCTTGCCATGCAAGCTCTGACTGCTGCCATCACTGTTGGATCCACCACAGTTCACCGGGGATCTCACGGTGTCGCAGCAGCCCAGCAGATTGGTGAGGATGCTGAGGTTCTGCCCCGGGGAAGTGGCAGTGGATCAGGAACCTGCAGTCCTCTCTCAGGATGACAGCATTCCTGATCCCACCACTGCCACTCCGCCATTGCACTTGTCGCTGGCCGTCACCCAGCCAGCCCAGACTGCCGCCACCCAGACTGAGGTGGTGCAGTCTACAGCCGGCCCTTCCAGGCCCAGATCTGGTCAAGAGCATCCTGCAAGGTCATCTTTAGTCTCTGGACCTGACACACAGCAGCCTTCCACTAGCCATGCTGCAGCCACAGTGGACACACTACAGAGGAGTATTAGAATAGGTCAATGAGAGATGGGATACAAGGAAATGCACAAGGGTGATGAATAAATACACATTTATACATTTTATTGTTGTTTTATAAATGGTTGATTTGAATGTTTAATGTTTGATGTTGTTTCTCATTTCAGCCTCGGGGCTTTGGTATGGAAGGGCAAATTGATGTGGTGATGGGGACGTCCAGAGGAACCGGGATGGAAATCAGTGTAAACGATCTCTGACGAGATGGTCGTGGACCTCCATTACAGGATCGCAATGGAGTCGCTGCATCCTACGTCGCGGCTGTTGCTGCTCCTGCTCCTCCTCGTTCTCCTGCTGTTACCCCTCCTCCTCCTGAGGTGGTGAGGCTATGCCTGGTGGCAATGGCTGGTCCCTCATGATGGCCAGATTGTGCAGCATGCAGCAGACGACTACGAATAGGGAAACCCGCTCTGACGAGTATTGGAGGATTCCTCCTGAGCGATCAAGGCAGTGAAATCATTGCTCAGCACTCCAATGGTCTGCTCAATGATGTTCCTGATGGTGGCATGGCTCTCATTATATGAGTGCTGGGCAGGAGTGGTGGGGTTACGGAGGGGAGTCATGAGCCTGGTGGATAGCGGATAGCCCTTGTCTCCGAGCAGCCAGCCGCGAGCTTCATTTGGGGGCTGGAAGAGAGCTGGCACAGTGGTCTTGCACCGGGTGAAGGCATCGTGGCTGCTACCAGGATAGCGGACATTGATGGTGAGTATTCTGCTTGTTTGGTCGCACACCGACTGGACATTCAGTGAGTGGTAGCCTTTGTGGTTACCTTACACTATGGGGAAGTATGCCATCCTGATGAATCCACATGCACGCTTATACTGCTTCTCTCTGCTTATGGGGAAGGAAATGTTGTCCCTTCTCTGTAGAGATCATCTGTGACCTCGTGGATGCAGCAATGGACGGAAAACTGGGTGTTGTTGGAGTTGTCTCCTGTTGCACACTGGAAAGTTCTATTAGCATAGAAGTTGAGTGCGATGGTGACCTTGACTGCCACTGAGAGAGCCGTCCTCACCTGGTCTGAGGCTCGAGGTCTGGTTGCAGGAGATGGCAGAGTTCTGTGACCACATTCTTGCTGAAGCACAGCCTTCGAACACACTGCTCCTCAGTGAAATTGATGTAGGAGAACTTCTGCTGGAATACCCTGGGAGGGTAAGGTGGTCTGTTGCCAGCCCTGTTGCGCCTTTTCTCTCTCTGACCACATCTTGCTGTCCTTGTACCTGTCTTTCTCCCTATCTCTCTTTCTCTCTGCCTTTCTCGCTCTCTCTGCCTTTCTCCCTCTCTCTGTGTGCCTTTCTCCCTGTCTTTACCCCTCTCTCTCCCTGTCTTTCTCATTCACTCTCTGTATGTCATTCTCCCTCTCTCTCTCACTGGCTTTCTCCTTGTATTGCTGCCTCTCTTTCTCTCTGCATTTGTCTCCACCGAAGTAATGTCTGACAGCAGCAGGAGGTCGAGTGCCAACACAGGCCCCATGAAATGAGATAAATTTTGCAGAGTCAAATCTGCCCTGAATTAAACAAAGCAATGCTTAAGAGCGAGAACAGTCCTTGGGGTGAAAACCACCACAATCCTTGCAACAAGCACTCTGCCTATTTGTCAGCAAGCTGGAAATAATAATGGCTGACATAAAAGTTTTAGACAAGATGGCGCCTTTAAATAGAGCTTCTCCAGCAGCCTCCCACCTGCAACTCGACAGCTGAAGCTGCCATTATCAACGCCAGACAGAACCTGAGGGGGAGAGTCCGAATTTATGGGAGGAGGGGGCGGTAACAAGGCGGTGCGCACGACGATGATGTCATCATCGGCGGGCGCACCCAAGAGTGGCCTCCAAAAAACCCAAGGCCAATTTTACTGGGAACGATCGCCCAGGCGAAAACTGATTCGCACCCTGTTGGCACCCCCGTAGACATTAACGGGAGGCGCAGATGAGGACAATTTTGGCCTCAAGGAATTTTCCTTGCCTGTCAGATTTCACTTGTGTCTCCAGATTGAATTCAGTATCTGAATCTGGTGGTTTAGGGAGGTTATATTCATACAATTAATTTCATATTAACGTAGATTATATACATGCTAACCAATTGCTGCCGTTTACAATTTAATGTGGCTAAATACATTGCACGGTGTTGTACTTAGTGTCAACTGGTCTTTGGGAATGGGGAGTGAATAAGACTGGGTTCATGTTTCTTGATCACTGGGTCCAATTAACCCCTACTGGAATATGTGCAGTCTGGTAAGGCCAGAATGATCCAAAGAACGCCTTGATACTCACTGTCTAGCTTGTTCATGAAGAACGGTGACTTGGGCTGCTAGATATAGCAGGGCTGTCGAGCTACAGTACGTGGACGACGCCTGCATCTGTGCACATTGAGGCTGAACTCCAAGTCATAGTCAACATACTTACTGAGGCGTACAAAAGCATGGGCCTTACGCTAAACATCCGTAAGTCAAAGGTCCTCCACCAGCCTGTCTTTGCCACGCAGCACTGCCCCCCCAGTCATCAAGATTCGCAGCGTGGGCCTGGACATCGTAGACCATTTCCCATACTTCGGGAGCCACTTATCAACAAGAGCAGACATTGACGATGGGATTCAACACTGCCTCCAGTGCGTCAGTGCAGCCTTCGGCTGCCTGAGGAAGAGTGTTTAAAGACCAGGCCCTCAAATCTACCACCAAGCTCATGGTCTACAGGGCTGTAGTAATACCTGCCCTACTGTATGGCTCAGAGACATGGACCATGTACAGTAGACACCTCAAGTCGCTGGAGTCACCAACGATGTCTCTGCAAGATCCTACAAATCCCCTGGGAGGATAGATTCAACAACGTTATCGTCCTCGACCAGGTCAACATTCCTGGCATTGAAGCATTGACCACACTTGATCAGCTTCGCTGGGCAGGCCACATTGTTCGCATGCCAGACACGAGACTCCCTAAGCAAGCGCTCGACTCGGAACTCCTTCACGGCAAGTGAGCCAAAGGTGGGCAGAGGAAACAATACAAGCACACCCTCAGAGCCTCCCTAATAATGCGCAACATCCCCACTGACACCTGGGAGTTCCTGGCCAAAGACCACGCTAAGTGGAGGAAGTGCATCCGGGAGGGCGCTGAGCACCTTGAGTCTCATCGCCGAGAGCATGCAGAAATCAAGCGCAGGCAGCAGAAAGAGCTTGCGGCAAACCTGTCCCACCCACCCCTTCCCTCCAGACTATCTGTTCCATCTGTGTAAGGGCCTGTAGTTCTCGTATTGGACTGTTCAGTCACCGAAGGACTCATTTTTGAGAGGAAGCAAGTCTTCCTTGATTCTGAGGGACTGCCTATGATGATGATGGTTCCCTTGGGTACATACCAGCATGAGTGACAAAAAAAGTAGGAGAAAGTTGGTTAGAACAAATGACTGAAGGTAGCAAATTAAATACAAGACTTATTTTTGAGTCAATTTACATTGCAGTATATGTGAATTATTCAACACCGTTATAAACTGCCATTCGAGTCCAGGATAGTTTAGTATGGTGCTCATTTACTTACTAAATCTGCCACTACTTCCTGCTACCTCTAGTAAAAGTATATTTGTTTCATCACTGCCAAGAGATCAATTGATTTAAAATAAATTCCTAATCTATCACATCCTTTTCGTTCTGTGACAGCTAATGAGCCTCTAATTAAAATTTTGTACAAAATGCTGCGTGTACATCTTAGTTTTCTGCCAAAATTGTTCTGGTCCATGTTTGGATGTCGGTTCTTATATCAGATATCTTTAGTTCAACAGGAAATTCCTGGAATCACGGTCCACCGGTGTAAGTGTGGAGTGGAGTGGGTGGTGACAGCCCATCAGAAATTGTTAAATTATTAATTGAAATAATGCTGGTAGTCCTGTCAGCAATATCCTAGATACATTGAGGGAGCTCAGCAAATTCAGGAAGACTGCAGAGCAAGTTTGCAACTTCTGTCTTTAAAGGGCTCCATTCAATTAAAAGGCTGAGTGGGCTCTGGGCAGAGGGGCTGAAATGGCTGGAGCTGAAGGAGGAAAAAAGGCGAGCTTCTAATTTTTTAGTCTGAAGTAGGGCACAAATTTGAGAATGCAGAGTTACCATTTTTGGAAAACCAGGGAAAAGACAATCACATGCAGTAGCATGAGCCATGTGGAAGTATGTGGCTGGGGCTTCCATAATCCTTAGGGCCCCCTTTCAGTGTCATAAGTTTAGTGAGCTTACTAGTTCAGCAGAGCTAAGTGTGTTTTCTGATGAACAACAGGGCAGATAACTGAGTTAGAGAGAACCATACGAGTATTCCTCAAGGACAGCAGTCAAACACTTCTCCTCAGGTGTTACCCTTGGCTCAGTGGTAATACTCTCACCTCGGAGTCAGATGATTGTGCATTCAAGCTTCACTCCAGAGATTTGAACACATAATCTCAGCTGACACTTCAGTGCAGCACTGAACGAGTGCTGCACAGTCAGAGGTTGCTATCTTTCAGATGAGATGTTAAACTGAGGGCGCGTTTTCCCTCACAAGTGGACATAAAAGATCCCATGACACTCTTCAAAGAAGAGCAGTGGAGTTCTCCTGGTGTCTTGACCAACAGTTATACCACAAACAATCCCATTAAAACAGATATCTGGTAATTTATGGGAGCTTGCTGTGTGCAAATTTGCTGTCGCCTGTATTACTGCAGTGACTGCACGTCACAAGTAATTCATTGGCTTTGAAGTCTTTTAGGACATCCGAATTCTGCGAAAAGCACAATATTTAATGCAAGTTCTTTCTTTCCAAGGATATTACATACTACCATGTGTCTTATCTGGAAAATTATGTCACCTGACATGTTAAGTGTCTCATATTCCGTAATACATGCCAGCATAGTTAAGTTTCATAAATGAGGTCTTTGCTCCCTGACATCCATTACTACCATCCATCCTCCTCACTGCTTGTGACTGCATGATCTGGAAACAGCAGTAGCCAATTAACACTATGGGGTAGAAATTCGGTTGGTTAGCGGCATCCATTAGTGCCCCAGACATCACCGAATGTGCATCATAGGCAGTCCCTCGAATGAGGATGACTTGCTTCCACAAGAGTTCACAGATGTTTCAATGAAGAACCCGATATTCAAGTCCTGAACTCCAATTGAGGGGGTGGAAGATTCCTGTGCATGGATTTTTTTAACGTGTGGTGACTGTTGCACATCAGCCACCACACGGGCTTGACAGAGCTAGGCCTTTATCCAGTGGTAAGGGTTAACCAAGACGACTGGCGATCAGCTGTGCTGCATGGAGGTAGTGCGTACACATATCACAGTGTGGGCAGGCCAGTGCTGCCCCTGGGCCCTTGGCTCTTCTGGGCCCCGTACCCTCATTCGCCGCACCTTCGCCCACGATGTTCCAGGGCCTGGTGCTCCAGCTCTATTTACAGCCCCGACCTGCGGTGGTGTTCTCACAGAGGTCGGGGAGGCCCACCGAGTGTGCAACGTCTCCGTAGCCCCGCGTTCGCAAAAATCACTCTTTCGTCTGCCGTAGCGCCTGGTGCTGAGACCGGCGGGGGAAAGCAGTTGGTCCAGCGACGATCCCGGAGCGATATCGTCCGGTGTGCAAGGTAAGTGCTGAAGTTTCACTTTTGCAACTTTTATATATTTGTTGCAGTAGTGGGGAAGTGTGGGTGAGGGTGATTTAAATTTTCAGTCAGATTGTTTGTTTCCATCTTGAAGCGTTAGCTTCCCAGCGCCACAAAATTGAGTAGGCCTCCAGCACTATCGCTCCATTAGCACCCGAAGGGGAGTGTGAACGCTTCTCTTAGCGCTCCACTCTCTTCTTGGGGCCATACAACTGAATATCGCACGTCGAGGCGATAGACATCACCCGGCGACTCGGCGGCGTCACCGCCCTAAAGCGGGCCGTACCGAATTTTTAGCCCCATGCATTCCTGTTGCAGGAGAAGGCAGCACGTAATGCAGAAGAATGCCAGGCTACTGAAGGAGGACAAACCAACATTTGGCATTTGACACAAGAAGAAACGGAAGCAATGGTCACAACTGGCTTCCGCTCTGGTCTGGCAATTGGGGATGGAGATACGAGAGTCTGTGTGCCTTCAGAGGGCTTGTAAGAATGCATGACGTTTCTTAATTAATGTTGGTATGTATTCAGCAACCTCTTCACCAGTTATCACATTTCTCATAAGAAATCCACAAAGTAGCTGATTAAGATTAATATTAAGTTAACAGTAGCTTTTTTTTTCTCCAGAGGCTACAAGCTAGAACACAGAAAGAGCTCATTGGTGCCGTGCAAGACCTTGCAGTCAGTCTAACTCTGACAATACTGGAAACTACTCACCCAGCCCGTCACTCACCCTCTCCCTTGCACAAAGTAGCCAATTGACATCCATTTGAGGGGGTTCAAAAAGAGTAGATGAGGAATCGATAAGTGGTGACACACCGAGCACAAGGAAGTCAGAGGATTTAGACATGAAGTGGAGCATGAGGTAATTGAGTGGAAATACAAGACATGTCAGCCCCTGACTGCACAGCAAACAAATGATGATCTCAAGGGCCCTGTCATAAAGAGAAGGGCGCTAGCATCAGTCAGCATCAACTGGCTCTCGGGCATCCTTTGATACATCCACCATCAGTCCTTTCCTGATTATGAAGCATACAACATGATACCACAATTTTCCCATGGGCTGGGTGCATACTGCAAGGTGCCCCCCAGAACTTCCTTTGACAATATCAATGGTTTGCCCAGTTTTATCCTCACCTTCATGTGTACATCAATGTAGTGTTCCTCTGCAGCATAAGTGGCCCTATGAAGAGGTGTTATGAGCCACAGATGTAGCAAGTATTCCTAGTCCACCAGCAGCCATTTCTGCTATTGAAAGAGAGATGAGATACTGGATTGAGGAAATATAAAAGCAACATAACAGCTCCCAACATGTTGTGAATTCACATGTAAGAAGCTGTGCTGGCACCACAAATGAGCTGCAAGTTTAGGAAATGCAAGCCTTTACTATTCATTTAAATATGGACGTCACATAATGCTGATGTGCGACAATCCTAGGGGATCCGACAGTTCAGAATATTTGATGGCCCACTCAGTCATACATGTTGGAGCACTGTCAAATTGCATAAATTGAGCTGCTCTGGCAAAGGGGGCATTGATGCCTTATAGAGGAGAACATAGCAAATTGATTTGAAAAAAAGTCTCCTGCGGCTGCCTGGAATGAGTCATTAGCATAAAATCTGAGAGCTGTGGTCACTTTCTGTGCCACAGTGAGCACCGTCTGTGCTGTGGACCTTAGTTCCAGATCGGGCTACAGCAGAAAACACAACTCTTTCAAAGCTTCATGACTGAAGCACAGCCTCCTGAGTCAGAACTCATGGGAAAGGTCTTGGCAATGTGCCTATATATCCTGCTGGATGGGTAGTGCTGGGATGGTCTGGCTTTCCTTTGGTGCTGCCTGATTAATCCGACTTCCTGAACCCGGCGCAGAAGTCCCACCCCACTGCTGAATTGGGCTTACTGCCGCTCAAAGGAAGTGGAGCACAATCTCCTACTCTCCGGGACGATGCTGGGGAAAGTAATGCAGCGTTAACGCGCTTCAATGCTTCTCCTTTTCACTTAAAGGGGAGGGCCGCTGCGCACTCCACAAGGCCTCTGATGGCCTTCACTTCACCACCGGGGCTGCTGGGCTGCACGATGGCGGCACAGACTGCGCAAAAAATCAAGTAGGGAAGCCGACCCGAGAGTCGGAAAAAACAGCAAGATGGCAGCACATGGCACTGGCAACCTTCCCTTTAAGTTCCGCCCGGCGAGCGAATGTCGGCCAGTTTCGCGACCCATGAAACTGGCGTTGACATTCGCTCGCACCAGCCTCGCGAGCTGCAGGGCAATTTCCCCCGCGGGGCTGTAAGGGGTCGGTGCGTGGCACTGAGGGGATGCCGCGCATGGCGATGACATAATCGGCGGTAACGCGGTGGCCCAGAGCACTACCCGTGGGGTGCGGCACTGCCATGGCAGCACCTCCGCAAACTCCCGGGCAATTCCCCGGAAGCTGGTAGCGCCCCCACCCACCTCCCCACAGCCCCCCCCCCACCCCCCGCAGGTGAAAAGGAGATATTTCATCCCCTATAGTTTTAAACAATCTTGATGAATGGATCCTGGCAAGTTATGCATTTTAAAACAGTGTTGTCAAAGGCAGTTGAGAAGACAGCGATCCCGATATTCCGTGCAGGTAATGTTCTCCCCTCCTAGCTCTGTCATTTGTATGCAGCGGCCACTGTGAGGGTGGCACTACTGCAGTGGAATCCCAGCATAAACTGGCTCCGTCAGAAATTCCTGGCCCTGCAAAGCTGAATATTCTGACTTGCGCCCTCCCACATCCCACAGGATTTTTGAGGTAATTTTGTCTTAAATCACAATTTCACTCCAGATGAATCCGAAGGGTCAGTATCCAGTGCAAAATGCTCATCATAATGGCTCAAAGCAAACTTACAACAAAGGAAACATGTATGTAACTGGCTGCACATTTTTCTGCTCGATTCCTTGTACTTCTTTTCCTTGCTTCTGAATCTACCTGTATCACATACCATCGGCAGCCAGAAGGGAAGTCAAACAATTATTCCTCAGTGCTAAGTGATGGGTCAGAGTGGCCTTTGCTGACCTATGAGCCTCTACTTTTCCTTCACTTCCTCTGGGGAAAGCTCGTGCCCTACATCCCAATAGTGCAGCTGGGATTAGGAATTAACCCGAAAGAATGTTGTGCCACATCCTACCACTTCCTGGAATGTCAGCATTCTTTCATTTACATTTGCATTTTCTTTTCCACCCAAAGAGTGATTTAAAGGGCTGACTGGAATGAGTTTGACAATTTTAAAATTGCTGACACAGAGCCTGTATAAGAAGAACATAAAGAAGAAGCAATTTCTGAACTTTTAATAATGATCATTCAGCAAATTTGCTGTTTGATAGTACAGCGTAAAACTGTGGAACATGGTCTCTGAACTGCCTTGCATAACATGATAATAAACAGAATGCACTCACAAACATAGAAAATTATAATCGGAGCGCCATTACATTGCAATGTACAATATCATTGAAACAATCTATCGAGAACAGAAATAGAAAACCAAAATACTGCAGATGCTGCAAATCTGAAAATAAAAACAGAAAATGCTTGAAATACTCAGCAGGTCAGGCAGTATTTGTGGAGAGAGACACAGAGTTCATGTTTCAGGTCGATGGCCTCTCATCAGAACATGGAAAACGTTAGAGATGCAACAGGTTTTAAGCCTGTATAGACAGGGAAAGTGGGGAGGGGAGGAAAGAACAAAAGGGCAGGTCTGTGATACGGCGGAAGGAAGGAGAGATTAAATGACAAAAGGTATGATGGTACAAAGCAAAAGGAGATTGTAACGGGACAAGTAAAGAAACAAAAGATGAGTCGAGAAGAGGTGTAAATGGTAGTGGCAGAATCATAAACAGCTACCATGTGAAAAAATAGGGGCAGGGGTTATGGTCTGATGTTAAGTCCAGAAGGCTGTAAAGTGTCTAATAGAAAGATGAGGTGCTGTTCCTCGAGCTTATGTTGAGCTTCATTGGAACAGTGTAAGAGGCCCAAGACAGAGAGGTCAGAGTGGGAGTGGAGCAGAGAATTAAAGTGACAGGCGACTGGAAGCTTGGAGTCACGCTTACAGACTGAATGGTGGTGTTCTGCAAAATGGTCACCCAATCTACGTTTGGTCTCCCCAATGTAGAAACCACCACATCGTGAGCAGCGAATACAGTATACAAAATTGCAAGAAGTACAAGAAAATCCTTGTTTCACATGGAAGAAGTTTGGGGGCCTGGACAGTGGGTGGGAGGAGGTAAAAGGGCAGATGTTGCAACTTCTGCACTTGCACAGCAAGGTGCTGTGGGAAGGGGAGGGGGTGTTGGGGGTGATTGAGGAGTGGACCAGGCTGTCGTGGAGGGAGCAGTCCCTTTGGAATGCTGAAAGGGGAGGTGAGGGGAAGATGTGTTTGGTGGTGGGATCACTCTGGAGGTGGCGGAGAACAGAAATAGTTCATTTTTAAGCCAGTATCATCAGCCATTTTAAAATTCACCCTTCTCTTGCAATCAGTGAATCCAAAAGGTAAAATGTGACCCTTGAACATGGAAATTTTAACCTGGGCAATACATGAGAATCAATATCTATTGAAAATACAAGCGATGTAATGCAATATGAAAAACATTGGTTGAGTTTTAATTTAAAATTTAATCATACAAATTACCTTCAGGTAAGTCTGCTTATATAATTGTAGATGTAAGTGTTGAATGTTAGAGAAGAGTTGAGAGCAGCTGCCCACAACATCATGATAGCATTAGACTGAATATCGCACCAAGGTCGATGGAAACAAAGGGAAAATATCTAAATGCTGCAGTCGTACCTAATACCAATTAAGATTTTTGAGCGAGGTTGATCATTGGAGACCCAGGACATTGCTACAGGAGTTCTTGGGGAACACATTCTGGGCCTAACCATTTTAAGCTGCCTCATTGATGACCTTCCCTGTGTTATAAGGTCAGGATTGGAGCTGTTCATTGATTATTTCATGCTGTTCACCTCCATTCACAACTTCCCCTATAATGGACCAGCCCGTGTGCTGCAACAAAACTTGGACAAGATCCACTTTCCAGATTGGCCCTCATTTGCATGAGTGAGGCAATCTGCCAGCAATAAAGGCATACCTTTCGACAGCTCGCAGATTCGGAGGCAGAAAATCAGGCGCTGCGGCAGGTTTCGAAAGGGCTTGCAGCAGCGAAAAGGGGAGGTGTATTTTTGTGGCAATAGGAAGGAAACAACACTCTGGAGCTGCAGGAAGTTGTCGAGTTGCAAGAGACCTCCAGCAGGGCCCCGAGGTTTTCAAATACAGTCGTGGAGAGACTGGTGGAGCAAGTTCAGGAGAGAGAAAGAAATCCTCTTTCCCCTTGGATGGTTGATGGGGACCACAAGAAGTCAAATCTCTAAATTGTCAAATCGTCTCTAAAGAAGGTAATTCTGACTCCAAAATTTTCTAGAGAGGCAAACCTTCTTCAAAAAGCTCAAGGACAGAGGATTGTCTTAAAATGAAGGAATCATGACAGCTATATATATCATAGGCAGTCCCTCGGAATCGAGGATGACTTGCTTGCACTCTAAAGGTGAGTTCTCAGGTGACTAAAGAGTCTAATACAGTCTCAGTCACAGGTGTGACAGATAGTGGTTGAAGGAAAAGGGGGGTGGGGAGTCTGGTTTGCCGCACGCTCCTTCCACTGTCCGTACTTGATTTCGGCTTACTCTCGGTGATGGGACTTGTGCTACTCAGCGCCCTCCCGGATGCTCTTCCTCCACATTGGGCGGTCGTGGGCCAGAGATTCCCAGGTGTCAGTGGGGATGCTGCACTTTATCAAGGAGGCTTTGAGGATGTCCTTGAAGCATCTTTGCTTCCAACCTTGGGTTCGCTTGCCGTGTCGAAGCTCTGAGTAGAGCGCTTTCTTCTTGATCTTTCTTGGTTCAATGCTTCATCTCACCCGTAGCAAGCTCCCTGCTGGAGTGGAGCTAAATTATAGAACAAATGGGAATCTGTTCAACCTTTGCATCCTCCAGGCCAGATCCAAGATCGTCCCATTCTCTGTCATTGAACTACAGTAGACAGTCAAGGCTTGTGTCGACGCACACTCAGAGGCCGAACTCCAAGCCATCGTCAACACCTTCATTGAGGTGTACGAGAGCATGGGCTTTACGCTAAACATCCATAAGACAAAGGTCCTCTATCAACCTGTCACCACCACACAGCACTGGCCCCCGAGTATCAAAATCCACAACAAGGCCTTGGATAAAGTGGACCATTTTCCATACCTCGGAGGCCTACAATCAGCAAGAGCAGACATTGATGATGAGGTCCAACACTGCCTTCAGAGTGCCAGCGCAGCCTTCGGTTGCCTGAGGAAGAGAGTGTTTGAAGACCAGGACCTCAAATCTGGCACCAAGCTTATGGTCTACAGGGCAGTAGTGATACCTGCCCTTCAATATGGCTCAGAGACGTGGACTATATAGAGCAGACACATCAAAACGTTAGAGAAGTACCACCAACGCTGCCTCCGCAAGATCCTGCAAATGCACTGGAAGGATAGACGCACCAACGTCAGTGTTCTCACTCAGGCCAACATCCCCAGCATCGAAGCATTGACCACGCTTGATCAGCTCCGTTGGGTGGGCCACATCGTCCACATGCCTGACACGAGACTGCCATGACCACTGCCTGGTAAATGGCCCCTTAACTGCTAGTTTTTTTGGCGAATGTAATGGAGCTATTTGCCCTGGTGATCAGAAGTATCAGTGACATAGAAACATAGAAACATAGGAAATAGGTGCAGGAGCAGGCCATTCGGCCCTTCGAGCCTGCACCACCATTCAATATGATCATGGCTGATCATGCAATTTCAGTACCCCACTCTTGCCTTCTCTCCATACCCCCGATCCCTTTAGCCGTAAGGGCCACATCACTCCCTTTTGAATATATCCAACGAACTGAACTCAACAACTTTCTGTGGTAGAGAATTCCACAGGTTCACAATTCTCTGGGTAAAAAAGTTTCTCCTCACCTCGGTCTTATATGGCTTATCCCTTATCCTTAGCCTGTGACCCCTCGTTCTGGACTTCCCCAACATCGGGAACATTCTTCCTGCATCTAACCTGGCCAATTGCGTCAGAATTTTATATGCTTCTATGAGATCCCCTCTCATTCTTCTAAGTTCAAGTGAATATAAGCCTAGCCAATCCAATCTTTCTTCATATGTCAGTCCTGCCATCCCGGGAATCAGTCTGGTGAACCTCCGCTGCACTCTCTCAATAGCAAGAATGTCCTTCCTCAGATTGGGAGACCAAAACTGCACACAATACTCAAGGTGTGGTCTCACCAAGGCCCTGTACAACTGCAGCAAGACCTCTCTGCTCCTATACTCAAATCCTCTCGCGATGAAGGCCAACATGCCATTTGCTTTCTTAACTGCCTGCTGTATCTGCATGCCTACTTTCAATGACTGATGTACCATGACACCCAGGTCTCGTTGCTCTTTTCCTAATCTGTCAATATTCAGATAATAATCTGCCTTCCTGTTTTTGTCACCAAAGTGGATAACCTCACACTTATCCACATTATACTGCATTTGCCATGCATTTTCCCATTCACCTAACCTGTCCAAGTCACCCTGCAGCCTCTTAGCATCCTCCTCACAGCTCACATTGCCACCCAGCTTAGTGTCATCTGCAAACTTGGAGATATTACATTCAATTCCTTCGTCCAAATCATTAATATATATTGTAAGTAGCTGGGGTCCCAGCACTGAACCTTGCAGTACCCCACTAGTCACTGCCTTCCATTCCAAAAAGGACCCGTTTATTCCCACTCTTTTCTTCCTGTCTGCCAACCAGTTCTTTATCCACGTCAATACATTACCCCCCAATCCCATGTGTCTTAAATTTGCACACTAATCTCTTGTGTGGGACCTTGTTAAAAGCCTTTTGAAAGTCCAAATACATCACATCCACTGGTTTTCCCTTATCCACTCTACTAGTTACATCCCTCAAAAATTCTGGATGATTTGCTAAGCTTGATTTCCCTTTCATAAATCTATGCTGACTTGGACCGATCCTGTTACTGCTTTCCAAATGCGCTGCTATTACATCTTTAATGATTGTTTCCAGCATTTTCCCCACTACCGATGTCAGGCTAACCAGTCTATAATTCCCTGTTTTCTCTCTCCCTCCTTTTTTAAAAAGTGGGGTTACATTAGCTACCCTCCTATCCATTGGAACCTGCTTGATGCATCTGTGCACTCTGTATTGATTGTTGTTGATGTCCTGAGGTAGCTTGGAAGGGGTGGGATGTATAAAATTCCAGTGTTGTTTTAACATTCATTGTTTCTGGCAGTAATGTCCCCATAGTCAAAGTTGTTAGACTCCTGCAGATGGCACAACTTAGCCACACCCTGCGAAGATAGTTGTCCTCAAATAGGAATGGCAAGTTATATACTTGAAGTAATGGCAAGTGCTAACATTTCACCTCTGGTGCAAATGTACCCTTCATACTCCACTCCTTTCATCCGCTTCCTCCTTCTCTTTTAAAAAAAACCTCAATTGCAGAGTAACGTACCAATTCTCAGATTCAAAATTAAGATTGGAGCAATCAAAATAAAGCCGTAAGTCCTGACTTCCTGAAAGGCCAGTGCGTCACTAGCCTTTGTCACTCATTTTCTATGGGTGAGCTGAACACAGCTCATTCACAGTCAGAAATTCAGGAAATCACACGATTACGGCATTAACAGAGAATGTGACATTTAAGTAAAGCTCTTGTACATCTTAGCTCCTGGCTGGATATTCCTGCCTGGCATATTTCAAGTGGGGATTAGCATTTATCAGATCAATAAAAGCTCATGAATCAGAGTTCTACCATGTAATCACCATTATCTTCGGCCTCTGCCTCAAATCCCCCTCCCTCGCCAATGATTCCACTCACTTCCTCAATTACTATCTCAGGCCGAACCAGACAACTTACAACCTCAAAGTCCTGATTGACCTGAGCTGGGTGTGCAACCACCCGCCCCCGTTTCTGCAGCATCACTATTTCCACCTCGGTAACATCACTTGCCTCCGACATACTAAATTACTCCAATGCTGCCCTTGTTGATCAAGTCTCACGCACCCATAATCCTGTGTTGCTGACCTACATTGGCACGAGAGTGTTCAAATAAGTTTGGTTTATACCAGGTTGAAGCTATCCTATCCTCAGCCTCTCTAAGCTCATTCACACCCCATTGCTATGCTGGAGCCAATATATCCATGGCGAAAGTTGACAGCTGGTTCAACAACCAATAAGTGTTACTGTCAACATGCACTGTGTTCATTGAAGTATGCTTGTATTCAAAAACTTAAAGTGCTAATGAGTGGAGCATGTGTTAATTGTAACACCAGCCAGTGTCAAGTCTGGCTCATGGTAACACTCCCACCTCTGAATCAGAAGGTTGTGTGTTCAAACCTCACTGCAGGACCTGAACATGTCATCTAGGCTGACACTTCAGCACAGTACTACAGGGGTGCTGCAATATCACTTTTTGTGTGAGATGTTAAACTTTGGAGGTGCAGGTAAAAGATCCCATAGCACTATTTCAAGAAGAGCAAGGGTGTTCTTGTAATGTGATAGTCTACATTTAATCTTCATTACTATTTGTGGGACCTTGTTGTATGCATATTTACTGGCATATTTGGCTATGTAATGACAGTGACTCCATTTCAAAAATAGTTTCTTGGCTGTGAAATCCAGAGTATGCAAACTGTGTTATCTAAATACACATTATTTCTTCTTTTCTGTAACAACTGATAACTTCCTCCACAGTCAGATAGCTGGGTACCAGTACACCAGCAGGACTTGGTTGAGCAGGTGGCGACTGGTGACAGGCAAAAACTTAGGCCGGTGAGGATTGGGGCTAAACATTGAATGCTGAGGTGCTAAGTTCTGCTCTAATTTTTGGTGTAACTCGTTGTTTACTGTCTGATCCTTAAGAAGCTGCTATCACATTTTGAGATTCTGTGGCCATTTTGTCCAAGAAAAAAGACCTTGACATATATATTTTGGGCTGAAGCTTGTCTGAAAGGGAATAGTTCCCACTGGTCACCCTACTCTGGGTTGGCCATTTATTGGCAGAAAATAGATGATTTAAATGCACGATGGGCTGTTTGTTTTGCACAAATCCTAAACAACGGCCCATCATTCACAAAAGCTGGTCATTGAAGAGATAGGGTACATTGGTGTTGACAGATGTTTTTGATCTCTGTGACTTTGAAAGGAGGTTTTTTGAGAATCTACACAAGACACCCAGCAGTAAACTTCAAGAGGAAAAATCTTCATCTTGATCAGGGAGAGTTTGTGTTTTGATGTTTAGTATAAAGGCCCACCAAAGTGGGCAAACAGATGATCTCCTTATTTAAAATAGAACTTGCACTGAATGGACCAAGCGAAGGTCATCAGACTAAGTATTCTGTATGTTATACCGAGCATGCAATAAAGCAGCTAACAAACTGAAGCAATCAATGCTTTGCCGAGCATTAACATGGTCTATCTTTAGAGAAAATTTCTCTAAAGGAATGCATGTGCTTAAGATTACATGAGTGTTTCATTGTTACACTCCTGGGTCTCACTACCATGCTAGCAGATCCAAGGCTGTGGGAGTTCAATTCTGTAAAGAAGCAGGCAATCAGAGAACTTAATAGAGTGACTGACACCACTGAACCTGAGTGAATACCTTTGGCAGAACCTATGCACGTTAATGAATTCATTAGGATAAGCAGATTATTTAGATAATGGATAATGAAAATGGATGCTCACACAGCATAGAATCAAATTTTAAGTAACCATATGAGACATGACAATAATGGTTAATTTAGGGTTATTATCCTGAAGGCACAAGTGTTTAGTTGATTATGCAGTGCTGTATCCACTGTCTATTCTGTCCCATCTGGTGGCATGTTATCATCATCAGCATCATAGGCAGTCCCTCGAAATCGAGGAAGATTTGCATCCACTCTAAAAGTGAGTTCTCAGGTGACTGTATAGTCCAATACGGGAATTACAGGTGGGACAGACAGTGGTTGAAGGAAAGGGTGGGTGGGGAATCTTGTTTGCCGCACGCTCCTTCCGCTGTCTGCGCTTGTTTTCTGCATGCACTTGGCGACGAGACTTAAGGTGCTCAGCGCCCTCTTCCTCCACTTAGGTTGGTCTCGGGCCAGGGATTCCCAGGTGCCGGTGGGGATGTTGCACTTTATCAAGGAGGCTTGGAGGCTGTCCTTGAAACGTTTCCTCTGCCCACCTGGAGCTCACTTGTCATGTAGGAGTTCCGAGTAGAGCGCTTGCTTTGAGAGTCTCGTGTTGGGCATGCAGACAATATGGCCCGCCCAACGGAGCTGGTCGAGTGTGGCCAGTGCTTCGATGCTGGGAATGTTGGCCTGAGCGAGAACACTGACATTGGTGCGTCTATCCTTCAAATGGACTTGCAGGATCTTGTGGAGGCAGCGCCAATGATGCTTGTCCAGCGCTTTGAGGTGTCTATTATACATGGTCCATGTCTCTGAGCCATATAGGAGGGCGCTCTTCTCGATTTTCTTTGCTGCAATGCTCCATCTCACTCTCAACAAGCTCCCCGCTGGAATGGAACTAAACTATAGAACCATTGGGAACCTGTTCAACCTTCAACGCCTGCAGGCTAGATCCAAGGTCGTCCCATCCTCTGTCATCGAACTACAATACGCGGATGATGCTTGCGTCTGCACACAGAGGTGGAACTCCAAGCCATCGTCAACACCTTCACCGAGGCGTACGAGGTGGCACATTAAGTTGAATTATTACCACTGTTTGCATTGAATTAAGTTTTGAGGTCTGAATACCAGATAGACATCAATCACAACAAAAACTTGCATTTATGTAGCACTTTTAACATAGAAAAGCATCCCAAGGCACTTTACAGAAGTATAAACAGACATAAATTACATAGGAGAAAATCTTGATCAAAGAGGTGGATTTTAAGAATGGTTTCATAGGAGGAGATGCAATTAGAGAGGTTAAGTGAGGGAATTCCAGAGCAAAAGGCCTCGATGCTGCCGAGCAAAGTGGTGGGGTTTGCACAAACTCAAAGACCAAATAATGCACGGGTGGGGGGAGCATGGTTGTATAACTGGAGAAGGCACAAATCCATTAAACAATTGAAACGCAAGGATGAGAATTTCAAAATGGAGGCACTGGAAGGGCCGCGAGGCAATGTAGTATGGCAAGGTATGGGGTGATTGTTCAAAGAGCTGCAGAGGGTTGAATGAGCTGCTGTTTATCGAATGTGGAGAATGGGAAGCTGGAAATGAAAGCATTGGAATAATCATGTTGGAGATGACAAAGGCATGAATGAGAGTTTTAGCATCAGATGGGGTGAAGCAGGGGAGGGAATGTTATGGAGGTAGAAGCGGGCAGTCTTCATAGAATCATAAAAATTTACAGCACAGTAGGAGGCCATTCAACACATCATGTCCGTGCTGGCCAACAAAGAGCTATACTGCCTAACCCACTTTCCAGCTCTTGGTCCGTAGCCTTGTAGGTTATGGCGATTCAAGTGCATATCCAACTACTTTTAAAATGCTATGTGGTTTTCTGCTTCTACCACCCTTTCAGGCAGTGAGTTCCAAACTCCCATCACCCTCTGGGTGAAAAATATTCTCCTCAAATCCCCTCTAAACCTCAATCAGGTGAGTCAGAAACGACCTTCCCTTAACAAATCCATGCTGACTGTCCTTGATTAATCTGTGTCTGTCCAAATGAAGATTTATCCTGTCCCTCAAAATTTTTTCCAATAATTTTCCCACCACTGAGGTTAGGCTGACTGGTCTGTAATTACTCGGTCTATCCCTTTTACCCATTTTAAATAAAGGTACAATGTTAGCAGCCTCCAGTCCCGGCATCACACCTGTAGCCAGAGAGGATTGGAAAATGATGGTCAGTGCCTCTGCTATTTCCTCTCTTGCTTTTCTTAACAGCCTGGAATACATTTCATGGGGAGTTAACTCCTTTCAAAGATGCTAAACCCCTTAATACTTCCTCTCTCATTATGTTTATTTAATCTAATATTTCACACTTCTCCTCGCTGATTTTAATGTGTGCATCGTCCCCCTCTTTTGTGAAAACACACGCAAAGTATTAATTAAGAACTATACCCACATATTCTGCCACCACACACAGGTTACCTTTATGGGGCTAGATTTTCCACTATTTTGGCATGCATAATGTCCATTTTAACACTACAATGAGGTGTAACACCCATATATCGCACATTTAGCCATGAAATAAAAACTGACACCCATTTTTCGGACACTTATCGCCGAGTGTTACTTTCAGCATGTACATAACGCCGGGAACAAATAATACTGCCCATCCACTTTTTTGGGGCGGAATCAGCAGAATGGACGAAACCAATGCCCATAATATTGTCCAGAGTTACTTTCGGCACAAAATTAATGCCAAGATTCAATAATACCGACCGCCCATTTTTTTTTGTAGTAAAGATCTAATTTGCCGAAATTAACGCCCAGTATATCACAAGCGTCACTTTCACCACCTCATACACATCGCGTCCACAATATCGCTCGCCCAAAACACCGCCCTGAAAAAGTGGAACTGTTCTGAACTAATCACAGCGGTGTGGACGCCATTTTTCAAATCGCAGGTTGCTTCATTGAAAAGATTGCTTCAACTTCGGGGGAGTTTGGATTTACTCTGTAGTTCTTCTCAGGTGAAGTGACCATCTGAACAGACATCTTTTCAGACTGTGGATGATTGGGTTTTACTGTGGGTGTCTTTTAGTGTTGAAATTTATTGCTTGTGAACAATCGGCTTTATACTTTAATTGGAATGTGGCTAGCCATTTCTCAGCCTGCATCGATTAGTATGCAGATGCTGCAGAATGCAAATGGCACAACGACTAATGCACATCATTATGTGCCCAATCTAAGATATGCCAGACTGAGGAGGAGGTTCAGACCATACACACCCCGCATTTACAGGGAGAAGAGGTCTTACCTCGACGTATCCAAGAACACGTGCTTTCAGAGACTGCGCTTCCACAAAGTGGTGATCACTGAAATATGCCAGCTCATCAGGGCAGATCTGCAGCCTGCCAGCACCTTCAGGACATCACTGTCCGTCGAAGTCAAGGTCACTGCGGCACTGTCGTTCTATGCATCCGGTTCCTTTCGGGCCTTCGCGGTCGACATTTCCCCTCTGTCTCACCAGGCCACACATCGCTGCATTAGACAGGTCACGGAGGTCCGGTTCGCACGTAGGATGGACTTTATAAGCTTCCCCATGACCACGGAGGCTCAGACTGACAGAGCTGGAGCATTCTACCACATTGCTAAGTTCCCCAAGGTGCAGGGAGTAATACAGTGAACTCACATCGCCATGCGGGCACCTTCTCAGAACCCAGAGGTTTTTCGTAACAGAAAAGGATTTCACTCCCTGAAGGTCCAACTAGTTGTCGACGACAACCAGATAATAATGGCAGTGAATGCCAAATGTCCGGGCAGCTTCTATGAGGCCCATATCTCGTGTGAGAGCGCTGTCGCTGCCATGTTTTCCAGTCAGCCACAAGGACAATGTTGGATACTTGGTGACAAATGATATGGCCTAGCCACCTGGCTGATGACCCCACTGCGTGACACCCACACCAAGGCCGAGAAGCGATACAATGAGAGCCACAGAGCCACACGCAATGTGGTCCAGAAAACAATTAGTGTGGTTAAGCAGCACTTTAGGTGCATCAAGCACTCAGGAGGGGAGCTACAATACAACCCTGAGCAAGTAGCTCAATTCGTGGTTGTGTGCTCCGAAGGGTCAAGAATTGCCAGAAGGGACAGATGGTCCACCTCAGGAGAGAGAGGAAGAGGAGGATAAGGGGCTGGACGCTGACCTAGGGCCAGACAATCAGGCTGAATATGCAACCATGCCCACGCCCCCCTCCAGACCGCAGGAAAGGGCCCGTGGTGGCTACATAGCTGCAAGACTCTTATATCAGGAGCTCATAAATGAGCGATTTTCCTGAAAGAACATTGTTATTATTGACAAACCTGACACACTGCTGTGTGTGTGCAGCTCAGACATCAATGGTGGGCATCACCTTGGTGCCAGTTAAAGTTTAAGTAGATTCAAATTAAGTTTAATTAAACCCTTTCATGTTAAGGAATCACCAGTGTGTAACGGTCCAGCTTTCTGAGACAATGCGCAACAAGGTTATTATGTTGAATAAAAAATATTTAATACGACCATTGGTCTGAATTCATAAGTATCATGGGCAAAAACACCTCACCGCCACCCCACTTTTTCGACCATTGACATCAATCAAATGGTCAACATGTCCAGCAACACAGAACTCAAATGCAAA
Organism: Pristiophorus japonicus; assembly: GCF_044704955.1. Taxonomy (NCBI): domain Eukaryota; kingdom Metazoa; phylum Chordata; class Chondrichthyes; family Pristiophoridae; genus Pristiophorus; species Pristiophorus japonicus. Next base: position 141,061,815 of record NC_091990.1, read on the forward strand.
CCAGGTGGGTGGCCCCCTCCCCCCATACATTTCAACAAATTGCATACACCAAGATGGAGATATAACAAAGCCATCACCTGCAGACATGCAGCTCACTTTCCTTCCCCCCTCCCCTTCTTCTCCCCACCTCTACCCCTTCCTCTCCTTGCTCCACGCTGCCTGGCCGAGGAGCTCCTTAGGCGGTGCCTCATTATGGGGGATGAAGGCAGAGCCAGTGGTTGCATGGGTACGGGAGCGGGGGTGGGGCGGGGGGGCGGGGGGTACCGAGGTGGGAACATTCTCGGATTCAGAAGCAGGATCTTGCTCCTGCCTCACATCTGTTGCTGGCACTGGGGATGCGGAACCTAGACGTGGAGTGCCACGCTCTGGGACCACTTGGAGGTCTATGCCAGCAGTGTTCCTGGCTATCGCCTCCAGGGCCTCCATCATCCGTAGAACGTACTCGGTCATGGTGCCGGAGATGCGGGTCAGCTGTCGGGATATGACCCCCAATGCATTTAGGATCTGGCCACCCATGTCTGCAGTTCTCCTGGACAACTTTAGCATCTCTCCGTTTTCATCTGGTGCTCGTGGACCAGACCTGCCGAGTCCACGAAACCTCCGTGGGGTCGGCGCTATCCTGGGGACAAATGGGGTGCCCTGTGGTGAGTTGCTTGGGCCTGGTACCCCCAGAGTGGAGGCTGGAATGGCCGGAAGAGCACTAGATGGCCTTGGGGTGGAATGCCTTCTGGAGCCTGGCAATGCAGATTCCTCAAAGTCTGCGCTCTTATCCATAGAGAACAGACCCAGCGGATTGACGGGCGAGAATCGGAGCTCCTCAGCATCAAATGTAGGATCGTCTGCGGAGTCCGGCCCCGCACCCACACTTTCTGGCCTCTATGGTCTTGCCTTGGGACGCGCTGCTGGCTGAGCTGCAAAACACAAATGAGGTTATTAGAGGAGAAGGGGGTGCTTGGGTCACAAGGTGAGTTCAACGCTATAAACAGCATATGCACGTCAAAAGCACCACCGCTATCAAAATCATCAAAGACATCACATTTCATGACCATCAACATATTGTGCATTGCAATGATTCTCATGATGCCAGCATTATTTATAGGACAATTTTAGAAACCATCTATCATATATTATTGTTCGGATATGAGTGGGCATGGCGTCAATTGACTTTAGATCACGCAATGGTGTATACTTTACTCACATGGCATCACTTCAGGATCTGCAACTGCCTGCGTGGCCATTCGGGTGTGCTTCCCCATGAGTTTGAGCACCCGTTCCTCCATCTCAGTGATGTTGCTGGTGACTGGTGGCCCCCCCATCTGTTTGTCTCTGCACGGACCTAATCGTTGATAGCTTCTTCTATAATAGGTAACAGGACGACATGGTATGAGATCATTGCGTGATATCATTGCGAGGTACTATCACAGAGACTGATACAACACATAACCGACAGATGTAATCATGATTATTATGATAATTATCATTCTTTACCTAAACCATGACTGCAGGCTTTGAGTACAACATTCCCGGTAAAAGTGAAAGATCACATCTTGATGATAATCACTCATGACTCTTACAAATCAAATTATTTCAATATGTCAGTAAATGTAAATAAATGTTATACTTACTCTTGCAGATCCGACAAGATCATTCCATTGGTTGTCCTCACGCATCTCGTTGGTCGCTGACGAGACCACCTCTGCTCTCTCAGCCCATATCTTCTGGTAGGCCTTTGGGATGGGCTTCCCACACCCTCCCTGTGTCAAATCATCTCAACGTGACTCGACCTCCTGCAGGAGGGAGGCATTTGCCTCGTCCGAGAACCTCCTCACTCTTTTGCATCCTCCAATGTGCTCCTCTGCCACCTCACTGCTCTTGCCAGCTTCAGTCTCCATAGCGTGCTGTGTCGCCTCCTACTCTCGCTCCATTTTAGGCACCAAATGTGGGAAAATATCTGGCTGGTAACAGCTAATTTTTTTTGCACAATTTGATATAAGCTCGAAACTCTCCCTCCTTCCTCCCAAAGCAGCCACACCACACCCACACATGCCTTCACTTTCTCTCAGCTCTCTCTCTCTCTGTCTCCTCTTATGCGCATGTAATGATGACCCTTGACTTCTTGAATCGCGGGAATCGAGCGTTGCCATGCCGTTGCTAAGGATTGCCACACTTTACGGCAGAAGGTCAGCGAGATTTAACGCTACCGCCCATTTCATATCGCTCGCGGTAACACCCAATTTTTAAAATGGAGACTAGGTGCTTTGAGAATGGGCGATAAGCCGACAATCTGAAAACCCATTTTTACCATCCACGCCGAAAATAACGCCCATTTTTGGGCAATCTGCACAAAAGTGTAAAATCTAGCCCATGGTCTCCAATTGACCCTACTCTTTCTTTAGTTATCCTCTTTCTCTTAATGTATTTATAAAACAACTTTGGGTTTTCCTTGATTTTACTGACCAAAATGTTTTCATGCTCTCTATTTGCTTTCCTAATTTCCTTTTTAATTTCACCCCTGCACTTTCTATAATCCTCTTGGGTTTCTGTAGTATTAAGCCCCGACATAAGCTTCCCTTTTTTTTTCTTTATCCTACCCTGTATGCCCCTTGACATTCAGGAGACTCTAGATTTGTTAGTCCTACCCTTTTTCTTTAAGGGAACATACTTGCTCTGAAGCCTCATTATCTCCTCCTTGAATGCCTCCCAATGCTCTGACATTGATTTACCGCCAAGTACTGGTTCCAGTCCACTTTGGTTAATCCCATCTCAGCTCAGCAAAATTAGCTTTTCCCCAATTGAGAGCTTTTATTCCTCATCTATCTTTGTCCTTTTCCATAACTACCTTAAATCTAACTGAATTATGATCACTACCACAAAAATGCTCTCCCACTGATACCCCTTCCACCTGCCCAGCTTCATTCCCTAACACTAAGACCAGAACCACCTGCTCTCTTGTTGGGCTTGCTATGTACAGGCTTAAAAAGTTTTCCTGAATGCAGTTTAAGAATTCTGTTCCTTCTGTACCTTTCACACTAATTCTATCCCAGTTAATATTAGGGTAGTTGAAATCCCCTATTATTACTGCCCTATTGTTTTTGCATTTCTCAGAAATGTGCCTACACATTTGCTCTTCTATCTCCCTCTGACTGTTTGGGGATCTATAGTACACTCTCAACAGTGTGACTGCCCCTTTTTGTAATGTTTTTGTAATGAAGATGATATGGAGTCAGCAGCTCAGCTCAGGGTTGATTAGGAAATGGAGATTACAACTAGTCTGGTTCAACTTAAGACAATGGCTGGGGAGCGGGGTGGAACTGGTGGTAATGGTACAGAGTTTGTGGCTTGTGTCTTTGCAGTGTTTAACTGGAGGAAATTGCAGCTCATCCAAAACACTGCATTGAACAAACAGTTTAATAACAGAAAGACAGCGGAGGAGCTGAGGCAGGTGTTTGAGAAGAGGAGCTGGGGTAACTCCCTTTTTCTCCAGCCCTGAAAGCTCCAGTACTCAAGCACTCCTAGATTAAGTACTGTACACCAGCAGTGACTCAGACAGTTTGTATATCAATGGGCTGTAAATTGCGGTCTCTCCGGGTGCGTGCAATGTGTGCACACGCCTGAAGAGGCCCCACAAGTGCTGGTTCTTGGCGCGCGAGGTGCATGTGTCGAGAACCAGCACTTGCGAACTCTCAAAATGCATCCCTGGGAGAAGGACATTCACGGGCAGAGATCTGGGCTATTGGTCCAATTCCTCCCCAGCGAATGCCCTTCAAATTCTTCCGCCTATGGCCCACTTTTTTTTACCAGCGTAAGGATTTTAAAAGATAGAAAAATAAAATGTTATCAATAATTTTTATATTTAAAACCCTGTCCATTAAAGTAGGTTTATTTTTAACCCTATTAAAATGTATTAAAAAAAAATTTCAAAATACAGTTTTGTCTAAAACATTTAATTTCATTCAATTTCAATAAATTTTTAATTTGTGAATTGTTTTTCTTATTTACTTAAAATGTGTGTGTTTTGGGCATATCCCCATTCACAGAAATAGTGATCTCCATAACAAACGAAGATCACCACCATTACTGTGAATGGGGATACTTCATTTTCATTGGTTGGTCCAGCCCACGTGATCCCAGAATGCACATACGCTCCTGGAATACATGGGCCTCTGCACTGGGCTGCGCATGGAGGCCTCGTAGCGCAAGTGTTCGTTCCTCTGGGACACCAGGTACATTCGTAAATATTTTTGTGATCAGAGGCATCCGCCTGCAGGAAGCCTCCGACAACAATTTCTGGGCCATTGTGTCACTCCCAACCACTTAAGAGCAGTGCTTAACAGTAGAAAAGATTAGTTTCAAGCTACTCATCATCATCATCGCCATCATCATAAGCAGTCCCTCGGAATCGAGGAGGACTTGCTTCCACTCCCAAAGTGAGTTGTTTGATGGCTGAACAGTCCGATACGAGAGCCACAGACCCTGTTACAGCTGGGACAGACATTCGACGGGGGAAAGAGGTCGGTAGGGCTGGTTTGCCGTGCGCTCCTCCCGCTTTCTGCGCCTGGCCTCTTCATGCTCCTTGCGTCGAGACTCAAAGAGCTCAACGCCCTCCCGATGGACTTTCTCCACCTCGGGCGGTCTGCGGCCAGGGTCTCCCAGGTGTCAGTGGCGATGTCGCACTTTACCAGGGAGGCTTTGAGAGTGTCCTTATAATGTTTCCGCTGTCCTCCTTTGGCTCATTTACCATGAAGGAGCTCCGCATAAAGCATTTGCTTAGGGAGTCTCGTATCTGGCATGCGAACTATGTGGCCTGTCCAGCGAAGCTGATCGAGTATGGTCAGTGCTTCAATACTGGAGATGTTAGCCTGGTCGAGGACACTGATGTTGGTGCGCCTGTCCTCCCAGGAGATTGGCAGGATCTTGCAGAGACATCGTTGGTGATATATCTCCAGCGACTTGAGATGCCTTTTGTACATCGTCCATGTCTCAGACCCATACAGGAGGGCAGATATTACTACAGCCCTGTAGACCATGAGTTTGGTGGTAGATTTGAGGACCTGGTCTTCAAACACGCTTTTCCTCAGGCGGCCGAAGGCTGCGCTGGCGCACTGGAGGCTAAGCTACTCAGAGATACCAGTAACCTACAGTCTCAAAATTTTCTTCAAGAGCAACATTTTTATAAAGTTTGTAACATAACTGGTTTCTAACAGAAGAACACAGTTGGAAGGGAGATCGGTGAAGAAGAATGATCATTCCAAATCAAATTAGTATCAGCTTACATCATGCCGGCTGCATACCATACAAATATGCTAACATAATATTCCAGAGTGGATTGAGCACTGGCTGTTCCCATGATTTATCACACATTAAGTTTGCAAGCATGAGGGAATTCTAAAATAAAAGGTCCTCGTTTGTTTTATAGTGCCTAATTTGGAGTATCTTTGTTAAAAGCCTGAAAGGAGTTGACTGGTTTGAGAAATGGTATGTAGTTGAGTAATAGTTTGCGGGTGTGTGAGTTTGCACGAGGGAAGGAACTCAAATGGGAGATAAAAGTGAAGCAAAAAGAGAAAAATATATAAGAATAAAAATGTAAAGCTGAATATTATGTGTGCTTATTTAATTAACACATATTAAGCTCTGGTAAGAATGCTCACTCACACACTTTGAGATATGAAGCACTTTGTTTGGAGCCTGTTGTCATAATTACCTATGTACAGAAAAAAATGACTCACTGTGGATTCAATGCGACAGAACCTGCCATATAATTAGAAATTTTCAAATGATTTACACAAGGTATACAATGGTACATAATATATTCTCATATTTACAAGAGATAGTTGGCAACTTCCCTTTCCTTCTTTCTCCTACACCATCGCCCCCCCAACACTGACATTCAGTCTTTCCGTGTCACAATTGTAGCGTGTGGGAGACATTAAAAAAAAGACTGACAAATGAGACAACTTACTCCTGCTGATGTTTTAATTACATAGTATAAAGCATTTTTTTTCTTTTCTATATTGTCACTCTTCCTGCTAGATTCTCTTTTGTTTTCTTCATCATTCGATCGTTTGTTTGCCTCTTCACATCCTCCTTGATCCAGAAGGCAGGGATGAAAATAGCATGGCATTTATAACAGGTGCTGTCAGTGCCACTCACTAGTGAGTCAGCAGAGGTGTGATTCAAGTGGGAAGTAAAACAGGTAATTTCTGTGTGTCCCTCAGGCCCCTAGTGAAAGAATTATTCACTGCACTGTAACACACCATAAAGGTGCTTTAAAAAAATATATCGAATCCAATGGAAATAAAAGGATCTGCATGATTGGCAGCCCTGAGATTTGAATCCATGACATTATGGGTCAGTTACTCAACTGGATATCAAGCTAACAATTAGAAATAATAGCAACTCCTTCTTGGATCAAATTGTAGAGATTTTAGGATCTATTCCAGCTTGTGCTCCAGTCGCACAGCATGGGCTAGAGTTTCCTCTCAAACCGCCCATTTACCGCCCACTTATCACACATTTACAAACCCAGAAATTCAAGTTTTCTCTCAAACCACCCATTTACCGCCCAGCGGTAAATTCCACAGTCATTACCCCAGGCAGTATTCGATACTGTCCGTCCATATATTACCGCCCAAAATGGAAGTTTCAGCAGTTAAGATCTGTTTACTACCGGACCTTAATATTGCCCTGAAAAAGCAGGTCTTACTGGATCTTAAGTGGGCGGTATGGACACAGATCTGACAGCTTTGTCTGATGTTACACAGATCTTTATAGTTCTCCACAGTTTGATGTATTTTTAAATGAATTGTTGTATTTTCTAGTGTTGGGCAATAATATAAATGGTCAAATAAAGCCTTATTTACTCCTTTAGTCTCTCTCACTCACTAGTTTCACTCACATCAGTCTTCTCTCACCACTCCCCCCCTCTCACTCACCCTCCAGTCTCACTCACCCCCCTAGTCTCTCTCACCTCCCAGTTTGTCTCACCCCCTACAGTGATCTCCCCACCCCCCCCCACCCCGCAACGATCTCTCTTCCCCCCCACAGCGATCTCACGCTCTCCCCCGCACCCCCTCTCACCCTGCACAGCGATCTCAGGCCGGCAGTCTCTGGCCTCTCGTCGGTGTCTTTCGGGAGGGGGGCGGAGCTTGACAGCCGCGCGCACATGCGCACAACTTGGGAGCTGAAGATTCCCGAGTCGATCGGTCTCCTCTGTTGCACACCGCCCGCTGCACTTCGCCGCCGCCGAGATGGAGCACCAGCGGCATTCTGGCGGTTGAAAAAGACGCAACCGCCGGAACACCGCTAAGGATCGGGCGGGGGCGATTTAAAAGTAAAATCCAACCCATTATAACAAATGTTAATTGTAGCCTTTGTAATTCCACTGAAGCCTCAGTGTAATGCATTTGTTTTCAATTTCTAATTATTGGTGAATGGTTGGTGGCTTTTGATGATAAGATGTAAAAGTGGAAAACAATGCCATTCAGTACCAGTGAATGGGGAATGTTTCACTCTGGGCACCCCATGTCAACTTCAAGGCCTCTCAGGTGAAAGGTACAGTTCTTTCAGTTCTTTTTCTACAATATGCCATAATTCTAGCCTCAGAAAAACGTCCCTGAAATTGCTCCACAATGAATGTTTCCATTTCCCTAAACTAATATCCTTACACCTCTCCAAGTAAGATTCTTGTTAAAGGGCCAGTTAATACATAATAATTGTTATGTATGTAAACCTGTAAACACCATGTCTAATCACCAGAGGGCTTATCCCCTGGAGTCCCAAGGGATCCCACAATCCCTTGGGAGCTCCTGTATATAAGGAGGCCCCACAGGCTGGAGAAGCACTCTGAGATCTGCAATAAAGGATGACAGTCACACTTACTTTGAGCTTGCAGATCTAGTCTGAATCCTTATCCAAGACATAACAACTGGTGACGAGATACAGATAATGAACCCCAATGCAAGCATCCTGGAGAAATTTTCAGAGGGAGATGATTGGGAAACCTTCATGGAGCTACTTGACCAATACTTTGTGGCCAATGAACTGGAAGGAAAAGCAAACACTGCCAAACGAAGTGCGATCCTCCTCACTGCTGGCCGGGCATCAACATATAGCCTCATGAAAAACCTGCTCGCTCGAGCAAAACCCATAGACAAGTCGTACGATAAGTTGTGCACACTGGTCCAGGAGCATCTAAACCTGGAGGAAAGCGTTCTGATGGCGAGGTATCGGTTCTACACGTACAAGAGGTCTGAAGGCCAGGAAGTGGCGACCTATGTCGCCGACCTAAGGTGCCTTGAAGGACATTGCGAAATTGAAAGACACTTGGTGCATACAGAAACATAGAAAATAGGTGCAGGAGTAGGCCATTCAGCCCTTTGAGCCTGCACCACCATTCAATAAGATCATGGCTGATCAGTCACCTCAGTACCCCTTTCCTGTTTTCTCTCCATATCCCTTGATCTCTTTAGCCGTAAGGGCCATATCTAACTCCCTCTTGAATATATCCAATGAACTGGCATCAACAACTCTCTGCGGCAGGGAATTCCTCAGGTTAACAACTCTCTGAGTGAAGAAGTTTCTCCTCATCGCAGTCCGAAATGGCTTACCCTTATCCTTAAACTGTGACCCCTGATTCTGGACTTCCCCAACATCGGGAACATTCTTCCTGCATCTAACTTGTCCAGTCCCGTCAGAATTTTATATGTTTCTATGAGATCCCCTCTCATCCTTCTAAACTCAAATGAACACAGGCCCTGTCGATCCAATCTCTCCTCATATGTCAGTCCTGCCATCCCGGGAATCAGTCTGGTGAACCTTCGCTGCACTCCCTCAATAACAAGAACGTCCTTCCTCAGATTAGGAGACCAAAACTGAACACAATATTCTAGGTGAGGCCTCACCAAGGCCCTGTACAACTGCAGTAAGACCTCCCTGCTCCTACACTCAAATCCCCTAGCTATGAAGGCCAGCATACCGTTTGCCTTCTTCACCACTTGCTGTACCTGCATACCAACTTTCAATGACTGATGTACCATGACATCCAGGTCTCGTTGCACCTCCCTTTTTCCTAATCTTCCGCCATTCAGATAATATTCTGTCTTCGCGTTTTTGCCACCAAAGTGGATGACCTCACATTTATCCACATTATACTGCATCTGCTATGCATTTGCCCACTCACCTAACCTGTCCAAGTCACCCTGCAACCTCTTAGCTTTTCCTCCTCACAGCTCACACTGCCACCCAGCTTAGTGTCATCTGCAAACTTGGAGATATTACACTCAATTCCTTCATCTAAATCATTGATGTATATTGTAAGTAGCTGGGGTCCCAGCACTGAGCCCTGCAGCACCCCACTAGTCACTGCCTGCCATTCTGAAAAGGACCCATTTATCCTGACTCTCTGCTTCCTAGCTGCCAACCAGTTCTCGATCCACATCAGTACATTACCCCCAATACCATGCGCTTTTATTTTACATCTCTTGTGTGGGACCTTGTCAAAAGCCTTTTGAAAGTCCAAATGCACCACATCCACTGGTTCTCCCTTGTCCACTCTACTAGTTACATCCTCAAAAAATTCGAGAAGATTTGTCAAGCATGATTTCCCTTTCATAAATCCATGCTGATTTGGACCAATCCTGTCACTTCTTTCCAAATGCGCTGCTATTTCATCTTTCATAATTGATTCCAACATTTTCCCACTACTGATGTCAGGCTAACCGGTCTATAATTACCCATTTTCTCTCTCCCTCCTTTTTTAAAAAGTGGTGTTACATTAGCTACTCTCCAGTCCATAGGAACTGATCCAGAGTCGATAGACTGTGGGAAAATGATCACCAATGCATCCACTATTTCTAGGACCACTTCCTTAAGTACTCTGGCAGACTATCAGGCCATGGGGATTTATCGGTCTTCAATCCTATCAATTTCCCTAACACTATTTCCTGCCTAATAAGGATTTCCTTCAGTTCCTCCTTCTCACTAGACCTTCGGTCCCCTAGTATTTTAAGAAGGTTATTTGTGTCTTCCTTCATGAAGACAGAACCAAAGTATTTGTTCAACTGGCCTGCCATTTCATTGTTCCCCATTATAATTTCACCTGAATCTGACTGCAAGGGACCTACGTTGTCTTCACTAATCTTTTTCTCTTCACATATCTATAGAATCTTTTGCAGTCAGTTTTTATGTTCCCGGCAAGCTTCCTCTCATACTCTATTTCCCTCCTCATAATTAAACCCTTTGTCCTCCTCTGCTGAATTCTAAATTTCCCCCAGTCCTGAGTTATGCTGCTTTTTCTGGCCGATTCATATGCCTCTTCCTTGGATTTAACACTATCCTTAATTTCCGTTGTTAGCCACGGTTGAGCCACCTTACCTGTTTTATTTTTACTCCAGATAGGGATGTACAATTGTTGAAGTTCATCCATGTGATCTTTAAATGTTTGCCATTGCCTATCCACCATCAACCCTTCAATCATTTGCCAGTCTAGGCTCAGGGACTTCTTTGTACTTGGCATTGGCCATGAAGTAATACTTTGCAAACTTTTGACTGTAGAGATCCCAACCTTGAGTAAAGCCATAGCGATAGCCCAGGCGTTTATCTCCATCAGTGACAATGCCAAACCAATTTCCCAGCACACTAGTGCTGCTGGAAATACTGTGAACAAAGCAACATTGTTTTTGAATCGAAATGTGCATGGCAGGACTTACACGCCTGTAGCTGCACGTCCGCAGATGACTCAGTGTCTGCCATCAAAGGTGGTGAATACAAGGCAATTAACACTTGTTGGCGCTGTGGGGATATCATCGATTCCATTCATGCCGCTTCAAAGGATACATTTGCAAAGGCTGTGGAACAATGGGACACCTCCAACGCATGTGCAGGCGAGCTGCAAACCCTGCTAATCCTGCAAACCACCATGTAGCGGAGGAGGACAGATCCACGGTGGATCATGACGAACCAAAACCTCAGACCGATGAGGCAGAGGTAGATGGGGTGCACACATTTACCACAAAGAGTCCCCCGATAATGCTGAAGGTTGAATTAAATGGACTCCTGGTGTCCATGGAGCTGGGCATGGGCGCAAGCCAGTCCATAATGAGTAAAAAGACTTTTGATAAGTTGTGGTGCAACAAGGCTTCAAGCCCAGTCATGACTCCCATTCATACCAAACTCAGAACATACACAAAGGTACTAATTCCCGTAATTGGCAGTGCTACCGTAAAGGTCTCCTACGATGGAGTGGTGCACGAGTTACTACTGTGGGTGGTACTGGGCGATGGCCCCATGCTGTTCGGCAGGAGCTGGCTGGGAATGATGCACTGGAACTGGGATGACATCCGAGCGCTTTCGTCCGTCGATGACGCCTCTTGTGCCCAGGTCCTAAGCAAGTTCCCCTCGCTGTTCGAACCAAGCATCGGGAAATTCCAAGGAGCAAAAGTGCAGATCCATTTGATTCCGGGGGCATGACCCATCTATCACAATGTGAGAGCAGTAGCTTATATGATGAGAGAGAGGGTGGAGATCGAGCTGGACAGGCTGCAATGAGAAGGCATCATTTCACCGATCGAATTCAATGAGTGGGCCAGTCTGATCATTCCAGTCCTCAAGAGATGGCACCGTCAGAATCTGTGGTGATTACAAAGTAACTATCAATCTTTTCTCGCCGCAGGATCAATACCCACCACCAAAGGCAGATGACCTATTTGCTACGCTGGCAGGAGGGAAAACGTCCACGAAGCTGGACTTAAACTCAGCCTATATGATGCAGGAGTTGGAGGAATCTTCGAAAGGTCTCCTCTGCATCAACACGTACAAAGGTCTTTTCATTTACAACAAATGCCCATTTGGGATTCGATTGGCTGCGGCGATATTCCAGAGGAACATGGAAAGCTTGCTGAAATCGGTCCCACGCACCTTGGTCTTCCAGGACGACAGCTTGGTTACAGGTCGGGACACTGTCGAGCACCTGCAGAAGATTCTTAGTCGGCTTAATCATGTAGGGCTCAGGCTAAAACGCTCGAAGTGCATTTTCCTGGCGCCTGAAATGGATTTCTTGGGGAGAAGAATCGCGGTGGACGGTATCAAGCCCACCGATTCGAAGACGGAGGCAATCAAGAACGCACCGAGATCACAGAACGTGACGGAGCTGCGGTTGTTTCTAGGTCTCCTGAACTATTTTGGTAACTTCTTACCATGTCTTAGCACGTTGTTAGAACCCCTGCACTCTTTACTGTGTAAGGGAGATGAATGGGTATGGGGTAAAAGCCAAGAAAATGTCTTTGAGAAAGCTAGGAAGCTGTTATGTTCAAACAAATTGCTTGTGTTGTACGATACATTTAAAAGTTTGGCAGTAGCATATAATGCGTCGTCGTACGGGGTTGGGTGTGTATTGCAACAAGCTAATGAATTTGGGAAATTGCAACCGGTTGCTTAAGCATCCAGGAGTCTGTCTAAGGCCGAGAGGGCCTGCAGTATGATTGAAAAAGAAGTGTTAGCGTGTGTTTATGGGGTAAAGAAAATGCAATATCTGTTCGGGCTCAAGTTTGAATTGGAAACTGACCATAAGCCGCTTATATCCCTCTTTTCTGAAAATAAGGGGATAAATACGAATGCACCGGCCTGCATCCAGAGATGGGCACTCACGTTGTATGCATACAACTACGCCATCCGCCACAGGCCAGGCACAGAAAACTGTGCCGATGCTCTCAGCAGGCTGCCATTGCCCACCACCAGGGTGGAGATAGCACAGCCTGCAGATTTAGTTATGGTAATGGATGCATTCGAGGGTGAGCAATCACCTGTTACTGCCCGACAGATTAGAACCTGGATGAGCCAGGATTCCTTACTGTCCTTAGTAAAAAACTGTGCTCCACGGGAGTTGGTCTCGTGTCCCGTTAGAGATGCAGGAAGAAATGAAGCTGTACCAGCGGCGCAAAGGTGAAATGTCTATACAGGCAGACTGCCTCCAATGGGGTAATCGGGTAGTGATACCAAAAAAGGGCAGGGACACTTTCATCAGTGACTTTCACAGCACCCACCCAGGCATTGTAATGATGAAAGCAATAGCCAGATCCCACGCGTGGTGGCCCGGTATCGATGCAGACTTAGAGTCCTGTGTGCACAAATGTAACACATGTTCATAGTTAAGCAATACACCCAGGGAGGTGCCACTAAATTTATGGTCTTGGCCCGCCAAGCCGTGGTCTAGGGTTCATGTCGACTATGCAGACCCATTCTTGGGACAAATGTTTTTAATGGTTGTAGGTGCGTACTCCAAATGGATTGAATGTGTGAAAATGTCGGCACCATGTCCGCTGCCACCATTGAAAGCCTACGGGCCATGTTTGCCACGCACGGCCTGCCTGATGTCCTAGTAAGTGACAATTCCGTGCTTTACCATTGCTGAATTCAAGGAATTCATGACATGCAATGGGGTCAAATATGTCACGTCTGCCCGTTTAAGCCAGCGTCCAATGGTCAGGCAGAATGAGCAGTTCAAACAATCAAGCAGAGCTTGAAAAGGGTATCTGAAGGCTCACTGCAGACTCGCTTAGTTACCGCACAAGCTCCCACTCGCTCACCTGGGTCCCTCCCGCTGAACTGCTCATGAAAAGGGCACTTAAGACAAGGCTCTCGTTCGTCCACCCCGATCTTCACGAACAGGTAGAGAGCAGAATAGAGCAGAATAGAACAGAATAGAAAAGGTAGAGAACTTCAACAGAATACTTTACATGATCGCACAAATGTGTCACGCGAAATTGAAGTAAATGATCCTGTATTTGGACAAATGGATTGCTGGCACTGTTTTGGCCAAAGAGGGGAGTAGGGTGTTTGTGGTCAAACTTGCAAATGGACTCACCTGCAGAAAACACTTGGATCAAACCAAACTCAGATTTGCGGACTATCCAGAACAACCCACAATATATGCTACCTTTTTCGACCCTCCAACACACACAAATGGCAACCGACCCAGCGGTTGACTACGAAGCAGAATCCACCACCCACAGCAGCCCAGCAAGGTTCACCACCCCCAGCAGTCCAACAAGGCCAGCTGCACAGTAGCCCAGCAAAGGCCCAACAAACGACTCTCCAACACCAGCATTTGCACGGAGATGATCAACCAGGGAAAGGAAGGCCCCAGATCGACTCACATTGTAAATAGTTGCACTATTGACTTTGCGGAGAGTGTTGTTATCTATATAAACCTGTAATTACCATGTCTAACCACCAGAGCGCTTATCCCCTGAAGTCCCAAGGGATCCCACAATCCCTTGGGAGCACCTGTATATAAGGAGGCCACCCAGGCTGGAGATTCACTCTGAGATCTGCAATAAAGGACTACGGTCACATCTAGTCTGACTCCTTATCCAAGACATAATAATTATTATGAGATGTCCAGAGATATTAAATTGCCACAATTAAACAAACCCGAACAGATTTGTTATTGAGGAGGAGCAGTTGATTCAAATGCAATAAATCACGCTGCTTGAAAAATTACCCTTATAAAAAGGAGGTGTTAAGTTCACCTCCTCCATATTTATTGGTATTCATCATAGGCAGTCCCTCGAAACGAGGATGACTTGCTTCCACGCCGAAAAGGGACGAATTCACAGGTGGTTTAATGGAGGACCTAATATTCCAGATCCCAAACTACATCATGAAGCGTGGAAGATGCCTGTGCATGGATTTTTTACCGTGTGGTGGCCGTTGCACACCAGCCACCACACGGGCTTGACAGAGCTAGGTCTTGGTCCAGTGGCAAGGATTAACTAGGACTACTGGAGACCTGCTCTGCTGCACAGACCTATTGCGCACACATGTTGCCGTGTGGATTGGCCCGCGCTGCCACGGGCCCTCGCCTCTTCTGGGCCTCGAACTCTCGCCTCTCCTGTGCCCCGATCATATCAGTCTCTGAACTCTTGCTGCTCCTTCACCCGACCTCGCCACTCCTGCTGTACATGCCGGCACTGCAGTCAGCCATTGCCCTCCTGCAGCAGCATGTGCTATTGGTATTAATGGCATCACAAAAACATAAGTTGAAAGCATTTTCTAAGACTACAACCTCCAACAACTTATGTGG
This sequence comes from Pristiophorus japonicus, assembly GCF_044704955.1. Taxonomy (NCBI): domain Eukaryota; kingdom Metazoa; phylum Chordata; class Chondrichthyes; family Pristiophoridae; genus Pristiophorus; species Pristiophorus japonicus. The sequence continues at coordinate 141,076,894 of NC_091990.1, forward strand.
CAAATATGGACAACCTGATTTGCTGTGGACTTGTGTGACTGTCACTTTCAAGTTGCAAGTCCCCCAAAAAATGAAAGCTTTGGAGCACATCTTCCTGTTCTCGTGTCTGGGTGCACTGAACTGCCTGAGTAGACACAAAGAGCTAAACTGCAAGGGAGGAGTACACAACCTTGAGGAAGCCTGCTGCTTTCCTGCCCATTCATTTCACTGAATGGAAAATCAGGTGGACTCCTCCCTGCCAGATTTTCCTCTATGTGCTCTGACCAGGAGATCCAGTAAGCCAGGGCATAGGAACAGCAAAATTTGCCTGATAGGTTTTGCTCCAATATGAAATATTCAAGATGAATTATCTTTTAATAAAATCATCATAATATTTGACAGATTATTATTTCAATTTTGTGAAAATTGTCATTGCCTTGTACACTTTAAGCAGCAAGCATCTGACTCATGCAACATAGAAATTCTAATCAAGTGTACGCATGCATGAAACTTTTATGTACCGAAGTAACAAATAGATGACTCATTGGCAGATTATGCTTATTGGATTGGAATTCCAGTCCTCTTAACATTCTCGCCAGTGCTTCCCTTGAACAGGGAGTTCACAACCTAAAATTGGTTGTCAGCTAAAATGCTAATGAGGTTCACATCTTTACCAATGAGAGGATGATAAAATCTGATGCTGAAGCAGTATCTTGCTGCTGAACTGTTAGGCTTCACGATGAATAGTCAATAACAATGGATGAAGACTGTTATATTTGTAAACTTGTATTTACTCTGTACAGCCACCAGAGGGCTCATCCCCTGGAGTCCCAAGGGATCCCATAATCCCTTGGGAGCACAGGTATTTAAGGAGGCTTCACAGTTTGGAGGCGTACTCTGGAGACCTGCAATAAAAGACTACGGTCACACTTTACTTCAAGCTCACAGTGTTCACTCTGGCTCTTTCTCCATACACAACAACTGGCGATGAGATACAGATAGCGAACCCAAAGATGCAGAGAACAGTGGGCATCCTGGAGAAATTCTTGGAGGGAGATGATTGGGAAACTTTTATGGAGCGACTCGACCAATACTTCGTGGCCAACGAGCTAGATGGGTCGAGAGCCCTGCCAAACGAAGGGCGATCCTCCTCACCATCTGTGGGGCACCAACGTATGGCCTCATGAAGAATCTGCTCACTCCAGCGAAACCCACGGAGAAATCGTATGACGATTTGTGCACACTGGTCCGAGAGCATTTGAACCCGAAGGAAAGCGTTCTGATGGCGAGGTACCGGCTCTACACCTGCAAAAGGTCTGAAGGCCAGGAAGTGGCGAGTTATGTTGCCGAGCTAAGAGGTCTTGCAGGACATTGCGAATTTGAATGACATTTGGAGCACATTCTTAGAGACTTTTTCGTACTTGGCATTGGCCACGAAACCATAGTTCGCAAACTTTTCACTGTAGAGACCCCAACCTTGAGTAAGGCCATAGCGATAGCGCAGGCGTTCATTGCCACCAGTGACAATACGAAGAAAATCTCTCGGCACACAAGTGCTGCTACAAGTACTGTGAACAAAGTGATGTTGTTTTCGAATCGTAACATACAGGCCTGGTCACACATACCTGCACGTCCGCAGATGTCTGAGTCCACCATCAAGTCCACCATTAACACCTTGCTGGCGCTGCGGGGGTGATCATCATTTCCATTCATGCCGAATCAAAGAGTACGTTTGCAAGAGTTATGGAACAATGGGACACCTCCAACAAGTGTGCAGGCGAACTGCAAAGCCTGCAAACCACAATGTTGCAGAGGACGACAGATCCACAGAGGATCACGATGAACCAGTCTCAGATTGAGGAGGCAGAGGTACATGGGGTGCACACATTCACCACAAAGTGTCCCCCGATAATGCTGAATGTTGAACTAAATGGACTCCCGGTGTCAATGGAGCTGGACAACGGCGCGAGCCAGTCCATCATGAGCAAAAAGACTTTCGAAAGGTTGTGGTACAACAAAGCCTCAAGGCCAGTCTTAACTCCAGTCCGCATGAAACTAAGAACTTACACGAAAGAACTGATTCCTGCAATCGGCAGTGCCACCGTAAAAGTCTCCTACGATGGAGCGGTGCACAAGCTACCACACTGGGTGATACCGGGTGATGGTCCGACGCTGCTCGGCAGGAGCTGGCTGGGAAAGATATGCTGGAACTGGGACGACGTCCGTGCGCTATCACCCGCTGACGGCAATTCATGTGTCCAGGTCTTAAACAAATTTAATTCACTGTTCGAACCAAGCGTCGGGAAATTCCAAGGAGCAAAAGTGCAGATCCACCTAATTCGGGGGGCGCGACCCATCCATCACAAGGCGAGAGCAGTACCGTACATGATGAGAGAAATGATAGAGATCGAGCTAGACCGGCTGCAAAGAGAGAGCATAATTTCACCGATCGAGTTCAAGGAGTGGGCCAGTCCTATCGTCCCAGTCCTCATGGGAGACAAGACCATCAGAATCTGTGGCGATTACAAAGTAACTATCAATCCTTTCTCCCTGCAGGACCAATACCCACTGCCAAAGGTCGATGAACTCTTTGCAACGCTGGCGGGAAGAAAGACGTTCACAAAGCTGGATCTGACTTCAGCCTACATGACGCAGGAACTGGAGGAATCATCGAAGGGCCTCACCTGCATCAACACGCACAAAGGTCTTTTTGTTTATAACAGATGCCCGTTTGGAATCCGATCGGCGGTGGCGATATTCCAGAAAAACATGGAAAGCTTACTGAAGTCGGTCCCGCACACCATGGTCTTCCAGGACGACATCTTGGTCACAGGTCGGAACACAGTCGAGCATCTGCAGAACCTGGAGGAGGTTCTTAGTCGACTCAACCACGTGGGGTCAGGTTAAAACGCTCGAAGTGCGTTTTCCTGGCACCTGAAGTTGAGTTCCTGGGAAGGAGGATTGCGGCAGATGGCATCAGCCCACCAACGCGAAGACGAAGGTAATCAAGAATGCACTGAGGCCACAGAACGTGATGGAGCTGCGGTCGTTTCTGGGACTCCTGAAATACTTTGGTAACTTCTTACCAGCTCTCAGCATACTGTTAGAACCACTGCATATCTTACTACGAAAAGGGGCGAATGGGTTTGGGACAAAAGCCAAGAAAATTCCTTTATAAAAGCAAGAAAATTGTTATGCTCAAAAAAAATTGATTGTGTTGTATGATCCATGTAAGCGTTTCGTACTCGCATGTGATGCGTGATCATATGGCGTCGGGTGTGTATTGCAACAAGCTAATGATTTCGGGAAACTGCAACCGGTTGCTTATGCATCCAGGAGTCTGTCTAAGGCTGAGAGAGCCCACATTATCATTGAGTAAGAAGCGTTAGCATGTGCCTATGGGATAAAGAAAATGCATCAATACCTGTTTGGGCTAAAATTTGAATTGGAAACTGACCATAAGCCACTTATATCCCTGTTCTCCGAGAGTAAAGGGATAAATACCAATGCATCAGCCCACATCCAGAAATGGGCGCTCACGTTGTCCGCATACAACTACGCCATCCGCCACAGGCCAGGCACAGAAAACTGCACCGATGCTCTCAGTAGGCTGCCATTGCCCACCACGGGGGTGGAAACGGTGCAGCCCGCAGATCTAGCCATGGTTATGGAAGCAATAGAGAGTGAGCAATCACCCGTCACTGCCCGGCAGATCAAAACCTGGACAAGCCAGGACCCCTTATTATCTCTAGTCAAAAGCTGTGTGCTTCACGGGAGCTGGTCCAGTGTCACAGTGGAAATGCAGGAAGAGATAAAGCCGTTCCAGCAGCCCAAAGATGAAATGTTTAGACAGGCAGACTGCCTTTTGTGGGGCAATCGAGTAGTGGTCCCCAAGAAGGGCAGAGACACCTTCATCAAGGACCTCCAGGCATCGTAATGATGAAAGCGATAGCCAGATCCCACGTGTGGTGGCCTGGTATCGATGCGGACTTAGAGTCCTGCGTTCACAGATGAAATACATGCTCACAGTTAAGCAGAGTACCCAGGGAGACGCCGCTAAGTTTATGGTCTTGGCCCTCCAAACCATGGTCTAGGGTACACGTCAACCATGCAGGCCAGTTCTTGGGTAAAATATTCCTTGTGGTTGTAGACGCATACTCCAAGCAGATTGATTGTGAGATAATGTTGGCCAGCACTTCCGCTAGCACTACTGAAAGCCTGCGGGCCATGTTTACCACATACGGCCTATCCGATGTCCTGGTGAGCGACAACAGGCCATGTTTTACCAGTGTTGAGTTCAAAGAATTCATGACCCATCTGCCCCGTTTAAACCAGCGTCCAATGGTCAGGCAGAGAGAGCAGTGCAAACCATCAAGCAAGGCTTGAAGAGGGTAACTGAAGGCTTGCTGCAGACTTGCCTATTCCGAGTCCTGCTTAGCTACCGCATGAGACCCCAGTCACTCACTGGGATCCCACCTGCTGAACTGCTCATGAAAAGAGCACTTAAGACAAGACTCTCGTTAATTCACCCTGATCTAAACGAACAGGTAGAGAGCAGGCGGCTTCAACAAAGTGCATACCATGATCGCGCAAATGTGTCATGCGAGATTCAAATTAATGATCCTGTATTTGTGTTAAATTATGGACAAAGTCCCAAGTGGCTTCCCAGCACTGTCGTGGGCAAAGAGGGGAGCAGGGTGTTTCGGGTCAAACTTTCAAATGGACTCATTCACGGGAAACACTTGGACCAAATCAAACTCAGATTCATGGACTATCCTGAGCAACCCACCTTGGACCCTGCCTTTTTTGATCCCCACATACACACCAGTGGCAACTGGCACTAAGCTGACCACAAAGCAGAACCTATCATCCACAGCAGCCCAGCAGGGCCCAACACACCAGGCAGCCCAGCAAGGCCAGCTGCACAGCAGCCCAGCGAAGACCCAACAAATGATTCAACAACACCAGCTTTCACACCGAGATGATCAACCAGGGCAAGAAGGGCCCCAGATCGACTTACATTGTAAATAGTTACACTATTGACTTTGCGGGGGGGGGGGGGGGGGGGAGGGGAGTGTTGTTATATATGTAAACTTGTATTTACCCTGTACAGCCACCAGAGGGCTCATCCCCTGGTGTCCCAAGGGATCCCATAATTCCTTGGGAGCACAGGTATTTAAGGAGGCTTCACAGTTTGGAGAGGCATTCTTCAGACCTGCAATAAAAGACTAAGGTCACACTTTACTTTTGAGCTCACAGTGTTCAGTCTGACTCTTTCTCCATACACAACAAAGACAACTGTGTTTATGACTGTGGTTCGCGAGCCTACTTTTTCAGTGACAGATCACGGCATGGCAAAAGGATATCTAAAAAAAGGTAACAAATGCAAGATACAACAATATAAAAATAAAAAAATAGCTTCAGAAGTGACGATGGACAAGAATTGACAATTTGTCAGCTTTAAAAGTAAATTAGATATCAAGATCAAAACCCGACCCACCACTAAACCATGGCAATCCAAAGCCTATGCCACAAAACCACAGCAAAAATCTAAACCAAACCCACACTGAGCACCAGAACCAAAAAGACCAAGATGAGAAAAAAAACCCACAGGAAGTCTCTGACTGCAACTTCAGCCGCAATATTAACCTAACCCACCTGGCAGAAAAAAGCCACAACAAGAACCACACCCTGAAATTGGCCACAGTGAGAATCAGAACAGCTTCAATTTATACAGCGCCTTTAATCTAGTAAAACATTCCGAGGCACTTTACAGGAGTGTTATTAAAGAAAAATGACACCGAGCCATAGGAGACGATATTAGGACAAGCTTGGTCAAAGAGATAGGTTTTAAGGAGTATTTTAAAGGAGGAGATCGAGATGGAGAGATATGGTGAGGTGTAGGGAGAGAATTCCAGAGCTTAGGGCCTACGAAATTAGTAGAGTGATGAAAATCGGGGAGACCAGAATTGGAGGAGTGCAGGGATCTTGGAGAAGTGTAGGGCTGGAGGAGGTTACAGAGATGGCGAGAGGTGAGGTCATCAATGTTCCCTTGTAAGCTGCACTTTGATCTACATGGCCTGTTTCTTTCAATGCGGGGACCCTTTAAATTTCTCTCCATGCGCAGTATTTACAATGTAAAACCTTGTGAGCGACCTGCATGGGGCCTGCCAATTACTGCGTGGCCATGCATGCACACAGCTTAGAGGAAACATTGGAGGACATGGAAAGATTTGAAAATAAGGAAGAGAATGTTAAAATTGAGGCGTTGCCGGACCGGGAGCCAAAGTAGGTCAGTGAATACAGGGTTGATGGGTGAATGGGACTTGGTGCAAGATAGGTTACGGGCAGCAGAGTTTTGGATAAGCTCCAGTTTATGGAGGGTGCAAAGTGGGAGACACAATGCACAATACTGCAGCGTGAAACAGAACCAAACCCACTACAATGTGTTGCATAGCCCTACTGTCTTGGAGTCTCCTTTCTCTGACAAACAGTAGCCCTAGACAACTCTTAGCTTCTTTCAGCCTCCTTACTTCTCTTGAACCTCCCCTTTTTATGCTCAGCTGGCTGGGGAAATTCTTCTCCCATTCCAATGACCTTTTAAAGGTGAATTTCTTAAAGGGGCCACACTCTTCCTCTTAAAGTGAGTTTTCTTAAAGGGCCATACCCTTATTCGGGAATCAGGCCTTTCATCAGCCTGTGGCTGATATAACGGCCCTCAATCACACTGCTACACATACTACAGTGAGAACCAGAATTAAATAATTCCTGAGAACACAGCAGGAATGAGACCAAAACTACCACAGGATTACAGCGAGAATCAGGAGCAAACACACCACAATACTACACAAGATTCAGAACAAAAGCATCATTAATACCACAGCAAAAAAAAGAAGTAAAGCCACCACCAACTTGTTAAAGTGGAAAAATAGATTGAAAAACAAAATCTACCACATTTGAAGGTGACAACTTATGCAGATTGCACGAAAATTGGCAGCTCATTGAGCCCAAGAAACAACTTGTGTGGAGGTTTCCAATTTCTTCGCTCTTGCCGCCCATTTCGTAATGAGTGCTTGAGATATAACTTAAAACATAATTTTCTGGAGAGAAGGTGCTTGACACCTTAAAATTAGAGCCAGGCCAGTTAGGAGTGAAATCAGGAAACATTTTGCCACTGAAAGGTTAATGACGATCTGGAACGCTCACCCCCAAAAGACTGTGGACACTGAGTCAAATGATATTTTCAAGTCTGAGATTTATAGATTTTTGTTTGTTAAGGGTACCCACGGATATGAAGAGAAGGCAGGTAAATGGAGATGAGGTACAGATTAGCCATATTCTAATAGAATGTTGCAACAAACTTGAGGGGATGAATGGCTTACGCCTGTTCCTATGTTTAGCTCTATGACCTCCATGGTTAAATAAAAGAATGCATCCTTTGAACTTCTTTCAGGAATTACAGCATCAGAAATTTAAATTCTCCAGTTACTGATGTTACCACAAATATTTCTGTATTTGCCATAATGAATATATACGTTAGAATCATAGAATGATACAGCAAAGAGTAGGTCATTCGGCCCATCATGTCTGTATCGGCTCTTTGAAAGAGCTATACAATTAGTCCAATTCCCTTGCCCTTTCCCCATATCCCTACAAATTTTTCACCTTCAAATATTTATAAAACCAAATTCAAATTCTGAAACTGCATTGCGGGCTTTGAACTCACATTTTCTGGTTTATTAGTATCGGCCTCTGGCTGTCTTGTCTAGCAATGTAACCACTATATTACCGTACCCTCTATTCAGACTTCCTAGTCCCTGTAGCTCAGTAGGAACATAGGAACAGGAATAGGCCATTCAGCCATCAAGCCTGCTCTGCTATGCAATTAGAACATGACCGATCCCTCCCTCAACATGTACTAAACATGAGCTCCTTGATACTCTTACCCAACAAAAATTTATGATACACCAAGTGTATTTAGTCCCTGTTAAAGTCTTATTTTGTTTTTAACAGTGATTTTTGTAAATCAGGGATCATTTTCCAATTTAAACCTATGTCATTAATTGTTATCTCACAATTCTGCCACAAATGTGTCTTCTAGTAATTAAAAAATAAATCCAATCTATTGAGGTGGTATTCTTCATTTTATTGCTTTAATCTAGTACAAGGTAAGTAACCTGCTGACCACTGGAAAGATACTGTAATGATTTGCAAAAAAATAACCTTTCCTTTTATTCTCTCTTTAGAAACGTACTAATCTGCTATTGACAGTATTCTATTCAAGTACCTGTGGACCAAATGCAGATTCACACACTGCCAAGTTAAAGCATGCTACATCATCTGGACTGGCACCGAATGGCTTAACTTAGCAGAAAATAAAACCACGCTTAATTTATTCCACAGATGATTTTTTAAAATATATGCTAATTGATTTCTCATGGTGTTGAATACAGGGAGTAATTGGCCATAATTTACTGCCCCGCTGGGTGTATACGAGGTGCACACGCGCCCATAGGGGCCTCGCAAGTTCCATGTTTAGGCATGCGCTGCTAAAATCCGGAACTTGCGATCTGTCAAGAATTCCCTTGACAGATCATACAAATCCCCGGGGAAAGAGTATCCGCGGGCATAAGGCCTGCATTTACCAGCGCAAGAGTTTTCAAAAACATAAAAATATATTTTTTCATTCATTTTAACATTAACACACATGTATAATAATGTAAGGTTATCTTTAGCCCCATTAAAACATTTACATTTATTTTTCAAAAAATAAAATTTTTGTTTCAAATGTTTAATTATATTGTACTTTAATTAATTTTAAATATGTAATTTTTCAAACTTTGTTAATGTAAATGTATTTTTTATGTGATCCCCATTCATGCTGTGGGGATTCCATAAAGAATCCTCATAAGCATGAATGGAAATTTCCTTCCTTGATTGGTTGGGCTGGCCCACAATGATCCCAGGGGCACTTGCGAACAGCAGGCCTACACATAGAGGCCCAGGAGCGCAAGTCTCCATGTATCCCGAGTCAGAAGGTTAAGTGCGTAGTTTTTTTGCTGGTCGGAGTCATCCGCCGGCAGGAAGCCTCCGACCGCAAATTAAGCCCCAATATTAACCTAATGCACCTGGCAGGAAAATGACGGATTGGGTCAGCCATCCCTTTTACAACCCGCCCGATGTTACTTTCCATTGACTTCAATGGGCTTGTTGCTCCCTGATGTCCATGGAAAACTTGATGTAGTTACTTGCTCTTTGAAACAAGGCATCAATCAGTTGTTGAATGCAACAATGCCCTGCTGACTGACGTTACTTATGTCTCCAATGGATCTCTGGAAAGACCCTGAGGAGAAGAAGGTGGTTATTTTGCCTGCCATTGGCAGCATGGTGCCAGCCCTGGAGTTTGGCTGCAGGTTGTCCTGTAGCAGGTCACCGAGTTCTCAGACCATCCCCCTGTGAAGCCTCTACTCCTCTGTTAGAAAAGTCCTGTCAGGCTGATAGAATCATCTAGCAAGGTAATGCCAAGAAGATACCCTCCACTTCCAATAATGCCTCACCTCCCTGCCACCAAAAGTCCCTCATGTTTATAGCACATCTATATGAGCATCTCAAATGGGACCTCCATTCTAATAAAGGGCTTTGTTTGCTCAGTTTGCTTCCTAGCACTCCTAAAAATAATTCTGCTCACAGTGAACACCCAGTGCATCAAATGTCTTAATATTTCAGTGCCAATGATTTTTGAGCCAAGTCATCAAAAATAACAAATGATTATATATTATGATGAATTCAATCCTCTGAGTGCATACCAATTTACCCATCAAATGCATCAGATTTTAATTTCCCATTCCCTTCAGCATTATGACATCATTGTATTTCTGTAATGCACTCACATTATATTGTACCACTCAACGTTTAGGAGCACAAAGCAGAACAAAATGTCTGTTGAAGAAGCATCTCTCAGAGACTTCAATTCTTTCAGACCTTAAGGTGCTAATTAATTGGCCTCAAAGTAAATGCGGATAAACAGCAGGTAATGGTTGACATCATTGTTTCTAATGAGCTTTCTATTTCAAGCCAAGTCACACCTCAAGTGCTGTTTAATGGTATCTTGGCCTTTATTGCAAAGGGGATGGAACATAAAAGCAGGGAAGTCTTGCGACAGCTATACAGGGTATAGGTGAGGCCACACTTGGAATACTGTGTGCAGTTTTGGTTTCCATATTTATGAAAGGATATACTTGCTTTGGAGGCAGTTCAGAGAAGGTTCACTAGGTTGATTCTGGGGATGGGGGGGTTGACTTATGAGGAAAGCTTGAGTAGGTTGGGGCTCTACTCATTGGAATTCAGAAGAATGAGAGGTGATCTTATTGAAACATTTAAGATTATGAGGGGGCTTGACAAAGTGGATGCAGAGAGGATGTTTCCACTGATGGGGGAGACTAGAACTAGAGGGCATGATCTTACAATAAGGGGCCACCCATTTAAAACAGAGATGAGGAGGAATTTCTTCTCTCAGAGGGTTGTAAATCTGTGGAATTCGCTGCCTCAGAGAGCTGTGGAAGCTGCGACATTGCATAAATTTAAGACAGAAATAGACAGTTTCTTAAACGATAAGAGGATAAGGGGTTATGGGGTGTGGGCGGGGAAGTGGAGCTGAGTCCATGATCAGATCAGCCATGATCTTATTGAATGGCGGAGCAGGCTTGAGGGGCCGTATGGCCTACTCCTGCTCCTATTTCTTATGTTCTTATGTTACTGCAGTGCACGACTCTATTCCTCTGCAGCCAAATTGCACCTTTTCATGTACTGCAACTAAACATGCTGTGTGTGCAGCATGACTGAAATCCCAAAAGCCAGTGTAAGTACAAATCAAAAACAAAACTATATACTCATGAGACGTAATGTGCTGGCAGCAATTGTAGAACAACATTTGTCATAAAGTAGAAAAATAATCCCATACTAAGATTTGAAGGTACAACACATTGGGAAATAGATTTTGTGCTGTATCAACAACACAACCAAAGTACAGAAATGTCAGACCAGAAGGTTGTGGGTTCAATTTCCACTCCAGGGACTTGAGCACAAAAAAATCTACGCTGACATTCCAGTGGCATTGCACTGTCGGAGGTGCCGTCTTTCAGATGAGAGATTAAACCGATACCCCTTCTGCTCGCTCAAGTGGATGTAAAATATCCCATGGCACTATTTTGAAGAACAGGGGAGTTATCCCCTATGTCCTGGCCAATATTTATTCCTCAATCAACATAACAAAAAAACAGATTTTCTGATCATTATCACATTGCTGTTTGTGGGAGTTTGTGCGTGTGCAAATTGGCTGCCGCGTTTCCTACATTACACGTAATTACACTCCAAAAGTACTTCTTTGGTTGTAAAACATGAAAGGTGCTATATAAATTGAAGTGCCCTACCCTTTATCTATGTTGGTCCCCTTGGAGAATAATCCACACCCTGAAGTTTCACTGGAATGTGTAACTGGAATCGCCAATGCCAAGGTCTCACTGACTTTGTAAATTGTAACTCGATCCACTTTGACTTCCTCAAGCGACAGAGGACAGAGCTCCCAGAAGACAGCAACAGCCAGCCAAAGTGCCTTAGCCCAATCTAAGTGCATGCCTCCCCCAGCCAAAGTGCCTTACCCCAGTCTAAGCGCATGCCTCCCCCAGCCGAAGTGCCTTACCCCAGTCCAAGTGCATGCCTCCCTCAGCCAAAGTGCTTTACCCCAGCACAAGTGGATCCCTCCCCCAGCCAACGTCCCTCCTTACACCAGCGCAAGTACCCCCCAGACTGCAACACCATGGATGGGGCATTGTGTACGGAGTGTTAACAGGTTTATTAGGTATGAAGTGGATAGTGAATTCTGGATTTCATCTCCACCCGTGTTTCCACCCCCTCACCCAGTTTCTCTCTCTCCCCTGTGTAGCTTTCTCCCCGTGTCTCACTCTCTCCACCTCCCCCCACCCCCCCACACAGTCTCTCTCTCTCACCCTCCCTCCCTCAGCCTCTCTCTCTCTCTTCCCTCCCTCAGTCTCTCTCTCTCTCTCCCCGATTTTCTCTCACCTTCCCTCGTGTCTCTCTCTCCCTCTCCCCCTCCCCTAATCTCTCTCTCCCTCTCACTCCCCCAGTCTCTCTCTCTCCCTCTCCCACTCTCTCCCTGTCTCTCTCCCTCCCCCACTCTCTCTCTGTCCCCAGTCTCTCTCTCTGTCCCCTGTCTCTCTCTCCCTTCCCCACTATCTCTCTCCCTCTCCCCAATCTCTCCCTCCCTCTCCCAGTCTCTCTCTGCCCCAAATCTCTCTCTCCTTCCCCCAATCTCTCTCTCCCTCTCCCTCCCCCAGTCTCTCTCTCTTCTCCCACTCTCTGCCCTGCCCCCCGCCGCTGCTCTCGGCCGCCCGCCGGCCCTCTCGGCCGCATGGAATGAGAGTGGGGCCGTACTTCCGGTCCAGCACTTCCGGTTCGGGCATGAGGCATCAGGGGGTGGAGCTTGACAGATGCATGCGCAGAAAAAGTGCAGTATAAATAGTTATTCCCATAAGAGAAAGCTTTCAATTTCAAATCTCTGAGAAATGTCTAAAATGCCTTTGTATGGATACTTTTTGACATACAGTGGCTGATGCTATATAGGCAAGTCATTTTACACAGTAATATCCCACACACTAGAACTAAATGAAAGACCACTCAATTTATTATTTTTGGTGGGTTGTTCAAGGGAAGAATGCTGTCCAAGATTCTAGGAGAACACCCTAATGTGCTTTAAAACATCACAAGATCTTTAACATCCACCAGGTCAGCCAGACTCATCCAAGAGTAAGTATATCCAACAATGCAGCATTCCCTTAGCACTGCACCAAAATATCAGCCTAGATTATGTGGTTAAGTCCTGCAGGAGGATTTGAACTACAGCCTCAAGGGCAATAGTACTAACAACTGAGCCAAGCTGACATTAAGAGGTGAACAATAAAAATAGTGACCACCAGCTTCTCAAGGGCAATTGGGGATGGGCAATAAATTCTGCCCAAATCCAGAGAGTGAATAAAAAAACTTTTTGCACTCTCCAGTGATCTCATTTCCTGCAAACACCCTTTTTTCAATACAAATCTATGCTTTCTTACCTACTCTACTATTCTCACTTTAATACTGACATAAGGTGACTTAGCATGCATTATTATTGATCTCTATATAATAGAAAAATCATAAATACACACTCTGTTACATTACTTGCAACAGTAGCTTTATAGAGTCAGTCTTCCAAGTATAGATAGCAATAAAGACTAGTGACTCAAATTTCAATCCATACTGGACTTGACAAATGGGAATTCATTGCACATGCAACTGAATTATCTATAGGCTACATAACCTTCAGTTTGTTAAGCAAAAGAAGGGGACTTAATTTTTGTCTTAGGATCTTAGTTGGATAAGATATAGGACTCTGTAAATCAAATAATACTGCTAAGAGGTAAATATTGTTTCTATAAAAGGAATTCATCTCAGAGTAATTTGTATATATACTGTTCTTAAATCATGAATACACACGCATATGTACAAAAATAACTTTACAAAGTTGTATGAAATAAATTAAAGAATAATAATCTGTTTTACTAAATTTTGAAAGCCAGTAGTGTAAAGAGGCATTATAAATGACAGGGGACAACACAAACACTGGTTATGTGCACAGTATAGACAGGTAATTTACTCACATCTGCTCCTCTATGGTATAAGAATGCCTCAGTTTCCATCTCTATAAATATATACTGTAAATTAAGCACCATGTAAGAGTCAACAATTGAAAGAAGTTGATGCTGTGTTGACAACAGAAAAGCCTTTACTAATTTGTCTAGCACATCAAGTAGATACAACTACATTACCAAACAGGAAAGATGTCTCTCATGTACAGATATTACATATCTATAGATATGAAATGTACTGGCAGAACTCTACACTCAACTCTCTGCCAGAATGGCCTTATTTTTTGAAGTGGTCTGATTTTTCCACTGGCTGGTTGAAGAGGTTTTGAGTTCTGGTCAGTGTGTTCACTCAGGGTCAAAACTAAGGAACGATGAAAAGAAAGACAGAAAGACAGAAAGAAAAATAAGACTGACATTCCTATCATCATCATCATCATAGCCAGCCCCTTGGAATCGAGGAAGACTTGCTTCCACTCTTAAAATGAGTGCTTAGGTGGCTGAACAGTCCAATACGAGAGCCACAGACTCTGTCACAGGTGGGACAGATAGTCGTTGAGGGATGAGACTGGTTGCCGCACGCTCTTTCCGCTGTCTGCGCTTGATTTCTGCATGCTCGCGACTTTGAGACTCGAGGTGCTCAGCGCCCTCTCGGATGCACTTCCTCCACTTAAGGCGATCTTTGGCCAGGGACTCCCAGGTGTCAGTGGGGATGTTGCACTTTTTCAGGGAGGCTTTGAGGGTGTCCTTGTAATGTTTCCTCTGCCCACCTTTGGACATCCGTAAGCATCCGTAAGACAAAGGTCCTCCACCAGCCTGTCCTCGCCACACAGCACTGCCCCCCCCAGTCATCAAGATCCATAGCGGGCCCTGGACAACGTGGACCATTTCCCGTACTTCGGGAGTCTCTTGTCAACAAGAGCAAACATTGACGACAAGATTCAACAGCGCCTCCAGTGCACCAGTGCAGCCTTCAGCCGTTTGAGGAAAGGAGTGTTTGATGACCAGGCCGTCAAAACTGCCACCAAGCTCATGGTCTACAGGGCTGCAGTAATACCCTCCCTCCTGTATGGCTCAGAGACATGGACCATGTAGACATTCCTATAATGCTTTATCAGATCTCACAAACACATTTGAAAGCATTCATCTACAACAACCCATTCTGAAATGAAGTGGCTGTTGTACACTACATGTGTAATTGCAGACAAAATGCTGCATTCCATGGTACATCAGACCATTATAAAATTTTTCCCAAACAAAGAAACAAAACGAAAAACAGGGTCAAATCTGTACTATAGAAGTAGAAATTCTTGAGGCATTGTTGAGGCAGAGTAGAAACCAGGGGGCCCTCACCTAAAGCTGGAGGCCAGAATTTTGCCGCATTCAGAGGACGGGATGGGTGGTGGGTCACTTATTCATCATCATAGGCAGTCCCTCGGAATCGAGGAAGACTTGCTTCCACTCCTGAAGTGAGTTCTTTGGTGGCTGAACAGTCTAATACGAGAACCCCAGACTCTGTCACAGGTGGGACAGATAGTCGTTGAGGGATGGGACTGGTTGCCGCACGCTCTTTCCGCTGTCTGCGCTTGATTTCTGCATGCTCTCGGCATTGAGACTCAAGGTGCTCAGTGCCCTCTCGGATGCACTTCCTCCACTTAAGACGGTCTTGGGCCAGGGACTCCCAGGTATCAGTGGGGATGTTGCACTTTATTCAGGGAGGCTTTGAGGGTGTCCTTGTAACGTTTCCGCTGCCCACCTTTGGTTCGTTTGCCATGAAGGAGCTCCTAGTAGAGCACTTGCTTTGGGAGTCTCGTGTTTGGCATGCGGATTATGTGGCCTGCCCAGCGGAGCTGATTCGAGTGTGGTCAGTGCATCAATGCTGGGGATGTTAGCCTGAGTGAGAACGCTGATGTTGGTGCACCTGTTCTCCCAGGGGATTTGTAGGATCTTGCGGAGACATCGTTGGTGATATTTCTCCAGCAACTTGAGGTGTCTACTGTACATGGTCCATGTCTCTGAGCCATACAGGAGAGCGGGTATTACTACAGCCCTGTGGACCATGAGCTTGGTGGCAGTTTGGAGGGCCTGGCCTTCAAACACTCTTTTCCTCAGGGAGTCGGGAACCCGCTGTCAACCCACCATCATGCTACTTTCCCAGATGTCGGGTCTGTCAATGCTGGGGGAGGCAATTCAGATCATTATGGCTTTGTTAAGAGCTTATTAAAAATAATTTTGAGCAGAACTTAACATTTTTTCAGGTTGTCCATGAGATTTACGCTGATCGGGGATCACATCACGTAAGGACGTTGGGAGTTGTCTGACCATGTCATCGCTTCTGTCATCTCAATTCACCTGCCATCTATTACATTAGCATCTCACCTTGGTCCTCAGAATCCCACCATGATCAGCCCCAATACCAGCATCACCAGGCGCACTAGCAGCACTAACAACAAAACCAACCTTCTCTGCAATAATCTGAAACTGCACAGAACAGACAGCATCAGCACCCGGTCACATTGCTGCCTGGAGGGCCAGGGATGGTCTCACCATGGCCAAATTTACTTCACTTCACGCTGTACACCCTGCCTGCCACATGATGCTCCGGGTTGGTACCACCCTACACCATCCCTACAATGCCCAAACCATTCCTTTCACACTCATCACCATTCTGCGGGGTACCCTTATGTCTCACCATTCACTGCAACTCACTAAGCCACTTCCAAAGGTACACACAAATCTGTCCAAGAACGCAAAGCGGTGAAAATAAACATTTTAATGTTTGACAGCAGAGTAACATAAACTGTGCATAAATATTGACAAACACCCAATTGCCTACCCTTGTGTGTTGTTAGTTGGCATGATTGGATTAGGATGAGGGTGAGTATGAGGGGTGGCTAGTGAGATGGGGAAGTGATTATATAGATAGAGAGAGGGATAGGTGGAGGTCCAAGGTAAGTTGGCATGAGTAAGGATGTGCAGGAGTAGGGTAAGGAAGGCAGAGTTTTGGGGATGTGATGAGTGGCACAGCAGGATGAGGTTGAGTGTGGCTCTGCAGTAATGTTTCATGATCTACTGAGATCATTGAAAGGTTTGCGCCACTGCAGCCCGATCCTCCTGACGACAACCCTGCTTGTGCCCTCCTGTGTAATGTGCAACCAGGCTGCGTTGGTCTCCTGCGGAGGATCTCCTTCGTCCACTAGAAGGGAAGAGAACCTCCCTGCATGCTGTAACTCCCTTCATCATCATATGGAGAGTGTCATGGGAGAGCCTGGGGTCAGCCGTGCACCTTTGTGCAGTGCTTGTCATTGTTTGCATCACCTCAATGCTGTAGAAGACTTACAGTACAACTGTCAAAGTATATTTGGACATGGTCCCTTTCGGGAAATCAGCTGATGAAGTGTCATTTAATGGTGTCATCAAACTTGCTTCCTTCAATTGGCTGGGAATCTTGCAAGCATCACAGATCCAATCAGCGTAAAATCATTTCTACACAGCAGGCTGGAGCCAGCAACAAGATCGGGACCCACCACCAACCCTGGCGGCACTGGACCCGCTGAGGTAGGAGTTTCCATTCCAAATTACGGGGATGGGGTCATTTGCATTGCCAGTGTGGACTGCCAGTGCCTGTAAGGGCACATCAGCAGCATACATCCCAGCCTTAACCAATTTGCTCTTCTGAGACAGAGTGGCATTCATTAGAGGCTCAAATGGGCAGGCAGAATATCTGATTGAAAATGTCTGAAGCCCTATATGTGCCTGTTAAAAATGAAGTCAATTTGGATATTTTTGCAGAAGTAACCATGTACAGTTGTCAACAAGTAAATTACATCCTGCTTTTGGTTCCATTAGCAAAAATGTTAAGCTACCCAATACTCATAGAATTACAGTTAAACACCTCAGGTTGAATTCTATCTTTAGTGCTCTCAGTAAAGATCTTCATATGCTAAGAGGCACAAGAAGAATTGGGTGTACATCTTTATTCATGGATCCATTAAAATTAGTGGATGGAAAATCACAGTCCCACAACTCCTGATATGCATTCTTGACATGTGAAATGGTGCAAGGAGAATATACTCGTTAAATAAGGCAGATATTAGGCTTGTGACCCTTATAAATAACCACGCGGATAGCCACAGCAGCGCTGATTAGTCAAGCAGGCTATTTTCTAAAAAAAATACAAGCAAGCTTTTCTGAGTAGGTTCTGGCATAAGACATATAAAAATATTAATGATGTCAAGATGACTGCAGGAAAGATTGTGTTCAACCGCAGAGCCCGGGGAACAACTTGACAAGGCTCCCTTACAGTTGACGGAACTGACAAAATTAAAAGTGACCAAGCTGTTCAGTCTAGAAGGTGTTGGAGATGCCAAGGTGTGAGTTCTCCCAGTGATTATGGTGGACAAAATCTAAGGGGGAGAAATTGGCCTCCTTTGCACTTCCTGTTAGCACCTCCGGGGGAAGATAACGGGGCGCTACCGGCTATGCGATCAAGAGTACCGACGGTCGAGAACTTGCCTTGCAGGTTAACAGCGGCGGTAAACCTATACGCCACGATCTCCTGCACCTCAGAGTTTGTAACGTCATCCGGTGCTCAACGCCCCGATATCGCCCCAGGTGCGAACTTCGCTTCCGTCCTCTGCAGTATCACCAGGCGTCAACACCGGCAGCTGCAGGAGGCTGGCCACTTGGGGAGCGGTATTTAAAGGGATTGCCGGTGAGGTCGGGGAAATATTTTTATTCAGCGTTACATCACTTTTTTCTCATTTTCTTCTGCCGCGATTGATCAGCCCTGCACTTTGTTCGGGTGTTTGGGGCTAATCATCACAGATTTCAGATGCCATCGGCGAGCAGGGGATTTTATTTCTTGTAGAGTCTGCTGCAATGGCCCTTCCCTTTAAGGGAGGGAAGGAGCCTCTGATCTTGGCAATGCTGCACTGGATATTGTGCAGCGTTGTGCTGCGACTACCCCTGTTGCCTGGTGCAGCACTCCAAGGGAAGTGGTAGCACTTGATTTAGCGCTCCACTTCCCTCCTGGAGCATTAAACCAGAAGTTTGTGTCCATTAGAATTGGATAGGGCTCCCGCAAAAGTTATCGCCCCAAAAGGGGCGCAATGCAATTTCCAGCCCTAAATGTATGGTGTTAATGAAATGGTTATTGTCTGAATTAATATAACATTATAAAAATGATGTTCTGTTTCCTATGTGAAAGAACAAGCTCAGTTACTCTTCACTCTTCACATGGCTTAAGTCGAGTAAATGTTTCCCCCCTGGATTCTCTCTAATATGCTGCATTAGAAAACAATTGTTAATTGTTTATTCTTTCTGCAAATGAAGCCGGGCCATCTCGAAGCCAAAGATACAAAGGTTACTGCACTATAGATCAAGACATATTTTGTGGAACATTCCCCGATTCAATCGTCCCAAGAATTTACCTGGAACAGAGGGCGTAGTGCCACCAATCCATGTGTGGTGGGTGTCAGGTCACAGAATTCAGGTAATAGGGAGATGCAGGTGCAGCAATTTGATAAGAAACAAGATACACTACTATCAAGTGAGAAGCAAGCTCACTGTATAGTTTTGCAATGGTTGGACATTCTGAAAGACTCAGTCTAAAACTTACAAAAGAATGGCTGCACTGGAGACCACTAGGAAGGTAGAATTGATAAGATGCAACATGCTGTGTTTCTTTACACATCTATAAGAATAAGCCTCCTTGCACTGAGGAATAATGCATCAAATCATCTCCTGAATTCTATCTCTTCTATAAATGGTGCTCGAGTACATCAGAAAACTCAACTCTTGATGTCTGCAGTAAACCAGTTATCAGCGCAAATTGAAAGTTGCCATGATTTTGACAATCCTAGTCAGATGCCACCATTCAGATAAGATGTTACATTGAGATCCCATTCCTGTTGAGGTGGATGGAAACGATCCCATTGCATTATTTAAAGAAGCATAGAGAAGTTCTCCCAAAACCCTAGCCAACATTTATTTCTCAGTCAACATGAAGGAAAGTGGTGTGGGATCTTTCTTTGCACAAATTGGTTCCCATGTTTGTATACAAAACATTAGGGACTGAATTGCACTAACAATTCATTCACTGTGAAGTGCTTTGAGGAGTCCTGAGAATGCAACAGGTGGCATATATATGCAAGTTCTTTCTACTTAACACAGCTCAGACCTGATGGCTTGGATTTGTGAATCAACATTAACACTAGTGGTAGCCGATTTATTTATTTTATTGGTGTTGGTTTTACGATATCAGTAACCCATTTGCATTACTATCAATGTAAAAAAAGCAATCAGAAAATGCAGACTGATCTACCTACTAAGCCTGAATTGACAGATGTGCTATTCCTGATGCACCCAAGTCATACAGGTGAGGCCCAATACTTCATACTCCTCTTCTGGTAGCACTATTGCAACCAGGATAATGACATTCATATTCTCTCTTTCCAACAAAGTTTAGACATGTTACAAGTGACATCCTAAATCATGCCTTCTAGCTTACTGTGTGCTTTTGGTGCACTAAGCATTTACCACCAAGTTAAATCTACAGACAATTTAATATGGCATTATAATTTTCAGAACAAGCTTTAGTGCCAGAATACTACCATTAATCAGTATCAAAGTAGTAGCAGTCAAAAAAGGATCTCATACTTGCAAATGCTTAGAAAAGGATATGGATGAAACAAACTGATTGCTACCACAGGTCACACCAATACTGGATAACCTTTCTATCACTCAGACAATATTGAGGCTAAAATTCCGTTCGGAGGCTTCCTTCGGATGAACGCATCAGACGAGGACTTCCCCGTACATGCGAAAGAGCTGGAGTCACGTGGGCCTGGACCACCAATCACTCTGCAGTATTCTCATTGATAAAAATGAGAACTCCGTTTCTCCAAATTCCCATTATTATCAATGAGAATAAACCCCTAAGACAAGAAACATAACATAACAAATGAATAAAACATCTCACATATTTAAAATTAATTAAAATTAAGTTAATTAAATGTTTTAGAGAAAAAAATATTTTTTGAAACTTTTTTTCATGTGTTTTAATATGGTTTAAAATAAACTTACCTTAATGGACAGGGTTTTTAAACATAAAAAGGTGTTTTTAAATTTAATTTTTATATGTTTTAAAACTCTTACGCTCGTAAAAGTAGGCTATGCGCCTGCTTTCACCATGTGCAAAAGTTTGAAGGACACTCTCTGGGCAAGAGATGGGCAAGTAGCCCAATCTCGGCCATGTGAATATCCTTCCTGTGGAGATGTGGAGGATCTGTCAAGAGAAATCTTGACAGATCGGAAAAAACGGTTTTCAGCGCATGTGCATTGCGCCCCGAAAGCTGGCTTTTGCGAGGCTTCGTTGGGTCCGTGCGCACTTCGTACGGACCCGGCGAGGCCGGAATTTTTGCCCCAATATGTTTAGATGTCCTAAAAACATCCAGTTAAATGTTACTTTGTTTATATTTGCATCAAAGTGAGTGCACATTTATAGATTTTAATGCAATCGATTGATTCAGTCATTGTTCTCGGGTCTATCACAATGTAAGGATCAAATATGGAAAAACTGATACTGATTTCACAAGAATGGATGAAAATTCGATGCAACGCTATGATACAGTAAACCCTCATCTTTAACGGCATACAATGGCTTTTTATACAATCAAGACATTTGATTTGAATTTTACCCACTGGGACTGTGAATATATTTGAAACCTAAAAACAAATCTACATTTCTTGCATCGCTTTTCATGTAAATGCTGTGAATGTCTTCTCAGCATCAGCATTAAAGCAATGCCTTCTCAACCATTAATTGCATGGAACTCATTCAGCCCAGAAACCTAGTTTCATGATGGCAACATAATTGGCATGCCAACAAACATCATGGAACACTGTCAAACAACATGTGTCAGCAAGCTTTCCAGTGAACATATTCAAGGCACCCCAATCTGGCAGTGCCACATGGTCATTCAGAACAATGCATAAAACAGCTGCCACAGGGATTTCTTCCTCCAAAAAATGAATCTCGACCAATATTTTTAGAACATCTCTGACATGTTGCTAGAGGTCATATGCTAATTCGTGAACATCTTCTCTAATCCCAATTCTCACCATACCACAGTAAATTAAACGTTTAAAAACACACAAATAATTAATGTGTGTAATAATTAGCCTCCTGATTAATCCTGTAATTACGTATTCTTAAAAGCTGTCTTTCATTTTCATTTAGCTATGTTTGTAGTAGATCAACAAGGAATAATGGAATTGCACGTTATGGATTTTCTCTCCAGAAGGCCTAACTTTGTACTTGCAGTGTTGTCAGGTCTATAGATAATGGGATGTTATTTGCCACTTTATAATTAAGGGATCAGACTGATGAGATGAAAGTCTTGGACAAATTATGTGGATTTTTAATTAAACAAATTTGCAAAGTGTCAAAACCCAGATCCCAGCGAACAGAAGCCTACGGTATAAAACTGCCACAATTAAAACAAATATTATTTCTATATCATGCCATATAGGATGCAAAATACTACCACGCTGTGAAATGTCTGCCGTGAGAAATTATTAAACAGCTTTTAACACATGTTAAGACATTGAAATATAGGATCAAGAAAAAGCTATAACCCATCCAATATACCCATCAATCAAATCCATTCTTTCTAATCAATGAAGCATTCAAGCTCTTTGTCAAAGCAGCATCTTAACTATTTTGCTATCAAGACAATGGGGGAGATTTTTGGCCAAGCATCTTCAGCCATGCTACTGCAAGTCAGGAATGCAAGGCTAGGATCCATGTTGCCAGTTCCCTCCTGCATTTGCACAAAGCGGAGCCTGGCTTTTAAATCAGCATTAAGTGCACTCATATAAAATATGCATAAGAACTTTATAGTAATAATGTGTGAAAGCTTGATGAACATAGTCAAAACCATGTTAGTTCATTCCTGTGCATTTCCCAACTTTTACCCATGTATCCAGCAGCCTAGCCTGCTTATGTAAAGTTTTTGTTAAAGTCCAGCATTGTCCTTACCTTTAAGCAAGTTATTTTTCTTAAGGATGAGTTGCTGGAATTTTGATTGCTGATTTAAAAAAAATATTCAATGCTGGTAAGGCCTGCATTCAAATGTGGAGAACTATCCAACGTCAGCAGTTATTTCCCATCCTTAATTGCACATGAGAAGGTAGTGGTGAGCCACCTTCTTGGCTTGCTAGGCCATTTCATTGCTGTGGGTCTGGAGTCACATATAGGCCAGACCAGGTAAGGACAGCAGATTTCCAAAAGGGCATAAGTGAATCAGATGGGTTTTTACAGCAATCCGATAGTTTCATGGTCACCATTACTGATATTAGCTTTTTTAAATTCTTTATTTAATTGAATTTAAATTCTCCAGCTGCCATGGTGGGAATTAAACTTATGCCTACTGGATCATTAGTCCAGGTCTCTGGATTACTAGTCCAGTAAAATAACCTCTATGCTACCATACCCCATTGGGTCCATTCTTCAATGCTTCTCTATTCCCGAGTTTTGTAGCTGATCTTAATGATGATGATGAATGGAGGACCATCAGGAAGGTTTGACTGAATTGGAGGCAGCCTATTCCAGACCCACTTTTATCTATTGATCCATGTTTACAAATCTGGGAATGATTACCTGGGAAAGTCAGGAGCCCACACTACAAAACCAGCAAATTTTAAACATAGTTACGATGTCGCATTCAAAATTACACCACATTAATTCTAGCATTCTCTGGAAAAAAATAGACAAACATGGTAAGATTCTATAATATATATATCAATCACTTAGGAGCTGCGTAGATACAAACTAATTTTCATAATTCCTGATTTTCATTTTAATCTTTGTTTGGTGTTAAAAAGCAAATATAATCAATGGATTAAAAGCCAGGCTTCATTGTGCAAATGCAGAAGGGAACTGGCAATATGGGTCCGCGCCCCGCATTCCTGACTTGTAGCAGCATGGTCAAAATGAATTGTTGTTCATTTGTTCTTCACTTGTTCTTGTTCTTAAAATAGAAAGCCAAAACTTATAGGTTTTACTATGTGTTTACATTAGTTCTGTTTCACTCTTGTACAGTCAAAACATATTTAAAGATGGAACTAATGTGCTGTAATTTGCTTAGCAATGGGGCATTATCAATTATGTCATTATTCAATGCGGAATGAAGTGCTGTGACATCAGATAGGAAAAATGCTTCTGTGACATGATTGCTCAGGCCTTCTGGCACTAGACGAGCTTGTTTGTTATACCCTGGAATGGTATTTCTGTAAAATGACAGTACATTTAAAAAACACACAGCAGAAAATGTTGCTGTACTAAACACTGCGGCCCTCAGAAAATTAAGGAGTCAGCATCCAGCACATTGTTTTTGCTAAGACACAGGTGATCCCTTTTGAAAAAGAGTTTTATTTTTTACACTAAAGATACCTCACAAAACATTTTCTTTTCCTTTTACGTATTGGCTAAAGGAATGAATCAAAGAGCACACATATAAATGGTGCAACTTAGTAACCCTTGTCTTAGAATATAACCTTTAACCTTCTGTGCTTGCAGTTCCAATAAGAATCAGCACAGTCCACTGTTTTTCAATCAATACTGTCTGCTTGCCTTTGGTTGAATTTGCTTTGTACCTTTCACCTTACCACTCTGACCACAGAATCTCTCTTGGCAGGTTGACATGACTTGCTATCCTCTACAAAGTCTCATTTTCTGCTTTATAAATTTTCATGTCTGTTGATGTTCCCAGTCTTGTTCTCCATACTTGGCAAGTTAGACCACCATCATTTTTCAACCTAATATATAGTCAAAAACATCTGGCACAAAACCTTTACTTTTTCATTTTTGAAAAAGATTTGAGGCAGTGCCAAAGTAACCAAGGCTTTTTATTTTCTATTTTTCTCTGCTAGGTTTACTTGCTGCAAGATTTTCCATCTGCTGCAGTGAAGTGTCAAAATTTATCACCCCTCATCTGTATTAGTTTTTAATTTTCAATTTTAATTAAACCCTGAGTGCCATGCCGTTTAAGTGGAATCGTCACATAGCCTTTGATAAACTGCACCAATAGAAGAGAAGCCTCTGCTTCCAGGGAGTCTGCAGCTAGCAGGAATTTCTGGTATGCAGAACTTTTTCTTAGAAGTTTGGGGACATTACCTGAAGCCTAAAATTAAAATACTGCCTTTGAATAGCTCTAGGATTTTTTTTGTTGTAAGTTCAGCACTGTTAATTTTATAGGGTTCTTATTTTTCCACCTCTAGTTTTCTCCACTCATGAAGGCAGTAACATCATGTGTGAACCTGGACTATAAAATTAAAGAAATTAACTGAAGCAGACAGGGAATTACATCATAGTGATATCACAGTCTAACCACCATTTTGTTTCACAATTCCACATCTCACTGGATAGCCATGATAGAAGGCCGAAGGAAGCTTGGATAAAGGCTATGCTGATAGGGTTCAGATGAAGAGGGGTGGATGGAGGACCCTGTGGACCAATTGGACAAATGGCCTGTTCCTGCACTGTACATTCTATGTAGAACTCCAGCACTTTGACTGGTAGTTTTCAGCTGACACAATGTCGTTGAACCAGGTAATAACATTGCAGCAGAAATCTTTTTGTATGTCAGGATTAGCTTTATTACATTAATATAAACGATTAACCACAAAAATAAAAACTTCATTCTGTTTTTTTGTTTAATGTTTTACTTCGGCACATACCCCTTATCCTCTTCCCCCATTCTCTGTCTTTTTAAAAATCTGTAATTTTACTTTTTTCACCCTTGTAATGTAATTCAGCCAACTCTATCTACTTTTGCTCTTTGAACTTTTAAAAATAACTTCAAAACACATTAAATACCTATTTTCATTTCCCTCCTGGTTTACGCCAAGTATTTTGGAGGAGGGTGTAACTTCCAAAATAATTGAGTTATGGATAGAATAAAAACTGTTCTCGATGGTCATTTTTAACAATGAGGAACTAGAAATCTGAAAAGTCCCACGCAAAAACACACCGAACAAGGGAAGACTGCCAACAGATGAACAAGTTTGCTAGGGCTTCATACTAACAGCAATTATCATTGCAGACATCGAGCTCCAGTGTGCTTCATTTGATTGGTGAGTGATAGCATTCAACAACAACAACTTGCATTTATATAGCGCCTTTAACGTAGTGAAACGTCCCAAGACACTTCAAAGGATGAATGACTCTAATGTTATTGGCTCTAATGAACAAAATGTTGAATTATTGTGGGTGGAGATTAGAGATAGTAAGGGGAAAAAGTCACTGGTGGGCGTAGTTTATAGGCCCCCAAATAATAACTTCACGGTGGGGCGGGCAATAATCAAGGGAATAATAGAGGTATGTGAAAAAGGAACAGCAGTAATCATGGGGGATTTTAACCTGCATATCGATTGGTCAAATCAAATCGCACGGGGTAGCCTGGAGGAGGAATTCATAGAATGCATACGGGATTGTTTCTTAGAACAGTATGTTACAGAACCTACAAGGGAGCAAGCTATCTTCGATCTGATCCTGTGTAATGAGACAGGAATAATAAACGATCTCCTAGTAAAAGATCCTCTCGGAATGAGTGATCACAGTATGGTTGAATTTGTAATACAGATTGAGGGTGAGGAAGTAGTGTCTCAAACAAGCGTACTATGCTTAAACAAAGGGGACTACAGTGGGATGAGGCAGAGTTAGCTAAAGTAGACTGGGAACACAGACTAAATGGTGGCACAATTGAGGAACAGTGGAGGACTTTTAAGGAGCTCTTTTATAGTGCTCAATAAAAATATATTCCAGTGAAAAAGAAGGGCGGTAAGAGAAGGGATAACCAGCTGTGAATAACCAAGGAAATAAAGGAGAGTATCAAATTAAAAACCAATGCGTATAAAGTGGCCAAGGTTAGTGGGAAACTAGAAGATTGGGAAAATTTTAAACGACAGCAAAGAATGACTAAGAAAGCAATAAGGAAAGGAAAGATAGATTACGAAAGTAAACTTGCGCAAAACATAAAAACAGATAGTAAAAGCTTTTACCGATATATAAAACGGAAAAGAGTGACTAAAGTAAATGTTAGTCCCTTAGAAGATGAGAAGGGCGATTTAATAATGGGAAATGTGGAAATGGCTGAGACCTTAAACAATTATTTTGCTTCGGTCTTCACAGTGGAAGACACAAAAACCATGCCAAAAATTGCTGGTCAGGGGAATGTGGAAAGGGAGGACCTTGAGATAATCACTATCACTAGGGGGGTATTGCTGGACAGGCTAATGGGACTCAAGGTAGACAAGTCCCCTGGTCCTGATGAAATGCATCCCAGCGTATTAAAAGAGATGGCGGAAGTTATAGCAGATGCATTCGTTATAATCTACCAAAATTCTCTGGACGCTGGGGAGGTACCATCGGATTGGAAAGCAGCTAATGTAACGCTTCTGCTTAAAAAAGGGGGCAGACAAAAGGCAGGTAACTATAGGCCGGTTAGTTTAACATCTGTAGTGGGGAAAATGCTTGAAACTATCATTAAGGAAGAAATAGCGGGACATCTAGATCGGAATAGTGCAATCAAGCAGACGCAACATAGATTCATGAAGGGGAAATCATGTTCAACAAATTTACTGGAATTCTTTGAGGATATAATGAGCATGGTGGATAGATGGATGTGGTGTATTTAGATTTCCAAAAGGCATTAGATAAGGTGCCACACAAAAGGTTACTGTAGAAGATAAAGGTACGCGGAGTCAGAGGAAATGTATTAACATGGATCGAGAATTGGCTGGCTAACAGAAAGCAGAGAGTCGGGATAAATGGGTCCTTTTCGGGTTGGAAATCGGTGATTAGTGGTGTGCTACAGGGATCGGTGCTGGGACCACAACTGTTTACAATATACATAGATGATCTGGAAGAGGGGACAGAGTGTAGTGTAACAAAATTTGCAGATGACACAAAGATTAGTGGGAAAGCGGGTTGTGTAGAGGACACAGAGAGGCTGCAAAGAGATTTAGATTGGTTAAGTGGATGGGCTAAGGTTTGGCAGATGGAATACAATGTCGGAAAATGTGAGGTCGTCCACCTTAGAAAAAAAAACAGTAACAGGGAATATTATTTGAATGGGGAGAAATTACAAAATGCTGCGGTGCAGAGGGACCTGGGGGTCTTTGTGCATGAAACTCTTTTGAGTTAACCTGCAAAACATAAAACATGTATCCGTGCCACCCGACCTGGATGACACACACAAGACATTTACAAGGCCCTTTTTTGTTTTTTTTTTTTTTTTTTTTTGGGCACTAAAATCAAATTTTTTCTTTTTCCAGTGCCCCCTATAAAAGGAGAGGGGGACACTAAAA
Source organism: Pristiophorus japonicus (assembly GCF_044704955.1). NCBI lineage: Eukaryota > Metazoa > Chordata > Chondrichthyes > Pristiophoridae > Pristiophorus > Pristiophorus japonicus. The sequence goes on from NC_091990.1 coordinate 141,104,943, forward strand.
GCACCGGCAATTAAAACAAATTAAACTTTAAAACGTAAAATCAAATTAAAATTTGGTTGCCGGGCGTGATGATGCACTCCAGTCCCTCCGGTGCCCACCTCTCGCGGAAGGCCGCGAGCATACCGGTGGACACCGCGTGCTCCATCTCCAAGGACACCCTGGACTGGATGTAAGAGCGGAAGAGAGGCAGGCAGTCAGGTTGAACGACCCCCTCGACCGCCCACTGCCTGGACCGGCTGATGGCACCCTTGGCCGTGCCCAGGAGCAGTCCTACGAGGAGGCCCTCAGACCTACCCGCTCCCCTCCGCACAGGGTGCCCAAAGATCAGGAGAGTGGGACTGAAGTGCAGCCAGAATTTCAGGAGCAGCCCCTTCAAATAATGGAACAGGGGCTGCAACCTTGTGCACTCAATAAAAACATGGAACACGGACTCCTCCAGGCCGCAGAAATTGCAGGCGGCCTGGGAGTCCGTGAACCGGCTTAAAAATTTGTTGCACGGCACTGCTCCGTGCACCACCCTCCAGGCCAAGTCCCCGATGAATAGTGGGAGGACCCCTGCGTAGAGTGCCCTCCATCGGGGACCCCCGCCTCCTCCGGACGGCAAGATGGTACGCCATGGCGTGTCCGGACGGCCGGCGAGGATGGCAAAGTTGAGGGTGTGCAGGAGCAGCCCGTACAGGAAACCCCTCCACGCGGAACTGAAAGGCACGGAAGGGATTTCCCCGAGGCGGCTCAAGTTGTGAGGCGCCGGCCCCCGAGGGAGGTTCCGGGGTTTGGCGCCGATGAGGAATTCCGTCCGGACGGGGGTCAGTTCGGACGGGATCTCCCCACGTGCTTGAGCCTCCTCGATGCACCTAACGGAGTCAGGGCCCAGAGTTGTTTTTAGCGACTCGATGGCATCGGCCGCGTGGCGGACGTTGGCAGAGTCCTTGTGCATGAATCCCAAAAAGTTAGTTTGCAGGTGCAACAGGTAATCAGGAAGGCGAATGGAATGTTGGCCTTCATTGCGAGAGGGATGGAGTACAAAAGCAGGGAGGTCCTGCTGTAACTGTATAGGATATTGGTGAGGCCGCACCTGGAGTACTGCGTGCAGGTTTGGTCACCTTACTTAAGGAAGGATATACTAGCTTTGGAGGGGGTACAGAGATGATTCACTAGGCTGATTCAGGAGATGAGGGGGTTACCTTATGATGATAGATTGAGTAGAGTGGGTCTTTACTCATTGGAGTTCAGAAGGATGAGGGGAGATCTTATGGAAACATTTAAAATAATAAAAGGGATAGATAAGATAGAGGCAGAGAGGTTGTTTCCACTGGTTGGGGAGACTAGAACTAGGGGGCACAGCCTCAAAATATGGGGGAGCCAATTTAAAACCGAGTTGAGAAGGAATTTCTTCTCCCAGAGGGTTGTGAATCTGTGGACTTCTCTGCCCAAGGAAGCAGTTGAGGCTAGCTCATTGAATGTATTCAAATCACAGATAGATAGATTTTTAACCATTAAGGAAATTAAGGGTTACGGGAAGCGGGCGATTAAGTGGAGCTGAGTCCATGGCCAGATCAGCCATGATCTTGTTGAATGGCGGAGCAGGCTCGAGGGGCTAGATGGCCTACTCCTGTTCCTAATTCTTGTGTTCTTATGTTCTATGTAAAAATTAATTTGCAGTTTATTGTTAAGAAATTCTACATTTAACGTTCATTGCAGTTTATTGTATTCCACATTTTACTACAGATGTCCTGGAGTGTTTAACTGAACAGGTGAGAAGTCTTTTCTTTGGTCCAATTGAGGTTGGGGAACTGAATCTTCACTTCAATCGTAAGGCTCCATTATACCACTGCTGCAACACTTTTATGAACCATGTACTGTAGAGGCTTCACCTATATCCATTGCCTAAAAACCCTCCTTAAATATTCTCCTTATACCACCCAAGTATGGTGCCAAAGGAAGGCAAGTGGTGCCATTAAAATGTAGTGAACTATCCAAGATCTTCAATGTAAGTGCCATGTAATTTAGAATGTATTGTAACCAAATTAAGTATTTAAACCCTTGCACAACGGGTTTTCAAACAATAAATACAGAGATTATGCAACATCAATCAAATGGACAGAACATAATAAAAATGCATATTGTTTTAACTCAGAAGAAGTCCTCTGAGGGGAAAATGTTTTATTTTCTTTCATTATATTTCCATTTTTACACTTGTCATTCTTTAAAACTTGAAAGATTAAGGGGGAAAATTCTGGTCGTTTGCGCCTCCCATTTGCGACCCCAGGAAAGCCGCGAACGGGGCGCAAATGACTTTTCACCCAGGCGCAGCACCGCAACCGACTCCCTTGAAATTCCTCTCCCTCGTATTCTAGCGGTGGCTCCTTCTTCCTAATACAGAGTCCGCACTGTGCCCTCCCCTTTAATGGAAGGGGACGACCCAATGTTCCTGCCAATGCAGCACGCCTCTCCACGTAGCGCTGGAAAATTCGTGTTGGTTAGCGCCCCGCACCCGCCCCCGAGAGGAAGTGGAGCGTGAGATTTTTCGCTCCATTTCCTCGAGGGACGGTAAGCCCAATTTAGCTAACTCGCAGCTGTTACTGTCCCCAACTGGGTCGGTGCACAATATTGCGCTCATATTGTTTAGGAGCCGGTGAATGGTCAAACCTGCTTCAAGTTTCATGTGCAAATCTATTGATTTTTAGTTTTTAACAGAAGAATAGACAGAATCAAAGAATGCGATCTCCGAAACATTGAATCACAGAATCCCACATAATAAAAATGACATTTCATTTATTCCTTTCATTCTAATCCAGTGGTCCTGCTTAGAGGTACCAGCAACTCTTTTTATATTATAGGTTTTCACACAAAAATCGATCGAAACATATAATGTGATTCTCAAAACACTATTCGAATCCAAGACTTCCATGAAATAAATATTCGAACACCACACATTGGTTGTCCTGACCATGAGTTACATTTGAAGAGCACTCGTACATTTTTGCACTCTGCTCAAAGAGGCGACTCATTATTGTTCGTTTTCCACTACCACTCAAGATGACTTTCACTACCGTACTGTCCAAATACCCAATATAGTGCCACTATCTTAAAGATATGAACAGGTCAATATCCAAAAACTCGAAACTGGGTGAAATGTTTGATTTTTCTAATTTGCCCTGGACCAGCCCAATGGATCATTTGTATTTGTATTTTGGTTCCACAAATTAATCGCTACTACACAATATTTGCTTTAAAAATTCAAAGAAGTAAAAAAATTGCAGCTTACTTACTACACTTAATAATGTCGATGAACAAAGGGACTTTGGAGTGCTTGTCCACAGATCCCTGAAAGTAGCAGGCCAGGTGGATAAGGTGGTTAAGAAGGCATTTCGAATGCTTGCCTTTATTGGCCGAGGCATAGAATATCAGAGCAGGGAGGTTATGCTTAAATTGTATAATACTTTGGTTAGGCCACAGCTGGAGTACTGTGTGCAGTTCCAGTCGCTGTAATATAGGAAGGATGTGATTTCACTTGAGAGGATGCAGAGGAGATTTACTAGGATGCTGCCCGGAATGGAGAATCTTAGTTATGAGGACAGATTGGATAGGCTGGGTTTGTTCTCACTGGAACAGAGGAGGTTGAGAGGAGACCTCATCGAGGTGTACAAAATATTGAGGGACATAGTGGATAGTAAGTGTCTATTTCCATTGATGGAGGGGTCTATTACGAGGGAGCATAGTTTTAAGGTGGTTGGTGGAAGGTTGAGAGGGGATTTAAAGGGAGGCTTCTTTACGCAGAGGATTGTGGGTATCTGGAACTCACTGCCTGGAAGAGCGGTGGATGCAGAAACCCTCACCACTTTTAAGAGATGGTTGGATGGGCACTTAAAGTGCAGCAACCCGCAGGGTTATGGACCTAGAGCTGGTAATTGGGATTAGACTGGATGACCTTTTGTTGGACGGCGCAGATATAATGGTAAGTACTGCAGGGAATAGAATACGGCCAGGGTGATCTCCTGGACTAGCTTCGATCAGCTGCATAGGTCGGAGAGGAATTTTTCCAGATTTTTTCTCCCTAAATTGGCCTGGGTTTTTATCTGGTTTTTGCCTCTCCCAAGAGATCACATGGCTTCGGTTGGGGTGGAGTGTAGAATGTTTCAGTATAAGGTGTGTTGCAGTTGTCTGAGGTGGATTGTTTGGGCTGGGTGCTCTTTGTCTTTCCGTCATTGTTCATAGGTTTATATGTAACCTTAAGGGCTGCTGACCAAGGGCCGTGCGGCTCTTTGTCAGCCGGCACGGACACGATGGGCCGAAATAGCCTCCTTCTGCGCTGTAAATTTCTATGTTTCTATGTTACCTTTTGGGTGGCATCCTGCAGAGGTCCTTTAAGGATCACTAATTTGGCTGCTGAGTGCCTGAAGAAACTGATCGCAGCATGCACGATGCCTGCTGTGATAATTTGCAGTCCAATTTAGCAAGGGTGCCTAAAACAAGCGTTAGAGCCCTGATTTGCATTTGCAATGGACCGAACAGCAGCTTTCAGTATGCTCTGAGGAACCGGACCCAATATAGCAGGAAACCCATTTCTGGCGCATAATAAGTGTGCACACACAACCTGCCATAATGGAATTTGGGGCGCTTCTCATGCACCTGTAAATGGGTGCAGCTCAATCCAATTTCCAGGCCTTACTTTAGGGGGGTGAAATTATGTGCCTTGCGCCTCTCCTAGCGCCTCCGGGTGGGCACTAATGGATCGCAAATGGCTTTACGAGTGAGCGTGGTGATGACGTTGACTTTTGCCATATTTGGCAGGAGTTTTGTGGCGGTGCTACAGTGTTGTGCCCTGATTTCCTTAGCCTAGAGATCATGACGTGCATCACCCCAGCAGTGCCCCCAAAACACCAACAGCTGCATGAGACGATGCTTAAAGGCAAGGCGGCTGAGGTAAGTTAAAAAAAAAATGTACCTTTTTTCTTCCAATTTTTCTCACGGATTCCTGCCCGTGATCGATCAGCCCGACCTTCTGTTTGAGTGCCGGGTTTACCGCATGGGATCGCAGCTGCTGTGGTGGTCCAGAAGGTGCAGAGCCTGCAGCGATGGCCATTCCCATTGAGGGAGGGAATGAGCCTTTCATCCCGGTAGCACTGCACGGCCCAGTGTGCAGTGCTGCTGAAAACACCACCGTACCTGCTGCCAATTGTGTTCCAAGAAGGAAGTGGAGCATTTGACTTAGCACTCCACTTCTTTCTTGGATTGCAAACGGCAATTTTTTTTAAATGTTGAAATTGTTAGCGCCTGGTGCTAACTTTTTAAGGGATCGAAATTCAGTACCGCCATTTTTGAGATGTTGTCACCGCATGAGAGAAATTTATAGCGCCTTGCTTCAGGCGTTTCCCCGAACGCAAAATTCAGTGTTGCCGCCTAAAGAATTGATAGCAGCGTAAAATCATGGCATTGCACACTTACTTGGATGCGCTAACTGGGCCATTAAGCGTGGGCTCAACATCCGGGAATTATGCAGCACTTGGAGCTGTGCCACAGATATAGTGGTGACACCTGGATTCCATTGAGGCACTCACTCAGAATCTGAGCATGGCAGACCCAGCAGCAGCTTGTCAGTGTCCCCATCGGTTCTCGGATGCCGCCCTGGATGCTCTCCTTGATGCCTGGGAGAGGCGGCGGCTACCAACTGACAGAGGTCTATAGAGGGAAATCTCACAAGAAGTTTCTGTGAATGACACAGTGGCCAGGACAGCCACTGAATGCGTACAAAAGTGGATCAACATGATGCGGCTGGTGAGGGTAAGTATCTTACATTTGAACCATCGAGAGGGTAAGCTCTGATCTCACTGTGCACTCTCTGCTCAATGTTGTGTTTGAGAACATGGGTGAGGTCACATTCAAGGTTCCCATTTGCAGCCTCACCAACTGCAAAGGCCTGCATGCGCTGGTAATCTTGGAACTCGGTTCTGCAGATCCACCCCTCATGTTGTTGCATCCTCAGTCTTCATATGCGTCTCAAAGACGGTAGCCTCCCCTTTACGGTTAGATCCTGGCCCCCGAATTCAAGCATTGCCACAGCAAGTCATCGCAGCGAATGGAAGTTACATCAAACTGTGAAGACTCCCAGACAGTTATATTTAATAAATTATATAAGACACTTGGGACACACTGACAGAAGGCCTCTAACTCAGATGTTCTCTTTAATCTCACAGAAGCTCGACCACAAAGGCAGGGAGCAGATCTAGATCGGAGGAGGGGACTCTGACCTGCAGGTCCTGACTCCGTTCGAGGAATGCGTCTCAGCCCCGATGGGCATTCAAGTTGGTGCCATGGCGGTGAGTGAGGCCGACCCCCTGGGGACAGTGACGGTATGTTGAGTTCCTTTGCAGCATCCGGCAAGCCACTTAGGCCTGACACCACGATCCTTCAGTCCTTTACATGAGACTGCCATTCTCGAATGCGTTTCCCGCTCCTGGCCTCATCCCTTGCAGCGAACCACTCTTCTCTGGCTCTGTGCTTTCAGATGATGACTCAGATGACCAGGGGCCTGCACCTCAGCCTCCCACTGTGGGTGACAGCGGAGAGGATGAGGAGGCGGAGGACACCTCTCCGGACGTGACCAAGGAGCCATCACAGAGCGGGATGTTGGATGCATCAAGTGACCATGGGGTCCCAGACATGGTGACATGGGTTATGGCTGACGTGGCAATAGCCATTGAGCACGAGGCCGAGGCTATGATGGCCTGCAGACTGTCATGTCGTCAGTGCGTGGTGGCATTAATCAGCTCTGTGATGTGCCGCAGTCGCAGTCTGCACTGATGCAGAGCCAACTTGAATCCATGCAGGCACTGACCGCTGTCATCGTGTCTGGGACCCCATCAGTTGCACGGGGAACTAACATTGCCGAAGCACGGCAGCAATCTGTACTCAGCCAGATGCTGAGGCTCTGCCCCGGGGGAGTAGCAGCGTGTCGGGCCTGTTGGAACATCATGTCCTCTCTCAGGATGACATAAATCCGCCCTTGCCCCTACCGGTCTCTGAAACCCATCCCCCATCCACCACATAGTGCTGCCGCCCATGCTGAGGTCATGCAGTCCACAGCCGGCCTTCCAGGGACCGAGGTGGTGCGGAAAATACTGCTAGGCCATCAGCTGTGGCAGCAGTGCCAACACAGCCACCTTGTTCCAGACTTGTTGCAGGCACTGAGACCCAATTGAGGAGGAGCAGTAGTAGTGGGCGGGGGGGAGAATGAAAGGGGTGGGAATGCACTGAGAAAGAGCCGGTAAAGATATGTGTGCTAGTGGCCAGAAATGGTCACCTTGCTCCAATGAGAGCTACTATAAATAGTTGTAGTTGGATGAGTCCAAAAACAATTGTATGATGCTGCCCAGAGATGTTGTCCTTGGACCATGATGAAGTAATGTGAATAGTTACACGTGCATGTGGGTGATAATGTTTCAAGGGGACTGGTTTCAATTATTGTTTGCTGTGGATGATGGCGTCCTTTAGTGTTTCTTTACAGCACATTATGATGTTTTCTGTCAATAAAAATATGTTTCATTTGTCACAATCTTGTGTTGCTGTTTGTATGCACCAAGTCTTGGAGGGTGGGGAGCGATGTCTTCAGCAGATGGCCAGGTAAGGAGGCTGGCCAGGTGAGGCGGGGCCCGCAATGCCAGATGAGTACAATCGATGGCTCCCTGAACCCTGGGGAAGCCCGCTATCATGGCAAAGCCACAGGATTGCTCATTCACATCTTCCCGGACATGCTGAACTTGATGTAGTCCATTTGTTTGCTGTAGAGATCGTCGGTTATCTGGCGACTGCAGCAATGTATTGCAAACTGCGAGATGTTGCATATTTCACCTACAGGAGACTGGAAGGAGCCGGTACAATAGAAGTTGGGTGCTGCTGTCACTTCCACTGCCATTGACAGCGAGGTCTTGGTGCCGATGTCATCTGCCAGGTATGTCTGCCGAAGGTTGAAAAGCTCTGTGACCATCTCCTTGAGGAACCTCAACCTTCTTAACCAGTGCTCCTCGGGTATCTCAAGATAAGAGTAATAGGCTCGGTGAAGCCTGTGTCTGTACGGCCTCCTGCCCTGCCATCTGGGGTGTCTCCTCTGGGGAGGATCTACATTTGCCCTGAGTTGTCTCTGCAGCCGGCGCCTTTCAACTTGTCGCCACAGGACGAGGTGGTGTGCGATCACTGGCCCCATCACTTTGCAGAACTCACAGCAAAATCCTTTCACTTTTCTCCAAGATTGACCCCAGCAATGTGTCCCAGATACTAATAATCAATCTGACGAGTCAACAGCAGTGCGAGGCCAACACCCTACTGTCTGAGAGAGCATCAAACGCAGCACTGGCCAAGACCTCTGAGCCCCGGCTGCATCTCCCTTTAAGTAACACCCCGGATTACTTTCTCCGCTTTGTGCAGTTCAACTTTTTCAGGCGTCATGGAGGCCGGCTGTTAAGAGAAGCGGAAAAAGTGAATGTGGCGAGAAGGGCGCCAAGGAGGCTTTGCACACGTACTGACGTCATGATTTCCATGGCATTAGCTGGCGGTATGTTACATTTTAACACCCTTAAAAAATAACCAGGAATTTCATGGCAGGCATGAACAGCACTGAGCACCACTCCCACATGCCTAACTCCCAGTTAACACCTAACACCGGCGTTATCAGCAGGCGTTAGCAACCGAATTTTGACCCCTAAACTTTTAAAAGTTCCGCCCCAAGCAGGACGATACTTAATTTCGCCCCCATAATTTTGACTGATCAAGAATCATCAGCTACTACTGTGATTGGAGAAATAAGGTCAGGAATTAGTTCAACAAGAAAAACTGCAACAGCCGTGGAATTGCAATAACTAACTTAGAATATGGAAATGATTTATCAGCACTATTGTGCTAAAATTACTGCTGATGGGGTTATGACAGTTATTGCCACAATATACATAGACTTTCAAGTACATTGCTGTCCAAGCAAAGTTCAGACCCTATTTCAAGGCTGCACCTGAAGAAAAATTTGAAGCATTCCTTCCCTAAATCACGAACTGGGGAACCGTTTACTGACGAATAGCTTTTTTGCAGTGATTATTTTTCTGGAATGGCGTTTTACCTCTGAGTTTGCATTATTTGATGTCACACTGAAAAATTCCAACTGGACTTCAAATGCTGTACACAAAAATAAAAACAAATTCAATAGTAAAACGCTGCATCAGGGAAATAATGCCTGGGTGAAGAACATTACCCTTCAAATTCCTCAGACTAATTTTGGCAACCAATGCTTCATTTCTTTCTTCAGGAGCTATTGCAGAATTTTGGAGATTGGGAGTGGAAAGTAAAGGGAGGTTTAAATCATCCCTTTTAAATATCTGACACCAATTTTGTGGAAGCTAAACTTCAACCCATTAGACACATTGGGGCTGAAATTCACGTCTGCCTGAAATGGGACTCACCTACCGTTTTTGATGTGTTTTGGCCACGCAATGGATGGGGCGGCCTATCTTGCGAAATCCAGCTCTGTCATTTTTTTTCCGAGTGGGGCGTAAGTCGGTCATAATGGGGATGGAAGTGGGGGCCCGGGGGGGGTCTCCGCTGCTGTCAGTCATCAGCGGCGGGCTGGTGAGGTCATCGCACTGGCGAGTCACCACGTCTCTCCCCTTCAGTTAAAGGGGAGAGCCGCTACGAACTCTGTGTTTGGTTTAGTTGGGTCCACTGGGCCAGCAGGGAGGGTTTCGGCTGGGCCAGCAACCAGGCTGCGACCCTCGGCAAAGTAACACCGAGGATCGAGTCGGGCCCAGGAAAGGGGGTGGAAACAGGAAAAAATATATATTTTCAACAAATGGAAAAAAAACTTTTCAAGATCCTTCAGAGGACCCCATCCATCACAATCGCAGCAAAAGAAATGAATAAAACAAGTGCACTAACCTTTTCTTGCAGGTCTTCGTACTTGCCGTTCAGGTAAGACCTGCCTCCACGCGGCAGTCTCTTCTGCTGCTGGAGCGGTGGATCGCCCGGACCAAAACTGGGGAGTGAGTGGGTGGGAGGACTTTTATCGGTGGCACAAGCCGCCGGACGCCAGCCGACGCTCCCCAGCGGTCTTCTCTCCCCGCCGGCGTGAGGGCTTCACCAAATTCGCTCGGAGTGGAAACAACATGGAGACCGCCGAGAAAACTTGGCGGCAGCCGGCGGTAATCCACCTAATTTGGGCCCTATGTAACCTTTAAATGCTGTTTTTCTGCTTCTTTGGCAGGATTGGGTGGCTGCAGCACGAGATGGCAGCAAATGGCTCCATTTGTTTGACAAAGTGTGCTTGTAAGTGCTGCTGCAAGCTGTGGCAGAGCTGTACCCTGCCTAGAGGCAGAAAACCCTCAAGAACATCTTGAACGCTTCCTTATTTGCATCGAACACTTTTCTCTTCACAATCTTCACCTTCTGTCAAGACCTTCTTCAATATCACTTCTCAGTAACCCTCATCTGTGTTTAATTTCTTACAGGAGAAACCAGACCACAACAGAAGGCAGCGCTTGGCAATGAGAATGGGTAACCCACCATGAGAGGCCTCACCTACTTTGACGAGCTGTCAAAGGATGCTGAATCATGGAGGTTGCCGGAGATGGAATAGTAGGAGGGCAAGTCCCAGCAAGAGATTAATATTCCAGGCGACCTTCCAGAACACTACAATATAGCATGCTATCAGAAAGACTCTCACACAATGCACTTAAACTATACACTCACCAGTTCAGAGTCACTCACCCTGGAGGGTTGCACAAGTGCTGTGTCATCGAGCACAGATGGACAGGAGCAGAAGCTGGTAGAGGAAGAAGAGTGGAAGCATTCTCTGGAGGATGAGGTCACCTCTATCCCCATCTGTTCAGGTCAGGGAACCAGATCTTTATAACTCAGCTTTTAAGAAATGGATGCGTTTTGAGTATGATAAGTTGCTTGGGTCATCAATGGAGTTGTGCAGAAGATTCCAATGAATGACAGGAAGAATCCGGCAGTCACTTGAGTAGGGTGCTGAGGGCTAGCTTACAGAACCTGCAGACATCCTTGGATAGAGTGGCAATTCCAGGGCCGTCTGCAGCGCAGCAGGTCCATGGTGATGGTTCAAACAACATCTGGGTCTTGGACTGCACTCATCATCATAGACAGTCCCTCGGAATCGAGGAAGACTTGCTTCCATTCCTGAGATGAGTACTTTGGTAGCTGAACAGTCCAATATGAGAGCCACAGATTCTGTCACAGGTGGGAAAGATAGTCGTTGAAGGAAGAGGTGGGTGGGTCTGGTTTGCCGCATGCTCTTTCCGCTGCCTGCACTTGATTTCTGCATGCTCTCGACGATGAGGCTCGAAGTGCTCAGCGCCCTCTCGGATGCACTTCTTCCACTTAGGGCGGTCTTGGGTCAGGGACTCCCAGGTATCAGTGGGGATGCCGCACTTTATCAAGGAGGCTGTGAGGGTATCCTTGTAGTGTTTTCGCTGCCCACCTTTGGCTCACTTGCCATGAAGGATCTCCGAGTAGAGCATTTGCTTTAGGAGTCTTGTGTCTGGTATGCGGACTATGTGGCCTGCTCAGTGGAGCTGATCGAGTGTGGTCAGTGCTTCAATGCTAGGGATGTTAGCATGAATGAGGACACTGATGTTGGTGTGCCTGTCCTCCCAGGGGATTTGTAGGATCTTGCAGAGACATCGTTGGTGATATTTCTCCAGCAACTTGAGGTGTCTACTATACATGGTCCATGTCTCTGAGCCATACAGGAGGGCAGGTATTACTACAGCCCTGTAGACCATGAGCTTTGTGGCAGTTTTGAGGGCCTGCACTATCACTGGGTATGGTTACTGATGAGTTTGCTGAAATGATGTATGAGATGGGGTCCAGCTTCCCTCATGTCAATGAAGCAATCAGGATGTTGCACCCAGAGCGCGGATGGCACAGTGATAAAGAAGCTCCAAGTAAGGAAGGTGAAGGTCTCTCTTTGGATAACAGTACTTTCACACTACTCCTTCACTCACCTTACAGGACTGTCCAAGAGCCAGAAGGCAGATTATCCCTACAACTGCAGAGTTTACAAACTGTAGTGGGACAATCACCATCATCCTTGTGCTTGAGAAGAGGAAGGGCCAATGCATCCCCAGCACCATGTTTCAGAGATACAGCCGTGCTCCCTTTCCCAATCACCTGTCAGTGGTGGTTCACTTAGAAGGAGTGCCAGAGTGAAAAAATGGATACGAGGAAACACCATGATAAAGGGTAGGCAGTCACATATGCACTGCTGTTTTGTTGGATCAGTGAATCAAAGAGAGTCAGCATGGATTTGCAAAGGGTAAGTCATGTCTGACAAATCTAGTTAAAGGTCATTCGCATGGTGGCTAGGGGAATGACTATGGATATTTCCTATTCAGAATTCCAGATCAGGCAGACAAGAGATTATTAGCAAAATTAAGAGTGCACAGAATTATTGACCGATAATAGTTTGGAATGCAGGAGAGAGAGTTTGGGTTAAAGGGAACGGTCTTTGATTGGTGTGATGTGACAAGTGATGTTCCCCGTGGGTCTGTACCAGGACCTCAGCTTTTCACTGTATATATTAAAGATTTGTATGAAGGAAGAGAGAATTATATCAAGTTTTCAGATCACACTCAGTTAGGAGGCAGAGTAAGTCATGTAGATGGAAGCAAAAAGTTACAAAGGGACATAGATAGACAAAGTGAATGGGCAGATGGGTGGAGCTCAATCTGGGGAAGTGTGACATCATCCACTTTGGATTGAAGACAAACTGGAATATTTTCTCAATGACGAGAAACTCGGAGCTACAGAGCAGCAAAGGGATTGTTTGGCCTGCAGTTTCCGCTTAGGTTGCGATATGTTTTCAGCACAATTCATCCAAAAAGATCCCGGAATTTTTAGCGCATGTTATGTCCAGCGCAAATTGAGTTTCCTCAAACTTTTGCTCCAGTTTAAAAAACACCGTGCTGGAAGCTGACCCCACCCACAAGACTGTCCACACCCCCCAGATCATCACGGCAAGTTTCCGCTAATTGCGCCCATTTGTGGGCCTTCAAGGAGGCTCCTAAAATTAAGCTGGGTCGTTTAGACGCAAAGACACTAATAGGCTCGTTATAAAAACTGTTAAATATAACTTTTGTTTAATTTATGAAGAAACTGAATACACTACATCAACGTTCCTTGCAAGCTGCGTGGTGCTCCAGGGATCCCCGCAGCCGGCTTTTACATAAGAACATAAGAAATAGGAGCAGGAGTAGGCCATATGGTCCCTCGAGCCTGCTCCATTGTTTAATACAATCATGGTTGATCCGATCATGGACTCAGGTCCACTTCCCTGCCCGCTCCCCATAACCTTTTATTCCCTTATTGGTTAAGAAACTGTCTATCTCTGTCTTAAATTTATTCATTGACCCAGCTTCCACAGCTCTCTGAGGCAGCAAATTCCACAGGTTTACAACCCTCAGAGAAGAAATTCCTCCTCATCTCAGTTTAAAATGGGCGGTCCCTTATTCTAAGATTATGCCCCCTAGTTCTAGTCTCCCCCATCAGTGGAAACATCCTCTCTGCATCCACCTTGTCAAGTCCCCTCATAATCTTATACGTTTCGATAAGATCACCTCTCATTCTTCTGAATTCCAATGAGTAGAGGCCCAACCTACTTAATGTAGAAATCACCGTGCGAGGTATTTTGAAAGGTCCGCACATGTGGCGCCCACAAAATTACGGGGAACATTGCTCTCCACCAGTATTACTAGCAAATGGTTCTGTGCAGTTTTTTGAAGTCATTTTCAGTTATTTAAAACCGGGTTAGTCACAGGTGGTGACTAGACACTGATTAAAAATGCTTATTTCTTGCGATAAACCCATTGTCAGCTGTATTAATCAAACTGTATCAAGTTAATACATCATGGAATATTTTATTAAAGCAGAAATCTTTATTAAAAAATCACATTCTAAAACGCTGTCTAATTGCGCTGGGTCATGGCAGATTTTGCACTGCGATATGCTAATTAATTTGAGTTTAAACAGATACTTCTCAAAACGAATGCTTTTTTGGGTGTAATTTATATCCAGATCACTGCGCCGAAAGTGGAAATTCTACCTCCTGGGTGACCATGTACACTAATCACTAAACGCTAGTGCACAGGTACAAAAAGGCAAAAGGCACATGGAATGTTGACCTTTATCTGAAAGGGGTTAGAATTCACAAGTGAGGAAGTGATGCTGCAGTTGAACCGAGCCTTGGTCTCACCCCATCTGGAGTATTGCATTCAGGTTTGGGCACCGAACCATAGGAAAGATATATTCGCCTTGGAGGAGATACAGCACAGATTTGCCAGAATTATACCAGGGCTTAAAGGTTAAGTTACGAGGACAGGTTGCATAAACTTGGCTTGCATTACCCTGAATTAAGAAGGTTGAGGAGTGATCTAATCGAGGTGTTTAAAATGATAAACGGATACAATAGAGTAGATACAGAGAAACTAATGCCTGTGGTGGGGGAATCCAGAACAAAGGGGCATCATCAAAAATTAGAGCTCGGACATTTAGAAGTTAAATTACAAAGTACTTTTTCATACAAAGCCTCGTGAAAATCTGTAACACTTGCCCCCAAAAGGCTGTGAATGTCAAGTCAATTGAAACGTTGAAGACACAGATCGACAGACTTTTGTTGCATAAGGATATGAAGGGACATGGAGCAAAGGTGAGTAAAATGGAGTCGAGGTACAGATTCGGCTCGACCTAACTGAATGGCGGATGGAGCAGGCTTGATGGGGATGAATAGCCTACCCCTGTTCCTATGTTCTTATACAGGTTAATTGGGCAATTTACCAACAGAATTCACATAAAAACAGAGACACTCAACAATACGAGAACTGTTGAGATGAGATTCTGAAACAAAAATATCAAAAAATTATCAAAATAGTCAGGCCACAGAATCAGACCGACAATAAACAAAAGATCCAAATACAAAGAAAACTTCAAACATACAATAAATTAAACAGCTTCATTTCTCTAGCCAAGAAATTAGCTCAAACTGTCTAGTAATTAAATTTAATATATCAGTTTCATAGCTGCATCATTCTACTGCAGACAAAGGTTCAAGACAATGGCACCTTTTCCCCTGCACCTCGGTGAAGCATCTTGGAATGATCAGAAACACCCCTACGATGGTCTTACTGCAATATGATCATCTATACCATCGTTGTGTGAAAGGTTCAACATAGCATTACTGATCAGTTTGGCATTAGTAGGGTGGACCACTTTAAAATAAAAAGTGATCTTACATCACTTGTGCTATGTGTTGCAGCTGACTCAAAATTGAACTGCCTGCTGCTTCAAAATGCAAAAGCAGGAAAGAAAAAAAATCTTCAGCAGCAGATAAGGACAGCAGGCTCCATGTATTTGAATACACAACCTTTATAATGTTCGAATAGGTGCAGCCAGTTGACTTGTGCAAATAACCAGCTTTCATGTCAACCACAAGAGGGTACTGCTGCTTTTGCACTGTCCTGTGCATTCTGATCTTCAGTTTAAATTTCACTGTTTCATGAATAATCTTTTTCATTTTACAGTAACACTTAATTTCTATATGCATTTCTAAGTAGACTGTCGTATGCACTCAAGTTGAAAGATGTTAGCCTTAGCTCAGTAGTAGCACTCTTGCCTCTGAACCAGAAGACCATATGATCAAGCCGCCATTCAGGAATTGAACACGTTGCCAAGGCTGTCCCAGCAGTGCGGTATTGACATATTGTTGCACTGTCGGAGATGCCGTCTATCTCAGATGTAAAGTGAAATGGAGGCCCCTCCCATCAGTGCATGGAAATATCCCACGCTACTATTTGAAGAGTGCAGGGAGTTGTCCTGGTCCACATTTATCCCACAGCCAACAAGAAAAACTATTTTTTTTTTTAAATACACTCATTCCACAAACAGATTAGTCAATGTCAATACAGGAGCATGGCACAGGCAAATTGTAAGTTTTTGGATTGGATAGACATTCAGAGGAGAGAGAGAGAATGAATGGAGAAGCTTTATAGGGCTGCAGCTCAGAATGAGCAATTTCCTTTGTGCACAAATAAGCATCTTTTCCAATTTTATTTAATATTGGACTAGAATTTGCAGCGGGGATGACACCGTACTCTCATGCCATTCATACCGCAAGTTTGGGATTTCTGCATGTGATTGCGCATGCACGAAATTCCAAACTTGTGATCTTTCAAGTTCCGACTTGACAGATGATCTGCACCAACGGAGAAATCCTAATTGCTGGTGCAGAGTGGGCCTGTTTGCACAGCATATGGGGATACTCCTAGCAAATCCAAGTAATTTAAAAAACTGTATATGGCCTGAAATGGAAGCATTTTAGGATTTTATCCATGAAAAGTATTTACTGTCCATGAAAAGTTTGGAGGAAGCAGTTATTACATTGATGGGAAGCATAAGCTCAAAATAAATCTGTGCAGAAAATGGAAGAAAGGAAAGAAAAAACAAATCCCTCATTACTCGAGCCTTCCGGGATTTAAAGTGCATAAACATCTGTTTTAAATAATGAGACACCTTCTGTTTGCTAATTGGAGCACCGGCCCACATGATCCCAGGTTTCTACACATGCTACGCCCCTGGGATCCATGGGCCATTACGTTGCCCGCCAGTACACAGCATCAAACAGCAAGTTCTCGAAGGTAAGATTACATTCTGTTTGGATGCCGGCGGCCTAATCCGTAGTTACGCCGCTGACCGCAAAATCCAGGCTATTGTGATATTTTAACTTTGTAAGTTAAAATAAATATTCAAACTTCCATTGCGTGACTCATTCCAGTATTGTCCAATAGAAATTGCTGATAAGCCACAGTTGTGGCTATGGCGACACTATTTTAGCAACATGCATTAATTTTAAGAAAGAAATCATTTGCAATTATACAATGCCTTTCAAAGCCTCAGGACATCCCAATGTGCTTTACAGCCAACATTTAAAGTCTAGTCACTGTTATAATGTCAGGAGACATGGCAGTAATTTGTGCACATCAAAATCTCACAAACAGCAATCAGAAAAATGAGCAGATAATCTGTTTTAGTGTTGTTTGATGTTGGTTGTGGCATACATTTTGGCCAGGTCACCACAGAGAAGTTCCCGGCTCTTCTTTGAAATAGCGTCATGAGATCTTTTACATTCACCGAAGAGAGGTTTAGTATTTCATTCAAACGACATCACCTCTGACAGTGCAGCACTCCATCAGTTCTGTACTGGAGTGACAACCTAGATTTTGTGCCCAAGTCTTTGGAATGGGACTTGGACACACGAGGACCCACAATCTTCTGACTCAGAGGCAAGAGTGATACCACTGAGCCACGGTTGACACTAATTAGTAAGAATAATTAACTGTGTTCCACGTTCTGAAATAAAAGACTTAAAGCTTCTTGCAAGACTTGTGCTAACATCTCCATATTCTGATGCAAACTTCCCACCCAGAAAGCTGCAACCTGAAGACAGGTGGACATGACATTGGATGTTGAACTTAGTAATGAGATAAGTACATGTAAAATAAAAAGAGAGGACATATTAAATGAATTAATCAAACTCAAAGAGGATAAAACCCCTGATCCGGATGGATTGCATCCATGCATTTGAAAAGAATCTAGGGAAGAGATAGCAGAGGCATGACTGTACATGTTTAATAATTCATTGGAAAAAGGTGTAGTGCCAGAAGACTGATGACTAGCTAAAGTAATACTTATATTTAAGAAGGGAGATAGAACATGTCCAGGGAATTATAGACCAGTCAGCTTAACATCGGTGGTAGGAAAAATAATGGAGTCCCTACTAAAGGAGAAAATAGAAGAACATCTAGAAACCAAAATTATAATAACGAATACTCAGCATGGATTTCAATAGGGAAAGTCTTGCTTGACCAACCTCATTGCATTTTTTGAAGAGGTAACATAGTAGCAATGGTAATGCAGTAGATGTCATTTATCTAGATTTTTAAAAGGCCTTCGATAAAGTACTCCATAATAGACTGATGAACAAGGTCAGATCATGCGGAGTCAGGGGACAAGTTGTAAGAATAAAAGTGTTCATAATAAAATTGATTCTGTGTATATATAAATGTTGAAAGTATAGACTATACGAAAAGACAGTTTTGAAAGATTCAAAATGAAAGCTCACAGACCTCCAGCATGCTGTTTGTGTATTGTGTTAATTGGAAATCCATTAAACCTAATCAAGGGATGGCTGGGCCAGTCCAGCAGACACATGAGTGAGGAAAGCCAATAAGGAACTGTCCTGGAACCAAGGCCCAATCCTGAGGCTTTCAGAGGAACAATGGACTTAAGGGATATAAAAAAACTCAAGCCACAGTTTGCTCTCTCTCCTTCTCTCCTGGGCACATGGCAGACCTCCTGCTGAAGACCAGCCGAAACAGCAAGCCATGTGTTCAGCCAGCCAACCAGAGGAAAGAGGAATTTTATAAATCATTATTGTAACATTATATCTGTTGCAACTAAGTAAGGTCGTAGGGTAATGACAACTGCTGATAAATGTGTGTGTTCAATAAACTGTTCCAAATTGTTTCAAAAGAATCGTATTGCTGTCAATTTAATGCCAGAGATTTAGAAATTTTACAAATTAGCAGAATGGATAACTACCTGGTTTCAAGACAGAAAGCAGAAAGTAGGGGTAAAAGGTAGCTATTCACAGAGGCAGACGTTGGTAGTTGTGTTCCACAAGGATCGGTGCTGCGACCACTGTTGTTCACAATTTATATTAACCATTTAGACTTTGGAACCAAAAGCAAAATTTCTAAATTTGCGAATGAAACCAAATCAGGGGCAATAGTCAATACTGAGGAGGACTACATCAAATTACAGGAGGACATTAATAAACTTGCAGAATGGACATATAATTGGCAAATGAAGGTCAGCACAGATAATTGTGAGGTATTACATTTTGGTAGGAAGAATAGGGGGGTTACTAATTACTTGGAGGGTGAAAATCTGGGTGGGGGATAGGAACAAAGGGATCTCGGAGTACAAATACACCAATCACTAAAGGTAGTGACACAAGGTAACAAGGCCATAAAAAAGCAAACCAAGCACGAGGATTTATTTCTAGAGGTATAAAATTGGCAAGTATGGAAGTTATGCTAAACCTGTATTGAACTTTGGTTCGACTACACTTAGGGCCCGAAATTCATCGAAATACCATCCACTACCGCCTGCTACCCACCAAAAAACACGTTTCATCAAAAAATAGGTACATACTGTGTTGTGTATTGCTCTGGTACATTAAATGTATAAGTACAATGTTGCACCACAGAGGGCGCTGTGGTGGGAGACCTGAAAGTAACTGCATGAGGCAGTATGAAAGGCTGCCCACCACACCTGTGGAGTACTCTGGAGCTGTTCAATAAAGGACGAAGGTCACAGCAGTTAGATCAATACCAGACCGTGTGGAGTCAGTGATTTGTGTGCTACATACACCACATTGGCAATGAGGAAGCGGACGAACTCCACGCAACCGTGGCTACTCTGGGCTCGCTAAAGGATTTTACCATGGGCAATGATTGGGAGGCCTTTACGGAAAGGCTCAAGTACTACTTCACAGCAAACGACCTGACGGGAAGCACGGACGCAATGAGAGATAAGCGTAAGGCGATATTGCTTTCCAGTTGTAGCGATGAGGTTTACTGTCTCGTCAGGGATTTTCTGGCATCCGGAGCACCAGGGACAAGCCATATGAGGAGCTGGTCGCACTCATTCGTGACCAGTTGAAACCGAAGGAGAGCATCCTTACAGCCAGATACAAATTTTACCATCACTGCAGACCTGAGGGCCAGGATGTCACCAAATATGCTGCGGACCTCAGGAGACTCGCGGCGCCATGTGATTTTGGCGCACACCTTGACGAGCCGTTGCGGGACATTTTCTTTATGGGGATTGGCCACGAGGGCCTCCTTCACAAGCTGCTGGCCACGGAACCCACAGTCACCCTGACAAAGGCCATCACCATCAGCCGGGCATATATGACCTCGACTTGCAGCACCAAGCAAATGATCCACACAGTCTCTAACCTGGCAGGCACTGTCCACAGGACAGCGCCCACCACGGACAGAACTGCAGAACGTGGCTCTGCCCGGGGCAGAGAGCACGGACCTCGGGGTCCTGGAACTCAGAGTCCGCTGAGGGGGGCCAATCAAGTAGCACTATGCTGGTGCTGCGGAGGAAGCCATGGGGCTCACCAGTGCAGGTTTGCGGAGTACACATGCAATACCTGCCACGTTAAAGGCCACCTTCAGCGTATGTGTAAAAGAAATCGGACTCACCATGTGGCTGAGGAGATGGTGGATGATCCACTGTTCAGCGAGGAGCAGGCAGAAGAAGACAAGGCATTGTTTGGACTGTATACGTGCACCGACGATTCGCCCCCAGTGATAATGGAAGTAAAAATTGACGGAGTCCCAGTGAGTATGGCAGTGGATACGGGATCGGATCAGTCGTTGATGAGTCAGAGAACTTTTGATAAACTGTGGGGTAACCCGACCCCACGACCCAAGCTGGTCCCGGTCACGGCAAAGCTGCGTACCTACACCAAGGAACTGATACCTGTTCTCGGCAGAGCGGATGTACAGGTATCTCACGGGGGCGAGACGCATGGTTTACCCTTATGGGTCATTGCAGGCGATGGGCCAATGCTCCTCGGCAGAAGATGGATGGGTAAAGACCGTGGGAGCTGGGAAGACTTCACTCCTCCACAGACCGCTGTCCCCCGGGTTCCCAAAGAGCAGCGCCAACCGAGCTGGAGCTGCAGCCTAAATCCACACACAGGCAACAGCAGCCCAGAACTCCTGATCCCAAGCAATCCTGCAGCCTCAGCCTCCATAGATGAGCAGACCCTGGAAGAACAAAGTTGCAGGTCAGCCTCCACCCTGGAAGAACAGATATTGCTGAGGTGCAGACCTATTGCTGGGGTGTGGGCCGGCGGGGCGCTGCAGGCGAGAAGTGGGAGGCCCATCGATGGCCGGTGATCCGGGGGGCCCTTGTGAAACAGTCGGGCGGCGGCAGCGGCTGCGATGGTGCCGGCCATGGCGGCCGCAGGAAGTGCGGCCACAGCGGGAGCGGAGGCTGCGGCGGCGGCGGGCGCGACTCGGAGAGACGTGAGGCAGAGCAGTGGATGCAGCAGCAAGCACGGAGCGACTCACTGTGACTGATCGAGTCCAGGGAGCCACTGCTGCAAGAGGGATTGATCTGGGCCGTTTTGCTTTTTCCCTTTCCCTCCTTCCTTGTTTCTCCTTCTTTCTTCGCCAGCGAGCTCAAGGTGGTGGGGAGCCTCATGGAAACGGAGACAAAGACCAGCAGAACACCTAAGATGGCGGCGCCCAAAGGAAGCCTCGTGGGAGCCACAAGATGGTGTCTTAAAAGGGAAATGCTCCCGGGAGTCTTAAAAGGGCCTTACACCACTGCAGTCCCCACATAAAGACTTTTGGACTTTTGTAAGGCAGAGCGAGTCTCGCCACAGTGATCTCTCTTCCCCCCCACCCCGCAGTGATCTCTTCCTCCCTATCAGTGATCTCAGGCCGGCAGTCTCTGGCCTCTCTTCAGTGCCTCTCGGGGGGGCGGAGTTTAACAGCAGCAAGCGCGTGCGCACAACTCGGGAGCCGAAGATTCCCGAGTCAAAAGGCCTCCTCCGCCGCACTCCGCCACTGCCTGCTGCACTCTGCTCACCGCCGAGAAAAGTGGGATGAAACTCCCGCCCACTCGGCCCCAGCGGAACCGGGCAGTAAAAAATGATGCACTGCCCAGAGACCACCGAAAAATGGGCGGAACTTGTGTTTCGCCATTTTTGGCCCCTTAAAGTACTGCGTGCATTTCTGGTCACCATATTATAAAAAGTATAGAGAGGCACTGGAGAGGGTGCAGAGAAGATTTACAAGGATGATACCAGAAACATCAGGAAAGGATGAACAGGCTGGGCTGCTTTTCTCTTGAAAAAAGAAGGCTGAGTGGTAAACTAATAGAGGTCTTTAAAATTATGAAAGAATTTGATAGAGAGGATGTAGAGAGAATTTTTCCACTTGTGGGGAAGAACATAACTAGAGGCGATCAATATAAGATAGTCACCAAGAAATCCAATAAGTAATTCAGAAGAAAATTCTTTACCCAAAGAGTGGTGAAAATGTGGACCTCGCTCGCACAGAGTGTGGTTAAAGCCAATATTATAGATGTATTTCGGTCACCTGAGAAAGAGAGTGTTTGAAGACCAGGACCTCAAATCTGACACCAAGCTTATGGTCTACAGGGCAGTAGTGATACCGGCCCTCCTACATGGTTCAGAGACATGGACCATATACAATGGACACCTCAAAGCGCTGGAGAAGTACCACCAGCTGTCTCTGCAAAATCCTGAAAATCCACTGGGAGGATAGACGCATCAAGTTCAGTGTTGTTGCTCAGGCCAACATCCCCAGCATCGAAGCACTGACTACACTCGTTGGGCGAGCCACATCGTCTGCATGCCCGGCCCTCCTACATGGCAAGCGAGCCCCAGGTGGGCAGAGAAACGTTTAAGAAATCCTTCAAAGCCTCCTTGATAAAGTGCAACATCCCCACCGGCACCTGGGAATCCCTGGCCCAAGACCGCCCTAAGTGGAGAAAGAGGATCCGGGAGGCACTGAACATCTCGAGTCTCGTCGCCGAGAGCATGCAAAAATCAAGCACAAACAGCGGAAGGAGTATGCAGCAAACCAGACTCCCCACCCATCCTTTCCTTCGACCATTGTCTGCCCCACCTGTGATATAGACTGTAATTCCCGCATTGGACTGTATAGTCACTTGAGAACTCACTTTTAGAGTAAAAGCAAGTCTTCCTCGATTTCGAGGGGCTGCCTATGATGATGATGAGATGCATTTAAGGGGAGGCTAGACAAGCATATGAGGGAGAAGGGAATAGAGTGTTCTGCTGATAGATTTAAATGAAGAAAAACGAGAGGAGGCTCGAGTGGAGCATAAACGCCAGCATGGAATGGTTGGGCCAAATGGCCTGTTTCTGTGTCGTATATCTTCTGTAAACCTGCTGGATTCATGAAAGCTGGCCAATAGGAAGACCCAGTAATAAAACAGGTCATCCTGGCCTTTTCCCATTGAATCCTGGCAGATTTATCTTCCGATTTTAGCTGGCGTCTCAAGACCCATATGCCAAGAACCTACAATGCTAGCAGGGGTCTCACAATATAAATACAGTTCAAATCCCTGTATGGTGTCTCCTGCAAAAATTTTCTTAGAACGCAAAACTCCCCGGTATATTACAAACTGAAAATTATCCTGTGTTATCAGTGCTCCAGTTCATTAACCTCAGTTGCATGTGGCCCTTTACTGCTTCACAGGTGCCCTGGACTACTTTGTTTATTACTGTTTTTATGTAGCCTAAGAAAAGTAGTTTGTTCAATAAAGAACTTGTTTATAGCACAGCTGAAAATGTGACTTTTCTGTAGATTCACAACTAGTTCACAATACGGATTGATCCTCCACAGATACAGCCTGGGGTAATTAGTTAGAACTGAAGACATGAACATTCAAATTAGAATTCAGATTTAAGCAACAGTTATGTTGCCACTTTTGCATTGATGCAAAGTACTCTTGGGTGTGTGTTGAAGCAAAGCGATGGTGTCACACCAGGGTCATGTCCTCATCTAAAGCCAAACAGTGAGTGGTCCTGACTCCCCAAAGCTCTTCCACCATCTACAAGGCACAAGTCAGGAGTGTGATGTAATACTCTCCACTTGCCTGAATGAGTGCAGCTCCAACAACACTCAAAAGCATGACACCATCCAGGGCAAAGCAGCCCACTTGATTGGGACTCCATTCACCAACTAGTGGCGTACCGTGGCTGCAGTGTGTACCATCTACAAGATGCACAGCAGCAACTCGCCGGGGCTTCTTCAGCAGCACCTCCCAAACTTGCGACTTGGACCACCGAGAAGGACCAGAGCAGCATGCGCATGGCAATACCTCCACCTCCAATTTCCCCTACAAGTCACACACCATCCTGACTTGGAAGTATATCAACGTTCCTTCATCGTCGCTGGGTTAAAATCCTGGAACACCCTCCTAACACGACTGTGGGGGTACAGGTACCTTCACCATAAGGACTGCAGCGGTGGCTCTCCACCACTTTCTCAAGGGCAATTAGGGATGAGCAATAAATACGAGCTTTCACCAGGAGCAGTATGACTAATAATCTGAATACAAAGGCAACGACTAACCTATATATAATTATAAGAGTTAGTGAAGAATATTTCCTGAGAATCCTTCAGAAAACAGTGCCTCAGATGGATGAACAACACCACTTGGCTCCTTCTCTGTTTCACTTTTGCATTTGAGTTCTAGTATAACATAAAAAATCCTTTAAAAACAAGTTTGCATAACAATATTTTAAATTCTAATTATGTTGGCAATCTTTCTTTTAGGTATTAGCTTCAAATAGCAATGCCTCAAATACGAGAACTGCCTGTGGAAAATCAATTCAATTGATCTGGTGGTCTTTCTTTCCTGATACAAAATATGATAGTTTGGAGGTATATTTTGCTAAGGCTTTATAAACACTATTAATTCAGTACTCATATAACCTGACTACATGCCGATATCAGTCAACTTCCATCCAATTAGTCCCTGCCATGCTGTACGTCAAAGCTATTGCTATCCATACTCCACAAATCCTGTTCTCCTCACTGAACATAGTGACAATGGGACCCCAATGGCTTGGTTAGTAATTGCACTGCCTAAGGTGGAACTGAGGTAAGGTGGCCACATTTTATCCCTAGCATTTGCTAAATTAGCTAATCTGAACCTGGATTGCAGTATGTAGTTCTACAATTGCCCTTAGCACTCTTGCCTGGGGGATGGCGGGGGAGCCGGGGAGGGGGGGAGAGACAGTAGGAGAGAGAGGAGAAATCACCCCAATTCCAGTTCCAAAGTATTCTTCAAAAGCTTTCTCTGGAAAGTGCATGTGTTAGGGATCAAATGAGGGCAGCAATGCACTCATGTAAGATTCAGCGAAAACGCAACAGCAAAAACTTCTGTTACTGCAGAGAGCAGACAGCACTGACCTGGGGCAGGTCCAAACATGTTTAACTTGAATACACCTCAGCTGGGCAGGAATGAGAATGGCTGAAAGCAGGAACATCATAGTTGATGGGTGTCTTTTGTCATGGAATGGGAACCCATCAGTGAGACATTAAGTAAAGTGGCCGGGGTTTCAGGCCATCGAAAGACAAAGGGAAGCTATTTGGCCACAGACTCATTGGAGCCACACATCGAGGTACATACCAGTTGACAAAGGAACAAACCACAGACTTGAGTTTGCTTTTCAGTTGGACAGCATCAGGGGAAGTACAGTTAGATTTTTGGCACGAAAAGGAGCATTTTTGCAAGTATAAGTGAGGCAGTTTTGGCTGCCATCTCTCTCTCTCTCCCTTCTTCTACGCCTGCTTGCAATGCACAAGGGCTGAGCGCTCCGTCTGGATGGAGAAAAAAACACTAGCGAGCCTTGCTACTTTGACTGGGAAGCTGACCTCGAGACTGGACTTGAAGACCCAGAAGATACACCTCATCGGGAGAAGTAGCGAGTAAGCCAGAGGGGTAATTAGTGAGCATTTATCCCAGCCCACGCATCTTTAAGACTACTGCATAGTGTGAAAGGGTGTCGTGTGTCCCAACCAAGCCTTAGGGGTTTTAGTGGGGAGGTTTTTGCAAGGATCGTAAGCGTACGCACATTCTGTTGGACAGATCCTGTGGTGCAATTTTGAATCTGAGCAGGAGTGTTTTAGACAGGCCAGACTGTGTGTTGTACTGTGTTTGTTTATATTACACTACCATGGTGTGTTTTTACTGGGTGCAGGTATGTTTAATTTGAATAAAAGCATTGTGATGGTGGAGACCAAAAAGTTCTGTCTATGACTGTATATTACTGCTCACGACTATAATTCCGGTGTCTAGAACTATTGTAAGAAGAGTGATTCGAAACCACCAGGGGTAAACCACTTACACTCAGGAGTGTTCTCTTTACTGTCAAATTTTCTCTTGACACAATCTTTTTAGATTCACACATTAAGAATCGTTAATTCAATGAGGTACATGACAATGGTTAGTATCTGTGGAATGGTACCCAACAAAAGTCAGTGCCTTCAGGAAAGATGGGAGAGATTTTAAGGGGACAAAGTCCTGATTTTACAAATTCAAAGCATCCAGAATATCTCTCAACATTTGATAGGTTGTCCCACTCACCTAAATGAGGCAAGCTTGATTCAGTCAGTAGAGTCAGGTTTAAATATCATGTACAAATGTAGACTCCTCTCATCTTTCTGTCAGGAATCAAAATCTAAATCAACAAATAAAATAAGAAACTTGTAGTAGGGTCAGGAACCTCCTATGCTATTTAATCTATACATTAAGCTCAGTAGTTCAGACTCAAGGCAAAATGATGGACTAGGTTTAGTTCTGGTTGAAACACATTAAGAAGTAGGCCAGGGACTAGCTCCAAAGCCCCAATGATTATGTAAGGCCTGTCTTGGATGAGAGAGTCCAAATCCATATCCAGAATTAAGAACTCAAGCGACCCCAACATTGTGTGGTAAAGTTTAAGCTTTTTTTCAGTTGCTACAACTGAGCACACTGCATTTAGCTTATCCAACCAATCATGTAGTTTGAAAGCAGCAAATCCAGAAGCATCCAAATCTGGTCATTCAGATAAGTACTGTGTGTGCAATATTGGGAGAAGATTTTGAATAAAATCTAATGAGCTGATGAAGGAGTCTCCAAAAATAGCACACAACACATTTCCTCCAGTCTTGCAATACTTTTTGAACCTGTTCATTTACGTAAACAAAAAGTTACAGACATTGTGACTCACCATTGAGACTACTAATACGTAGCATTCCATATGGTTAGCCATCAAAGATGTCCGTCTTCAGTAAGTCTGACTGTCTGAATAAGAAGGCATACTGTTCAAAAGTCTGGAATTTGATTTCTGAAAAAGCTGTGAGACCTGACTGAGTTGCCTGCCCTTTCTTCAGTATGCTGCATCATTTCACTATATCACTAATTGGCATGAAATATAGGCTGCTTTTCCATAACTACAAGGTACCATACAGCAATACAAGAGACTAATCGCCATTTCTGCCATTAAATCTTGGAGGAATAATTAATGCTGTCTCCTACTTACAGAACCATTGATATTATTTTTCATGCAAGTTCAAAACTCACTTTGGTAACAGACAGGAACCAAAGATCATCTGCAAAAGGGCTGTCGGAGTAGCAATTTATTGAAGCCAACTATTTGACTCACCTCCACTCCCTTGGCTAAATAGTAAATTATTCTACTCATTAATAACATGAGTTGAGACAAGTGGTTGCTGACTCACTCCACAGTTTTAATGAGTGATTTTGACTGCATTTGCAGCACATATCTCATTTAATTTGACTTACAATGGCAGTAACAATATTAAGTTGAGGTCATTCTTTGTTGCATTTTATAATGTTATTATGTGAATTTTGTTTTGCTGCTTCTGATTCATTTTGATCAGAATAGTTTGAGACAACTTTCGCATTTAGGCACCTGAGTTGCAATGATGTATATTCCTAAATTATGGGAAATGAAGAGCACTGTTTGTGTGTAACGCCTGTTCATGTGCCACTATTCCAAGTGAACACAAGGATAACATTAAATGGAATAAGATAAGAATGATTGTCCCATCAAAGAGGCATCTTCCAAAACACAAGGGGACCAAAAATCCATGGGACGCAATCTTGGCAGTTACACCGGGATTGCACTTACTGGGTGCACTCCAGTGCTGATCCTGGCCTGGGTATATGGGTCAGTGGGAAGGCACCTCACTAGTTTGGGGCCAACTGGTACCCATGCCACTATGGGTGCGTCTTGGCACCTGCTTGCCTCGCACTGCCAGAAAGTCTGGTGCGCGCCAGATTTCCTGTGTAAGGGGCCCAATTTTCCCCATTTTCAGTCTCCAAGGCAGTTCCCTAGCCTGAGCCTCTTGGTGGAGCCTAGAACTGCCCTTCTGGGGACTGGTATGCCTCATCTGAGCTGGGATAGCAGCCTCCAGTGTATTCCAGGTCCCCAATGGACTGGGGAAAAAGGCACTCCCCCAATGTAGGGAGTCCTAACCATGGCCTGATCCTCCTGTGATCTCTAACCTTGGAATGAGTAGGCAGTCCCCACCTTTACAAGGCCAAGTGGAATTTCTCAACTAAGGTCAGATCCAAGCCATCCTGGATCCAGGCCTGTATCCTGATTGACAGCTGATAAACAATGGTCTGGAATTTGCAGTGGGTAATAACGGCAAACTAACAGCGTTCGCTGTTATTATTGCTTTAAAACTAATCGCAACTTCAGGATGTAGTGCTTGTGCATCAATACATGGAAATCCTGAAGTTGTGGTTAGTCATTGGCTGCTCCGACACTGGCTGTGATGTGTCCCCTTCCCTCGCCCTCATAGCCGGCAATCAGTATAACCAGTGAAATCAGTGAAACTGATGAAAACTTGGGCTTTTCCACAGTTATACCCCATTAAATGTTAGACTTTGTTGGATTAGGTCTAATTGGAGTTTTAGCAGTGTATTGACTACTAAACAAATGCTATGGCTTTGAAAAATGAATTGTAATTTTGTGGATTGTCAAATTTCTACTTTATGATAAATCGTACAATTTTTAAGAAACTTTAAAAAGAAGCTTTTTAAAAAAGTTTGTTCAAGATATTTCAGGTTCAACCTGATCCCCATGTAAGAGACCCAATACAGGGTATTCGTTTTTCACTCTAAAAGTCAGGATAAAAGCAGGTTATTCATTTCCTGGTTCCCAGTCTGTGAGAATTCTGCAGTGTGATTGGTTGTTTAGACAGCTTGTTGATGTCACAGCAGATCGCACGAGGGAATCCCCACCATACTGCACTGAAATCACGCGTCGAAAAAGGCAAACTTCTTGCCACAGTGATTGAGTGTGGGAGGGGGGGTGGCAGCTTTCTTCGGAGCCAGTGGCGAACACCTTTGCTTTGACACTGACCACAAATTCCGGCCCAATGTAATCATCAAAATGACCAAACCTGATCATGCAGAACTCCACTAGTCAGTTGCCCATATATAAAGTAGTAGATCTTGACTTTTTGCGATAGTGTAAAATGTATGATGTCGAGTCAGCAGCCTCCTTTACATCTCTTCAGATTTTTATTTTCATTATACTCAGCTGAAATAAAAATTAGGAGCGATGTGAAATGGGCTGCCAGTTCGTTGTCACCTGTTTTATACTATCACACAAAGTCAAGATCTACCCCAAAGCTTTTTCCATTTATCATTTATTTCTGCTGTTTATTGCTTTCAAATTCCACCATGGCCTTGCCCCTCCCTATCTCTGTTACCCCCTCCAGCCCTACAACTGTCCGAGATATCAACATTCCTCTAAATCTGGCTTCCTGCACATCCCTGATTTTAATCGCTCCACCATTGGTGGCCGTACCTTCAGTTGCCGAGGTCCTATGCTCTGGAATTCCCTCCCTAAATCTCTTCACCTCTCTACCTTTCTTTCCTCCTTTAAGACGCTCCTTAAAACACAGGAAAAAAACATGGAAAAAAACTCTTTTGGTCATTAGCCCTAATATCTCCTTATGTCGCTCAGTGTCAAATTCTGTGTGTTAACGCTTCCGTGAAGCGCCTTGGGATGTGAAAGGCCCTATATAAATGCAAGTTATTGTTCTTGCCAAACCATTCAGTTCACTAATTGTCCATTAGTTCCATAAGCCTTAACCTTCGTTAAAAGCCTCAGATGGAGACCTTTATTAAATAATTTTCAAAAATACAACTAAATTATATCTATTGGATTGCCCCTGTCTTCCACATTTGATCCCTTGGACTTAAAAAAAAAAATTCTTATTCGACTTTAGAATGTTACGTTACATTGGTCTTCACCTTATTTTATTCATTAGGCTATAATTCCTTCACTTCAAATTTTTCATTTTATTTAGGGGTGCTCTCTTCATATTGCCATTATGAGGTCCGAGCCAATTTAAGGCATAGGCCTGATATACATGCTCCAGCGAGCTGTGTGCCTAGCCAGTGCCCGTGGACGGTTTCCACACTGAGCTGACATACATTTGCAGCCCTGGGCTGAGGGGTGGTGGTGGCGGGGGAACGGGCGAGGGGGTGTCTGGAACGGGCCAGAAACACCAACTCACCAACTTTGATGTGACCTACATCCTTTTCTTATTTACAAACACTGACATGCGAACAATGACGGACAGGAAAAGACCCTCAGGTCCATCCAAATGAGATACCTAGATTGGGCTAACCAAACTGGAAGCAATACGGTGGAGGAGGATTTCCTGGAGTGCATAAGTGATGGTTTTTTAGACCAATATGTCGAGGAACCAACTAGGGGGGAGGCCATCTTAGACTGGATTTTATGTAATGAGAGAGGATTAATTAGCAATCTCGTTGTGCGAGGCCCCTTGGGGAAGAGTGACCATAATATGGTGGAATTCTGCATTAGGATGGAGAATGAAACAGTTAATTCAGAGACCATGGTCCAGAACTTAAAGAAGGGTAACTTTGAAGGTATGAGGCGTGAATTGGCTGGGATGGATTGGCGAATGATACTTAAGGGATTGACTGTGGATGGGCAATGGCAGACATTTAGAGACCGCATGGATGAACTACAACAATTGTACATTCCTGTCTGGCATAAAAATAAAAAAGGGAAGGTGGCTCAACCGTGTCTATCAAGGGAAATCAGGGATAGTATTAAAGCCAGGGAAGTGGCATACAAATTGGCCAGAAATAGCAGCGAACCTGGGGACTGGGAGAAATTTAGAACTCAGCAGAGGAGGACAAAGGGTTTGATTAGGGCAGGGAAAATGGAGTATGAGAAGAAGCTTGCAGGGAACATTAAGACGGATTGCAAAACTTTCGATAGATATGTAAAGAGAAAAAGGTTAGTAAAGACAAACGTAGGTCCCCTGCAGTCAGAATCAGGGGAAGTCATAACGGGGAACGAAGAAATGGCGGACCAATTGAACAAGTACTTTGGTTCGGTATTCACGAAGGAGGACACAAACAACCTTCCGGTTATAAAAGGGGTCGGGGGTTCTAGTAAGGAGGAGGAACTGAGGGAAATCCTTATTAGCCGGGAAATTGTGTTGGGGAAATTGATGGGATTGAAGGCCAATAAATCCCCAGGGCCTGATGGACTGCATCCCAGAGTACTTAAGGAGGTGGCCTTGGAAATAGTGGATGCATTGACAGTCATTTTCCAACATTCCATTGACTCTGGATCAGTTCCTATAGAGTGGAGGGTAGCCAATGTAACCCCACTTTTTAAAAAAGGAGGGAGAGAGAAAACAGGGAATTATAGACCGGTCAGCCTGACATCGGTAGTGGGTAAAATGATGGAATCAATTATTAAGGATGTCATAGCAGTGCATTTGGAAAGAGGTGACATGATAGGTCCAAGTCAGCATGGATTTGTGAAAGGGAAATCATGCTCGACAAATCTTCTGGAATTTTTTGAGGATGTTTCCAGTAGAGTGGACAAGGGAGAACCAGTTGATGTGGTATATTTGGACTTTCAGAAGGCGTTCGACAAGGTCCCACACAAGAGATTGATGTGCAAAGTTAGAGCACATGGGATTGGGGGTAGTGTGCTGACATGGATTGAGAACTGGTTGTCAGACAGGAAGCAAAGAGTAGGAGTAAATGGGTACTTTTCAGAATGGCAGGCAGTGACTAGTGGGGTACCGCAAGGTTCTGTGCTGGGGCCCCAGCTGTTTACACTGTACATTAATGATTTAGATGAGGGGATTAAATGTAGTATCTCCAAATTTGCGGATGACACTAAGTTGGGTGGTAGTGTGAGCTGCGAGGAGGATGCTGTGAGGCTGCAGAGCGACTTTGATAGGTTAGGTGAGTGGGTAAATGCATGGCAGATGAAGTATAATGTGGATAAATGTGAGGTTATCCACTTTGGTGGTAAAAACAGAGAGACAGACTATTATCTGAATGGTGACAGATTAGGAAAAGGGGAGGTGCAAAGAGACCTGGGTGTCGTGGTACATCAGTCATTGAAGGTTGGCATGCAGGTGCAGCAGGCAGTTAAGAAAGCAAATGGCATGTTGGCCTTCATAGCAAGGGGATTTGAGTACAGGGGCAGGGAGGTGTTGCTACAATTGTACAGGGCATTGGTGAGGCTACACCTGGAGTATTGTGTACAGTTTTGGTCTCCTAACCTGAGGAAGGACATTCTTGCTATTGAGGGAGTGCAGCGAAGGTTCACCAGACTGATTCCCGGGATGGCGGGACTGACCTATCAAGAAAGACTGGATCAACTGGGCTTGTATTCACTGGAGTTCAGACGAATGAGAGGGGACCTCATAGAAACATTTAAAATTCTGACGGGGTTAGACAGGTTAGATGCAGGAAGAATGTTCCCAATGTTGGGGAAGTCCAGAACCAGAGGTCACAGTCTAAGGATAAGGGGTAAGCCATTTAGGACCGAGATGCGGAGGAACTTCTTCACCCAGAGAGTGGTGAACCTGTGGAATTCTCTACCACAGAAAGTTGTTGAGGCCAATTCACTAAATATATTCAAAAAGGAGTTAGATGAGGTCCTTACTACTAGGGGAATCAAGGGGTATGGCGAGAAAGCAGGAATGGGGTACTGAAGTTGAATGTTCAGACATGAACTCATTGAATGGCGGTGCAGGCTAGAAGGGCCGAATGGCCTACTCCTGCACCTATTTTCTATGTTTCTATGTTTCTATGTAGCACAATATATACACATTCCACCCCACTCATATCCTGGTTCTCCTGGCCCCATCAAAATAGATTTTTTTAAACATTTCCTGGGCTGCTTTTTGAGATGTCTCAGCTGTCCTTTTTAAGGACCACATGTTAAGCAACTCACCATCTGATACAAATGGGTGGACCATTCACAGTGCATGCTCCATCCACGTGTACCTCAAAATTGCAACTGGGGTCCTGTCCTCAGAACATCATGGGAACCCAATTTGCATATTGCAATTGGCCTCCCACCTCAAACAGGTGGATATTCTGGTTGCCAATCTCAGGACACTGCCCAAGATGACCTGTGGTCGGACTGTCAGCGTAAATAGGGCGGTAATGGCTGGATGCCATTTTCAAGCTGCTACAGCCCAGCAGAGCAAGTTAAAATCAGACTTGGGTTTTATTTTTCAGTTTTGCTTTCCACTTAAAATAATAAGTCACGGAATGAAAGATGAGACCACTGAAGTTTAGATCCTCTTGCTGGCTGAAGGGTTGGAAGAGTATATTTTATTTTTTTGTTGGGAGAAGCACAGTGATCTAGGACTTGAGAGCAATAAAGTACTTATACTTTCCTTACATAGCAACAGTGACAATGCTTGAGAAGCATTTAATTGGCTGTAAAGCGCTTTGGGACGTCCTGAGATAGTAAATGATGCTGTAAAGATCCCAGTTCTTTCTTTTCTAATAAGGCAAATTACAGGTTTGCCGAGGGTTCTCCTGATACCTTACCATTATTCTACCACTAGATGGAAGTTAACATTACCTAAATGTTACAGCTCCCTCGACTGGCAGAAGCTATATCATCACTCCCGATGGTTTGCCTTTTATATTCAGTACTGGAGAAGTGTATTTAGCAAAATTACAAGTCAATATATTTACCATTACTGCACAGTATTGGCCAATAACACTTCTGCTCCTCAAAGATATTGTTTAAATGTTTCTCATTTATGAGTAAATGTAAAGCCACCAGAAAAGCCAGCACAAATATATTGAAAGAGACTAAAAATAACATTTGCAATTCTTTGAATTTCATAACAAGTTCAAGGTGTGATTGAATATTCTTTAATGTGAAAACAATTTTGGATTGCCTTGCAATCTTTCATCTTCCTGTTATGATCCATCTCTAGCAATCACCTCTTCTATATCTGCTGGAGGATCCTAACACCATTCAACTTTCAGTGGTAAACACATGGGTGGCGAAATTGTCCTGTGCCCTGTTTGGGGGTAGGAACTCGCTTGGGGCGGGACTTTCTGCATCCGGCGAGGAAGTCCTACTCTAGACACTGAATTGGGTTTACCGAATTTCAAAGGGAGTGGAGCACAATCTCGTGCGCTCTCTTCCTTGAGGGGCAGTTCCGGCGGTTCTAACGGGGCGAGTTGCGCAGCACTACGCGGATGCTCCACATAGCACTGACGTACTTCAACGCCCCTCCCTTTTGCTTAAAGGGGATGCCCGCTGCACACTCTGCAAGACCTCTGATGGTGTCTGCTGGACCACCAGGGCAGCATGGTACCGGGCCTGCAGCCTGGCATCCATAACTGAATGCCAGGCTGCACGATGGTGGCTCGTACCATGCAAAAAAATTGTAAGTGAGCCGACCCGAGAGTCGGCAACAAATATAAGATGGCGGTGTGGCACACTGGCGACCACCCCTTTAACTTCCGCCCTGCGAGCAGATGTCGGCCAACTTCATGTCGGCAATTTCCCCCGCGGGGCAGAACCGGATCGGGGCATATGTGCTGAGTAATGCACGGTAATGACGTCATCACTAGTTGCGCGGTGACCCAGGGCGCTTCCGGCGGGACGCGGCGCTGCCATGACCGCATCTGCGCAAACTCCCGGGCAATTTAAATGGAGCCGATAGTGCCCAACCCAGAAAAGTTAGAGCATCCAGGGGGCGCTAACGGGTCTCTCAAAACGGGGCAATTTCACCCCCATGATATTTACCGCTATAGATCTGAAATTATTATAATGTGCCTCACTAAATTTATGAAATCTTCTTTGGTGTACAAATTAACTATATCCTGCTGCCTGAGGAAAAGTACCTTTGGGCACATAACTTCCTATTTAGACCTGGGACTTTCTGTTCAGGAAGTCTGAGCATTGAAAGTGCTATTTTCTACATTTTCAATCATCACATACAAATTTGTCCACCCTAGAACGGTAATACAGACACTTTCATCCATTAAAGTTGTAGCTATTTTAAGTCTATTTTATCTATTTTAAGAGCAGAATTACAGGTTCACACATACAGAGTCACACATAGCCAAATCGCATGCACCCACCATTTTTATTTGGAGCCATTACATTCAAAGAAATTTAATATTTAATTTGCAAAAAGAGAATGGGGGGGGCGCTAAAAAGGCGCAAATTAGTTTTCACCTGGGCGCAGCGAGAACAGCGCCTTCCGCTAAATTGGGCGTGTACTTTGTGACGGCGCCAACATGTTGCGCCCTGTTCGGCTGCACCAGGCGATGATGATGTCATCGCTGTGTGCAGCACCCCGTTACTGCCCCGAAATCTTAATTCGTGTTCCCGCCTGGCGCTGACAACGACAGCATCAGCTGTCGAGTTTCCGTCGGGAGTTGCCTGGAAGAGAGTTATTTAAAGGCGGCATCTTTTGGAAAAATTTTAGTCGGCCATTACTGTTTGCAGCGTACTTCCACATAGGCAGACAGGCTATTTGAGAGATTTCGGTGATTTTCAGTTGAAGGAGTGTTCTGGCTGTTAAACATTCCTGAATTTCATTGAGGGCAGATTTGAAACAACAACATATCATTTCATAGGGGCATTGTTAGCACTCAACCTCCTGCTCCAATGTCACCATTGCAGGCAACTTAGCCAGGGAGAACGACAGCAAAATGTGGCCAGAGGGAGGAGTCGCAACAGGGCTGTCAACAGCAGACCTCACCCTCCCAGGGAATTCCGGCATCAGTTCTCCTGCATCAATTTCTCAAGGGAACAGTGTGTTCGAAGGTAAGGATGTGGTCACAGAGCTCTGCCATCTCCTGCAGCCAGACCTCAAGCCTCAGACCAGGGTGGGGACGGCTCTCTCAGTAGAAGTCAAGGCCACCATCATGCTCAATTTCTATGCCAGCGGATCCTTCCAGTGTCCAATAGGAGACATTTCCAATATCTCCCAGTTTGCCGTCCATTGCTCCATCCACAAGGTCATAGATGCTCTGCACAGAAGGAGAAGGGAATACATTTCCTTCCCCATGACCAGAGAGAAGCAGCTGGAGCATGTATGTGGCTTTGCCAGGATAGCGGGCTTCCCCTTGGTGCAGGGCGCCTTTGGCTGGGAGGCTCAGGTACAGGCTGGTCATTTGCTTGCTGATTATCTGAAAGCATAAATGGCATGAGGCTTGCGTTAAGGTCAGGAATGGAGCAAGAAAGGCAGACAGTGTCAGGAGCTGGAAAGTGATAAAACCTTCAGGTGAGAGGGGAAAGTGAGATGAGAAAAGGAGAGCGGCCAAAGATACCAATGTTATCCCCAGCAGGGTCGACGTCTCTAACGGCCACGGCACCCACCACCTGCAGACCAATGAGCCGCAGCACTCGTTCCTCCAGGTCAGACAGCTCCTGCAGCTGAGGTTCACCCCTGCCAGTCCTCTGTTGCTCCCTCCGATTCTGTGCCATCTTGGCATGAAAGTGAAAGGAATTTGTATGAGCAAGAGTCTAACTATGTATGTGGGAGATATGCCTGCCGTTGTTGAATAGCTGTGAATGTAGGCAAGGCGTGAGATGAGGATGTGAGTTTGAGTAGCTGCTGATATTTGGTGGGTGAGTGATGGGGGAGTGGTGGTTTGTGCAGTGTATACAGACAGAGGTTCAGAGGCTGGTATGCAGGAGGTGTGCAAGCATGAACTCACCTTGACCACACAACTGAGGTCGTTGAACTTCTTCTGAGGGTATGAGGGTTTGATCGACTACAGTGCTGGCCAACACCTTCTTGACCACTTCTCTGCACATGGCTCTGATGACCTGTGGCAATTGCCTCCTTCCATATGCAGGGAACAGTGCATCCCTCCTTCTCTCCACTGCCCCCACCAATGTCTCCAATACCACATCATTGAATCACCTTGCCCTCTCCCTTCCAACTGGATTTGCAGCAGCCATCCCAGCCATTTGAAGGAGAACTGTGAGCACTTGCTCACAGTTCTCCTTCAAATGCAGCACTGGTGAAAATGAGCAGGTACAACTTAATATAACCTCCCCTTTAAGAGCTGGAATGAGCCAGTTTCAAGGATTGAAGAATGATTGCTGAATACAAGTCATCTGAAATTGGGTAGCGCTGTGCTATTAGTGCCCCTGCAGTGCCTCACTGAGGTCATTAGCACCTCATTTACCACCCCTTCCTTCCTGGGGTACTAAAGCCCAATTTAGAAGAAGTTAATCGTTTGCACCTGGCGCTAATGTTTCAAAATTCTACAAGTTAACGCCCAAAATCGGGTGCTACTGAATTTCTCCCCCTAAATCTCAGAAATGGGCAGTATTTCATTTCTGAGCCTCAAACCTCTCACCTTGACCAGCACAAAATTGACTTAAAAAATGGCACATCAAGGTAGCTGGATGAATGCTGTCTAAGGCTCGTGTGGTTGCTGCCATGTTACTAAAATTATTGTGGATCTTTAGTATCTGATCTGTGATAGTCCCAATGCAGATGCAACTATATTTCCGAGCATTAATGGTGAGCATGCATTCAAGTCCTGGTGAATGTGCAGATGAATTTATTTTGGTCTAGTTCTGAGTGTATGCCAGTATTATTTGGTGGTTTAGTAATGAGAAAATATTTATGTTCATTTTTTGATTAGTAGTCAATGTAGATCAGACCATTGGCAGTCTAGTAAAGGGGAGGAGAAAAGATGCTTCTGTGAGTAAGTTTTATGAATGATCCTGAAAAAGCAAATGAAGAGCCAAAATTCCACCCAAACCCAGGCTGTAATCTCAACACAATGTACCATGGCATCAAACAATTTGCTTGGGCATCCAAACTATATGAAGGCAACATGGCATAAGGAAGAGAACTCCTGGAGGAGTATCGGCATTCTCTAGGTTAAAAGGGACAGAAATGCAAAACGACCAGGATGAGTGTAACTGAAGATGTTAAGAATATTAAAAGTTTTTTCCAATATTGTAACAGTAAAAGATTAGTGAGGAAATTAGAACTCATTTAAAAAAAAGTGGGAGTAAAATGAAATACAAAATATTTGAAATATTAAATTAAAATTGTCCATAGTATTCTTTGGAGAGGGCGATGTTAACTTGCTATTCATTTTCTTTACAACACCTTGGTATCCAAGAGGATTCTGACATCAGTGTGAGAGAGATACTTGATAAAATAGAGGGACTTCAGATTTACAAGTCCTCTGGGCTAAACAAGAAAGAGATTTTGGAGCACTGGCTATTTTGATGGAGAAATCAAAAGTGCTGATGAAGTGCTATAGGACTGAAACTAGTTATGCAAAGAGGGCTCTAGGTTTTCTGAACACAAGCCCTTGAGTAGTCAATCATTTTAAATCACTACTGTTAACATTAAGATCAGAAACTGAGGATAGGGTGTCAAAATTAATCATAAAAACATAAGAACATAAGAAATAGGAGCAAGAATAGACCATTTGGCCCTTCGAGCCTGCTCTGTCATTCAGCAAGATCATGGCTGATCTTCTACCTCAACTCACCTTCCCGCACTATCCCTTATTCACTTCGTTCCCAAAAATTTATCGAACTTTGTCTTGAATATACTCAAAGACTGCGCATCCAGTGGTAGAGAATTCCAAAGATTCACAACCGTATGAGTCAAAGAATTTCTCCTCATCTCAGTCCTAAATAGCTGACTCTTTATTTTGAGCCTTGTGACCCCGTGTTCTAGATTCCCCAGTCAGGGGAAACAGCTTCTCAGCATTAACCCTGTCAAGCCCCTTAAGAATTCTATATGTTGCACTCCCTCTAAGGCAAGTATGTATTTCTTTAGGTAAGGAGACCAGGGGGCCGAAATTCAGTCCTGCCCGAAACAGGTCGCACCTACCGTTATTGAAGTGTTTTTATCACAGCTTCCAATGAGGTGGCTTTTTTTTCAGGTGGACCAGAAGTCGATCATAATGGGGGCGGAAGTGCGGCATTAAGTACTTTAGAGGAGCGGAAGTGGAGATGGGATGGAGTCACCGGCACAGTCAATCAGCAGCAGAGTGATGATGATGTCAGTACGCGTGTGCATCACCACGTCTCTCCCCTCATTTAAAAAGGGGAGAGAAGCAGCGATTGTTTAGGTTCGGTCACTGAGCCATCAGGGAGGGTTTCAGTCAGGCCCGGAGGGCATAATTGTCTGGTTGATCGGGAAGTCGGCCATCCAAAAAAAAAACATGGTGCCGGCGGCAGTGCGCCCTCCCCTTGATGGGCTGCCACGCTGCCATGGCTCACAGAATGAAAGGAAGGTGCACCAACAGAAAAAGCTGTCGGGGGGCACCACACAGTGGACTTATGATTTTTGCAGCTAAATTTCGCGGGAGGTACGATGGAGATGCGGGAGATCGGCGATGCGCCCTTTGATGACGCATTTAGGGTGGTCAGCAGCAGCGGGGCGGAAGTGGGCACCACCAGAAAAACCCCCGAGCTGAATTTCATTGGCGCCGGCCATTGGACCTGAAGTCGGCAGCCGCTCGACCCCACCGCTTGGCTGCCGCTTTCTGGCGGTAAGTGGCCTTTTTAGTGAGCTGAATTTCAGCCCCAAGAACTGTACCCAATCATCATTGAAATTGAGGAAGACTTGCTTCCAATCTAAAAGTGAGTTCTTAGGTACTGAACAGTCCAATACTGAAATTACAGTCTCTGTCACAGGTGGGACAGACTGTCATTGAAGGAAAGGATGGGTGGGGAGTCTGGTTTGCCGCACACTTCTTTTGCTGCCTGCGCTTGCTTTCTGCAGGCTCTCGGCGACGAGGCTCGAGGTGCTCAGCGTCCTCCTGGATGCTCTTCCTCCAGTTAGGGCGGTCTTTGGCCAGGGACTCCCAGGTGTCGATGGGGATGTTGCAT
Source organism: Pristiophorus japonicus (assembly GCF_044704955.1). Lineage (NCBI taxonomy): Eukaryota > Metazoa > Chordata > Chondrichthyes > Pristiophoridae > Pristiophorus > Pristiophorus japonicus. Next base: position 141,144,817 of record NC_091990.1, read on the forward strand.
TTTATCAAGGAGGCTTTGAGGATGTCCTTGAAATGTTTCCTCTGCCCACCTGGGGCTTACTTACCATGTAGGAGTTCCGAGTAGAGCTCTTGCTTTGGGAGTCTTGTGTCGGGCATGCAAACAATGTGGCCCGCCCAACAGAGCTGGCCAAGTATGGTCAGTGCTTCGATGCTGGGGATGTTGGCCTGATCAAGAACACTAATGTTGGTGCATCTGTCCTCCCAGGGGATTTGCAGGATCTTGTGGAGACAACACTGGTGATATTTCTCCAGCGACTTGAGGTCGCTACTGTATATGGTCCACGTCTCTGAGCCATACAGGAAAGCGGGTATCACTACAGCCCTGTAGACCATAAGCTTGGTGCCAGATTTGAGGGCCTGATCTTCGAACACTCTCTTCCTCAGGCGGCCAAAGGCTGTGCTGGCGCACTGGAGGCGGTGCTGAACCTCATTGCCGATGTCTGCCCTTGCTGATAATAGGCTCGAGAGGTATGGAAAGTGGTCCACGTTGTCCAGGGCTGTGCCATGGATCTTGATGACTGGGGGGCAGTGCTGTGTGGTAGGGTCGGGTTGGTGGAGGACCTTTGTCTTACGGATGTTTAGTGTAAGGCCCATGCATGCGTACGCCTCGGTGAAGATGTTGACTATGACTTGGAGTTCAGCCTCTGAATACTCCAGGTGTGGCCTCACCAATGCCCTGTATAATTGTAATAAGACTTCTTGGGGCCGAAATTTCCCCCGCCCGGAACAGGGTGCACGCAACCTGCTTTGAGTGTTTTTACTGCCGTGGTGGTTGAGGTCGCCTCTTGAGCAAAATTCTGCACTTTGTTTTTTTAAAAAATCGGATCCGGAAGTCACTCTTGAGGCCGGTTATGCGGCAGTGGAAAGACTAGAGGGGTGGAAGTTGGAGGGGGTGCGGAGTGACCGCTGCGATGACGTCATCATAGAAACATAGAAACATAGAAAATAGGTGCAGGAGTAGGCCATTCGGCCCTTCTAGCCTGCACCGCCATTCAATGAGTTCATGGCTGAACATTCAACTTCAGTACCCCATTCCTGCTTTCTCGCCATACCCCTTGATCCCCCTAGTAGTAAGGACCTCATCTAACTCCTTTTTGAATATATTTAGTGAATTGGCCTCAACAACTTTCTGTGGTAGAGAATTCCACAGGTTCACCACTCTCTGGGTGAAGAAGTTCCTCCGCATCTCGGTCCTAAATGGCTTACCCCTTATCCTTAGACTGTGACCTCTGGTTCTGGACTTCCCCAACATTGGGAACATTCTTCCTGCATCTAACCTGTCTAACCCCGTCAGAATTTTATATGTTTCTATGAGGTCCCCTCTCATTCTTCTGAACTCCAGTGAATACAAGCCCAGTTGATCCAGTCTTTCTTGATAGGTCAGTCCCGCCATCCCGGGAATCAGTCTGGTGAACCTTCGCTGCAATCCCTCAATAGCAAGAACTCACCACGGCTCTCTCCTTCATTTAAAGAGGAGAGCCTGTGTGATCTTTAAACTTCGGTCCACTGGCCACCAGGGAAGGTTTCGGCTGGGCCAGGAGCCTGGCATCCAAGAGGGGGTGCCTGGCTGCCTGTTGGCGGCCCTTCCGAACCAGGGATCATAATTGTCGGGCCGACATGGTAGCCGGCCGACAAAAAAAAACACAGCGGCAGCGGATTAGGTCCTCCGCTTTAAGGGGAGCTGTGCCGCCATTACAGAAGGCCTCAGCCTCACTGGACCACCGCAAGAAAACTTGTTTTGGCACCGCCGGGCGAGCCGAAGATTTTCACGGTGGAATTGCGCCACGGGGGAATAGATCGGCGGTGCGCACTGTGATGACGCACTTAACACGGATCAGCAGAAGCGGAGTGGTAGGGCGGGGAGCGGGGCATCACCGGGATAACACGGGAGCAGAATTTTGATAATGGCGGCCATTACATGAAAAGTCGGCGGCCATTGTACTCCGCAGCGTGGCTTCCGATTTCCAGTGTTAAGAGGCCTTAAGGAAAGGGGAAATTTCAGCCCCCTTAACTCTTATACTCTAATCCCTTTGTAACAAAAGGTAACATAAGATTTTCAATCCTAACTGCTTGTTAACTTTCTGTGATTCATGTCCAAGGACACCCAGGTCTCTTTGAATGCAAACATTTCCCAGTCGCTCGCCATTCAAAAAATATTCTGCTCTTTTGTTTTTCTTACCAAAGTTGATAACTTCACACTTCCCCACATTGTATTCCATTTGCCATGTTCTTCCTCACTCAGTCAACCTGTCTATATCTCTCTGCAGCCTCTTTGCGTACTCCTAACGTCAGGCTAACTGGCCTATAGTTTCCCATTTTTTTCTCTTCCTCCTTTCTTAAATAGCGGGGTTATGTTTGCTACCTTCCAATCCTTAGGGACTGTTCTAAAATCTAGGGAATTCTGGAAGATTAATACCAGTGCATCCACTATCTCTGCAGCTACCTCTTTTAAAAACCTAGGATGAAGATCTTCACATCCAGGGGATTTGTTGCCTCTTATTCCCATTAATTTCTCTAGTACCTTTACTTATATAGATTTCTTTAAGTTCCTCATTCTTTCTAGACCCTTGGTCTCCATTATTTCCAGAATGTTTCTTGCGGCTTCTAACATGAAGGCAGATACAAGGTATTTGTTTAATATCCCTGCCATTTTTTGATTGCCCATTATAATTTCTCCTGTCTCTGTCCCTAATGGGCCCACATTTACTTTCACGAAACTATTCCTATTTACATATCTATAGAAACATTAACAATCTGTTTTTATGTCTCTTGCTAATTTACTCTCATATTCTTTTTTTCTCTTTTCTTATCAAATACTTGGTCCTCCTTTGCTGAATTCTAAAATCTCCCCAATCCTCAAGCTTACTATTCTTTTTGGCAATATTATAAGCCCGTTCCTTTGATCTAATGCGATCTTTAACTTTTCTTGTTAGCCATGATTGGACCACATTTCCCGTGGGACTGTTGTACCTTAAAGGAATGTATATTTGTTGTAAATTATGTATTCATTCTTTAAATACAAGCCATTGCTTGTCTACCATCATACCTTTGAATGTAGTTTCCCAAGTTACCTTAGCCAACTCGCCACTCATACCTACGTAGTTTGCTTTGTTTAAGCTTAACACCCATTTTCGGAGTTAACTAAATCGCTTTCAAACTCAATATAAAATTCTATAATATTATGGTCACTCTTCCCTGAAGGTCCCTTTACGGCAAGGTTATTTATTAACTTTTTCTCATTGTACAATACTAGATCTAAAATAGTTTGCTCCCAAGTTCGTTCCTCAACACCTTGATCGAGAAAACTATCTTATCTAATCCAGGCAAGTACAGGCCCTTTAGTCTAACATCAATAACAATTAAACTAAGAATCTATTCTACCTAAAAACTGCCCTACAACTTGTTCTAATTTAGCAGAAAAGCCACATCATGAAATTCCTTTCCTTGCTCACCTTGGAAAATAAATCAAGTGGTGCTGTTACTATCTTAATTCTTCTTCTCAACAGATAACCCAAAACCAACTTCTTTGAAATTCTGTTCCACTTGCTCAATATTCTATGAGGATATGTTTTGAGCATTGTTTCAGCATTGCCTGATGGCAATGAAGCCCTGACACCAATTGAAATTGTCGTGTCCTTGGTACAATCACACCAATCAGTGCCAGTGTATTTTCAAGATTGCCTGAGTAGGTCTGGCTGGATATCTTGAACTTATTATGCTCATCTATCTTGTTCTGAATAATAGGAGAAACATGCAGCCATTTCTTAGAGATATGATTCACAAATTTGATGAAGAGCAGTATCATGTTTAAATAACAAGCATTTTATATAGTTATTATGTCAGCAATTTTGAATGACTGCTGCACATTTAAAACAATATGGGGGCCTGTCTGCTTTAATTTTTTGTCAATTTGGGCCTCGGCTCTGTGGATTTGGATGTGAGAAAACATGCACTCAATATCCAGCAGGCAAAAACCCAACTGGCGTCAATTTTCCAGTACCTTGATTTGGACATTTTAAGAATGGTGATCGATTTCCACACATTTCAGACACTTGGCTGATTGAAAATTATGCTGCTACAAACATGCGGATTTAACTCTTCAGGATTTAGCTTGTTTGATACAAGTAATGTTTTGCCCACATCTGTGCCAAAGGGCATACTGCACAACTGAAGGGCAGATGTGACGTACACTGTGCTGTGATTGTACTGCAACCCCTTGGGTAAGAACATTCTCATTTCTGCCTCTGCTCCTTTTATGGTAACACTCTTGTTTCTATTGCTTCATTTGTTTGCTTTGGCGGAAGGTTTGGCTACATCATAAACATAGCAGGATTATTTCTTCGGATCTCTATTTCCAGCAAAATCATAAATTCGTTCTTTCAGAATGCCTCTGCAATTTTACTATAAATAGAAAACAAAATAAATCTTCCTGCTATATTTATGATGTTACAAACACATAGCAACCAGAGTGTAATGTCCTTACACGCTACTATAAATTCACACGAGGCACATTCTGCAGACAAGGTCACTCTGTGACCCGAACCTTTATTCACAGGACCAAGAAGTGATGACCCTGCGTGGGACCTCCCTTTATATACCTGGATGACCAGGTGAGGAGTGTCTCCCACAAGTTCACCCCCTGTGGTCAAGGTGTGCATTTCTTAGGTGTATACAGTATTGCAGTGCTGTTACATGAAGGTTACATACATGACATCACCTCCCCCATCAACGTCTTATGGAGTCAAAGATTAAGTCTTTTAGGCGGTCGACGCTCTCTCGTGGAGCGCTGCAGTTGGGGTTCTGGTTGTTGAGCCTTGGTATGCGTCTCTGTCACCTGTGGTGATTCCGGCTTGTCCGGGCTGGCCGCAGGGACTCTGCATGCTGCTGAATGTTCTTGTTGCTCGTTCACTGGCGGTGGTGTGGGCAACATCTCAGGATCTTCCTCAGGTTCCTCAGTGTCCATGCTGAACCTTTTTTTTACTTGGTCCAGATGCTTGCGTCATATCTGTCCATTGTTAAGTCTGACCACTATGACCCTATTCCACTCTTTGCCAAGTACAGTACCCTCAAGCCACTTGGGCCCCAAAGCGTGATTAAGAACAAATACTGGGTCATCAATTTCTATACATCTCCCCTTTGAGTTACGGTCATGGCACTCATTTTGGGACTGGCGCTTGCCCTCAACAATGTCTAACAGGACTGGATGAATGAGGGACAGCTGAGTTTTAAGTGTACATTTCATGAATAGTTCCGCGGGTGGGACTCCCGTGAGCGAATGCGGTCGGGACCTATAGGCCAGCAGGAGGCGCGATAGGTGGCATTGAAGAGAGAGTCCTTGAATCCAGAGCATGCCCGGTTTTATGATTTGGACCGCACGTTCCACCTGGCCATTGGAAACCGGCTTGAACGGTGCCGTCCTGACATGTTTGATGCCATTACCCGACATGAACTCCCGGAATTCATAGCTAGTGAAACACGGGCCGTTGTCGCTAACCAGGATGTCTGGCAAGCTGTGGGTTGCAAAGACCGCACGCAGACTCTCCACAGTGGTGGATGTCGTGCATGAATTCAATATGATGCACTCGATCCATTTCAAGTACGCATCAACAACAATGAGGAACATTTTTCCCATGAACGGGCCCGCGTAGTCTATGTTGTAGGAGGTAGGCACCTTTAGAATATACCAGAATACTAGGCATTAGGCACCTGCTAGATATATCTAAACGCATATAAGTTTAAAGTGGCCACACATAAAATGGCTGCCCAGGCATGATGGGAAATCAGGTAGTCAAGCTGTGAACTGTTGAATGTTCAATGACCGAGCAATAACCCTGTGAGGCCCACTATAGGAATGCCTTCGATGCAGGATAAGAATAATGAGGAGAGAACCCATCTCCCGTATTCAAGGCCATAAACCAATTAATTCCCCAGGAAGAAAGAGATAAGAGAACCCATCTCCTGTAAACAAGGTTATAAACCAATTATTTCTCCAAGAAGAAAGAACTAGTGAGAGAACCTATATCAATCAGCCCAAGCTGACAAGAGACGAACACATGGTTCCTGAGACATAAGGGGAATTCTATTGGGTTAAAAGAACCTATATGTAATCTATAATCGTTGTGATTGGCTTGTGTCCAGCCGTGATGGGCTGTGTAACTGTAGTAAACTGTTTGTAACTGTTGTGAAACATATAAAAGTGAATGTAACCCTTTGTTCTGTGGAGAGAAGCCTGGACTCAGTCTTGTGATTTCCTCCCCGCTAAGCGTAATAAAGGCCGCATCAGCATTGGAACCGACTCTGAGTGTTGAGTGATTCTTCTGAGAAAACACTAACGCTAACAGTCTACATGAATATGAGACCATGGCCTGGTGGGCCAGGGCCACGGGCTGAGTGGGGCCTCCCTGGGGGCATTGCCCAGCTGGGCACACATCGTGCGCCTGCGAACACAGTGTTCCAGGTCTGAGTCAATTCCCGGCCACCATACATGTGACCGGGCAATGGCCTTCATTAGCAAGATGCCTGGGTGCTCGCTGTGGAGTTCCCTGATGAATGCTTCCCTGCCCCTCTGGGGCATGACTACCCGGCTGCCCCATAGTAGGCAGTCGGCTTGGATGGAGAGCTCATCCATCTGTCTGTGAAATGGTCTGACCTCCTTGGGGCATGCTCCGTGTGCGGGCGGCCAATCCCCAGTCAGGACACATTTCTTAATCAAGGATAGGAGGGGATCTCTGTTGGTCCAGATTTTGATCTGGTGGGCTTGGATGGGGGAGCCTGCGCTGTCAAAGGCATCGACAGCCATGACCATCTCAGCGCTTTGCTCCGCTGCCCCCTCAGTGGTGACCAGTGGAAGCCTGCTGAGCGCGTCAGCGCAATTTTCGGTGCCGGGCCGGTGCCGTATGGTGTAGTCATACGCAGCCAATGTGAGAGCCCACCGCTGTATGCGAGCTGACGCATTGGCATTGACAGCTTTGTTGTCAGACAACAGGGATGTTAACGACTTGTGGTCCGTTTCTAACTCGAACCTTCTGCCAAAAGGTACTGGTGCATCTTTTTCACCCCGTCGACACATGCGAGTGCTTCCTTTTCAAACATCCCATATCCCCGTTCTGCTTGGGAGAGCGACCTGGAGGCATAAGCCACAAGTTGGAGTTGGCCCTCATCATTACTCTGCTGCAACACACATCCAACCCCGTAGGATGATGCATCACATGTCAAAACCAATTTCTTACAGGGGTTGTACAGGGTCAAGAGCTTATTAGAACAAAGCAGGTTCCGCGCCCAATTGAAAGCCCATTCCGGACAGTCCCCCCAAAACCAATCGCAACCCTTACGCAGGAGCACGAGCTCCAACAATGTGCTTAAGTATGGCAGAAAGTTCCCAAAATAGTTCAAGAGTCCCAGAAAAGAACGCAACTCCGATGTGTTGCCGGGTCTGGGCGCACGACGAATCGCCTCTGTTTTGGATTCGGTGGGCCGAATCCGGTCTGCGGCAACCCTCCTGCCCAAAAACTCGACCTCTGGGGCCAAAAACACACACTTGGACTTCTTTAGTCGCAGGCCTACCTGGTCCAGTCGGCGTAGCACCTCCTCCAGGTTGTGGAGGTGTTCCTCGGTGTCTCGACCCGTGATATGGATGTCGTCCTGAAATACGATTGTTCCAGGGATGGATTTGAACAGGCTTTCCATGTTCCTTTGAAAGATAGCAGCCGCTGATCGAATGCCAAATGGACACCTGTTGTAGACAAACAGCCCCTTGTGCGTGGTGATGGTGGTCAGTAGCTTGGGTCATGTAGGCTGAGGTGAGATCCAACTTGATGAACAGCTTGCCGCCTGCCAGCATGGCAAAAAGATCCTCCGCTCTCGGAAGCGGGTATTGGTCTTGTCGTGACACTCGGTTGATAGTGGCCTTGTAGTCGCCACAGATCCTAACCGAGCCATCCGTTTTCAGGACAGGGACGATGCCCAGTCGCTGAATTCAATGGGTGAAATTATGCCCTCTCTCAGCAACCTGTCCAAATCACTCAATTTTCTCCCGCATCACAAACGGCACAGCTCTGGCTTTGTGGTGCACTGGTCTGGCGTCCGGGGTGATGCGTATCACTACTTTGGTACCTTTGAAAGTCCCGACACCAGGTTGAAATAGTGACTAAAATTTCTGTAGGACCTGTGAGCATGAACTTCGCTCCACAGATGAAATGGCGTACACATCCCCCCATTTCCAGTTCATCTCGGCTAGCCAGCTCCTCCCCAAAAGCGCGGGACCATTTCCCGGGACAATACAGAGTGGCAGCCGGTTCTCTGATCCATTATGTGTGACCACCAACATTGCACTGCCTAGCACTGGGATGATCTCTTTGGTGTACGTCTGTAATTGCATGTCAATGCGTTCTAGTTTGGGTCTGCTAGCTCTGAGTGGCCATAGTTTCTCAAATTGTTGGACACTCATAAGTGACTGGCTGGCCTCAGTGTCCAGCTCCATGGATGCCGTTTAATTGGACTTTCATCATCATGGGTGGTGTTTTGGTATATGAGCTGTGGATGTTTGCCGCTGAACTTCTACATCCATTGCTTTGTCCCAAGCATCAACCTGCCTTGCAGACCCCTCTTCTGGTTCATCTGCCTCGTAAATTAGCCTCGCTGCAGGCTTCCTGCACATTCTGACTAAATATCCACTGAAGTTACAATTTCTACAGATAAATTGTTGAAACCTACAGATTTTTGTAGCATGTCTGCCTCCGCACCTTCAGCATGAGCTGAGATTGTTATGAACAAAAGGGCTGTTACCAGGCATTCCTCTCTGATTGTCTCTTTGATTACTCTTGAGCACTCTGTTAGTCGGTGTCAATGGCCCTATCCTGGGACGCATTGTCCACCGTGATGGCGTAAATGTCCGTTCAACCTGCCATTGTCTCTGTTGAGGACCCACGCTAGAGTCTGTTGCTGCCTGGGTGGTGTCGAATTGCCCTTGCCTGCCTGCAGGGTTCTGAGTCACGTTTACAATGTTAACGCCCTGATCTATATCGCCACATTTGAAGCAGAGTTGCACGCGTATATTTTCTTGGTTTCCTCCTCCCCCGCCATGAAGGTCTGAGCCATCAATGCCGCCGCTTCCAAGGTCAAGTCCTTGGTCTCAATTAGCTTTCTGAAAATCCCGGCATGACCAATGCCCTCAATAAAGAAATCCCTTAACATCTCCCCACTGCAGGCGTCTGTGAATCACAGAGGCTGGCCAAGCGCCGAAGGTCCGCAACGAAGTCCGGTATGCTCTGTCCTTCCCGACGTCGGTGTGTATAGAATCGGTGTTGGGCCATGTGTATATTGCTCGCCGGTTTGAGGTGATCACCGATCAGTTTGCTGAGCTCTTCAAAGGTTTTGTCTGCTGGCTCCTCGGGCGTGAGCAGGTCTTTCATCAGCGCGTACATCTTAGGTCCACAGCTGGTCAGTAGATGCGCCCTTCGCTTGTCAGCTGCTGCATCTCCCAGCCAGTCCTTCGTGACAAAGCTCTGCTGAAGCCTCTCAATGAAATCGTCCCAGTCCTCACCAACACAGTACCGTTCCTCTGTGCTACCATTCTCGTGAGTCGTTGATTCCCGTTTCTCGTCGCCAAATGTAATGTCCTTAACACTACTATAAATTCACACGAGGCACATTCTGCAGATAAGGTCACTCTGTGACCTGAACCTTTATTCACAGGACCAAGAAGTCATGACCCTGCGTGGGACCTCCCTTTATATACTTGGATGACCAGGTGAGGAGTGTCTCCCACAAGTTCACCCCCTGTGGTCAAGGTGTGCATTTCTTAGGTGTATACAGTATGCAGTGTTGTTACATGAAGGTTACAGTTACATGAACGTTACATACATGACACAGAGGAAGCTTTCTCCCTTAATGTTATTAATGGGGCATAAATTTGATCACTGTGCTACCTTAGGACTAACAAGCACAAATTAGTTTTGTTTTGTAAACTTATTCTAAAAAGACAAGCCTAGTATGATGTGTCCGTTGCCCTTTGCCTCCAATGTCGACTCCTGGGAAATCTGAAAGTGAAAAGAAAAGCCTGCACTGACCAGTTTATATAACAGGACATTTGATCCTCTGTCTAATGTAACTTTCTCTTGTGGACAAACTGAAATATTTGCCTTAAATGTAGGATCTGATGGAAGGAGTAAAGCATTTTTAGCAGGGGAAAAATAAACTGGCCCAATGGTGCAGGTCTGATGGCTTTACATGGATCACGAGTAGGAAGCCGCATGTGACACCATCTATCTTTAAAGTCATGATGACATTTTTTGTCAATGCACAAATGGTTTTCCCAGAAACTATCAAGCTAAGCTGTACTCCTACAGTTTATGGAGGATGTAGAATAATGAATAATTATTAGTTTTGATGATTTCAAAGATGACATTTTGATGTAAGCATTTTAATCTGCTAAACCTGAGCTACAGGTACTGTGCAAACAGTTTTTTTTAAAGTTAAGTGGTATTCAAATGCTCTTATTACGCTCTTTACACTGTGTAAAATGAAATACATGAGGATTAATGTTGTGGCATTATAAATCTAGATTTATGGAAAAGTAACGACTAACCTGTGGAAATTCTACTTCCACTATATATTATAATCCAAACTATAGGACTGGGCCCCCCCAATAGCTCAGTGGATTAATGCACTGCATGCTATGTTACTAAGCCATTCAAACCAGGATATTCCTGGTTTAATTTCCCCATCCGTGCTGAGTGACGCTGGGCAGTGGTGCAGGTGCCACTACTGGACTCCATGTATCTGGGATGAGGACGAGGGAGAAATTCAGTCATGGTTGCTGCATCTTTTCATGATCCAGTCACCTTTACTGGAAAAAGCGGGTATGCGGACATTGGGAGGAGAGGATCGGGATTGGCTGCGGTGCCTCTGTGATTGAATGTCATGCTGACATTCATTAATTAGGCTCACATCTAAAAAGTGGTCCTTTGACGTGAGATACAAGAGAGCGGCTGGTGCTTGTGGAATCATACCTCAACATGTCACTGCTTTCAGTGGGCGGCTCTGCTGCACAGGAGGGCAGGAAAAAGAGTGGGAGAGCGATAGTGATAGGGGATTCGATTGTAAGGGGAATAGATAGGCATTTCTGCAGCCGCAACCGAGACTCCAGGAAGCTATGTTGCCTCCCTGGTGCAAGGGTCAAGGATGCCTCGGAGCAGGTGCAGGACGTTCTGAAAAGGGAGGGTGAACAGCCAGTTGTCATCGTACATATAGGTACCAACGATATAGGTAAAAATTGGGATGAGGTCCGACAACACGAATTTAGGGAGCTAGGAGCTAAAAATAAAAAGTAGGAACTCAAAAGTAGTAATCTCAGGATTGCTACCAGTGCCATGTGCTAGTCAGAGTAGGAATCGCAGGATAGCTTAGATGAATACGTGGCTTGAGGAGTGGTGCAGAAGGGAGGGATTCAAATTCCTGGGACATTGGAACCGGTTCTGGGGAGGTGGGACCAGTACTAACTGGACGGTCTGCACCTGGGCAGGACAGGAACCAATGTCTTTGGGGGGGGGTGTTTGCTAGTGCTGCTGGGGAGGAGTTAAACTAATATGGCAGGGGGATGGGAACCTATGCAGGGAGACAGAGAGAAATAAAATGGAGGCAGAAGCAAAAGATAGAAAGGAGAATAGTAAAAGTGGAAGGCAGAGAAATCCAAGGCAAAAAACAAAATGGGCCACATTACAGCAAAATTCTAAAGGGGCAAAGTATGTTAAAAAGACAAGCCTGAAGGCTCTGTGCCTCAATGCGAGGAGTATTCGGAATAAGGTGGACGAATTAACTGTGCAGATAGCAGTTAATGGATATGATGTAATTGGCATCACGGAGACATGGCTCCAGGGTGACCAAGGCTGGGAACTCAACATCCAGGGTTATTCAACATTTTGGAAGGATAGACATAAAGGAAAAGGAGGCGGGGTGGCGTTGCTGGTTAAAGAGGAAATTAATGCAATAGTAACGAGAGACATTAGCCTGGATGATGTGGAATCGGTATGGGTGGAGCTGCGGAATACCAAAGGGCAGAAAACGCTAGTGGGAGTTGTGTATAGACCACCAAACAGTAGTCGTGAGGTTGAGGACAGCATCAAACAAGAAATGAGGGATGCATGCAATAAAGGTACAGCAGTTATCATGGGCGACTTTAATCTACATATTGATTGGGCAAACCAAACTGGTAGCAATGCAGTGGAGGAGAATTTCCTGGAGTGTATTAGGGATGGTTTTCTAGACCAATATGTCGAGGAACCAACTAGAGAATTGGCCATCCTAGACTGGGCGATGTATAACGAGAAGGGACTAATTAGCAATCTTGTTGTGCGAGGTCCCTTGGGGAAGAGTGACCATAATATGGTAGAATTCTTTATTAAGATAGAGAGTGACACAGTTAATTTAGAAACTAGGGTCCTGAACTTAAGGAAATATAACTTTGATGGTATGAGGTGTGAATTGGCTAGAATAGACTGGCAAATGATACTTAAAGGGTTCACGGTGGATAGGCAATGGCAAACACTTAAAGATCACATGGATGAACTTCAACAATTGTACATCCCTGTCTGGAGTAAAAATAAAACCTGGAGGGTGGCTCAACCGTGGCTAACAGGGGAAATTAAGGATGGTGTTTGTTAAGTCCTGACTCTAATGTACTGACTTACACGAGACACATGCTGAAGTCAAGGTCACTCAGGACCTGCACCTTTAATTCCAGCTCTCCAGTGCTGCACTATCCTGAGACCTCTCTTTATATACCTCAGTGGGACAGGTATGAAGTGTCTCCTGCAAGTGCACCCCTGGTGGTAAGGTATTCTTATTGTTACAGGTCATATCCAGTTACAGTCATTTATAGCATGGTAAGATACAGTTATATACAGTAATGTGAGATACATGACATCACCCTCCCCCAAGGTCTTATTGCCTTTACAGATTCAGTCGCTCAGGTGGTCTGCGCTCTCGCGTGGAGCATCTTAGTTGTGGTTCAGTTGTTTGTCTTGGTGCTGTTTTTCATTCGGTGTGATTGCTGGTATCTCGCCTGTGCTGTCTGTTTCGTTCAGTGTGATTGCTGGTATCTCGCCTGGACTGTCTGTTGAGACTGCCCTTTCCTCAGGTTGTTCCACCTGTCTGTCCACCAGGTGTGGTGTGAGTTCCACATTGTAGTCTGCCTCTGGTTCTTCAGAGTTATCAGTGAATCTACTTTTTACCTGGTCTACATGCCTCCGGCAGGTTTGGCCATTGTCCATTTGTACAACCAGTAGCCTGTTTCCCTCTTTGTCTGTTACTGTCCCTGCAAGCCATTTGGGATCCTGGCCATAGTTTAGCACAAATAATTTGTCCCCTATCTCATTCCACCTCCCCCTTGAATTTCGGTCATGGTACTCAGTTAGCTTTTGAAGCTTAGCCTCAACAATTTCATGCATGTCTGGGAGGATTAACAAGAGCCTGATCTTTAAGTTTTGTTTCATCAATAGTTGCGCGGGGGGAACCCAGTCAATGAATGCGGACGAGATCTGTAAGCCAGCAGCAGTCGCGACAGGCGGCTCTGCAGCATGGGACCTTGGATTCTGAGCATGCCTTGTTTAATGATCTGCACTGCTCGCTCTGCCTGGCCATTGGCGACCGGCTTGAAAGGTGCCGTCTTAACATGATTTATACCATGGTCAACTATAAAATCGTGAAATTCTGCACTGGTGAAGCACGGACCATTATCACTAACCAATATGTCAGGAATGCCACGCGTTGCAAACATGGTTCGAAGGCTCTCCACAGTGGTGGAGGTGGTGCTCGAGTTTAAAATGGTGCACTCGATCCATTTTGAAAATGCATCAACGACTACGAGGAATATTTTGCCCATGAATGGGTCCGTATAGTCTACATGCACCCGCGACCACGGTTTGGTGGGCCAGGACCAGGGGCTTAGGGAGGCCTCCCTGGGGGCATTACTGAGTTGGGCACAAATGGTGCACCGATGGACGCAGAGCTCCAAGTCTGCGTCAATGCCAGGCCACCAGACATGTGATCTGGCTATGGCCTTCATAAGGACGATCCCCGGGTGCTCGCGATGGAGCTCCCAGACAAACGCCTCCCGGCCTCGCATAACAACTCGGCTGCCCCACATCAGGCAGTCTGCCTGTAGTGAGAGTTCATGCATGCACCTGTGGAAGGGTTTGACCTCCTCGCGAGCCTCTACCCAGTCACCGGTTAAAACGCATCTTTTAACTAGAGATAACGTGGGGTCGCTGGTCGTCCAGGCTCTGATTTGTCGAGCCATCAAGGGCGAACCTGTGGATTCGAAGGCATTGATTGCCATAACCATCTCACAGTCCTGTTCGTCGAACCCTTCTGTGGTCGCCAGGGGTAGCCTGCTAAGCGCATCGGCACAGTTGTCTGTGCCTGGTCTGTGCCTTATCGTGTAGTCGTAAGCCACCAGCATGAGTGCCCACCGCTGAATGCGCGCCGAGACATTGGCGTTGATTGCCTTGCACTCGGATAGTAGGGATGTGAGGGGTTTGTGGTCGGTTTCTAATGCAAACTTGGCCCCGAAATGGTATTGGTGCATCTTTTTGACACCGTACATGCACTCGAGCGTCTCCTTCTCAACCATACCATACGCGCGCTCCGCCCGCGAAAGTGACCTGGAGGCATAAGCAATGGGCTGCAATTTACTCGCATCATTGATGTGCTGTAAAACGCACCCGGCCCCGTACGCTGATGCATCACACATAAAGACTAACTTTTTACCTGGGTCAAAAAAGGCTAAAACACTCTTGGAACATAGAAGGTTGCGTACCTTATTGAAGGCGCGTTCTTGGGCGTCCCCCCAAAACCAATCGCACCCCTTTCGGAGTAGCACGTGGAGAGGCTCCAGCAGCGTGCTCAAGTTGTGCATAAAGTTCCCAAAGTAATTGAGTCGCCCGAGAAAGGCGTGCAGTTCCGAGACATTCCGGGGCCTGGGTGCCAGGCGAATCGCTTCGGTTTTGGATTCAGTTGGGCGGATTCCATCAGTGGCAATCCTTCTGCCCAAAAATTCAACCTCAGGCGCGATTTCTTGGATTTCTTAAATCTTAGACCTACCCGATCCAATCGACTTAGTACTTCCTCAAGATTGTGGAGATGAGAGTCGATGTCCCTGCCCGTGATGAATATGTCATCTTGAACACAACCGTCCCCGGGATGGACTTGAGCAGACTCTCCATGTTGTGCTGGAATATAGCAGCTGCCGACCTGATGCCGAATGGGCATCGATTGTACCCAAAAAGGCCTCGATGTGTGTTGATGGTGGTGAGTAGCTTAGACTCTTCGGTCAGTTCTTGCGTCATATACGCAGATGTGAGGTGAAGTTTCGAGAAACGTTTTCTTCCAGCCAACGTGGCAAATTGGTCCTCCGCTCTGGGCAGCGGGTATTGGTCCTGTAGGAAGACTCTGTTTATGGTAGACTTGTAATCCCCACAGATTCGCACGGATCCATCAGGCTTCATGAAGGGTACGATGGGGCTTGCCCAGTCGCTGAATTTCACGGGAGAAATTATGCCTTCCCGCAGAAGCCGGTCCAGTTCATTTTCAATCTTTTCCCTCATCACAAAGCACAGCTCTAGCCTTGTGATGGACCGGTCTGGCATTCTGTGTGATGTAGATTCTAACTTTAGCTCCTTTGAAGGTCCCACGCCTGGCTGAAAGAGATGTTTAAAACGGCTTCGAACTGTTGAGCAGGAGGTCTGTTCCTCTGACGACATGGCGTGAACATCATCCCATTTCCAATTAAGTTCTGCTAGCCAGCTTTTCCCCAACAGGGCTGGGAGATCCCTGGGGACAATCCACAGGGAAAGTCGGTGCACCATCCCTTTGTGTGTGACTGAGAGTATGGTGCTGCCAAGGACTGGGACGATTTCTTTAGTATAGGTCCTTAGTTTGGTGTCGATCTTGTGAGTTTTGGTCTGTTGCTTTTGTGCGGCCTCAGCTGTTCAAATTGTTGAACGCTCATGAGGGATTGACTGGCCCCCCGTGTCCAGTTCCATGTTGACGGGTATCCCGTTGAGTAGAACCCTCATCATAATTGGAGGCGTCTTGGTGTAAGAAGAGTGGACATTGATCGTGTTAATCCGCTGTAGCTCGGTGTCCCGTGCACTGTTCCAACCATCTTCTGGTCCGCTTTCCGACCTTTCCGATTCGTATACCAGCCGAGCTGCTATTTTTCTGCACATGTGAGCCAGATGCCATGTGTAGTTGCAGTTTCTGCAAACGGCATGCTGAAATCAGCACACCCTGATTGAGTGCCTTCCCTCACATCGCCAACACAGACCATTTCCATTGTTTCCGAAGGATGAGCTGCATCTGGCTAATCTCCCTTGAGCTTCTCTCAATCTGTTGTTGATTGCTCGCATTGTAGGTTGATGAGGTGTGATCAGCCGTTCATGTGGCCCTTGATTTTGATGGCTTCTGGTGCCACTGCTGTTGAAGGCTTGCTCTCCTGCCTTTGTCTGTGTGTGGGTTAGTGGTTTGTTTCACAATGTGAACCCCTTGTTCCGATGCCTCGTCGGTTGTTGTACCCAAAGTACAGATCAGCCTCGTTTCCTCTTCGCCTGCCAAGAACATCTGTGCGACTAGTGCTGCTGCCTCGAGAGTCAAGTTCTTAGTCTCTATAAGCTTTCGGAATATGTCTGCGTGGCCTATTCCTTCAATAAAAAAGTCTCTCAGTACTTCTCTCCTTAGTTAATTGGGGAACTCACATGAACTAGCCAGCCTCCGAAGTTCCGCCACGAAGTCGGGTATGCTTTGGCCCACACAGCGTCTGTAGTTGTAGAACCTGTGTCTGGCCATGTGTAGGCTGCTTGCTGGCTTCAGGTGGTCTCTCACCAGTATGCTCAACTCCTCAAACAACTTGCTTGCGGGTTTCTCGGGTGCCAGCAGGTCTTTCATTAAAGAGTATGTTTTCATGCCACAGCTGGTCAAGAGATGGGCTCTTCCCTTGTCTGCATTATCGTCGCCCAGCCAGTCTTTGGTCACAGAGCTTTGATGGGGGCCTTTCTATAAAGTCATCCCAATTGTCTCCAGCATTGTATTTCTCATCTGAGCTGTTGGTAGCCATTCTGTGGATTCTGTGATCCCATAACTCGTTGCCACTGTTAAGTCCTGACTCTAATGTACTGACTAACAGAAGACTCATGCTGAAGTCAAGGTCACTCAGGACCTGCACCTTTAATTCCAGCTCTCCAGTGCTGCACTTGCCTGAGACCTCAGTGGGACAGGTATGGATTCAATTGTGAGCGGGATAGGCGTTTCTGCGGTCGCAACCGAGACTCCAGGATCGTATGTTGCCTCCCTGGTGCAAGGGTCAAGGATGTCTCGGAGCGAGTGCAGGACATTCTAAAAAGGGAAGGAGAACAGCCAGTTGTCGTGGTGCACATTGGTACCAACGACATAGGTAAAAAAAGGGATGAGGTCCGACAAAATGAATTTAAGGAGCTAGGAGCTAAATTAAAAAGTAGGACCTCAAAAGTAGTAATCTCGGGATTGCAACCAGTGCCACGTGCTAGTCAGAGTAGGAATCGCAGGATAGCGCAGATGAATACATGGCTTGAGCAGTGGTGCAGCAGGGAGGGATTCAAATTCCTGGGGCATTGGAACCGGTTCTGGGGGAGGTGGGACCAGTACAAACCGAACGGTCTGCACCTGGGCAGGACCGGAACCAATGTCCTCGGGGGAGTGTTTGCTAGTGCTGTTGGGGAGGAGTTAAACTAATATGGCAGGGGGATGGGAACTAATGCAGGGAGATGGAGGGAAACAAAAAGGAGACAAAAGCAAAAGAGATAAGGAAAAGTGGAGGGCAGAGAAACCCAAGGCAAAGAACAAAAAGGGCCACTGTACAGCAAAATTCTAAAAGGACAAAGGGTGTTAAAAAAACAAGCCTGAAGGCTTTGTGTCTTAATGCAAGGAGTATCCGTAATAAAGTGGATGAATTAACTGTGCAAATAGGTGTTAACAAATATGATGTGATCGGGATTACGGAGACGTGGCTCCAGGATGATCAGTGCTGGGAACTCAACATCCAGGGATATTCAATATTCAGGAAGGATGGAATAAAAGGAAAAGGAGGTGGGGTAGCATTGCTGGTTAAAGAGGAGATTAATGCAATAGTTAGAAAGGATGCTTGGATTAGCTTCGATGATGTGGAATCGATATGAGTAGAGCTGCAGAACACCAAAGGGCAAAAAACGTTAGTGGGAGTTGTGTACAGACCTCCAAACAGTAGTAGTGATGTTGGGGAGGGCATCAAACAAGAAATTAGGGGTGCATGCAATAAAGGTGCAGCAGTTATAATGGGTGACTTTAATATGCACATAGTTTGGGCTAGCCAAACTGGAAGCAATACGGTGGAGGAGGATTTCCTGGAGTGCATAAGGGATGGTCTTCTAGACTAATATGTCGAGGAACCAACTAGGGGGGAGGTCATCTTAGACTGGGTGTTGTGTAATAAGAGCGGATTAATTAGCAATCTCGTTGTGCGAGGCCCCTTGGGGAAGAGTGACCATAATATGGTGGAATTCTACATTAAGATGGAGAATGAAACAGTTAATTCAGAGACCATGGTCCAGAACTTAAAGAAGGGTAACTTTGAAGGTATGAGACGTGAATTGGCTAGGATAGATTGGCGAATGATACTTAAGGGGCTGACAGTGGATGGGCAATGGAAGACAGTTAGAGACCGCATGGATGAGATACAACAATTGTACATTCCTGTCTGGCGTAAAAATAAAAAAGGGAAGGTGGCTCAACCGTGGCTATCAAGGGAAATCAGGGATAGTATTAAAGCCAAGGAAGTGGCATACAAATTGGCCAGAAATAGCAGCGAACCCGTGGACTGGGAGAAATTTAGAACTCAGCAGAGGAGGACAAAGGGTTTGATTAGGGCAGGGAAAATAGAGTATGAGAAGAAGCTTGCAGGGAACATTAAGACGGATTGCAAAAGTTTCTGTAAAGAGAAAAAGGTTGGTAAAGACAAACGTAGGTCCCCTACATTCAGAATCAGGGGAAGTCATAACGGGGAGCAAAGAAATGGCAGACCAATTGAACAAGTACTTTGGTTCGGTATTCACTAAGGAGGACACAAACAACCTTCCGGATATAAAAGGGGTCAGAGGGTCTAGTAAGAAGGAGGAACTGAGGAAAATCCTTATTAGTCGGGAAATTGTGTTGGGGAAATTGATGGGATTGAAGGCCGATAAATCCCCAGGGCCTGATGGACTGCATCCCAGAGTACTTAAGGAGGTGGCCTTGGAAATAGCGGATGCATTGACAGTCTTTTTCCAACATTCCTTTGACTCTGGATCAGTTCCTATCGAGTGGAGGGTAGCTAATGTAACCCCACTTTTTAAAAAAGGAGGGGGAGAGAAAACAGGGAATTATAGACCAGTCAGCCTGACCTCAGTAGTGGGTAAAATGATGGAATCAATTATTAAGGATGTCATAGCAGAGGTGACATGAGAGGTCCAAGTCAGCATGAATTTGTGAAAGGGAAATCAAGCTTGACAAATCTTCTGCAATTTTTTGAGGATGTTTGCAGTGGAGTGGACAAGGGAGAACCAGTTGATGTGGTATATTTGGACTTTCAGAAGGCTTTCGACAAGGTCCCACACAAGAGATTAATGTGCAAAGTTAAAGCACATGGGATTGGGGGTAGTGTGCTGAAATAGATTGAGAACTGGTTGTCAGACAAGAAGCAAAGAGTAGGAGTAAATGGGTACTTTTCAGAATGGCAGGCAGTGACTAGTGGGGTACCGCAAGTTTCTGTGCTGGGGCCCCAGCTGTTTGCACTATACATTAATGATTTAGACGAGGGGATTAAATGTAGTATCTCCAAATTTGTGGATGACACTCAGTTGGGTGGCAGTGTGAGCTGCGAGGAGGATGCTATGAGGCTGCAGAGTGACTTGGATAGGTTAGGTGAGTGGGCAAATGCATGGCAGATGAAGTATAATGTGGATAAATGTGAGGTTATCCACTTTGGTGGTCAAATCAGAGAGACAGACTATTATCTGAATGGTGACAGATTAGGAAAAGGGGAGGTGCAACGAGACCTGGGTGTCATGGTAAATCAGTCATTGAACGTTGGCATGCAGATACAGCAGGCAGTTAAGAAAGCAAATGGCATGTTGGCCTTCATAGCGAGGGGATTTGAGTATAGGGGCAGGGAGGTGTTGCTACAGTTGTACAGGGCCTTGGTGAGGCCACACCTGGAGTATTGTGTACAGTTTTGGTCTCCTAACTTGAGGAAGGACATTCTTGCTATTGAGGGAGTGCAGTGAAGGTTCACCAGACTGATTCCCGGGATAGTGGGACTGATCTATCAAGAAAGACTGGATCAACTGGGCTTGTATTCACTGGAGTTCAGAAGAATGAAAGGGGACCTCATAGAAACGTTTAAAATTCTGACGGGTTTAGACAGGTTAGATGCAGGAAGAATGTTCCCAATGCTGGGGAAGTCCAGAACCAGGGATCACAGTCTAAGGATAAGGGGTAAGCCATTTAGGACCGAGATGAGGAGAAGCTTCTTTACCCAGAGAGTGGTGAACCTGTGGAATTCTTTACCACAGAAGGTTGTTGAGGCCAATTCACTAAATATATTCAAAAGGGAGTTTGATGAAGTCCTGACTACTAGGGGGATCAAGGGGTATGGCGAGAAAGCAGGAAGGGGGTACTGAAGTTGCATGTTCAGCCATGAACTCATTGAATGGCGGTGCAGGCTAGAAGGGCCGAATGTCCTACTCCTACACCTATTTTTCTATGTTTCTATGTTTCTATGGAGTGTCTCCTGCAAGTGCACCACTGATAAGGTATGCTTATTGTTACAGGTCATATCCAGTTACAGTCATGTATAGCATAGTAAGATACAGTTATATACAGTAATGTGAGATATATGACACTGTTAAATCTAAGGAAGAGGCATAAAAATTGGCCAGAAAAAGCAGCAAACCTGAGGACTGGTAGAAATGTAGAATTCAGCAGAGGAGGAATAAGGTTTTAATTGAGAAGGGGAAAATAGAGTACGAGAGGAAGCTTGCTGGGAACATAAAAACTGACTGCAAAAGCTGCTATAGATATGTGAAGAGAAAAAGATTAGTGAAGAAAAACGTAGGTCCCATGCAGTCGGATTCAGGTGAATTTATAATGGGGAACAAAGAAATGCCAGACCAATTGAACAAACACTTTTGTTCTGCCTTCACGAAGGAAGACACGAATAACCTTCCGGAGGTACTAGGGGACCGAGGGTCTAGTGAGAAGGAGGAACTGAAGGATATCCTTATTAGGCTGGAAATTGTGTTCAGGAAATTGATGGGATTGAAGGCTGATAAATCCCCAGGGCCGAATAATCTGCATCCCAGAGTACTTAAGGAAGTGGCCATAGAAATAGTGGATGCATTGGTGATCATTTTCCAACAGTCTATCGACTCTGGATCAGTTCCTATGGACTGGAGGGTAGCTAATGTAACACCACTTTTTAAACAAGGAGGGGGAGAGAAAACAGGGAATTATAGACCAGTCAGCCTGACCTCAGTAGTGGGTAAAATGATGGAATCAATTATTAAGGATGTCATAGCAGAGGTGACATGAGAGGTCCAAGTCAGCATGAATTTGTGAAAGGGAAATCAAGCTTGACAAATCTTCTGCAATTTTTTGAGGATGTTTGCAGTGGAGTGGACAAGGGAGAACCAGTTGATGTGGTATATTTGGACTTTCAGAAGGCTTTCGACAAGGTCCCACACAAGAGATTAATGTGCAAAGTTAAAGCACATGGGATTGGGGGTAGTGTGCTGAAATAGATTGAGAACTGGTTGTCAGACAAGAAGCAAAGAGTAGGAGTAAATGGGTACTTTTCAGAATGGCAGGCAGTGACTAGTGGGGTACCGCAAGTTTCTGTGCTGGGGCCCCAGCTGTTTGCACTATACATTAATGATTTAGACGAGGGGATTAAATGTAGTATCTCCAAATTTGTGGATGACACTCAGTTGGGTGGCAGTGTGAGCTGCGAGGAGGATGCTATGAGGCTGCAGAGTGACTTGGATAGGTTAGGTGAGTGGGCAAATGCATGGCAGATGAAGTATAATGTGGATAAATGTGAGGTTATCCACATTGGTGGTCAAATCAGAGAGACAGACTATTATCTGAATGGTGACAGATTAGGAAAAGGGGAGGTGCAACGAGACCTGGGTGTCATGGTAAATCAGTCATTGAACGTTGGCATGCAGATACAGCAGGCAGTTAAGAAAGCAAATGGCATGTTGGCCTTCATAGCGAGGGGATTTGAGTATAGGGGCAGGGAGGTGTTGCTACAGTTGTACAGGGCCTTGGTGAGGCCACACCTGGAGTATTGTGTACAGTTTTGGTCTCCTAACTTGAGGAAGGACATTCTTGCTATTGAGGGAGTGCAGTGAAGGTTCACCAGACTGATTCCCGGGATAGTGGGACTGATCTATCAAGAAAGACTGGATCAACTGGGCTTGTATTCACTGGAGTTCAGAAGAATGAAAGGGGACCTCATAGAAACGTTTAAAATTCTGACGGGTTTAGACAGGTTAGATGCAGGAAGAATGTTCCCAATGCTGGGGAAGTCCAGAACCAGGGATCACAGTCTAAGGATAAGGGGTAAGCCATTTAGGACCGAGATGAGGAGAAACTTCTTTACCCAGAGAGTGGTGAACCTGTGGAATTCTTTACCACAGAAGGTTGTTGAGGCCAATTCACTAAATATATTCAAAAGGGAGTTTGATGAAGTCCTGACTACTAGGAGGATCAAGGGGTATGGCGAGAAAGCAGGAAGGGGGTACTGAAGTTGCATGTTCAGCCATGAACTCATTGAATGGCGGTGCAGGCTAGAAGGGCCGAATGTCCTACTCCTACACCTATTTTTCTATGTTTCTATGTTTCTATGGAGTGTCTCCTGCAAGTGCACCACTGATAAGGTATGCTTATTGTTACAGGTCATATCCAGTTACAGTCATGTATAGCATAGTAAGATACAGTTATATACAGTAATGTGAGATATATGACACTGTTAAATCTAAGGAAGAGGCATAAAAATTGGCCAGAAAAAGCAGCAAACCTGAGGACTGGTAGAAATGTAGAATTCAGCAGAGGAGGAATAAGGTTTTAATTGAGAAGGGGAAAATAGAGTACGAGAGGAAGCTTGCTGGGAACATAAAAACTGACTGCAAAAGCTGCTATAGATATGTGAAGAGAAAAAGATTAGTGAAGAAAAACGTAGGTCCCATGCAGTCGGATTCAGGTGAATTTATAATGGGGAACAAAGAAATGCCAGACCAATTGAACAAACACTTTTGTTCTGCCTTCACGAAGGAAGACACGAATAACCTTCCGGAGGTACTAGGGGACCGAGGGTCTAGTGAGAAGGAGGAACTGAAGGATATCCTTATTAGGCTGGAAATTGTGTTCAGGAAATTGATGGGATTGAAGGCTGATAAATCCCCAGGGCCGAATAATCTGCATCCCAGAGTACTTAAGGAAGTGGCCATAGAAATAGTGGATGCATTGGTGATCATTTTCCAACAGTCTATCGACTCTGGATCAGTTCCTATGGACTGGAGGGTAGCTAATGTAACACCACTTTTTAAACAAGGAGGGAGAGAGAAAACGCATAATTATAGACCGGTTAGCCTGATATCAGTAGTGGGGATAATGTTGGAATCAATCATTAAGGATGAAATAGCAGCGCATTTGGAAAGCAGTGACAGGATCGGTCCAAGTCAGCATGGATTTGTGAAAGGGAAATCATGCCTGACGAATCTTCTGTTGTTTTTTGAGGATGTAACTAGCAGAGTGGACAAGAGAGAACCAGTGGATGTGTTGTATTTGGACTTTCAAAAGTCTTTTGACAAGGTTCCACACAAGAGATTGGTGTGCAAAATCAAAGTACCTGGTATTGGGGGTAATGTACTGACGTGGATAGAGAACTGGTTGGCAGATAGGAGGCAGAGAGTCGGGATAAATGGGTCCTTTTCAAAATGGCAGGCAGTGACTAGTGGAATGCCACACAGCTCAGTGCTGGGACCCCAGCTATTTACAATATACATTAATGATTTAGATAAAGGAATTGAGTGTAATATCTCCAAGTTTGCAGATGACATGAAACTGGATGGAGGTGTGAGCTGTGAGGATGATGCTAAGCGGCTTCAGGGTGACTTGGACAGGTTAGGTGAGTGGGCAACTGCATGGCAGATGCAGTATAATGTGGATAAATCTGAGGTTATCCACTTTGGAGGCAAAAATGTGAAGGCAGAAGGTTATCTGAATGGTGGCAGATTAGGAAAAGGGGAAGTGCAACAAGACCTGGGTGTCATGGTTCATCAGTCATTGAAAGTTGGCATGCAGGTACAGCAGGCGGTGAAGAAGGCAAATGGTATGTTGGCCTTCATAGCTAGGGGATTTGAGTATAGGAGCAGGGAGGTCTTACTGCAGTTGTACAGGGTCTTGGTGAGACCTCACCTCGAATATTGTGTTCAGTTTTGGTCTCCTAATCCGAGGAAGGACGTTCTTGCTCTTGAGGGAGTGCAGCGAAGGTTCACCAGGCTGATTCCAAGTCTGGCTGGACTGACATATGAGGAGAGACTGGATCAACTGGGCCTTTATACACTGGAGTTTAGAAGGATGAGAGGGGATCTCATTGAAACATATAAGATTCTGACGGGACTGGACAGGTTAGATGCGGGAAGAATGTTCCCGATGTTGGGGATGTCCAGAACCAGGGGACACAGTCTTAGGATAAGGGGTAAGCCATTTAGGACCGAGATGAGGAGAAACTTCTTCACTTAGAGAGTTGTTAACCTGTGGAATTCCCTGCTGCAGAGAATTGTTGATGCCAGTTCATTGGACATATTCAAGAGGGAGTTAGATATGGCCCTTATGGCTAAAGGGATCAAGGGGTATGGAGAGAAAGCGGGAAAGGGATACTGAGGGAATGATCAGCCATGATCTTATTGAATGGTTTTGCAGGCTCGAAGGGCCTAATGGCCTACTCCTGCACCTATTTTCTATGTTTCTATGTTTCTGAAAAATGAAGGAGGGGAAAACAGAGGTCTTAGCAGCTCATCTGGATGTGTTGAGGTTTGAGCGGAACGGCAGGGATGGGGGGGGAGAGAGAGAACTTTGCCACAACTGCCTAAAGAGTCTCCTCCTTCAGTTAGTTTCAGAAACACTGTCTCTAACAGTCTGGGCTGCCAGTCGCTGCTTTAGTGCCAATATCTTGCCAGTAAAGCTGTGAGAATTAATATCCAAAGCAGCAGCAGGTTAGATGACTTGCTTTTATTGTTCAGGAAAATTGCTGTCGGGAAGTGTCACCAGTTCAGGGAAAGGAGGCGATAGGTGACGGTCGTAAATGCTGGAACACTCATTATCACGGTTTTAAAAACCAATCTGTCAGTTCAGCCTTTTGCACTCAACTATGTGAAATCCTTGATAATTCTTGAACTGTGAGTAAGATCAGTTCCTCCTCAGTCATCTGAGTACAGTACCTCAGGCACCTGTTCGGAAAGCAGTGTAGTGAAAAACACGCTCGAGGGGAACACTGAAAATAAACATGATTTTTTGTTGCAATAATTTGTAACTCAGCACACCAGCAAATGGCATTGGTTGGCAGTTAATGAATTCCTGTCGTAAAATTCATGGTCAAAGTATTACTAAATTGAGCATTTATCTTAAAAGATGCAGCCTTTCATTTGGTTGTATTTTTACACTATTGGTGATCAAATTATCATAATGGTAAGATTTCTGCTTTGAGGATTGTGTCCCTACCAGCAGAGAATGATTATAGCAGAAAGCTTATGTCCATAACTGTATCATTATTTTGAGGATGCCACCATACTTATACTCTGGAATTTTATAAAGACTGTGGGCTACCTCCAGATTCCTCCGTTATTTTTTATCCTGCCCCCTTTTCTCTCCAGTTCTGAACTTCCCAGGCCACAAATTTTGGGGGGCAAAGAGAGCAGACTGCTTATAATGTTCTACCTGTGCTGTTCTCGAGATAGCTATCAAGGTTAAACAATCCTTTCTTCCCATGGAAAAAACCCTTGACCTCTGCTCTTTCAGTAACATGGGCGAGATTAGCATTTCTGAGAAGTTGGGGGTGGGGAGAGCAGGAAACAAGAAAAACTCCTTTGCCAAAAAGTACAGTTCATAAGTGAGTCTCTTTACACTCTGCTGCAGTTTGAGCTGCACTTTAACTGTGTGGTAATGGAGGGAAGATGGATGGACACATTCCATTCCATGTTGTGAGAGAGATACAGTTTGGCAATAGATTGATGAAGGAACTGTTCAGCAATGGCATGAACTCAAAGCAAAAAGTTGGGAAGAAGGTTTAACAAACAGGATGCACAGCATACATAACAGCTTTGAACAGAAGTATATCGTCGGTCACTTACTGATTACCACACTATTCCATCACTCATATGACTATGATTCCCAAAGCCTCCAGGCTGTATTGTAAAATCACTACGCTTGTGTAACAAATGATGCAATTTCCCACCTTTTAATACTAATTTTAATGTTATTATCAAGCACTCATAGTTCAGATTTAATATGGACAATTAGTTATCTTTCCTCTAATCTCCACCAATATGCCTCTATCCCCCAATGTCAGAGGAGCACCCTCTACTGGGTTTAAAATGATACTTCAACATTCTTGTGACAAGTCCAAGCAACATTGCTGTTTCTTTGTTATCATTCCTATATTCTACGTAGATCCCGGAAGCAAAGTCAGCAGAGAGGAACCATCTCCGACGAATTTCCCAGCCTTGATGTCAAGTGACTGTCACTAGATGTGGTTTAAGTTTTGATTCCAAATAGATGCACTTCAGAGATGAACAGCTGAGTAATGTGTGCAGCAGATAACTTATCAGTCCAAAGCAGACCCTTTAACCCTGACAGTATGTTCATCATTCTATTGGTTTTTGAAAGAGAAATCTCAGTATATAGACTTTCCTGATGGACTGTTCCAATTACACAGAAACCTACTTAGAGCAGATTTTCTTTACGATATCTATGCTCATTACATTATTACTATAGCTTCTGCATGTGGAAATGTTATAAAAGTTAAAATACTGCAAATACCAATTTTACAGTGAGCATAATAAAAACTCGCACTCCCCAAAGAATCCAGGAGATAAATCAACTCCATTTAATTTACATATCAGATATTCATAGTTAAGATTTTACTGTTACCAACTTTAGCATTATCCGATAGCCATTTACTTTATTTTAACAGTAAAAAATGAGATGTATGGAATAAATGCTCAACAGTTTAAGTACTTCATTCATGACAATGATAGCATGGTTTAACATTTAGTCAGTTAGTTATGTGAAACACTTGAGTTGACAGTGCTACTTCTGTATAAAATTAGCATGCTTGATGTTGGTTTCAATTATCTCCCGATCTTTGCCATCAAACCCCTCCCAGGACTTCCATTCCTGTACTGCCCAATCTCTCTGATCTTTCCGTACCAATTGGTCATTCTAAAAAGATGGGAGATTCTCTACTCTCCCTTTCACAGTATAAAAATGAATCAAGGAACATTAGGAGACACAACAGTGCCAACATCTCTTGCTTTGCGAAACTAGTCTATTCTTACTCCATGGTGCTGTACCATTGTGTGGCAGAACATTGTAGCAACTCCATCAGCATCTTTTGAAAATGGGCTTGGATATATAATGTAATCATACCATGTAAAATATAGCTTCAATACACATTGAAATAGAAACATTCATTATCTAGATACTGCGAGTCAGCCTACTGTGTTGGCTATTGTGCAAAATACGTTATTGGATGAACTGTGCGACAGATTCCTGAAGGAATGCCATGCATACTGTTAAAAGGTGCTATAACTCTACTATATAAGTTGGACAAGGTGACCAGCAGTTTGATCACAAACTGCATCTTTCAAAGGACCATCATAATGGACAAATCATTCCTATTAAGCAGTTGAAGTTAAATAATTGCTCGGTTTAAGGAGAGCAGCCAAATTCCTTTTGCGAAATTAAACATTTCTATAGCTCTTTTAAATGTGGATAAATTAAGCATGTGCTTCTGTTGAAATATATTATTTAAAGTGACTGAATATAATTAGGTTTTGGTGGTGTCTATTATTTAATTAGCCTACTTTGTTCTCAGTTTTACCCTCCACTTAGTGTTAGATTAACAACTTTTAGTCTATTAAACCAGCATTTATTCAATCTGGGTTAGTGTAACATATCTTCTGTACTTTATGTTGTCGACAGCAGTTCTTTTAATGGTAAATTCATCAATTCCATTACCAACACCAGTACTATCACCAGTGTTCCCTTCATTTGTGATTTCCTACTGGGAGTGCAGGATCAATGAATTTGCCCTTTTGCTTAAAAAAAATCCAGCATTAAAACGGCAAGGTTGATGCTGTATAAACATACCTCATCTAAGTATGGATCTCAGCAAAGTGCTCTAAATTACCAACACATTTGCACTGCACAAGTTCTGTAGGCATAATACACATATCGTGTATTATCCTAATCCAAACATCAAGTCCATTTATTATGCATTTTCAGATTTCAAATCCATCTAACGGAGAGGTGAGATGTTTAGAACAGTTCTTCCAAAGGATGCTCACATAATGCTATTAATAATGTTCAGCTAATGTTCAGCATTATGGGGTTGAAATTAGTCAATGCTATTAGCACAAATGATCTGATAGCAAATTAGCAATCAGTTTTACACCACAACATTTAATGGGAATGAATGCCAAGCACGAAATAAAATAAGCCAATTCACTATCGGCCCATCTTGCTGATACCGGCATTGACAACTTTCACCCCTATGATTCGCGTCACTATTCATGTCAGTGTTATCTGTGGCTCAATGGTAGCACATGTGCCTCTGAATCAGAAGGTTGTGGGTTCAAATCCCACTCCAGGGACTTGAGCACATAAATCTCGGCTGACATTCCAGTGTAGTGCTGAGGGACAGCTGCAGTGTTGGAGGTGTCATCTTTCAGATGAGACATTAAACCAAATCCCCATCTGCCCTTTCAGGTGGATGTAAAAGATCTCATGGTATAATTTCAAAGAAGAGCAGGGGAGGTATCCTGGCCAATATTTTATCTCTCAATCAACATAACAAAAACAGATTGGGCTAGAAATAGCGCCCGTTTTTTTGTCGATATTTTGCCTTTTTTGACATTAAAAGGTGCTCTCCTAAATTAGTCAAAATTGTGCGCAGGCGGTTTTGAAATACCACTGAAAAGCGGACCGCCGTCTTGCAATGCCAAAAACCGCGATACCGTTTTAAATTGGCTGTTCGGCGCACCCGTATTCTGCACGGAAAAACCCACCAGGTAACAAGCTGCGTTGCAGCTCCAGAAACAGCAGTAAGTATGAAGACCTGCAAAAAAGATAAGTTAAAGTTTTTATTTTTTAATTCTTTTGCAGTGATTAATTAGTTAAGGGTCTTGTAAATGTTTTGTGATGTTTGATTTTTTTTGTTTTTTGCTTTTTTTTGTGTGTGTTTTCCTCCCTCCCAGGACCTGTCTTTTTAGCAGTAATCGGCCTCGGACTAAAGTTGGCGAGGACGGCAGTTTCCATGGCAAATCCTCGTGCAATGTCAATGTTTATTGTCGGGCGCATTTTGTTGCCAATTTTAGCCCTTTAAGAAACAGCAGTATTTGTAACAGTATTTTTGTACAAAAATGCTGAAAAAATATGGCTATTGCCAAAAGTTCAATTTCTAGCCCAAAATCTGGTCACTATCATGTTGCTGTATGTGGGAGCTTGCTATGCACAAATTGGCTGCCGCGTTTCACACATCCCAATAGTGATTACACTCCATAAGTACTTAATTGGTTGTAAAGTGCTTTGAGACATCCAGTGGTCGCAAAAGGCGCTATTTGGAATACAAGTCTTTCTTTCTTTCCAATGTGATTGCAGAATGTGTCATACCATCCAGGGCATCCCTCCCCCAACACTATGGCTTAAAATCAGTCTCCTAAGAACATAGTTATCTCACAAGAACACAAGAAATAGGAGCAGGAGTAGGCCATTTGACCCCTCAAGCCTGCTCCGCCATTTAATACGATCATGGTTGATCTGATCATGGACTCAGCTCCACTTCCCTGCCCGTTCCCCATAATCCTTTATTCCCTTATCGTTCAAAACTCTGTCTATCTCCACCTCAAATATATTCAATGACCCAGCCTCCACAGCTCTCTGTAATTCTTCTAATATGTGCATTTACAATCTGTGTTGCTATTCTTCAAGTAGCATACCACACAAATATATGCTCTTCATGTTCACAGGTGTTTGTGACTGGAAGAAAGAGATTTTTGCATTTCCCATACTTCTAATTCCTGTCACTACTCAGAGAAATATGGCAAAATGGTAGTAACAAACACTTAAGTTGAATCAAAATTCAGGTTTGGATGCAGACATCAAAATTTCAAAGCCTTTCAGACAATCAAAAACAAAATTTAGGTCAGCAGGGATTTAGGGAAATTCCCATGGTGGTTGCCACTGCATGTCATGAATACATACATCTATGAAGCTAGTATTAGAAACAATTAACTTAATCTGTCCCCACACCCCCCAGCCAGGAAAATGTGCAGCAAGGACTAACTAATGAGACTATAGATGCCACAGATGCCATTGTCATGACATTTTACGTAATATTTTATGAATTCGCTTTTTGCGAACAGTTGCTTGCCGCAAGTGCTTACCGCCACCATTGCGCTAACAGGGGTGACAGAAGACTGAACATCCAGCTATGTCTCTTATTGAAAGAACAGGCACTTCTGAATCCAATTAGCCCAAATGGAGTAGAAACATAAAATGACTCCATCTAGTTTTCAATTATTTTACGTTTCAAATTTTGGTTCTGAGATCATTCCAACAAAACTAAGTGGCATTTCATGCTGACTCTGAGGAAAGTTTGAACCTGTAGAACCTATGTGAACCAGAAAGGCTACTGCTAAAACGAAGTTTCATCTACAATCTTTAAGAGAAAAAATATTGTTATCTGTCTTGATTTAATGCCAACTCCTCAAAATGATTTAATTGTGCATTGTAACCGCTCTTCTTTACAGAAATCAAAATATTGCATCAACTAATGTTCAATTATAATAAGTCCATCCTCTCCCCCCCATGACATTGTGGGATTAGGCAGTGATTAACTGATGCATACAGATCACGGAAGGTCCTGTGTTCAATTCTTGTGTTTGCTGATCGCAATCACGGCACAAAAATTGGTCTTACATCCTTGGATTAGGAAGGGAAAATTGGCCCCTGCTGGAAATGTATGCAAGTATACACTGGACGGGGAGAAGCAAAAACTCACCTAGTGGTCATTTGGACAAGATGCCAGAGTAAGCCTGGCACCTGTGGAAGTGCATCTCCAGGAAGAAATTAAATTCTTCCAGTCAGGAGAAAAATTGTGATAGAAAACTGGTGAAGAAAAAAAATTGCAGAAAATAACCTGTCTTATCTGATAGTCAGGTAAACATAAGCTACTTTAATTACAAGAAAGCATCTGAACTTTTGATTCCTAGAAGGCTATCAAACATAGCTAACTACAGCAATGGAATAATAAAGACTAATGGTAGAAATTTAACAAGGATGAAGAATACTGGCTTGAATATCAATAGAAAATATTCATGTTGAAGTTCAAGAACATCTGGTCACCCTAATAAAATAGAGAGATACTAATGTGTGTATATCACATTTTCTGTAAATTTTTCTTTCCTATTGCTGATACAGGCAATTTGTATGTTCAATTTGAATAAAATACGCCAGTATTAGCTCAAATTGTACAATATCCATGTCTTGCTATCTTGCTTTGCTTTAGCTGGAATACAGTAAGAGAAATAAATATTGCAATACCTGTGTGGTATGAAAGGAGAAGTCACAGCTTGGTAGTATGGCAGCCAAAAACTAATGCGATTTCTGAAAAACAAAATTGAGGATTTTTTTCCATCAATCTTCACTCTTTGACATTTAGATAATGTTGCTCGAAATAATTTGGGTAATTAAAAATGTTGGTAATAATCACATTAAAAAATCTGACAATAGTTGCTCAAATCTCTTTACAGGAGCATCTGGGAGGGTGCTGAGCACCTCGGATCTCATCGTCGAGGGCGTGCAGAAACCAAACGCAGACAGTGGAAGGAGCGTGCGGCAAACCAGACTCCCCACCTACCCTTTCCTTCAGCGACTGGCTGTCCCACCTGTGACAGAGACTGTAATTCCCGTATTGGACTGTACAGTTCCTGAGAACTCACTTTTAGAGTGGAAGCAAGTCTTCCTCGATTTCAAGGGACTGCCGATGATGATGACAGTATAATCATAATTGTTGTACATGTTCAACTAAATAATGCATCCATTAATAATTATCCTTCAGTAAATTCTTAATACTCTTATTTTTGGCTGTAAATTTCTTCCACCATCTCACCACTTCATGCAATATTGGGAGTATTAGAGTCAGAAACTTATCCCTTCACGTTGGATTTGTTTGTGCTTTTGTCAGGCATCATAACCTTGGAATCGAGAATGACCAGAGTGTTTCCAAGTGGCTACATGGATCATAATGATTAACATGCTATATGGATGTGTTCACATCATTGTTACGTTAAAATGTAACTTGAAAAATGTTTTAGCTTTTCATTTATTTCCTGTTTCATTCTGTCTTATTCATTTCTAATTCCCAGGTTACTTATTCAAAACCTCCCACTGCAGAGATTTAGACCAATTTTAAGTCAGCAGCTGCCCTGTATGGAAGTTATACAAAATGTCATTCACAGTAGGTTCCCTCACTGATTTGAAACATACTGCTGGATCAGGTGATTATTTCTGGATGCCATCTGATACATTCTTAACCCTTACGGGAATTCAGGAATCACAACTGTCAGAAAACTCACTTCGACCAAGTTTTTCCTTTCAGCACACCATCTGCTCCTTACTGGGTTTAAGACTAATAATAGCACATTTCACCACCGTAATATCTTTTGAAAAGTAGGTATTTGCAAATTAAAAGTTGCACCTTCATAGTATCAATTTTTCTGACGAATGAAATTGATCACCAATCCTGGCAAACTCCAATGTTTATGCTATGGGAGTTGTATGTGATCTAATCCCGTGAAGTTACCCTTTCAATTAAAATACCGTAGAAAACATTTGTAAATGCATTCAATATTTTCTGTGATAGCATATCACAAAATTAATTTATTAAGAAAGCACAATGTCATTTAATGTGTTCATAAATATGTAAGGACATTAGGGAATAATTAATCAACTCAATCTCATCTTCTACCAATTATCAATTATGTAAATATGTATGCTCATTTTGATCACTTATTTTCTGTTAATAAAAGGAAGTCACCAGCAATTGCCAAACAGAAAGGAATACAGAATAAAGTTGTACAGAAAATGTATGATAAGGTACTGCAACAATATACAGTGAAAATCTGAAAAGAATATATAATCAGGATGTCCAACACAGATTGAGATCAGATAAGACTTTTTTAATCCAGGATACTAAATAATTTATAATACGAATATATGATTATTTTAGGGTTTAGTTGTATAAACAATCTTGAGAATGCCAACCTCAATCTAATCACATTATTATATCTCAAATCATATTACAAAGATCTCTTTTTACACCTGGTCTTGTCTTAAAGTGAGAGAAAACTTTCACTTTTCGAATACATATTATGATATCACATCCAATGAAGTAATCATACCATATTTTAACATGATAAGAAAATTCCTTGCATTAACAAAAATCTTTGAGTATTTTTTTTTGTTCTGGGATGTGGGCGTCACTGGCTAAGCCACCATTTATTATCCATCCCTAATTGCCTTTGGTGGTGAGCTGCCTTCTTCAACAGCTGCAGTCCTTGTGGTGAACGTACTCCCACAGTGCTGTCAGGGAGGGAGTTTCAGGATTTTGACCCAGCAACGATGAAGGAACGGCAATATATTTCCAAGTCAGGATCATGTGTAACTTGGAGGGGTCGCGGGTTTAGGAGGTGCTGCTGAAGAAGCCTTGGTGAGTTGCTGTGGTGCATCTTGTAGATGGTACACCCTGCAGCCATGGTGCGCCTGTGATGGAGGGAGTGTATGTTGAAGGAGGTGAATAGGGTGCCAATCAAGCAGGCTGCTTTGTCCTGGATGGTGTCAAACTTATTCAGTGTTGCTGGAGCTGCACTCATCCAGGCAAGTGGAGAGTATTCCATCACACTCCAGACTTGTGCCTTGTAGATTGTGGAAAGGCTTTGGCGAGTCAGGAAGTGAGACACTCACCACAGAATACCCAGCCTCTGACCTGGTCTTGTAGCCACATTATTTATGTGGCTGGTCCAGTTACGTTTATGATCAATGGTGACCCCCCAGGATGTTGATGGTGGGGGAATTGGTGATGATAATGCCGTTGAATGTCAAGGGGAGGTGGTTAGACACTCACTTGTTGGAGATGGTCATTGCCTGGCACTTGTGTGGCGTGAATGTTACTTGCCACTTATCAGCCCAAGCTTGAATGTCATCCAGGTCTTGCTGCAGGCTAGCATGGACTGCTTCATTTTCCAAGGAATTTCAAATGGAATTGAACACTCTGAAATCATCAGCAAACACTCCCACTTCTGACCTTTTGATGGAGTGAAGGTCATTGATGAAGCAACTGAAGATGGTAGGGCCTAGGACACTGCCCTGAGGAACTCCTGCAGTGATGTCCTGGGGCTGGGATCATTGACCTCCAACAACCACAACCATCTTCCTTTGTGCTAGGTATGATTCAAGCCAGTGGAGTGTTTTCCCCCTTATTCCCATTGACTTCAATTTTACTCGGACTCCTTGCTGCCACTCTCAGTCAAGTGCTGCCTGGAGGCCAGGGGCAATCACTCTCGCCTCACCTCTGGAATTCAACTCTTTTGTCCATGTTTGGACCAATGCTGTAATGAGGTCTTGAGCCAAGTGGTTCTGGAGGAACCCAAACTGAGCATCGATGAGCAAATTATTGGTGAGTAAGTGATGCTTGAAAGCACTGTTGATGACACCTTCCATCACTTTGCTGATGATTGAGAATAGACTGATGGGACAGTAATTGATTGTATTGGATTTGTCCTGTTTTTTGTGGACAGTTTTGTACATTGTTGGGTAGATGCCAATGTTGTAACTGTACTGGAACAGCTTGGCTAGAGGCATGGCTAGTTCTGGAGCACAAGTCTTCAGCACGACAGCCGGGATAATGTCGGAGCCCATCGTCTTTGCTGTATCTAGTGCGCTCAGCCGCTTCTTAATATTACATGGAGCAAATCGAATTGGCTGAAGAATGGCTTCTGTGATGGTGGGGACCTCAGGGGGAGGCCAATATGTATCATCCACTCGGAACCTCTTGGTTGAAGATGGTTGCAATTGCTTCAGCTTTGTCTTTTGCACTTGCGTGCTGGGCTCCGACATCATTGAGGATGGGGATATTTATGGAGGCTCCTCCTCCCGTTAGTTGTTTAATTGTCCACCCCCATTCATGACTGGATGTGGCAGGACTGCAGAGCTTTGATCTGATCCATTGATTGTGGGATTGCTTAGCTCTGTTCTTAGTATGTTGCTTCTACTGCTTAGCATGTATATAGTCCTGTGTTGCAGCTTCCCCAGGTTGGTACCTCATTTTTAGGTACACCTGGTGCTGCTCCTGACATGCTCTTCTACACTCCTCATTGAACCAGGATTGGTCCCTTGGCTTGATGGTAATGGTAGAGTGACAGATATGCCGTGCCATGAGGAGACCATGAGGTTACAGATTGTGGTGGAATACAATTCTGCTGCTGTATGGGCAATACTGGTAAGATTGCATTTACTGCCCAACCCTCGTCACTCCGAGAAGGGGGAGAGGGCTTTATCATTGAATGGCTACAGTTCTTGTGCTATTCATCATCATCATAGTCGGTCCTCGGAATCGAGGAAGACTTGTTTCCACTCTAAAAATGAGTCCTTAGATGACTGAACAGTCCAATATGAGAACCACAGTCCCTGTCACAGGTGGGACAGAGAGTCATTGAGAGAGAGGGTAGGTGGGACTGGTTTGCAACATGCTCTTTCCGCTGCCTGCGCTTGATTTCTGCATGCTCTCGGTGATGAGACTCAAGGTGCTCGGCGCCCTCCTGGATGCACTTCCTCCACTTAGGGCGGTCTATGGCCAGGGATTCCCAGGTGTCAGTGGGGATGTTGCTCTTTCTGAGTGAGGCTTTGAGGGTGCCCTTGTAATATTTCCTCTGCCCACCTTTGGCTCATTTGCCATGAAGGAGTTCCAAGTAGAGCGCTTGATTTGGGTGTCTCGTGTCTGGCATGCGAACAATGTGGCTTGCCCAGCAGATTGGCACAATTGTGTTCGGTAGAAATTTACAGGATTTTCACAAAATGAAGGAATGGCGGTATGTGTCCAAGTCAGGATAGTGTGTAACTTGGAGGTGATCATATTCCTGTGATATTGCTGCTCTTTTCTTATTTGTTAGTGCAGGCCGTAGGACTGGGATAGGCTGTCAAAGTAAGCTTCGTGACTTGCTGCGGTAGGTACTACCCTGTATCACAGCGTAGCACTAGTGGAGGGGTGGATATTGAGACCAGTAGCAGGAGCGCCAATCAAGTGGATTGCTCTATCCTGGATAGGGTGAGCTTCTTGAATGTTGTGACTGCACCCATCTAGGTGAATGGCGAGCACTCCAACTCCTTCCTGCCTTGAGCCTTGCAGATGATAGAGAGGATTTGTGGGATAAGGAAGTGAGCCACTCGTCCCACCCAGCCATTCTAACCATGTGGCTCACCCAGTTTCATTTCTGGTCAAAGGTGACTTTCAAGACATTGATGGTGAGGGACTTCATGTTGGTGTTGCCACTGAAGGTGGTTGGGCTTCTTGTTGGAAATAATAATTGTCTGGATGATCGGGAAGAGATTTCTGGTTTAGATTTGTCCTGCTATTTGTGGCTTGGATAGATGTAAGCAATTTTTCACATTGTCGAATAAATGCCCATTCCACAGCTTTACTGGAATAGCTTGGTCACAGGGATAACTAGCTCTAGCACTACAACTGGAATATTGCCAGGGCCCATAGCCTTCACTGCATCAAGTGCACTCAGCCTCTTCTTAATGTCAGATGGAGTGAACCGAGTGAATGGTATAATCAACAAACATGGGCATTCAGAGTTCAGCTTCTGATTCAATTTTAATGAACCAAAGCCCATGTCAGATTCAATCTTTGGGAGTTTTGCAATTCAGCTCTCCAAAGCCAAAATATACATCATCAGAAATCCACAGTATTTTGCAGTGGACATCTCAAATTGAACCCAAAGTCTTGCAAGCTCAGTGGCAATAATCTTTTTTCTTTAACTTGGAGGTCTACTCTGCTTTAAGGCAAATTTTTGATAGAATTTGATTTTATGTGAAGTATGGGACTACAATATTGGTTCTGGAGAAATGGAAGAATTGTACCTCAGAATTCTGCCTGTCTTAACTTATTCATTTCAGTGATGTTAACTCCACTCGCACCTCTACAAGAACCCACACAAATCCCCAAATCAACTTGTGCAAGGTTCAAATCATGACTTCTGAACTATTTGGTGAGATTCACTCACAACATACACAAGTGAGATAAACTGAGCCTTTCCTTTTGTGGTGTACTGCAGGCTGTGGTTGCACATTTTGGTTGGGTGAGGGAAGAGAGAGAAGTTGGGAGAAACAAAGCTAAGCAAATGAAGACTGACATGTTCATATTGATGTGTGTATATGAAAATGTACAAGAAACACAACAAAAGAATCTGTGCAAAATGGAAACAAAAAATGGTATAGCATACAGGAAAAGTCTGATTATGAACTGGTAACACTGCCAGCAAGCTTTATTTTTTTAAGAGTTACCCATGTTGCTTGCACAGTGTACACAATGGCTCTGATATATTTTGGATTTGACATGCTTTATATGGTAAATGTATACGACTTCAATATTGGTTCTGGAGAAATGGGCATGATCATGCAGTGAATTTAGAATGGAATCGGTTCTGAGGTAAAATTCTTGCATTTCTTCAGAACCAATATTTCCTATACTTCCCATAAAATGTAATTATATCAAATAAGCGATCACTGTTAACCACAGATATTGTGATGTCCTGTATGTTGCGGAAACACAGCTGAACACAACTAAATAATGCTATTTCTCACTAAACTGCCAATCCAATAGATTGCCCAATCTGCTACTTTCAAAGGTGAGTAGATTTTGTGTCATCTGCTCCGTTACCATTGTTTTTGTCTGGTAGCAGTCTTTTATGTAAATACAATAAAATCTGTCAGAAAATAGAAGGGTAGTGAAGTGAAGAATCCCCAAGGGACAAGAGTGCAACAAGCTCATGTTGAAGCAATACATTTATATTGTATCCTTAATAACATTAGAAAGCCTAGAAAAGAAAAGACCATCCAGCCCATTAAGTACACATACCATGTCCAATTCATTCCATGACTGACTCTAAGCAACTCATTAACTTTCCTGAGATAGTGTCCTGCAAAGTTTCACTCTGAAACAAAATGCCCAATTCAGCAAAAAGCCAAAATAATTTTGCTCTGTTTCTGCAGCTTGTGAGAAAAAGTATTTTCAAAGTGTGTTATAACACATTAATACAGCAGCTTGGCAGAGGGAGGAAAAAGCAATCCAGAAAACATTGGGATAGGTTGGAAAATGATGTATTTTCAAAATGTAAAGCACAGTCTTAAAGATATTTATCTGCCCCAAAGGATTAGATTGTTGTGTGATATATTAACCAGATGAATAATTAAGCTGTTCAGTGAAGTTGCAGACTAATTACTCTCAAAATGGCCACTTCTAGCAAGAAGCATGTTGCTTGAATATCATATTGCAAGTAAAACATTCATCTTGCTATCAAATCCATTTCTTCTTGCAGTTCATGCACAATTTGCAGCATTATGGACTCTCCAAAATGATTTAAGTTGGGAGATGTGACAAACCACAGGTAACACTTGGAGAGAAATCTAAGTGAAATTTCTTCCTGATGCCAGACTGTAAATCCAGCAAACCTTCTCAATATCAGTCTAGAGGATCTTTGTACTGCTGCCCAGATCCTGTGAGTGCAGTCTATGAGCATCACTTTCCAGTATTTAAATTGCATTGCTGCTCTCTCTGTGAAGCAGCATTAAAGTGTGTTCTGATGGATGTGCATCCACTGTGTGGCCATTGTCCAAGTACAATGTCATTGCGTTGTCAAATCAGACCACTAAATATAATGTCACCACGTTAAGACTTGTACATGCTGACATCATGGAGATCGCACATGAATACCACATCCAATTCTGGTCACCAAGTTACGATTAGGTAATTTTATTAAAACATATAAGATTCTGAGGGGACTTGACAAGGTAGATGCAGAGAGGATGTTTCCCCTCGTGGGGGAATGTGGAAATAGGTGGCATAATTTCAGAATAAGGGGTCGCCCATTTAAAACGGAAATGAGGAGGAATTTCTTTTCTCAGAGGGTCGTGAATCTTTGGAATTCTCTAATCCAGAGAGCTGTGGAGGCTGGGTCACAGATTTTTTGAACGATAAGGGAGTCAAGGATTATAGGGAGTGGGCGGGGAAGTGGAGTTGAGGCCAAGATCAGATCAGCCATGATCTGATTGAATGGCGGAAAAGGCTCGAGGGGTCAAATGGCTTACTCCTGCTCCTATTTCTTCTGTACTTATGATTACATTTCTTGAAGACAGTGCAGAGAAGAGCTAAAGGCTGATCCCTTGTGTCAGAGTCTGAGTCATGAGAAAGGATTGGAGAAACTTGTATTTTTCATTCTAGCAAGGAGGAAGTGTCTGATAATGATCTTATAACAGTATATAAGATTGTTATGGGTATAGAAAGGTTTATGCGGCATATACAATCAGTGCATTCAGCTATAAGAAGTTCATAGTGAAATGTTAGGAATAATTTTCTATTGCATAACATATTGCATCTTTTAACAGTACTATAAAATTAAAGCAGAAACAGGCTTCAGTTAGTATTTTTAAGTTGTTATTGTTAAAATAATGAAGATCCTGCAGCACGTGACCAACATGCACTTGGCCTCAATCAGCACAGAAACCTTCATGTAACAGGAGTAAGTACACATTAATTTAACGGGTGAGATTACAATCAGGGTAAACAAAATCATTGAGTCATAGAATGATATAGCACAGGGGGAAGCCAATCATCACATTGTGCCTGTGCCAGCTCTTTGTAAGAGCCATACAATTAGTTCCACTCCCCTGCTCTTTTTTTCAGAGCCCGACAAATGTTTCCCCTCTAAGTATTTATCCAATTCCCTTATGTTATTATTGAATCTGCTTCCACCACCCTTTCAGGCAGTGCATTCCAGTTCATAACACATCACAGTGTAAAAAAAATTCTGCTCTTCTCAACTCTTGCTCTTTTGCCAATTACGTCAAATCTGTTAAATCTAGTGATCGACCCGTCTGCTACTAAAAACAGTTTCTCCTTATTTATTCGTAAATCTCCTCTGCACCCTCTACAAGGCTTTGACATCTTTCCTAAAGTGCGGTGCCCCGAATTGAACGAATACGCCAGCTGAGGGCTAATCAATGATTTGTAAAGGTTGAGTATAACTTCCTTGCGTTTGTACTCTATGCCTCTATTTATAAAGCCAAGGATCCCGCCTGTTTTTTTTAAAGACTTATCTACACATCCTGCCACCTTCAAAGACTTGTGCACAGACAACCCCATCTCTCCCTGTTCCTGCACCCCTTTTCAAGTTCTACCAGTTACTTTATATTGCTTCTCCTCATTTTTCCTACTCTTGCTCAATTCACACTTCCCTGAGTTAAATTTAATTTGCCATGTGTCTGCCCGTTTCACCAATCTGAACAGCGGGAGGATCGAGGGCGTGGCAGTCAGGAGGAGTCAGCAGCTGTAGGAACAAGATGTCAAAAAAAAAATCGAAATCGAAGTGTGACGTCACAGCCAAGCAGATAAGTGATTGGCTGGTGGATTGGTGAGTATTTTTCTTTTTTGTAGGAAACCATTGGCATTGTTGTAAGTAAGAACTGCAAGTGAAGATATATCCTTATTATCTAAGGAGAACCAGTTAATTAAATCGGCTGTTTGCTGAGTAGCGGCTGGGTGTGTTTTGGTAAGGTTTAGAGTTTAGTTCTAGTTGATAGTTGCAAGTGTAACTAGAGGGATGGCAGGGCAACTCAGTCCCGTGGATTGCACAGCCTGTGGCATATGGGAAACCCTGGATGCTTCACGCAGCCGGGACGACCACGTGTGCAGGAGGTGTCTCCAGCTGCACCAACTCGAGCTCAGTGTTTTGCAGCTTGAGCAGCGGCTGGAGTCACCGCAGTGCATCCGCAAGACTGAGAGCTACGTGGATAACACATTTCTAGAGGCGGTCACCCCACAGCTTAAGAGTTTGCAGGCAGATAGGGTTTAGGTGACCCCTGGACAGAAGAGGAGGACTAGGCAGAAGTCCCCTAAGTCCATCTCGCCCTCCAACCAGTACTGTTTTGAAGGCGATGGTGGCTCTGGGGAGTGTAGCCAGAGCCAAGTCCACGGCACCATGGGTGGCTCAGCTTACAGGGTGGGAGGAAGAAGAATGGAAGAGCTATAGTTGTAGGGGATTCCATAGTCAGGGGAGCAGACAGGTGTTTCTGCGGCTGCAGACGTGACTCTAGGATGGTATGTTGCCTCACTGCTGCCAGGGTCAAGGATGTCACTGAGCGGCTGCAGGGCATTCTGGGGGGGAGAGGGTTAACAGCCAGATATCATGGTCCACATCGGTACCTATGACAGAGGTAGGAAGAGAGATGAGGTTCTGCAGGCTGAGTTTTGGGAGCTCGGAGAGAGATTAAAAAGCAGGACCTCAAAGGTAGTAATCTCCCAATTACTCCCAGTGCCACAAGCTAGTGAGCACAGAAATAGAAGGATAGAGCAGATGAATACGTGGCTGAAGAGATGGTGCAGGTGGGAGGGCTTTAGTTTCCTGAGACATTGGGACCGCTTCTGGGGGAGGTGGGACCTGTCCAAACCGGACAGGTAGCATCTCAACAGAGCCGGGACCAATATCCTCACGGGGGGGTTTGCTAGTGCTGTTGGGGAGGGTTTAAACTAGCTTGGCAGGGGGATGGGAACCTGAAAATAGATTCAGTCGGGAGGGGAATAAAGCTGGAATTAGAAAGCAAAAATAAAGAAAGTGAGTTTGAAGGAGAGAGGAAACGAGCAGGAAAAATGGGTGAAAAAACAAATTTAAAGGCACTTTGTCTAAATGCACGTAGCATTTGTAACAAAATAGATGAGTTGATGGCACAATTTGAGACACATGGGTATGATCTGATAGCCATTACAGAGACGTGGTTGCAAGGTGACCAGGACTGGGAATTAAATATTCAGGGGTATTTGACAATCCGGAAGGACAAACGGAAAGGAAAAGGAGGTGGGGTAGCTCTATTGATAAAGGATGGAATCACTGCAATGGTGAGAAATGATATTGGCTCAAAGGATCAGGATGTTGAATCAGTTTGGGTGGAGATAAGAAATAATAAAGGGAAATAGTCATTGGTGGGCATAGTCAATAGGCCCCCTAACAGTAGGAACCTTGTTGGTCGGAACATAAACCAGGAATTAGTGGGGACTTGTAAAAAGGGAACAGCAATAATCATGGGTAATTTTAACCTCCATATTGATTGGACAAATCAAATTGGTCAGGGTAGTCTTGAGGAGAAGTTCATAGAGTGCATAAGGGACGGGTTCCTTGAGCAGTATGTAATTGAACCAACCAGGGGGAAGACTATCTTAGATCAGGTCCTGTGTAATGAGACTGGATTAATAAACAATCTCCCAGTAAAGGATCTGCTTGGAATGAGTGATCATAGCATGATTCAATTTCAAATTCAAGTGAAGGGTGAGAAAGTTGAATCTCTAACCAGCGTACTAAGCTTAAATAAAGGAGATATGAAGGAATGAGGACAGAGTTGGCTAAAGTGGACTGGGAAAATAGATTAAAGTGTAGGACGGTTGATGAGCAGTGGTGCACATTTAAGGAGATATTTCACAACTCTCAAGACAAATATATTCCAGTGAGGAGGAAAGGGTGTAAGAGAAAAGATAGCCATCTGTGGCTAACGAAAGAAATAAAGGACAACATACAAAGTGGCCAAAACGAGTGGGAGAACAGAAGATTGGGAAGCTTTTAAAAGCCAGCAAAGAATGAATAAAAAAATGATTAAGACAGGGAAGAGAGACTATGAAAGTAAATTAGCATAAAATATAAAAACAGATAGCAAGAGTTTCTATAGGTATATAAAAAGGAAAAGTGTGGCTAAAGTAAATGTTGGTCCCTTAGAGGACAAGACCAGGGAATTAGTAATGGGGAACATGGAGATGGCCGAAACTCTGAACAAATATTTTGTATCAGTCTTCATGGTAGAGGACACTAACAATATCCCAACAGTGGATAGTCAAGGGGCTATAGGGGGGGAGGAACTTAACACAATCACAATCACTAAGGAGGTGGTACTCAGTAACATAATGGGACTAAAGGCAGATAAATCCCCTGAACCTGATAGCTTGCATCCTAGGGTCTTAAGAGAAGTAGCGGCAGGGATTGTGGATGCATTGGTTGTAACTTACCAAAATTCCCTGGATTCTGGGGCGATCCCAGCAGATTGGAAAACTGCAAATGTAACACCACTATTTAAAAAATGGAGGCAGACAAAAAGCAGGAAACTATAGATCAATTAGCCTAACATCTGTGGTTGGGAAAATGTTGGAGTCCATTATTAAAGAAGCAGCAGCAGGACATTTGGGAAAGCAAAATTTGGTCAGGCAGAATCAGCATGGATTTATGAAAGGGAAGTCATGTTTGACAAATTTGCTGGACTTCTTTGAAGATGTAACGAACAGGGTGGATGAAGGGGAACCAGTGGATGTGGTGTATTTGGACTTCCAGAAGGCATTTGACAAGGTGCAACATAAAAGGTTACTGTACAAGATAAAAGTTCACGGGGTTGGGGGTAATATATTAGCATAGATAACTATAAGGATTGGCTAACTAACAGAAAACAGA
The DNA here is from genome assembly GCF_044704955.1 of Pristiophorus japonicus. Lineage (NCBI taxonomy): Eukaryota > Metazoa > Chordata > Chondrichthyes > Pristiophoridae > Pristiophorus > Pristiophorus japonicus. Next base: position 141,188,984 of record NC_091990.1, read on the forward strand.
GAGTCGGGATAAATAGTTCATTCTCGGGTTGGCAACCAGTAACTAGTGGGGTGCAGCAGGGATCAGTGCTGGGACCCCAACTACTTACAAGCTATATTATCGACTTGGAAGAAGGGACTGAGTGTAACGTAGCCAAGTTTGCTGACGATATAAAGATGGGAGGAAAAGCAAAGTGTGAGGAGGACACAAAAAATCCGCAAAAGGACATAGACAGGCTAAGTGAGTGGGCAAAAATTTGGCAGATAGAGTATAATGTTGGAAAGTGTGAGGTCATGCACTTTGGCAGAAAAAAATCAAAGAGCAAGTTATTATTTAATGGAGAAAGATTGCAAAGTGCTGCGATACAACGGGACCTGAGGGTACTTGTGCATGAAACACAAAAGGATAGTGTGCAGGTACAGCAAGTGATCAGGAAGGCCAATGGAATCTTGGCCTTTATTGCAAAGGGGATGGAATATAAAAGCAGGGAAGTCTTGTTTCAGCTATACAGGGTATTAGAGAGCCATACCTGGAATACTGTGTGCAGTTTTGGTTTCCATATTTAAGAAAGGATATACTCGCTTTGGAGGCAGTTCAGAGATGGTTCACTTGCTTGATTCCGGAGATGAGGGGTTTGACTTATGAGGAAAGGTTGAGTAGGTTGGGCCTCTACTCATTGGAATTCAGAAAAATGATAGGTGATCTTATCGAAACGTATAAGATTATGAGGTGGCTTGACAAGGTGGATGCAGAGAGGATGTTTCCACTGATGGGGGAGTCTAGAACTAGAGGGCATGATCGTAGAATAAAGGGCCGCCCATTTAAAACTGAGTTGAGGAGAAATTTCTTTTCTCAGAGGGTTGTAAATCTATGAAATTCGCTGCCTCAGTGAGCTGTGGAAGCTGGGACATTGAATAAATTTAAGACAGAAATAGACAGTTTCTTTAACGATAAAGTGATAAGGAGTTATGGAGACTGGGCAGGGAAGTGCAGCTGAGTCCATGATCAGATCAGCCACGATCTTATTGAATGGCGGAGCAGGCTTGAGGGTCCGTATGGCCCACTCCTGCCCCTTTTTCTTATGTTCTTATCTGTCTATGTCCTCCTGAAGTCTGATACTATCTTCCTCACTGTTTATTACATTTCCGAGTTTCATTTCATCTGCAAACTTTGAAATTATGTTCTGTATACCCAAGTCCAGGACATCAATATAGATCAAAAAAAGAGCAGTGTTCCCAACACCAACTCCCAGGGGCCACCACTTCCCTGTAAAATGACCATTCACCACTACTCTCTGTTTTCTGTCTCTTTGCCAATTTCGTATCCACACTGTCACTGTCCCTTCAATCCAAGGTCATCAATTTGGCTAACAAGTTGATTATTTATCAAATAACTTTTCAAAGTCCACATATGCAACTTTAACCACAATACCTTCATTAACCCTTTCCTTTACTTCAATAAAGAATTAGTTGCTAGTTCAGAGTGTCTACATCCAAAACATTAACTTGTCTTTTTTCTTCACAGATGTTGACAGATCTGTTCTGTGTTTTAAGCATTTTCTATAATCATTGGATCCTTGGCTTTTTTTAATGTAACAGCAAATATTCAAAGAAAGAAACCAAAGCTAAGATATTGACCCATTCATCGCAAACAGAGCGTATGGATTGTTAAAATGGTGGTGGGGGGTTGTGCCGTGCTCTTGCCCTCTGTTATTTTAAGCGGACAGAATTCAGGCGTGAGAGAACTGCCCACTCCAGGCAGGCAAGCGACTACGTAATATGTGGAAGCTGTTGTTCGATGATGTTATCGATGGCGCAATCCGATTTTAACTCCAAAAATCGGGAGGCTTGCACAGTGCCAAAGCACCAGTGAACACTGCCCCGGGACTGCAGAGTATCCACAAGCGGCCAATGTAAGTATTTTTGTAAATTTTGGTGAGGATTCCGAGCAGGAGCAGGAGTGCCGCTCCAGACCCTTGAAGGAATCCTTAGGCTCCTCAGCCTGACCTTTTATCTCCGTTCCTGCACTGATATCTGTTAGTAATCCCCAACAAAAACTTATACAGACAGTTCAGCGCTATTTAAATGAGTTCCGAGAGTTAAAATCCCTCAGGCCTCACACTCCAGGAGCCAGGTGGATTGCTAGCCACATTGACTGTGCACCCCGATTCTCACCTCAATGTCCTGAGGCTCAAGACGTAGCGCTCGAGGTCCTCAAACATGTTACAAAATGGAAATCATATGTAATACATAAGCACTTCACAACTTAAGAACATATATACATAATGAAATGATACTCATCTTACAATAGAATTTTTCCTTCAACATCCCCACACTGAGCATAGTCACCTCATACCATCATGCTGGGAGTGAGGAAATGGAAATTATATTTGCACAAAATCTCCTAGCTCCACATATAAAATCAAATTACAAAGATTTTCACATTTTGACAAATCTATAGCGTCATCATCATCATCATAAGCGATCCCTCGTATCGAGGATGACTTGCTTCCACGCCAAAAAGGGATGAGTTCACTGATGTTTCAATGAAGGACCTAATATTCCAGGTCCCGAACTGCCTGTTGAAGGGTGAAAGATGCCTGTGCATGGAATTTTTTAACGTGTGGTGGCCGTTGCACACCAGCCTACAGCAAAAAATCTATAGCTTCACATGCTGATTAGCAGTGACATATAAAAAGATTACTGATATCATACCTAGAAGGACTATCTAGTGGGCAAAATAACTCTGCAATTTGATGTATATAACATCACAGATTAATACTTTCCTTTCACCAAAATACTACTGAGCCAGACAAATAGAAAATCTTTTTTTGTACTCATGGTTTTGCAGAAACTTGGGAGTCTTGTTTTCCTGAATGCTGAAGAATAATGTTGAGTACCTTGATTCCACATGATTTGGCACTGATAGTAACAGAGCTGTGGACCAGTAGGATGGAAATATGTGCAAGATTGCACAAAGTAGTCCAAATTCTGTGGTTCTGAACAATTTTTCATTCTAGTTCTAACTAAACAGGACAGAAAACTTTCATCAGTTGTCTTTCTTTCAACAGCTCGAGGTTAAAGCTCTTCGGGCTGGATTTTCGCTATGTTGCCACCACTTTTCACGCCCCAGGGGGGTGGAGGTTATGACGGTGGAGATGGTTTCTGGGCAGGCGGCCAGCTCCCAGCTTCCCGCCGGGAAATGATTTTCCGGTTTTGCCGAGCAGCACCGCTCGGGAGCGGCGAGCTGGTGTGCGACGCCGCCGGTTTCGACTGTGCGGTGAAATTTGTTGTGTGCTGAACCTATAGCGCGTCCTGTAGCGCGCCAGGCAGTCAGAGCTGTCCCGGTAATGGTGAGTGATGCAATTGGTGAATGTGGTATGTTTGATTGTTTTGTTTAGTTTTATTTTTGTGATGTCGCTTATTGTGGGGTGTTTAAGGCATTGGGAATGTTTGTTGTGCTTTTCAGTGCTATTTTATTTTTGCTACAGAATCCTCTCTTTTGGGCACTCCATGACTGGCTTTTAAGCAATGAATTTTCAGTTGCTCAGCTGGCCTTGCGCCCTAAACATAGAAATATAGAATTTTACGGCGCAGAAGGCGGCCATTTCGGCCTATCATGTCCGCGCCGGCCGTCAAAGAGCCACACGGCCCTCGGTCAGCAGCTCTGAAGGTTACATATAAACCTATGAACAATGAACAATGGCGGACAGGTAAAGAGCATCCGGCCCAACCAGTCCATCTCACACAACTGTGACACCCCACGTATCGCAACATTTTACACTCCAACTCACCCGGAGCCATGCGATCACCTGGGAGAGACAAAAAAAACAGATAAAAACCCAGGCCAATTGGGGAAAAAAATATGGAAAAATCCGACCCATCCAAGCGATTAAAACTAGTCCAGGTGATCACTCTGGCCATATTAGATTCCATGATCTAAAAGATCGCCTCCCTTAGCATTCTGCCCCACATTCAGGGCCCAGCTGATGAATTTTGTTGACTGAGGTGCAAACAGTTCCAGAGCACAAACTTTACCACCCCGCCGCCATTACCGCCCCAAAATGAACGGAACCAAAAATTCAGCCCTTAATCCATCAGGCTGATGAACAAAAGATTATTTGAATGGTTATGTTGTGGTCGCTAATCTATGATTGGCACAGCTTCTCAAAGAAGTCATAAAATGCTGCGTACTTTCCTCCAGTGTTGATATCAAATAAAAATTACTGTGGTAAGAATCCCATTCGCCTTTTGGTCGTAAATACAAATCTGCATGGAGGACCATATTTAAATTACTGTACCATAAAGATTTATGACCAGCCTCCTTGATTTCTTTGAGGAAGTCACAATCCAAGTGGATGGTGGTGGGATGTGGTGTACCTCGACTTGTTGAAAGCTTTTGACAAAAGCTATGGTTGCATTCTCACCTTCAATTCAGAAGGCCATTTGGTCAACCCACACGCCAGAGATTTTAGCTCAAAATCCAGGCCAACACTTCAATGCAGGACTGAGGGAATGCTGCACTGTTGGAGGAGCCATCTTTAAATGAGACATTCTCAGGTGGACATAAAAGATCCCATAACACTAGTCAAAGAAGTTCTTCCAGTGTCGTGGACAATATGTATCCCTCAACTAACACCAAACAACACACTTTCTGGTTATTCATTAATTGCGGTTTGTGGCACCTTGCTATGCACAAATTGGCATGCGGCGCTTTGTACAGTACAACACTTCAAGAGCAATTCACTTACTGTAAAGCAGTTTGGAATGTATGAGGTCACGAGAGGCACTATATAAAGGCAAGCTATTTCTCTCATAGAACCAATAATGGTCGAATATGAGTCAAAGAAAGGAGGTGTCTGAGATCTTATAGAAGTATATAATGTTCAAGGAACATAAAAAGGAAACTCAGAATGTTACTTTAGTTTATATTGCAGAAGTACTTTAATTTATATTACATAAGAACATAAGAATATAAGAAATAGGAGCAGGAATAGGCCATACGGCCCCTCGATCCTGCTCCGCCATTTAATATGATCATGGCTGATCCGATCATGGACTCAGTTCCACTTCCCTGTCCATTCCCCATAACCCCTTATTCCCTTATCGTTTAAGAGACTGTCTATTTCTGTCTTAAATTTATTCACTGTCCTAGCTTCCACATCTCTCTGAGGCAGCGAATTCCACAGATCCACAACCCTCAGAGAAGAAATTTATTCTCATCTCAGTTTTAAATGGGCGGCCCCTTATTCTAAGATTATGCCCTCTAGTTCTAGTCTCCCCTATCAATGGAAACATCCTCCCTGCATCCACTTTGTCAAGACCCTCATAATCTTATACATTTCGATAAGATCACATCTCATTCTTCTGAACTCCATTGAGTAGAGGCTCAACCTACTCAATCTTTCCTCATAAGTCAACCCCCTCATCCCCGGAATCAACCCTAGTGAACCTTCTCTGAAGTATCTCCAAAGCAAGTATATCCTTTCGAAAATATGGGAATCAAAACTGCACGCAGTATTCCAGGTATGGACTCACCAATACCCTTGTATAGCTGTATCAAGACTTCCCTGCTTTTATACTCCATGCCCTTTGCAATAAAGGCCAAGATTCCATTGGCCTTCCTGATCACTTGCTGTACCTGCATACTATCCTTTTGTGTTTCATGCACAAGTACCCCAGGTCCCGCTGAACTGCAGCACTTGGCAATCTTCCTCCATTTAAATAATAACTTTCTCTTTGATTTTCCTGCCAAAGTGCATGACCTCACACTTTCCAACATTATACTCCATCTGCCAAATTTTTGCCTACTCACTTAGCCTGTCTATGTCCTTTTGCAGATTTTTTGTGTTCCCCTCACACAATGCTTTTCCTCCCATCTTTGTATCGTTGGCAAACTTGGCTATTACAGAGGTACAACAAGGAAACACAGGTTCAAATTATTAAATGGTCATTTTAGGACTGATTACAGAAAATTATTTACACAAAGGGGATTTTATTTCTTACTTTAATAGTTTTCATTGTTGCTGACCCACACTGCTCAATATATTTATCAATTTTTATTCTTCAACTAATATGAACAATTCCATTTTATCACCTGTCTTTTATCTGTTTCCCACTGGTTCTGTAGTTTAATTCCACTCCAGCGAGGAGCTTGTCGACTGTGAGGTGGAGCATGGCAACGAGGAAGATTGAGAAGAGGGTTGGGGCGATGATGCAGCCCTGCTTGACCCCCAGTCCGGATGGTCCAGACACGAGACTTCCAAAGCCAGCGCTCGACTCGACTTCATTGCAAACGAGCAAAAGGTGGGCAGCGGAAACATTACAAGGACACCCTCAAAGCCTCCCTGATAAAGTGCAACATCCCCACCGACACTTGGGAGTCCCTGGCCAAAGACTACCCTAAGTGGAGGAAGTGCATCCGGGAGGGCACTGGGCACCTTGAGTCTTGTCGCCCAGAGCATGCAGAAATCAAGCTTAGGCAGCGGAAAGGGCGTGTGGCAAACCAGTCCCATCCACTCCTTCCCTCAACGGCTATCTGTCCCACCTGTGACAGAGACTGTGGTTCTCGTATTGGACTGTACAACCGCCTAAGAACTCATGTTAAGAGTGGAAGCAAGTCTTCCTCAATTCCGAGGGACTGCCTATGATGATGATGATCTGTACCACTATTTTCAACCCTTAGCATATATAAAGATCAAGTGGCTCATTAATGCTTGTTGAAAGTAAGAAGCAAAGATAATCTACACATCACTTTGTTGATCAGATTTGACATCACACAGGACTCATGCTCAAACAAAGATGTTTCAATCCACTATGCTCCACAGTCAGGGCAGCCCACAACACTGGATTCACAATGCAACTTTCGTATCAGTGCGAAGCAGAAATTGCTTTGCACTGATGCCACACTTGCAGTGTAAATGCATCCTTCCCTTCCATAGTGGCAGCTGTTTAGAGGTCAGTACTGAGAGAACAAGCCACCCCCGCTCTTCCCCCGCAGCCCTCCCACTCGCCTCAAGAAATGGTTGGCACTGGCATTGCTTTGATTTCAGGGTTGCTTTTAACAGAGCTCTTGCCATTGAAGAAAGACTTGTATTTATACAGCCGTCTTTCACGACCACCAGACATTCCAAAGCGCTTTACAGTCAATGAAGTACTTTTGTTTGAAGCGTAGTCACTGTGATAAAGTAGGAACTCCAGCAGCTAATTTGAGCACAGCAAGCTCCCACAAACAGCAATGTGAAAACGACCAGGTCATCTGTCTTTAGTGATGTTGATTGAGGCATAAATATTAGCCAGGACACCAGGGTTAACTCCCCCGTTATTCTTCAAAATAATGCCATGGGATCTTTTACATCCACCTAAGAGAGCAGACGTCTCATCCGAAAGATGGCGCCTCCAACAGTGCAGCACTCCCTCAGCACTGCACTGGAGTGTCAGCCTAGATTTTTGTGCTCAAGTCTCTGGAGTGGGACTTGAACCGACAACCTTCTGACTCAGAGGCGAGGGTGTTCTGAACATACCCTAGAAAATAATTAGGTTATTAACCTGATGGAAAACTTCGAGTAACAAACCAAATACTTATAAAAGGAAAAGATAAATTTGTGTGTATGTACTAGTTATGGTAAGTTTTCATCAATACATCATTAACTCATTTTACTTACAAGAATATCTTCATTTAAAGGACTGCTCAGGGTGGGGGTGGGGCGAGGGGCTGTAGATTATAGTCAGAATTATTCAATACATATATCCGGGGATACAAAATATTTTGGTATATTATCAAATTTAAGAATTGGATCTTTACATGGTTCATCTGCCAACTTCTGCTTATGAAACTAAATTGTAGATCCTCTTTGTATCAGTCTCTCGAACGCAAAAGATAATTTTCGCCTGCTGGGCTAATTTGGCTGCATGCAAACAATTGGGATGCAGTTTATATTATCACTGTTGTGTTGCGACGAAGGATAATTCCAGTGTGGTGTCAAGTCAGATTAAAAATGTGCTGAGAGGCTCCATTAGACCCAGTGGCCACGTAATAACCTCAAGCAGAGCATTTAAAATATTCTGAGAAAACAGACGCTCCCGCTTCAAATTTACTGATCGAGAATGTCGGTCTGTGTGCGCATGTAAGCATGATGCAAGGAGCTCTCCTGTGATGGTAGGCCACAATTTGTAGCCTGCAATACAATTACTCTGCTGTCAGCTGCAAACCGCTCACTCAGCTACCAGTCTGAGAGCAGTAGCACAGTGCTTCAAATAAATTCTGCCAGTGAACAGCCACTTAGTGGTTACAAATCATTGTGATCAATAAAGAGAACAATTAATAGCTTCTGCTCACAATTGCTACAAGTAAAACAGCACCGAAGCGGCTACAATCAAAATGAATGAAACCCTGTAGTTCCATCTGCAGTTCCTGTGTCCTGTTTTTTCTGCCACATCAGTGTTACTCTCGTCAGATCAGGATGGAGTTGAACTGAGACCCAACTCTGCAACAGAGAGGTATTGCCACACCAACTGGTTCTTGCAGTTTGAAATGTTGAGAGCGCCAGTGAGCAGAGAGTAAGTTGCTGGCTGTCAATTCAACAGGTCTTGCATTCAACAACGTTCTCTCTGCTGCAGAATTTGGCCTCGGTTGCGGACGTTACTGAGGAACTTTGATACAATATAAAGATGCTATAACATTGTTTATAATCCAATTTCATGAAATTATTAATTTTCGTGTATTTTACTAGTTATTGTTTGTGACAGTGCATATGTCAATAAATTTTTAATAAGTAAGATCATCAGGCTTTTCCAATAAAAATGAATTAACCAGATTTGACTATATATCCATTTAATGTAACAGTATAGAGTATACACTGGTGTGACAGAAAAAAGCACACTCGCCTCTGAATCAGAAGATTGTGGGTTCAAGTCCAGGATTTGAGCACAAAAAAAATCTCAGCTGACACTCCAATGCAGTGCTGAAGGAGTGCTGCACTGTCGGAGTGCCGTCTTTCAGATGAGAGGTTAAATCAAGGTCCCATCTGCCCTCTCAGGTGGATGTAAAAGATCCCATGCCACTATTTCAAAGAAGAGCAGGAGAGCATTATTCCCAGTGTCCTGGCCAATATTTATCCGTCAATCAACATAACAAAAACAGATTATCTGATCATTATTAGATTGCTGTTTGAGGGAGTTTGCTGTGCGCAAATTATCTGCTGCATTTCCCACGTTACAAAAGTGACTACATTCCAAAAGTACTTCATTGGCTGTAAAGTGCTTTGAGACGTCTAGTGGTCGTGAAAGGCGCTAAATAAATGTAAGTCTTCTTTCATGTTAGTGTGTTTACTCCCTTTGCTAATACTAGTTCCACAGACAGACAGGTACAGCTAGCCGTGGTGCCGATTTAAAAGTGGGTCTCCAGTATATAACGACAACTTTACTTCCATACCATTGACACATTGAGAGAAAAAGCCCATTTGTACAGGCTGCTATTAGTTTCCTCTGATGTTATTTCAGAAGGGTGGCATAAGGTTATCAGATGGTGCATGGAGTAAATTACATCACATTATCTTCAGGAACCACGACAGAATCAGGGTTCTTGAGATCAAGCTTGTTGTTGTACTTTGGGCTTTCAAACACTATTTCTCTTTCAACATTTGCAGAAGATTTCCCCATCAAATGCTGCCCATTATGTCGCAGGAGGCAAAGGAGGCAAAGGGTTCATAATTACCTTAATTTGCAGTAACAATGCACACTGAAATTGATGTAAGATTCTCATGTTGCCCTATGAATGTACCTGGAAATATCATACTCAGGACCTGGTACAGACTAAAATTACTGGAATATGTTTTTACAAATTAACCAGTCAGCATTCACAGTTGCCAAAAAGTGAGCATATACTTTCCTCTAAACTTAAAAGTGAATGTCCTCTTCTACCCACATATCCTCATTAACGACACTCACAGCTAGGCAACAATTAGACCCTAAAGTATCTAAGCACACCAGCAGTAGTAATCTGAGCACTTTTAAAGGAGATTCTACAAATCCAAGATCAAAGCATGCTGAATGAGGGAGTCCCCAGAGCGATTCTTTGATAGTTTACTCTCATCCAATTCAACATGAGTGTCAATTCGTGAAGTTTTGATCTGGTCCTCATCTCATCCCACATACAATCACACACACACAAACACACACACACACACACAAACACAATCACACACACACACAAACACAATCACACACACACACACACACACAAACACAATCACACACACACACACACAAACACAATCACACAAACACAATCACACACACACAAACACAATCAAACACAAACACAAACACAAACACAAACACACACACACACACACACACACACACAAACACAAACACAAACACAATCACACACACACAGTAAACGGAATCAAGAACCTTTTTTCAACCACGTGAGATTAATTTTCAGTTCTTCGATATTGATTGCTCACATGCCTGAGAACAGATCTGAAAATACAAAGATTTTTGAATAAGGTTCACAAAGACATGGAATGGAATCCATGGCCGGAATCTTCTGGTGTCCGTCCGGGCGAGATTGGAGGTGGGTCAGGAGGAAAATTTGAAATAACTAGCAGCGGGTCGGGAACCCACGATCATTCCGTCCCTCATGTGCAATTCCCTGGCGTGTGTTTGCCAGCAGGGCAGCGACCTGAATGGCAGGGGCAGCCGAGCTAATTCAGATGATTATTAGGTACTTGTCAGACCCTTAAACGTCTTTCTAACCCTGCCTTTCAAATTTCTCTGGATGACCACAGGAATCATACAGCTCAGGAACCACATCTATGAACATAAGGCAGAAGTTGAATGGCCATTGATCCAGTTGATTAATGCCTGGAGACGATGACATGTTCAACCTTCGTCGTCTCCAGGCCAGGTCCAAGACCACCCCAACCTCTGTCGTCGAGCTACTGTACATGGACGATGCCTGCGAGGCTGAACTCCAGGACATAATCAACGTATTTACTGAGGTATACGAAAGCATGGGCCTCACGCTAAACATCGTAAGACAAAGGTCCTTCACCAGCCTGTCCTCACCGCACAACACTGTCCCCCAGTCATCAAGATCCACGGCGCGGTCCTGGACAACGTGGACCATTTCCCATACCTCGGGAGCTTCCTATCAACAAGAGCAGACTTTGACGATGAGATTCAACACCGCCTCCAGAGCGCCAGTGCAGCCTTCGGCCGCCTGAGGAAAAGAGCGTTTGAAGACCAGGCCCTCAAAACTGCTACCAAGCTCATGGTCTACAGGGCTGTAGTAATAAACGCCCTCCTGTATGGCTCAGAGACATAGACCATGTACAGTAGACACCTCAAGTCATTGGAGAAATACCACCAATGATGCCTCCGCAAGATCCTACAAATCCCTTGGGAGGACAGACGCACCAACATTAGCATCCTCAACCCAGGCCAACATCCCCAGCATTGAAGCACTGACCACACTTGATCAGCTCCGCTGGGCAAGCCACATTGTTCGCATGCCAGACACGTGACTCCGAAAGCAAGCGCTCTACTCGGAACTCCTTCAGGCAAAAGAGCCAATGGTGGGCAGAGGAAACATTACAGGGACACCCTCAAAGCCTCTCTGAAAAAGTGCAACATCCCCACTGACACCTGGGAGTCCCTGGCCAAAGACCACCCTAAATGGAGGAAGTGCATCCGGGAGGGCGCTGAGCACCTCGAGTCTCATCGCCGAGAGCATGCAGAAATCAAGCGCAGGCAGTGGAAAGAGCGTGTGGCAAACCAGTCCCACCCACCCCTTTCTCTCAACAACTATCTGTTCCACCTGTGACAGGGACGGTGGTTCTCGTATTGGACTGTTCAGTCACCTAAGGACTCATTTTAAGAGTGGAAGCAAGTCTTCCTCGATTCTGAGGGACTGTCTATGATGATGATGATGATAATTAGTGCACAGCATGGAAAGCACAATAAATACTCGCACCTGACAGAGTATTAAGGCAGAGTGCTGAATGTTGATGACTGCACTGTCAGCACGAATTTTGCTTTCTAGAGATCTTTTCAGCAATGTTGGGATCCACTGTCACCTCATTGGTACAACCTATCACACCATTGACAGATTGCTTCTATCATTATATGTGACCTGCCATCTATTACATAAGTATGAGTGCTGTTTATGCTGTCTCACCGTGGTATTCATAATCAGACGTCGATGGGCCCCAACACCAGCAGCACCAGGCATACCAGCCGTACCAACTCTCTCACCAAACTGATGCTCCATAGGACAGAGGGCATCAGTGCAGGGCTGTACCGTGCCGGAGGTGATATCCCCCCAAAACACAGGGTATACAGGCAGAGGATGAGCTTCCTCAACATGACGGAGCAGCAGTGCCAAAGGGGGCTCAGGCTATCACACCAGATCATCGCAGACATTTTCAGGTTGCTAGAGCAAGACCTGCAGTCCAGAGGAGTGGGTGAACACGCCTTACCAGTGGCTGTCAAAGTCACCAGCGCCCTCAACTTCTTTGCCTCAGGCTCCTTTCAGGGATCTGCAGCTGACATTTGTGGCATCTCACAGACGACCACCCACAGATGCAACACACAGGTCACCGATGCCCTCTTTGACAGGTCAGCCAATTATATCAACTTTTCCACTGATGAAGCCAGTGTTAGTGAGCGAGCACTTGGCTTTGCCACTCTGGCTGGCTTTAGACAGCTGCAGGGTGTCATCGACTGCACACAGATGGCCATCGGGGCACTCTATCATCACCCAGGAGTCATAAGAAAATAAGAAATAGGATCCTGAGTAGGCCATTCTGCCCCTCAAGCCATTCAATAAAATCATGGCTGATCTTCGACCTCAACTCCACTTTTCTGCACTAGCCGCATATCCCTTGATTCCCGTAATATCCAAAGATCTATCGATCTTGGTCTTGAATATACTCAATGACTGAGCCTCCATAGCCCTCTGGGGTAGGGAATTCCAAAGATTCACCATCCTGTGAGTGAAGAAATTTCTCCTCCTCTCAGTCCTAAATGGTCGACCCCTTATTCTGAGACTGTAGCCCCGAAATTCACGGTCCTGGGAAGGACCATTACTGCCCGTTTGCAACAGCCATTCGTCAAAATTAAAATGGCTGCCGCTTTGGGCTCAACTGGCCGCCCCGACATAGATTCGGCCCGGGAGATCTTGCAGTGGTTTGGCCACCGCCGACTCTTGTGGTGGTGTGGAGCTTGCAGCAGTAGTGACGCGCTACAAGTGCGCACCTCTTCCGCTCCGCCCCCGGACCCATTTTCAGCATGGGAGAAGCTGGCCCTTCAGCTGACGGTGCCCCCGCCAGCTTCTAGGGCCGGTGCAGAGTGGCAGAGATCTCAGAGCCTTGGGAGCGGATAGAGAGAAGGTAGTCAGATCCAAACCTGAAAATGTTCAGCATAGAATCCACACTCAAGGAGAGAGAGGGGGAGAGAGAGAGAGAGTGAAAGAGAGAAGGAGAGAGGGAGAGAGAAAGAGAGAGAGGGAGAGAGACAGGGAGAGATAGACAGGGAGAGAGGGAGAGGGATAGAGAGAGAGGGTGAGAGAGAGAAAGGGTGAAAGAGAGTGAGAGAGGGAGAGAGAGAGAGAGAGCGAGGGTGAGAGAGAGAGAGAGGGAGAGAGGGAGAGAGAAAGAGAAAGAGATCGGGTGAGAGAGAGAAGGAGGGAGAGAGAGGGAAGTGAGCAAAAGAGAAAGGAGAAAGATAGAAGTGAGGAAAGGGAATGAGAAACAGAAAGAGAACATTTGATTGGGAGAGAGAGAAATAGAGAAATAAGAACAGTGAAAGAGAAAAGGGGAAGAAAAACTAGAGAGAGTGAGAGATAAATAGAGATCCCGAGATTCACAGAGAGAAAACTGAAATCTCAATCCAAGGGTTCAGACTGGAAACATCAGTCCAGCTCAGCATTCTGTGCGGAAACAAATGGGAATCTGTTCCAGCTCCTCCGCCTCCAGGCTAGAGCCAAGACTGTCCCATCCTCTGTCATCGAACTACAGTACGCAGACGACACTTCATCAGTGCACACTCGGAGACAAAACTCCAAGCCATCGTCAACACCTGCATCGAGACGTACGAAAGCATGGGCCTTACACTAAACATCCGTAAGACAAAGGTCCTCCACCAACCTGACCCCGGCACACAGCACTGCCCCCCCGGTTATCAAAATCCACGGTGAGGCCATGGACAACGTGGACTATTTTCCATACCTCGGGAGCCTATTGTCAGCAAGGGCAGACATCGATGACGGCATCCAACACCGCCTTCAGTGCGCCAGTGCAGCCTTCGGTCGTCTGAGGGAGAGAGTTATTGAAGACTAGGACCTCAAATCTGACACCAAGTTTATGGTCTACAGGGCAGTCGTGATACCCGCCCTCCTATATGGCTCAGAGACGTGAACTATTTCCAGCAGACACCTCAAAGCACTGGAGAAGTACCACCAACTCTGCCTCCGTAAGATCCTGCAAATGCATTGGGAGGACTGATGCACCAACATACCCAGACGCTCAGGCCATCATACCCAGCGTCGAAGCACTGATCACGCTCGATCAGCTCCGCTGGGCGGGCCACATCATCTGTATGCCTGACACAAGACTCCCAAAAGCAAGCACTTTTCTTGGAGCTTCGACACAGCAAGCAAGTACCATGTGGGCAGAGGAAACTCTTCAAGGACTCCCTCAAAGCCTTCTAGATAAAGTGCAACATCCCCACCAGCACCTGCGAATCCCTGGCCTAAGACCGCCCATAGTGGAGGAAGAGCATCCGGGAGGGCACTGAGCACCTCGAGTCTTGTTTCTGCAGAAACCAAATGCAGGCAGCGGAAGGAGCGTGCGACAACCCAGGCTCCACACCCATCCTTTCCTTCAACCACTGTCTGCCCCACCTGTGACAGAGACTGTAGGTCCCACATTGGACTGTTCAGCCACCTGAGAACTCACTTTTAGAGTGGAAACAAGTCATCCTCAACTTCAAGGGACTGCCTATGATGATCTTACGCGTACCTAACCTGCGACTTTGCCTCAGTGCCTTCCCTGTGGCTGCCTCATGGGTCTGGGAAGGCTGCTGTGTACCCTGTGTGGAAAAATATAGAAAATAGGTGCAGGCCATTTGGCCGTTCAAGCCTGCACCACCATTCAACATGATCTTGGCTGATCATGCAACTTCAGTACCCAGTGGAGAGGCGTGAATCCGGGGTCGACGAGAGGCCTACAAAAGGCCGCGAGAGGCGTCGGGAGGTGCGTGGAGAGATGTGAGACCGGGGTCGGCGAGAGGCTACAAAAGGCCGCGACAGGCGTCGGGACGTGCGTGGAGAGGCGTGAGTCCGGGGTCGGCGAGAGGCTACAAAAGGCCGCGACAGGCGTCGGGACGTGCGTCGGAGAGGCGTGAGTCCGGGGTCGGCGAGAGGCCTACAAAAGGCCAGCCAGTGCAGCTACAGGGAGAGGGCAAAAAAGAAGTAGAAAGAAACAGAAAGGTGACGTCACAGCCAAGGGGGTAAGTGATTGGCTGTTGATTGGTAAGTAGCTTTTCTTTTTTCTCTTCTATAACAGTGAGTAAACTTTAGCATTGTTGTTGCCAATTTAAGTTAATCTAAGGGTTAAGTCATGACAGGGGAGCTCGGTCACGTGTTATGCTCCTCCTGTACCATGTGGGAACTCAGGGACACTTCCGGTGTCCCTGACAACTACGTGTGCGGGAAGTGTATCCACCTTCAGCTCCTGACAGACAGTGTTGCGGAGCTGAGGGTGGATTTACTCTGGAGCATCCACGATGCTGAGAATGACATGAGTAGCACGCGTAGCGAGTTGGTCTTACCGCAGGTGAAGGGTCCACAGCCAGCTAGGGAATGGAAGACCAGCAGGAAGAGCAGTGCAAGGAAGGTAGTGCAGGGGTCCCCTGCGGTCATCCCCCTGCAAAACAGATCCACCGCTTTGGGTACTGTTGAGGAGGATGACTCATCAGGGGAGGGCAGCAGCAGCCAAGTTCATGGCACCGTGGCTGGCTCTGCTGCACAGAAGAGTGGGAAAAAGAGTGGGAGAGCGATAGTGATAGGGGACTCTATTGTAAGGGGAATAGATAGGAGTTTCTGCGGCCGCAACCGAGACTCCAGGATGGTATGTTGCCTCCCTGGTGCAAGGGTCAAGGATGTCTCGGAGTGGCTGCAGAGCATTCTGGAGAGGGAGGGTGAACAGCCAGTTGTCGTGGTACATGTAGGTACCAACGATATAGGTAAGAAGCGGGAAGAGGTCCTACAAGCTGAATTTAGGGAGCGAGGAGTTAAATTAAAAAGTAGGACCTCAAAGGTAGTAATCTCTGGATTGCTACCAGTGCCACGTGCTAATCAGAGTAGAGGGAGCAGGATAGTTAGAATAAATACGTGGCTTGAGCAGTAGTGCAAGAGATAGGGATTCAAATTCCTGGGACATTGGAACCAGTTCTGGGGGAAGTGGTACCTGTACAAAAGGGATGGTCTGCACTTGGGCAGGACTGGAACTGATGTCCTCGGGGTAACATTTGCTAATGCAGTTCAGGAGTGTTTAAACTAATATGGCAGGGGGATGAGAACCTATGCAGCGAGATAGAGCGAAGTAATATGGAGTCAGAAACAGATGGTAGAAAGGTAAAAAGCAATAGTGGAAGGCCGAGTAAACAAAGGCAAGGAACAAAAAGGGCCACACTACATCATAATTCTAAAAGGACAAAGGGTGTTAAAAAAACAAGCCTGAAGGCTTTGTGTCTTAATGCAAGGAGTATCCATAATAAGGTGGGTGAATTAACTGTGCAAATAGATGTTAACGGATATGATGTGATTGGGATTACGGAGACGTGGCTCCAGGATGATCAGGGCTGGGAACTCAACATCCATGGGTATTCAACATTCAGGAAGGATAGAATAAAAGGAAAAGGAGGTGCAGTAGCATTGCTGGTTAAAGAGGAGATTAATACAATAGTTAGGAAGGACATTAGCTTGGATGATGTGGAATCTATATGGGTAGAGCTGCAGAACAACAAAGGGCAAAAAACATTAGTGGGAGACCTCCAAACAGTAGTAGTGATGTTGGGGAGGGCATCAAACAGGAAATTAGGGGTGCATGCAATAAAGGTGCAGCAGCTATCATGGCTGACTTTAATATGCATAGACATTGGGCTAACCAAACTGGAAGCAATACGGTGGAGGAGGATTTCCTGGAGTGCATAAGGGATGGTTTTCTAGACCAATATGTCGAGGAACCAACAAGGGGGGAGGCCATCTTAGACTGGGTGCTGTGTAATGAGAGAGGATTAATTAGTAATCTCGTTGTGCAAGGCCCCTTGGGGAAGAGTGACCATAATATGGTAGAATTCTACATTAGGATGAAGAATGAAACAGTTAATTCAGAGACCATGGTCCAGAACTTAAAGAAGGGTAACTTTGAAGGTATGAGGCGTGAATTGGCTAGGATAGATTGGCGAATGATACTTAAGGGATTGACTGTGGATGGGCAATGGCAGGCATTTAGAGACCGCATGGATGAACTACAACAATTGTACATCCCTGTCTTGTGTAAAAATAAAAAAGGGAAGGTGGCTCAACCGTGGCTATCAAGGGAAATCAGGGATAGTATTAAAGCCAAGGAAGTGGCATACAAATTGGCCAGAAATAGCAGTGAACTCGGGGACTGGGAGAAATTTAGAACTCAGCAGAGGAGGACAAAGGGTTTGATTAGGGCAGGGAAAATAGAGTTCCAGAGGAAGCTTGCAGGGAACATGAAGACGGACTGCAAAAGTTTCTATAGATATGTAAAGAGAAAAAGGTTAGTAAAGACAAACGTAGGTCCCCTGCAGTCAGAATCAGGGGATGTCATAATGGGGGACAAAGAAATGGCAGACCAATTGAACAAGTACTTTGGTTCGGTATTCACTAAGGAGGACACAAAGAACCTTCCGGATATAAAAGGGGTCAGAGGGTCTCGTAAGAAGGAGGAACTGAGGGAAATCCTTATTAGTCGGGAAATTGTGTTGGGGAAATTGATGGGATTGAAGGCCGATAAATCCCCAGGGCCCGATGGACTGCATCCCAGAGTACTTAAGGAAGTGGCCTTGGAAATAGCGGATGCATTGACAGTCATTTTCCAACATTCCATTGACTCTGGATCAGTTCCTATCGAATGGAGGGTAGCCAATGTAACCCCAGTTTTTAAAAAAGGAGGAAGAGAGAAAACAGGGAATTACAGACCGGTCAGCCTGACATCGGTAGTGGGTAAAATGATGGAATCAATTATTAAGGATGTCATAGCAGCGCATTTGGAAAGAGGTGACATGAGGTGTCAAAGTCAGCATGGATTTGTGAAAGGGAAATCATGCTTGACAAATCTTCTGGAATTTTTTGAGGATGTTTCCAGTAGAGTAGACAAGGGAGAACCAGTTGATGTGGTATATTTGGACTTTCAGAAGGCTTTCGACAAGGTCCCACACAAGAGATTAATGTGCAAAGTTAAAACACATGGGATTGGGGGTAGGGTGCTGACATGGATTGAGAACTGGTTGGCAGACAGGAAGCAAAGAGTAGGAGTAAATGGGTACTTTTCAGAATGGCAGGCAGTGACTAGTGGGGTACCGCAAGGTTCTGTGCTGGGGCCCCAGCTGTTTACATTGTACATTAATGATTTGGACAAGTGGATTAAATGTAGTATCTCCAAATTTGCGGATGACACTAAGTTGGGTGGCAGTGTGAGCTGCGAGGAGGATGCTATGAGGCTGCAGAGTGACTTGGATAGGTTAGGTGAGTGGGCAAATGCATGGCAGATGAAGTATAATGTGGATAAATGTGAGGTTATCCATTTTGGTGGTAAAAACAGAGAGACAGACTATTATCTGAATGGTGACAGATTAAGAAAAGGGGAGGTGCAACGAGACCTGGGCGTCATGGTACATCAGTCATTGAAGGTTGGCATGCAGGTACAGCAGGCGGTTAAGAAAGCAAATGGCATGTTGGCCTTCATAGCGAGGGACAGGGAGGTATTGCTACAGTTGTACAGGGCCTTGGTGAGGCCACACCTGGAGTATTGTGTGCAGTTTTGGTCTCCGAACTTGAGGAAGGACATTCTTGCTATTGAGGGAGTGCAGCGAAGGTTCACCAGACTGATTCCCGGGATGGCGGGACTGACATATCAAGAAAGGCTGGATCAACTGGGCTTGTATTCACTGGAGTTCAGAAGAATGAGAGGGGATCTCATCGAAACGTTTAAAATTCTGATGGGTTTAGACAGGTTAGATGCAGGAAGAATGTTCCCAATGTTGGGAAAGTCTAGAACCAGAGGTCAGAGTCAAAGGATAAGGAGTAAGCCATTTAGGACTGAGATGAGGAGAAACTTCTTCACCCAGAGAGTAGTAAACCTGTGGAATTCTCTACCACAGAAAGTTGTTGAGGCCAATTCACTAAATATATTCAAAAAGGAGTTAGATATAGTCCTTACTACTAAGGGGATCAAGGGGTATGGCGAGAAAGCAGGAATGGGGTACTGAGATTGCATGTTCAGCCATGAACTCATTGGATGGCGGTGCAGGCTCGAAGGGCCGAATGGTCTACTCCTGCACCTATTTTCTATGTTTCTATGTTTCGATGTTACCCCACTCCTGCCTTCTCTCCATACCCCCTGATCCCTTTAGCCGTAAGGGCCACATCTAACTCACTTTTGAATATATCCAACGAACTGGACTCAACAAATTTCTGTGGTAGAGAATTCCACAGGTTCACAATTCTCTGGGTGAAAAAGTTTCTCCTCATCTCGGTCCTATATGGCTTACCCCTTATCCTTAGACTGTGTCCCCTGGTTCTGGACTTCCCCAACATCGGGAACATTCTTCCTGCATCTAACCTGTCCAATCCTGTCAGAATTTTATATTTTTCGATGAGATCCCCTCTCATTCTTCTAAATTCCAGTGAATATAAGCCTAGTCAATCCAGTCTTTCTTCATTTGTCAGTCCAGCCATCCCAGACGTCATTCTAGGACACCATCGAGCGGCTCTGGGCCTGGAAGAGCAGGCTGGAGATTGGTCAACACCCTTCTGGGGCCGTTCAGTCTGACTTGGTTCATGCGAGGCCATACGTGGAGGCACTGGCGGAGTGACAGGTCTGGGGCCAGGAATGCTGCGAGCCGGAGGGAAAGCATCATCCGTATCCTAGTCCGAGGAGCTTGAATAACTCAGTTGGGTGCTGTGGCACCACACCGGAAGGTCCCCCCATGGCCCATGGTGGACCCAGCCGCAAAAGCAACACTGAGGTCTCGGGAGGGCATCCAGCTGAGACTGCATGCGAGCAGCCACAGTCTGAAAGCAACCATATATGACAGCACCTAGACGCTCTGTCGACTCTTGCAGAGCCGCGGCCATCCTCTCCAACGCAGCACCAATACGCTCGTTCCCTCGCGGCCTGTGCTGCAATGGCAGTTGCCACATCACCCTAAGGGTGAATTTCCCATGGGAATAATGCCCCAATTAAGTCTGCAAACTTTCAGATTTTAAGGGCCAATAAGACTGGAATACTTTTTTGTGGTCAAAAAGCTGAATTTGAATCCAATGGCCGCCTCAAACTTTGCGGCACTAATCGGAGAAAAATAGCTTTCTGGCTGCACTAAATTTCAACCCCTGTGACCCATAGTTCCAGACGCCCCAGCCAGAGGAAACATCCTCCCTGCATTTACCTTCTTAAGCCCTTTAAGAATTTTGTATGTTTCAATGAGATTACATCTCATTCTTCTAAACTCGAGAGAATATAGGACTAGTCTACTCAATCTCTCCTCATAGGACAATCCCCCCATCTAAGGAATCAGTCTGGTGAAACTTTGTTGCATTCCCTCTATGGCAAGTATATCCTTCCTCAGATAAAGAGACCAAAACTGCACACAATACTCCAGGTACGGTCTCACTAGGACCCTATATAATTGCAGTAAGATGTCTGTACTCTTATACGCAAATCATCGTCATAGGCAGTCCCTCGAAATCGAAGAAGACTTGCTCCCACTCTACAAATGAGTTCTTAGGTGACTGAACAGTCCAAAATGGGAATTACAGTCTCTGTCACAGGTGGGACAGACAGTCGTTGAGGAAAAGGATGGGTGGGATAGGTTTACCGCACACAGCACTACCCCCCAGTCATCAAAATCCACGCGTGGCCCTGGACAATGTGGACAACTTTCCAAACCTTGGGAGCCTCTTATTAACAAGGGCAGACATTGACGACGAGATTCAAGTATACTCAACCCTCTTGTAATATAGGTCAACATACCATTTGCTTTCTTAATTGCTTGCTGTACATGCATGTTAACTTTTAGTGATTCATGTACAAGGACACCCAGCTCCCTCTGAATATCAACCACAAGGATTTCCACTCCCTCAATTTGCATCTCGGCTCCAACCATAGGAAGATCATCATGCATGTGCATGCCTCATTCCCTAAGCAACTGCCATAATTCTTTCATCCTGCGCCAGTCCACCCTCCCTCAGCTCTTCGCTCCTCCAAACAAACTTTCTGGCTGGCTGCTTAGAGACAAGGGCTATCCATTGAAGACACAGCTCATGACAGCCTTGAGGAGGCCAATACTCAGGCCCAGGAGAGATATAATGAAAGCCACATTTTCACCACATAAAGCAGATAATAGGCATGCTGAAAAAGCACATCAGATGCCTTGACAGATCTGGAGGAGTATTTTAGTACACACCAGCCAGGGTCTCCAGGATCGTTGTGGAGTGTTGCGTAGCAGCGAGGATTAGCGTTGCATGAGGAGCAAGACTCTGAGCGCACAGCCTCTTCAGAGGAGGAAGAGCATCAGCTGAAAGATGAGGAGGAACAGCAGGAGAAACCTGAGGTCCTGATCCCACCAGCACCCAAACACATTGCTGCCCGGGAGGCCAAGTATGGCCTCATCATGGCCAGATTTACTAATCTTCAGGATTTACACCCATATGCCTGCCATATTCTGTGCCAGGCTCCCAACACCCCACAGCAACATCGTAAAGCATCCCTACAATTGCCAGGCCATTCCTTTCACACTGCCCACCATTACTGAATGTAACGTTATGTCTCACCATTCATTCCAACTCACTAAGCCACTTCCAAAGTTGCAGTGAGAAATAACCATGACTGGAACATGGTGAAATTAATAATTTTTATCTGAGTAATCACATTATTGGAATCTTCACACAAACAGTTATTAAAACACCAAAATGATTATCATTTGCTTATGTGTCATCTTTCTCTTAAGTGTGCTTCTACGAGGTGCAACCTCTTTGGCTTCAGCAGAGGCAGCCTGCTCACTTCCCTGCTGTGACTGCTTAGACACTTTTGCCAGACATTCTCTGGGTCTTGGAGCCTGTGATTGCCCCACTAAAGTCTGTACCTCCTGCGACTGTGCAGGGGCAGACTCAGCCATCGCGATCCCAGGTGGCATGTGGCCATCCTTTCCGTGGACGAGCCGACAGGGGGAGGCTCGTCCACGGAAGAAGAAATGGGGAAGAAGTGTGAGCCTTTTGAAAAGAGCCCCCACTTTCATGTCCCCTTCATCATCATCCCTCTCATGGAAAGCACCTTGCTGTACAGCATGGGAGCCATGAGGACCCAAGTGTATGTATACATCCCTCCTAGAGAGGAGCTCTATGAGCGTCTGCCATCTATTCTCCATAGATAACCATCTATACATAGATTCCATTTGCTCCTGTGAGTGGCGCATTAGCTGGTGGCCATCCTTTCCATGGAAGAGCCTGAAGTTTGCCATCGTCTGCGACACGGTGGTGTTCCTGCTGGAGAAGGACTCCTCCATTCTCTGCCTATTTGTAGACATTGAGGTCGCAAAACCTGTCAAAGCTTCCTGCATGTCTTTCTGCACCTCCAGGACAGTCCTCTTTTTGGATGGTCCCCCAGGCTCAGTGTCTGCATGTAGCTGAGCAAAGCTGGGTACTTCCTGTGCCCTCCAATGAGGAGTCTCATCTGCTCTCTTGCTCACTTGTGAGATACCAGGTGACAGCAATACTCTACGTCGTGTGGGACCCACCGAGGTGTGTGTATCGTCTCTGGTGCTGGGTGTACTTATGTCTGGTGACGCTGCACCTCAGAGGCTGGAGGGTCCTCTCAGGAGTCGTCTTCTTCTTCCTCCTGGAGAGTGTGGGGGGGGGAAGTGGGGGGCTCTTGCTGGTCCTGTGGGAGAGTAAAGAGATGATTTGGAAATATATCAAGAATGGTTCATATTACCATTATGCACATGATGACATTTCACTGGTTGCTGACATCAGTCCCCATATGAGTGACTGCTGTATGCCACGTGTGAGATTTAATTCTGTCACCAGGTTGCTGAGATGTCCCCCTTTCTCCGTCTCCCACCTCCAGCTGCTCTGCGACTCCTGACACTTTCTACACAACCTCCTCTGCTGTAGTTAAGGTGGCCAATAATGGAGGGCCACCTCCGGTTCTCTCCCTCTCCTTCTTATTGTGGGTTCTCTTCTCCTGTAAGGAGACAAAGAAGAGAAGTTTGAATGAGAATGATGGAATGAGTGTTAGGGATGGATGAGTAACATTTTTAGAAGGTGACTATGAGGGAATGTGGTGCCAATTCCAAGTGGCTTCCTTGTGTATTGTTCGTTGGTATGATTATATTAGGATGAGGGTGTGTGTGAGGGGTGCTTAGTAAGATGGGAATGTGATAATGTAGATCGAGAGAGAGGGTTGGGTGGATGTGCAAGGTATGTTGCTGTGAGTAATGATATGCAGGAGCAGGCTTGGGAAGGCAGAGTGATGGGGATGTGATGAGAGGCACAGCAGGATGAAGTTGAGTATGGCTTTGCACTCACTTTTCCTGATCTAATGAGATCATTGAATTGTTTCCGGCACTGTAGCCAGCTCCTCCTGACAACATTCCTGCTGTTGATCTCCTCTGCTATTTGGAGCCCGGCTCCTTTGGTCTCCTGGGGAGATCTCTTCTGCTCATTGGAAGAGAAGAGGACCGCCCTGTGTGCTCTCATTCCCTCCACAAGCATATGGATGGAGTCATTGGAGAAACTGGCTGCAGCCCTCTGTGCAGTCATGTTTGCAAGTGTTTAGAACCCTCCACTGCTGCAGTATAGTGCCTGCACAATCCTAGATGAATGCAATGTGCCCATGGCTCCTTTAAATATCCCGGCTGAAAACGCGTCATTGATGATGCTATCAGACCCGCACCATTTAACAGGGCTGGGTAACGCGCAGGGTATGCCTTAATAGGCGCCACTAATGGAAAGTCCATCTCAGGAGTGGAGTGGAATGAGCAGCAGAGCCGCGACCCACCACGGCGGCTGCCCGCACCCGATCCGCCCAGGTTCAGAAAATTCTGGCCTATGATTCATGTCTTGTGGTATGAATTTTCCAGAGCTATTCTGCACTTCTCAGTACCTAAGGTTAAAACATCCTATACAGGTCATTTTTGGCCCTCTCCACAAACTCTACTCCCCTCCCACTGACGACATACCCTTACCCAGCCACTGGGGTCTATTTCGACACTTGAGCGGCTGACCGGGGGAACACGCTGGTCAGCCCCCCATTCCTGGGGGCGAAGGAGCCCCTGTGATTTTGAAGCTTTGGCCTCATTTAAATTTGTCTGGCAAGCTGCAGGGCACTAAACAGGTATCCCAACAACTTGAGGATGAACAGCATGCCTCTCTAGGTTTAATTGGAGACCTAACAGAGCCTTTGAGATTCATTAAAATGGGAGTCTCTGGAGATCAGATCATTAAGCTGTGCTGTCAACAATATTATAATTTTTTATCAATGAATTCTTAGAAACTCATTTATATAACTTATGATAAGTGTTTGAGAGTCAATTTAAACAAATTCCAAGCTATTCTTATCATGACATTTTCAAATTGATTGTCACAAAAATGGCAAACTTCAGGGAGACACAAAGAGGATTTGAATTAAACCACAATCTTGCCCATGTTTTTGTCCCTACAGTCTATTTATTTTGCTAATGACAATAAAGGATTAGCCCAACTAACAGAAACGCAGCAACATCTGATTTTAGTCAGATTTGCTGCTATTTAACAACTTATCTCAATTTTAGTTGCTTCTAAAGACACTGGGGGTGAAACTGCCCTGCGCTCCGATTAGGGGCGGTAACTTTCTGGGGCTGGGACATTTAGTGCCCGGCGCAGAAGTCCCACCTTTAACGCGGAATTGCCCTTACCGCCCCTGAAGTCAAGCGGACCGCAATCTCTCGCGCTCCGCTTCCTTTAGGGACGGGTCCTGGGGCTCTACTGGGGCGAAATGTTCAGTGCTACCCGGAAGCAGCACGTAGCGCTAACGCACTTCAATGCCCCTCCCCTTCGATTAAAGGGGAGGGCTGCTGCGCACTCTGTACGGCCTCTGATGGCCTCCACTGGGCCACCAGGGCAGCGTGCAACCAGGCCGGCAGCCGGGCACCCAAGACGGAGTGCCGGGTTGGACAATGGCGGCCTGGACCACGCTAGTGCTGCCATCATCGAGCCAACCCGAGAGTCGGCCAACAAAAAAAAGATGGTGGCCCAGGTCGCTGGCGCCCTTCCCTTCAATCACCGCCCTGAGAGCGGATGTCGGTCAGCTTCACAACCCGTGAGCTGCCATTGATATCTGCTCATGCCAGCCTCGTGACCCGCGGGGCATTAAGGTGTCAGCTCAGGGCGGTGAGGGGTCGCCGCGCACCGCGGTGCTAATGGGGTTATAAAAAGGGGCAATTACTGATCAATGATAGTGAGTTTTACTTCATAATCTTTCGTGACTTTTTACCTTTCTATCTTTAATTCCTCCTTGTTAAATAATTCTGTAACTGATGGTGTACAGTCCAATTTTTGATGTCTCCCTTGAACAATAATCCATGCTTAGAAACTTTTATGACTGATCTGATCTCCGCGCACAGATGAGTAATATAGAGCTTAGACTGTATTTTCTTCACATTCTGACCACACAGTGTTAAGTCGAGTTACCGGGGGGTCCACGTAGCCCATGTCTTGCAAAACAAATAAAAACAATGCAAACAAGACACGTGTGGGTTTTTCAAACAGCATTGTATCTCATAAAAAGTAATGCTACTGAGGCAGTAAGTTTATCTCCATGAGGCTTCACTATATTTCTATTTAATTGGACAGATGTCAAACGTTTGGCCCTTGTTAGTGATCAGATTTATCAAAACGTATAAAAACAAATTCAGCCCCATAAAGCCTATAAAGAGAGTAGCAGCTTTCACATCTTTAGGTCAACCCGAAGAGCTTCACAGCCAATGAATTACTTTTTGAAATGTAGCCACTATTGTTTTGTAGGCAAACCTGGAAGCCAATTTCCACAGGAAATCAAAGAGATAAATGATCAATTAGTCACTTTTGGTGGTGTTGGTTGAGAGGAATAAAACCTGGCCAGGACATGTTGGCTTAGAAATTGGTTTTACGCCAGGCGCCGGCGTGAAGTGTCTGGAAGACGGAGGACCGAGGCTCACTCCAAAGTGGGTCTCAGGCCTCATTTTCATAAATTTGTCGCGCTGCACACGGCAATGGAGCTTTTGGATACATCATGGCAGTTGGGGCCTTTGCAAAACCGGCCGCCTCAGACACCGTGCCGGCAGGAAAAGTGGAGAGGTGGGACAAGAAGGGGTGGGGCATGGGGGGGTTAGAGGTGAACGGGAAGTAGACAAGAGCGAGTCTGCAGCATCCCACAATATCAGTGTGGAGCCAACTCCTGCTCCTGCTCTTCCTTGCTCCAAATTGAGGTAACTTAAAATTAAGAGATTTAGCTGTCCTTCGGTAACCTCCTGCATATACCATATACCATGCGAGCTTCAACGTACACCTGAATAGGCTGACTGGGCTTTAATTTAATGTCTCATCCAAAAGACAGTGGGGCCAAAATTGTCCCCCTCCTTAAGGTCCATTACCGCCTCTGAGAGGCGCTAATGGGGCAGTAAGGCCTTTCCGACCGGGGGCAGGTGGATGGGCCGACCCATCAGAAATTGCCCTAAGCCGGGAACGACGGAAGGGGGTTTCCACCCCGCCCATGGTCCCGCCCCATCGGGCAAGCACCAACCACTTACCGCCCGGTAACAACCCTTTTCCAGCCGGCGAGGGAAATTGCCCCGTGGGAGCAGAACCGACACCACTCGGTGCCCCCAACAACTTTTCCTGGTGGGAAGCTGCCAGTGGCTGGACAATGGCGGCCACGGATTTGGCCGTGCCACCAACAGGCAGTCCGCTACCCCGTCTTGGGTAGCAGGCTGCTGGCTGCAGAGTTGCAGCAGGCCTCCTCTTTTACTAAAGGGGAGGGTCATTGCTATGCATCAGCACGCACCGACGTGCTCAGCGGGGCGCTTGTGACACCGCCCGCCTTCTGCCACGCTCCCGACTCACTTCCACCTGTCAGCCACCCCAAACACCGCCCAGAAAAAGGGAAAACTTCAAAGGTGCCAATTTCACTCTATTCACTGCTCCAAGGTTTGGGGCGGAGAATAATCATTTATTTCGGAAAGTACGCCCCGTTTGGGCCATAGGACAATTTCGGACCCAGCATCTCCAACAATGCTTAGTGCGACACTGGATTATCAACCTGGATTATGAGCTCCAATCGTGATGTCAGCCACAAATCCATGCCTTGAAACATACAAGATTCTGAAGGGGATTGACAAGATAGATGCGAAGAGGATGTTTCCCCTGGTTGGAGTAACAAGGGGGGCACAGTCTCAGGATAAGGGGTAGGCCATTTAAGACACAGATGAGGAGGAATTTCTTCACACAGGGGATTGTGAATCTTTGGAATTCTCTGCCCCAGTGGGCTGTGGATGCTGAGTCTCTGCATATATTCAAGGCTGAGATAGGTAGACTTTTGGGGCTAGATTTTACATTTTTGTGCCTATCGCCCAAAAATGGGTGTTATTTCCGGTGTGGGCGGTAAAAATGAGTTTTCAGATCGCTGGCTTCTCGCCCATTCTCAAAGCACTTAGTCTCCATTTTTGAAATTGGACGTTACCCCGAGCGATATGAAATGGCGGTACCTTTAAATCTCGCTGACCTTCTGCCGTAAAGTGTGGCCTCCTTAGCAATGGCATGGCAACGCTCGAGTCCCATGATTCATGAGGTCAAGGGTCATCATGGTGTGCGCAGAAGAGGAGACAGAGAGAGAGGGAGCTGAGAGGGACTGAAAATGTGTGTGGCTGTGGTGTGTGTTTGTTTGGCTGTTGTGGGAGGCACGAGGGAGATTCACCAGCAGCAAAAAGCTCACTAAGCACCAAGAACATAGTTGGCACCGAGTTTTTGTCCAACAAATAAGATATAACATGGAAGGGATAGTGGAGGCCCTGGAGCTGGTAGCCACGAACACTAGTGGCAGAGGACTCCCAGTGGTCCCAGAGTGCAGCACTGCACCCCAAGGTGCCGCACCCCCATTGCCAACCACACGAGAGCCAGCAGCAACATCTTGCTTCTGGCTCGGAGCACGTTCCCACCTCGGGACCGTCCTCGCCCGCATCTGTCCAAGCAGCAGTTCGGCCATCATTTCTGCCCCCCTCTGCCCCAATGAAGCATCGCCTGAGGAGCTCCTTGGAGTCAGGAGGGGAAGGGGAAGGGTAGAGGGTAGAGGTGGGGAGAAGCGGGGGGCGGGGGGGGCGGTGGAAGGGTTAGTTTTTACAGAAATACTGATGATTTCAGACAAATATTCGGTTTAAATGTTTTAATTTAACAAAACCTTGTTGCGCATTGGCTCAGATAGCTGCACCGTTACACGGTGTTGATTCCTTAACATCAAAGAGTATAATTACACTTAACTTCAATCAACTTAGACTTTAACTGTCACCAAGGTGATGCCCACCATTGATGTATGGCCTGCACACCCAGCAGTGTGTCAGCCTTGTAAGTAACACCAAAGTTCTTTCAGGCAAAGCGCTCATTGATGAGCTCCTGAAGTAAGGCTCTTGCAGCTATCATGCCACCACCGGCCCTTTCATGCGGTCTACAGGGGGGCGGAGGCATTGCTTCAGCATCAACCTGATTGTCTGGCCGGATGTCAGCGTCCACCTCCTCATCCTCCTCTTCCTCTCTCTGGTGAGGTGGACTGTCAGACTCTTCAGGCAATTCTTGTCTCCTCCTGATAGCCAAGTTGTGCAGCATGGATCACACCACCACGAATTGAGCTACCTGCTCAGGATGGTATTGGAGCTCGCCTCCTGAGTGGTCCAGGCATCTAAAGCACTGCTTAAGCACTCCAATGCTTTTCTCCACGATTGCGAGTGGCTCTGTGGCTCTCGTTGTATCGTCTCTCGGCTTTGGTGTGGGTGTCACACGGGGTGGTCATCAGCCTGGTGGCGAGGCCATATCCTTTGTCACCAAGCATCCAGCATTGACCTTGTGGCTGATTGTTAAACAAGTCAGGTACAGTGCTCTCACGCAGGACGTGAGCATCATGGATGCTGCCCGGAAATTTAGCATTCACTGCCATTATAATTTGCTGGTGGTTGACAATGAGTTGGACATTCAGGGAATGGAATCCCTTGCGGTTCTTGAAAACCTCTGCATCCTGAAAAGGTGCCTGTATCATGATGTGCGTACAGTCTATTGCTCCCTGCACCTTGGGAAAGTTTGCAATTCTGGAGAATCCTAGAGCCCTCTCACTCTGTGCTTCCCTGTTCATCGGGAAGCTGATCAAGTTCCTCCTGCATGTGTACAGGGATTCAGTGACCTATCTAATGCAGCAATGTGTGGCATGCTGAGACAGACCACAAATGTCACCAGCTGAGGCCTGAAAAGAACCCGAGGCGTAGAACGACAGTGCCGTGGTGACTTTGACCTCGATGGACAGTGCTGGCAGGCTGCAGATCTCCCCTAATGAGCTGGCATACCTCAGTGATGACCTTTTTATGCAAGCGCAGTCTCCGAAGGCAGGTGTCGACGGGCAAGTCGAGGTAAGACCGCTTGTCACTGTACTTGCGAGGGCTGTAATGTCTGGTCGTCCTCATCAGTCTGGCACGTCTTAGATTGGGCACATAATTTTGCGGAGCGTACCTTCGGCCATCTCGAGTCTGCATCATGTAATTGGTCATCAAGAGAGGGTGAGAAAGGACAGGGCCCATTGCAATAGCTCTCTGTTTTCCACGGATTGGTCACAAACAATGAATGTCCCGACAAAGACACCTGTTAAATTCCAATCGGTCACAGTATGGTCAAGATATTTGTACAGATGTTCACATCAACTTAAACGACCTCCAGAGTACATCCAAACTCCCCCGAGGTTGAAGCAGAGCAGCCTTTTAAAGGATGCGACATGTGATGTCGAACATGGCATCAATAACACTGTGATTAGTTCGGGTTAGTTCCACTTTTTCTAGGCGTTTTTTTGGGGCGAACGATATTGTGGGCGATATGTGTTCGAGGTGGTGAAAGTGATGCTGGGCGATCTCATGGCCGTTAGTTTCGTCAAATGTGATCTTTACAACAAAAAAAAATGGGCGGGCGGTATTATTGAATCGCGACATTAATTCCATGCGGATATCATGGGTGGTGATTTCACTCATTCTGATGATTCCGCCCAAAAAAAGTGGACGGGCAGTATTATTTTTTCCTGGCATTACACACATGGGGAAAGGAGCGCTCGGCAATAATTTCCGAAAAATGCCCATCAGTTTCCATTTTCTGGCTAAATGGGCGATATATGGGCATTATACGTCATTTCAGCGGTAAAATGGACATTAAGTGGGCGTTAAGCATGCATGGAAAATCTAGCCCTTGGAATCTCGGGGAATCAAGGGATATATATGGTGATCGGGCAAGAAAGTGGAGTTGAGGTCGATGATCAGCCATCATCATCATCATCATCATAGGCAGTCCCTCGGAATCGAGGAAGACTTGCTTCCACTCCTAAAGTGAGTTCTTTGATGGCTGAACAGTCCAATAGGAGAGCCACAGACTCTGTCACAGGTGGGACAGATAGTCATTGAGGGAAGGGGTGGGTGGGACTGGTTTGCCACACACTCTTTCCACTACCTGCGCTTGATTTTTGCATGCTCTCGCCGTTGAGACTCGAAGTGCTCAACACCCTCCCGGATGCACTTTCTCCACTTAGGGAGGTCTTTGGCCAGGGACTCCCAGGTGTTCGTGGGGATGTCGCACTTTATCAGGGAGGCTTTGAGGGTGTCCTTGTAACGTTTCCGCTGTCCACCTTTGGCTCGTTTGCCGTGAAGGAGCTCTGCATAGAGCACTTGCTTTGGGAGTCTCGTGTCTGGCATGTGAACTATATGGCTTGCCCAGCGAAGCTGATCGAGTCTGGTCAGTACTTCAATGCTGGGGATGTTAGCCTGAATGAGGACACTGATGTTGGTGCGCCTGTCCTCCCAGGGGATTTGTAGGATCTTGCGGAGACATCGTTGGTGATATATCCCCAGAGACTTGAGGTGTCTTCTGTACAGCGTCCATGCCTTTGAGCCATACAGGAGGATGGGTATTACTACAGCCCTGTAGACCATGAGCTTGGTGGTAGATTTGAGGGCCTGATCTTTGAACACTCTTTTCCTCAGGTGGCTGAAGGCTGCACTGGCGCACTGGAGGTGGTTGGATCTCCGCATCAATTTCTGCTTTTTTTGATACAAGGCTCCCGAGGTATGGGAAGTGGTCCACATTGTCGAGGGCCGCGACGTGGATCTTGATGACTGGAGGGCAGAGCTGTGCGACGAGGACAGGCTTGTGGAGGACCTTTGTCTTATGGATGTTTAGCGTAAGCCCCATGCTTTTGTCTGCCTAAGTAAATACGTCAACTATATCCTGGAGTTCAACCTCAGAATATGTGCAAAGGCAGACGTCATCTGCGTACTGCAGCTCAGCAACAGAGGTTGGGGTGATCTTGGACCTGGCCTGGAGATGACATTAGTTAAACAGCTTCCCACTGGTTCTGTAGTTTAGTTCCACTCCAGTTGGGAGCTTGTTGACTGCGAGGTGGAGCATGGCAGCGAGGAAGATTGAGAAGAGGGTTGGAGTGATGATGCAGCCATGTTTCACCCCGGTCCAGACGTGGATTGGGTCTGTAATGGATTTGTTGGTAAAGATCACGGCCTGCATGTCGTCGTGGAGCAGGCGAAGAATGTTGACAAACTTGTGGGGGCATCCGAAACGGAGGAGGACGCTCCATAGACCCTCGCGGTTGACAGTGTCAAAGGCCTTTGTAAGGTCGAAAAAGGCCATGTATAATGGCTGGCGCTGCTCCCTCCATTTTTCCTGCAGCTGTCACGCTGCAAAGATCATGTCCGTTGTGCCCCGTAGGGAACGAAATCCGCACTGTGACTCCGGGAGGAGCTCTTCAGCCACAGGGAGAAGACGGTTGAGGAGAACTCTAGCGACACCTTTGCCAGTGGCTAATAGTAGGGAGATTCCCTTGTAATTGCCGCAGTCGGACTTGTCCCCTTTTTTAAAGATGGTCACGATCACTGCGTCTGTGAGATCTCCCGACATGTTCTCCTCCCTCCAGATGAGAGAGATGAGATCATGTATCCGCGCCAACAGCGCCTCTCCGCCATACTTTAGCACCTCAGCAGGGATTCAATCCGCTCTCGTAGCCTTGTTGTACTTGAGCAGTTTTATGGCTTTTCCGACCTCATCCAACATTGGGGTTTCACTGAGCATGATCTTATTGAATGGCGAAGCAGGCTCAAGAGGCCGTATGGCCCACTCCTGCTCCAATTTCTTATGTTCTTATGTTCTTCTGACTCAGAGGCAAGAGTGCTACAGGCTGAATCAAGCTGAAATAGGTTGTATGTTCATGAAAATATGGGAGTTTTGACTGCTGTGGGGATTTTGCTCAAATAAATGGGGCCAATAATGCAATGGTCAGCTTCCAGTAATATCAGATGGGGAGGCCTCAGCCCTACCATGTGTCAAACAGAGGCAACCTCTGTGATGCCTGTGCACTGGAGAAGCACCAAGCTCAAATTGTACACAAGCTTCATTCAGACCCCAAATCTCTAGTAATTAAGGTACTCACCCATAATGCAACTCGTGTGTCTGAGTAATGCTCCAGATTCACAGTGCACATTTGGAGTGAGTGCTAAAGGAGCGGCTAAACATTTTTGGCTCTATAGTACTAACCTTCTTTACTCCCTGCTCCTCTGGCATTCAAAGGAAGGGGTCATTATACTCCAGAGCAGATACGATGGCACAAAATATATACTTGATATGCAGCCAAAAGCCTTTCATTTGATGTTCTGATCCCCAACTTGTCATGTATCCTACATGGTTACTGCTTGTACTATTACAAGTTGTGCCACCAGAGGGCACCGCAGTGGGAGACTTGCAGGTTACCTGCACAGGTGTGCCTGTCCTACTATAAAAAGCAGGCCACCTTGTGTGATCCTCACTCTAGAGTTATCAATAAAGGACTAAGGTCACTACAGTTCAAGTACAACACATTGCCTCATGGAGTCATTATCAGAGCATCTAAAGACATAACATTTGGCGACGAGATTACGGACCTTCACACGAAAATGGCTACCCTTGGTACGTTGCAGCAGTTCGCCGATGGTGATGATTGGGACGCCTTTGTGGAGGGGCTCGACCATTTCTTCACAACAAACGACCTGGCAGGCGACAATCTGGCCGCACTGGATGATAAGCACAGAGCTATCCTGCTAACCAGTTGTGGGCCCACTGTCTATGACCTCGTCAGGGACTTGCTGGCACCAGCGAAGACAACGACCAAGACATACAGGGAGCTTATTGCGCTGATCTAAGAGCAACTTAAGTCCAAAGAGAGCATCCTCACAACCAGACACCGGTTTTACACCCATCGACGGCCCAAAGGCCAGGAAATCGCTAAATATGCTGCACAGATGATTCATCCTCAGGACTCAAACCCAGCAAGTACTGTGCACAGCGTGGTGCCTTTTAGAGGCTGTACTGTAGAATGTGAACCTTCTCAGGGGAGAGAGAACAGGCTCCCGAGTCCCTTAACTCAGAGTTTGCCGAGGGGGGCTAATCGAGTAGCTCCATGCTGGCGTTGCGGAGAGAATCACAGGGCTCACCAGTGCCATTGTAAAGACTATATGTGTAAAGGCTGCAGCACAAAGGGCCACCTCCAGTGAGTGTGTAAAAGAAATATGACTCACTGTGTTGATGAAGAGTCTGCAGATGGCCATGAATCCAGTGTGGATTATGAAACGATAGGCAGAGAGGCAGCTCAGCCCCATGATGAGGTATATAGCATGTTTACCTGCACCACTGAGTGTTCCCCGTTGAGGATGGAAGTCAAGATAAATGGCGCTCCAGTCTTCATGGAAGTGGACACAGGGGCGAGCCAGTCATTAATGAATCAAGAAGCCTTTGAGAGGCTATGGGACAATCAAGCTGTACGACCCAAGTTGGTCCTGGTTCAGGCAAAGCTGCGCAGCTACACCGATGAACTTATCCCAGTCATTGGTAGTGCGAATGTAAAGGTACTCCATGATGGCGCGGTGCACAAGTTACCTCTGTGGATTGTTGCAGGTGATAGACCAACGCTATTCGGAAGAAGGTGGATGGAGAAGATCCATTGGAGTTGGGAAGACTTCACCCCTCCAGCAATCAATGTCCTCCGCACTCAGAGGCAAAGCAAGCCCTCACCTGAAGGTGGACCCAGCACCAGAGAGCAGACCAGCACAGCACCCGAGGCACAGACCGCTGAGCACGATTGCGTGGAGAGGATCCAGTTGAGACGACCTGAACGCACCTTCCAGGCTCCAGTGGCAGGACTCTGGAGGAAGAAAATTGGATCCAAAGGTGACTTCCCAGCTTAGGTGGCAGAACCCAGGGAGAAGAGGATCACCGCAGTCGACATCGTGGATGGAGGAAAGATGGCGCCCAAATCATTCGTTGATGCGCTGAAGAAAAAGATGGTGGCGGCCAGACCACGAAGTGCAGCGCTGATGGAGCAACACGTGGTACCAAAAGGAGAAGAGGATTGGGGTAAAGATGGCTTGCAAACCACCACACTTAAAGGGACAGTTCCACATTTACAATCAATGTAAGAGCAACTGTGAGTTAGATGTAAAATGTGTAATTGATGATCAGAGTTGTGTACATGCAATAAGCAAAGAAAAGTCTCAATGTAATAGCAACTGTGAGTTAGATGTAAGATGTGTAATTGATGATTAGCATTGCGTACAAGCAATAAGCAAAGAAAAGATGCACGATTGCGATCGGAGCTACAGGTTATGTACAATGAGTAATGAAACATTGTGCGATGTAGGATTTCAACTGCATTCAGTCAATGCAGCGGGCAGACACCCATCGGGAGCACACAGGTCCAACGAGCTACTCAATGCAGTAGCCTGCGTCCTTGGGACCAGAGTTATGCACCATGGATCTTGGCCACAAGCAGCCAATACACACGAGCTAAAGTGCAAGCGATCTCAGGAGGGCAACGGCACCAGTATCGATACCCTGCCCCTGATCAGCTCCACCTCTCAGACACCCGATGGCACCAACCGCCACAAGCCTGAAAGAGTAAACTTTGCTAAGGCGCAGCCCCCAGTCCCTATCACCACCAAGGCCATACCCGGGAATGAAGGGTCACTTGCAACAGTTCTCCCAAATGGGACCGGGACCGGGACCGGGCCAGGATTCCAAACCAAACAACGCCCAGGCAAGCGAGTCAGCAGTTCCCAGTGCACTGCTAGATGACAGCTCCTCAGAGAGCAGCAGCGACCCAGGGCGCAAAGAAAGGACAGGGAGGTCACAGGCATCTGTGAACCTGCCCGACGCTTGGAGCAACGGCAAAAGACCCGAGAGCAGACAACTTAAGCCAACCGGGTTCCCAATGCCAGCACTGGGCACTGCGCTGCCACCAGACGACCTGGACACCATCCAGCAGTTCTGGCACTAGCTTGTCCTTACGCACCAGAGCTGACACCTGCACCGATTCTGAGTACGTATAAAGAATGTATCTCACTAGTCGAATGTACTTGCCTCATAACTGAACCACAAATGTAATGATGTTAATGCAAATTTTTTTTTCTGGATTTGAATGTATATGAATGTAATGCACCTTTGGCATAATCTATATGTGGGAGGGGCGGGGGTGGAGAGAATGGAGTGGTCATGGACTCACAAACCGAAACCATCAGCACTCTACTGCAACTTACTACAGAGGCCTTGGTGAGGCCTCACCTGGAATATTGTGTTCAGTTTTGGTTTCTTAATCTGTGGAAGGACATTCTTGCTATTGAGGAAGTGCAGCGAAGGTTCACCAGACTGATTCCCGGGATGGCAGGACTGACATATGAGGAGAGACTGGATCGACTGGGCCTGTATTCACTGGAGTTTAGAAAAATGAGAGGGGATCTCATTGAAACATATAAAATTCTGACAGGACTGGATCAGGAAGAATGTTCCCGATGTTGGAGAAGTCCAGAACCTGGAGTCACAGTCGAAGGATAAGGGGTAAGCCATTTAGGACCGAGATGAGGAGAAACTTCTTCACTCAGAGAGTTGTTAACTGGTTGAATTCTCTAGCGCAGAGTATTGTTGATGCCAGTTCATTGGATATATTCAAGAGGGAGTTAGATATGGCCCTTATGGCTAAAGGGATCAAGGGGTATGGAGAGAAAGCAGGAAAGGGGTACTGAGGTGAATGATCAGCCATGATCTTATTGAATGGTCGTGCAAGCTTGAAGGGCTGAATGGCCTACTCCTGCACCTATTTTCTCTGTCTAACCACTCACCAGTAAGATTCCAAAATTCGTGGAAACTCCCCAGTGTTTGGACTCACTGAAAAGGAAATTCAATTTGGGACTATTAAACAGAAATTTTGGGATCCTAAAATGCGCATAGAAGAAATCTACAATCTTAACCAAGTTTGGCATTTTAAAAGGCATGTTTGGGCCTGTGGGGAAAAGCTGCAGTGACAGAGGGGTGGGATTTCAAAATGGGATATTGTAGCTAAACAGTTTGTCTGGGGGAACTGTTTAACCATAGTCAGGCTCCCAGAAAACATTAGCATTTAAACAATCGACCACGGAAGAAACATTATCCACCCCCACCCTCAGGACCCAAATATCACATACATATTCCAACACCTTTTCAACATGCATAGAAATATCTGGCTCAGCCCAGACCTCCCGAAGCCAAAGTAGTGCTATTACAATGGACAAGAGTTCATCAGCTCATAAATAAGGAGTATCGTAATCCCAAAGTATATCAAAGCCAGATTAAAACATTTAATCAAGTTTCAGTTAGCTAGTCCGCCAAAACTTATATAAAAAAGACCACTTAAAATCAATGGGCAGCAAAACTTAAACAAAAAAAATGTTAGATTTGGCGCTCAGAGTATAACTGGGGCCTATTGTACCAGGGAAGTAGTCTGAGAAAATCTTTTTCTGACCATCACTTTGGAACAACAAGATCAAGATCGAGAGCACACAGCGAGAAAACGCAGGAAGAAACATCACGACATCGGAGAAAATAACTTCAAAAACCAATCAGTGGAACATCAATACCAACTGACTTGGTAACAGCCATCAACCGGACCACCGCGACCAACGAAACCAACCAGGAAAATCAACCACCAAGAAAACCGGGGTCCATGCAAGTTTTCCGCTCTACAATTTGTGCCTAGACTATCCAGTGGGTAAAAATTACCTGAAGAACTTAAAACCCTATTGCTAACAAAGGAAATTGGGTACTCGCCAGAAATAAATCCAAATGTGTCTATCTGCATCAACGGACTCAACCCAACTGGTTTCAATACACAGCAGAGGTCTTCCACCACGTCCGGGATATGACAAGGCAAACCGGCTATAACCAAAGAACCCCAAAACCGCGAAACAGCCCTAGCTGTCAAAGGAAGGATCCGGTGAGCATGAATCCCTGGAGCCCAAGAGTTTGACCCAGTTAGAGAGTAAGTGGGAGGTGGGAGGTATTTCTGTTGTGTTTATTACCTGTAATAAAGTATTCCCCATCGTTTAGAACCTTTTTGTAAGATTTTACAGTTTTATTGTCGTGTATTTGTGTTATTTGCTTTCTTGAATAAAACACAAACCTTCTTTGTACAAAACAGTTGTCTGCTGCACTTTATCATACCCTGATGAATAAATCCAAGCTCGAGAACCAGGGGAGTTGGAGTGACTCGCAATTGCTCTGGTCAGGAAGGCAAGCTGACAGACCCACCACCCGCTACACACCCAAGATAGAAACGACCTGCCAAGGTTCAATCAGATA
Organism: Pristiophorus japonicus; assembly: GCF_044704955.1. Taxonomy (NCBI): domain Eukaryota; kingdom Metazoa; phylum Chordata; class Chondrichthyes; family Pristiophoridae; genus Pristiophorus; species Pristiophorus japonicus. The sequence continues at coordinate 141,227,174 of NC_091990.1, forward strand.
GAGCTAAGCCCAGAGCATAGTCAATGCAGAGGCGATTTGCACTAAAGGCTTGGGGGAGAGTGATGTCATGTATCCTACATGGTTACTGCTTGTACTATTACAAGGTGTGCCACCAGAGGGCACCGCAGTGGGAGACTGGCAGGTTACTTGTACAGTTGTGCCTGGCCTAGTATAAAAGGTAGGCCACCATGTGTGATCCTCACTCTGGCGTTATCAATAAAGGACTAAGGTCACTACAATTCAAGTACAACACATTGCCTCATGGAGTCATTATCAGAGCATCTAAAGACATAACAAATCTGATGACATAGCTCATAAGCAGTGCATCTGGAGCGCTATTCAGCTGACATTTCAATATGTGGCCAGTACCTCAGAAGCACCAGCCTGGGTACTGCACACCCAGAATTGGATTATCAGACCCTTAGGGAGCCATTTTAACTGAACTCGTCCAGCAGAAAGCCCACAGGATCGGCTGAAATGCCGGTTTCACATCCTGCTCAATATTATTCTCCACTGGCTTCAATGGATAGTATAATTGGATGGGGTGTAAAACTGGCATTGCACCCAATCCTGTCAGTTTTTCCACAGATGAGTTAGGTTAAAATTGCCCCGTATTGTCTTTCTTCAAACAATGAGATTTATTTTATGTAAAAAAACTTCAACAAAATGAGTACAAATTAAACTCAACATGACAAATATTCCAATTGTTAAACATTTCAAACAGCTTCAGTGAAAACAAATATCACATCTTGCACAATACAGCCGAGAGGCTAACTCTTATGTAAATCTAAAGAGACCAACTGAAGTGAATCTAATCACTATGTATTCCCAGGCACTTTGAAAAAAGTATGGTTTAAATTAAGAGGGCACACTTGAATCCTCCAAGTTCATGATCTTGAATGTACTGTACTTTATATTTGCAATTCAACATTTACAAAAAACATTTGGGGAGATTTTATAAGCAGTGTGAGGCAAATATGAAAAAGTGAGCAAGCATTTTGAGTACTGAAGAGGTTTGTTTTATTGCCACTAGAGGAGCCATCTTGCTGTACACTCACAAACTATGAAAGATTAATTTCTTTTCAAGCATAACCTTAAGAGATGGAAATATTGCAAAGTAAACATCTATCTTCCTGTATTGCAAGCAAGCAGTGCAGCTTCATAAGCTGAGCTGCAATGTATGTGCATTTTAAATGAATAAAACATTGCATTGGAACTTACCTCAGCAGACATTTCAGTAGATTGCTCTTTTGATGACAGCTGCAATAAAATAATTTGCTCAAGTTTCAGTAGTCACAACCTTTCTAACTGTCTTGTCACTCACAAGCAAGTATTATAGCATTAAAAACAAACGTGGCTGATTGGTTCATGACACTTGTCCTTTCTGTATTAACTTTATTTATTGGGTATCTTCTGCCTTTAACCCTGTTCTGTATTTGGTAACTGGTATGCATGTTCTTTTGGAAAATGTATTGAACCCGCATTTCTTGTGATGAAGTACAAAAAAAAATGAATAGAAAGTACAGTTGAATCAATACACTCAGCCATCAGGTCAGCTTGACATTACACAAGAACCAGCTCCAAATAACTGAAATGGATTTTCACAGCAACACTGCCACAGTATTAAATTTGTTGCAAAAAAGCGCACCTTAACTTATTCAGTATGAGTGAAAATCCAGCATTGAGATCCAAGCTAATCTAAATTTAACTAGTTTGAAGAGCTGTGGAAATGGATCTTCACTTAGTTTAGCCTTCAATTCAGAATTAAAAAAAAACAGAATTCTGTCATTAGAAAAATCTGGTTAAAATGCATCTGTACACCCATAATGCATAGAACTGAGGAGTCTGAAATTCTTAACCCACAAACACTTGGGTGTGAAACCTTTTTTGCCCAATATATTTTACCACACTTGCAGAAATGCGCAATTTTACTGGAAGTTCACTTCTGCTGAACTGTGTGGCCAGTTTAAAAGCATCTTTAAGGCCCCAAGTTTCGCCATGATTTGCTCCTGATTTTTAGGAGCAACTGGTGTAGAACGGAGTATCTTAAGAAATCGGAATTCTCGCCATTTAGTTTGCTCCAGTTCTAGTCAGTTAGAACAGTTTCACTTTGGAACAGAATTTTTTTTCAAAAGGGGGCGTGTCCGGCCACTTACGCCTGTTTTCAAAGTTTCATCAGTGAAAACTTACTCCAAACTAACTTAGAATGGAGTAAGTGAAGATTTTTGTACGCTCGAAAAAACCTTGTCGACACTTTAGAAAATCAGGCGTAGGTTACAAATCAGGCGTAGGGAATGGGGGGGGTTTAAAGGGAAGTTTACAAACATTAAACACTTCAGTTTTACAAATAAAGAGCCATCATCAATAATAAATGACAAAAACATCAATAAATCAACCAATAAATCAATCAAACAAATTAAAAAGAAATATATATTTTTTTTAAATCAATAAATAAAACATTTTCTACTTACCGACTGCAGCACCGGGAGCCCTCCAACAGCGTGCTGGGATGCCCCCCTCAGTGTGTCTCTGTCAGTGTCTCTACCTCTCTGTCTGTCTGTCAGTCTGTGTCTCTTACTCTCTGTCTGTCAGTGTCTGTGTTTCTGACAGCGAGGGGAAAAGGAGGAGGGGGGTAGAGGGAGAGAGGGGGGAGCAGAGGGAGGGAAGGGGGAGAAGGGGAAGGAAGAGAAGGAGGAGGGGAGAAGGGGAAGGAAGAGAAGGAGGAGGGGAGAAGGGGGAGGGGGGAGGCGGAGAAGGGGGGAGAAGGAAAAGGGGGGGAAAGAAAAAGGGGGGAAAGGAGAAGGGGGAAAGGAGAGGGGGGGAAAGGAGAGGGGGGAAAAGGAGAGGGGGGAAGGAGAGGGGAGGCAAGGAGATGGGGGGGGAAGGAGAAGGGGGAGGGAGGCTGAAAGGAGAAGGGGGAGGGAGGCTGAACGGGCCGGGCCCGAGACTTTGGGCAGGGCCCGTCCCCAGCACCAGATTTACAGGTAGGTGGCGTTGGGTCGGGTTGGGATCGCGGGTCGGGTCGGGGGGAGCGCGTGTCGGGGTCGGGAACACAGGTCGGGTCGGGGGGTGGTAGGAGGGAGGTCGGTTCGGTTCAGGTCAGGGGGAGGGAGGGAGGGAGAGGGAGGTCAGGTCGGGGGGAGGGAGGTCAGGTCGGGTCCTGTTGGGGGGGGGGGGGCAGGGAAGCGGGAGTCGGGTCACTGTCGGTGTCAGTGTCAGGTCCAGTCCGCAGGCGGGGGGCGGGGGGCGGGGGGGTTGGGGGGGGGTAGCGGGAGTCGGGTCGGGTCCAGTCCGGGGGGTCGGGTCCGGTCCGGTCCGGGGGCGGGGAAGTCGGGGTCGGGGTCGGGTCTGGTCCAGGGGCGGGGGAGGGGGGGCGAAACGGGAGTCGGGTCGGTGTCGGGTCCGGTCCGGAGACAGGGGGCGGGAAGCGGGAGTCGAGTCGGGTCGGGAGGAAGCAGGAGCTGGCCATGGGAGGAGCCTTATTCACGCAGCCCCAGTGAGGTCATTCGGCCAGGGCTAAGGGCTGCGTGCTTCAGCCCCTCCCACACAGTTTTGGGCGCCTGGAGTTACTGCACATGCACGTCCACTGTAGCGCGCATGTGCAGAGGTCCCGGCACTGTTTTCAGCGCAGGGACCTGGCTCCGCCCCCTACAGCTCGTGCTGCGCTGCGCCGAGCTGCAAACAACCTGCAGGGAGCTGGAGAATCTGGAAGTTTTTTTTAGGCGCAATTTGTGGCGCGAAAAACGGGCGTCCAGGTCGGGACTGCGCCGTTCTAGGCGCGGCTCAAAACTTGGGCCCTAAGAGTGCGGCTTAACCAGGTAACCAGCTACTTAATCCTGTTGTGTGGGAGAGTCCTTGACTGCACTGAAAAACTCCTGGTAATCTGTCTCACCTTCGAAAAGATGCCATCATCTACTCAAAGGAAAACAGCACCATTTTTGCACAAAGCATTTGTGTTAGTATACAGGACAGAAATAACTTACTAGCAAGTCAAAAGTTAGAGAAGTCAGAGGAGAAAGCAACAGAAATCTGATGATTTTTTTTTAGACTCAATGGGTCCAAGGACTCTAGTTTGCAAATCTGGTGTAAAAAGATCAGGTGGACTGTAGGCCAATCCAGTGGATAGTTTCACGGAGAAATGATTATTTAAGGAAGGAGATACTTGCATTGGAGGCAGTTCAGAGAAGGTTCACGAGGTTGATTCCTGAGATGAAGGGGTTGTCTAATGAAGAAAGGTTGAGCAGTTTGGGCCTATACCCATTGGAATTTAGAAGAATGAGAGGTGATCTTATTGAAACTTATAAGATTCTGCGGGGGCTTGACAGGGTAGATGCAGAGAGGATGTTTCCCCTCGTGGGGGAATCTAGAACTAGGGGCATAGTTTCAGAATAAGGGGTCGGCCATTTAAAATGGTAATGAGGAGGAATTTCTTCTCTCAGAGGGTTATAAATCTGTGGAATTCTCTGCCCCAGAGAGCTGTGGCGGCTGGGTCATTGAATATATTTAAGGTGGAGATAGATTTTTGAACGATAAGGGAGTAAAGGGTTATGGGGAGCGGGCAGGGAAGTGGAGCTGAGTCCATGATCAGATCAGCCAGGATCTTATTGAATGGTGGAGCAGGCTCAAGTGGCCAAATGGCCTACTCCTGCTCTTATGTTCTTATGTTCTTATGAAGGCGGACCACAGATATTAAAAACCAAGTTTGCCGACAAATATTTACATGCCACAGTAAATGCTGCAAAGGGAAAGATAACCAGCCCGCTAATAATCAGAGCCTGAAGCAGTGAAGGGCGGCCATAGCCCTAGCTGTGAACATGGGGATCATGTTTCCACGGAACATGAAGTGATTTTCAAAAGAAGGCGTATAGTTTGAAGAAAAGCAGCAAGGCGACAATGGAAAAACAAATAGCCTGCCATATATGGAGGCCATCATGTGCATAAATAGCTAATGATGCCAATCAAAATAAGTTACAGATGTCAGTTCACTTGAGTACGTTTGAATACTTGACCTGAATTGGCTCAGACACCTGCTGCAGTTGCAACACAAAGGGAAGTAATGATGATATTTGAGATCTAGTGCATCAATCCAAAAATAATCACCCCAAAAGATGCAGCTGAGAAAGTAAATGTGGTTTGAAACAATCTCGAACTAATGTTGAGAATAACTTAGTTTTTGCAAATAATAAGCCACAGGTCGGCATGTGCAAACAGGTCTAAATAAGATAGCACTGTAAAGAAAAGTATACTGGAGTTTGCTGAGTCAGAACGGAGAATACATAGCATTAAATCTGTGCACAGTATGGTGTGCATGAATAATTGGCAGCATAGCACAGCCCAATGCTACATGTCAACTTGCTGTTCTAGCGCAGAAAACAAGCTGCCTTTGTTTGTTACAATCGTATACAAACTTGCAAAGGAAGGGAAAAATTAAGAACAAAACTGAGTAAGTGTAATGTATGTACCTGCGAATATGCTCACAAGTTTGTAGAGCTGTTGACAAAAAAAAAACACAAAGAAAAGGACACTTGAAAAGTGTTTGGAGTGTCCCCCAGATCAGGGGGCACTTGATTTAACTGTTTAAATTTGTTTACAACCAAAAGAGTTGCAGAGCTGTTGATGGCGTACCATCTTGCCACCCGGAGGAGGTGGGGGTCTCCAATGGAAGGCTCTCGACTTGGGAGTCCTCCCTTTATTTATTGGGGACTTGGCATGCTTGGAGGGTGTTGCATGGGGCAGTCTCCTGCAATAAGTTTTTAAGTCGGTTCACGGACTCCCAGGCCACCTGAAATTTCCACGGTTTGGAGGAGTCGATGTTCCAGTGTGTGAGGTTGTTGCCCCTCTTCCATTATTTGAAGGGGCAGCTCCTTGGACTTTTGGCTGCACCTCAGTCCCACGTTCCTGATCTTTGGGCACCTGGTGCAGAGGGGAGCAGGCAGTTTGGAAGGCCTCCTCGTGGGATTGCTCCTGGGCCTAGCCAAGGTGGCCATTAACCGGTCCAGACGGCGGACGGTCGAGGGAGTCGTTCAGCCCGATTGCCTGGTTCTCTTCCACAGCTACATTTGCGTCAGGGTGTCCCTGGAGATGGAGCACGTGGTGTCCACTGGTACGCTTGTGGCCTTCCATGAGGGGTGAGCACTGGAGGGACTGGAGAACATCATCACCCCCGGCAAACAAATTTGAATTTGATTTAAGTTTCCATTAAAGTTTTATTTGGAAATTTGTGGGTCCTAGTGGCCTTGCCAAAATGGTCACTTCAGTTAATGTTCTACTTAAAATAGTTGTAGAGCTGTTGAATTGAGAGAGGCTTAGCCAGTCACGTGCTAAAGCAACAAACCCATGACGCAAATACATTACAGTGGATGACTAGGGGTTGCCCTGTACATTATGGATGTCATTATTGCACAAGCATGAAACATATTTTTATTTTTCTAGAATATATGACTATATACCAGGCAGAAGAGAAGGTGGCTGACACAAAGTCAATGCAAGGCTTAAAACAGGAACATGCAGCTGTGTATCTGCTGACTGCTCAATTCATGCAGCCTCTGAAATTATGATAGGATTTATTTGTATTTTGGGTGGCATAACATCAGCCAGAGAGGGAAAACTGAATTCGGGAAAAATGCTCAAGCTGGCACTGATTCAAGGTGCATAATTTAAACAGTTTACAGCACCAAAGACTGGCTTTCGGCAGATTTTAGTTCCGATTTAATCTCTGTTTGCCATGCAAAAGGAAAATTATATCGTCTAAGATCTAAAGTAAATATTTGAAAAATTCTGCATAATTTAATGTTCAAAACCAATACAGCTCAGTAAGTTGGTAGGTCTATCTGAGTGACAAAAAGAATAGGGATATTAGGAAGAAAATATTTACAGAATATATTCATCTGGCTATGTGAAAAACAATCAAAATATTTTGATTTAAAATTTAAAGATGACCCAATTGTGTCAAATAAAGATAGTAAAAAGGGTTAGTCATAGACCACAGGCACATTTATCAATGTTAACATTTTCAAGGGAACTTTAGGGTCTCTATGAGAAGCTTAGTATCTATCCATTTTATTGGAACTGAAACTGTGGGATAATGGCGATGAGGGGTTTCCCTCACAGGACATCTTATTACACAGCGTAGGGAGCAGTTCATTTATCAGCCGTTTATAGTTTGTTCACAGGTTGATTTTATTTTTTCCAGTGACCATGAAGATTTGCCTGTCATTCCACTAAATAGTCAGAAGTGACTAAAGAAACAAATTATAGTTGCCCAAGAAGACTTCATAAGCATTTTAAATACAGTTTCATTATGAAGAATAGAATTGTAGGGAAATCGTCTTGACATGCATGGGATTCCAAAAACATTCCAACTCAACTTTTAGCTAAATAGCTTAAGAAAAATAAATTACCTGCAGCAACAATAACTTGCATTTATATAGCACCTTTAATGTATTAATACTCCTAAGGTGCGCCACAGGAGGGTTTTCAAACAAAATTTGACAACGAGTCACATATTAGGGACAAGAGGTAAGTTTTAAGGAGCATTTTAAAGGAGGAGAGGGAGGCACACAAGGTGGAGAGGTTTAGAGAGGGAATTCCAGAGCTTGGGGCCTAGGCAGCTGAGGAACGGTTGCTAATAGTGGAGCAATTAAAATTGGGGATGCACAAGAGGCCAGAATTGGAGGAGTGTGAAGATCTCAGAGGGTTGTAGGGCTGGAGGAGGTTACAGAGATAGGGAGGGACAAGGCTATGGAGGGATTTAAAAACTAGGATGAGAATATTAAAATTGAGGCGTTGCCAGACTGCGAGCCAATGTAGACCAGGGAATACAGGGGTGATGGGTGAACAGGACTTGGTGCGAGTTAGGATACAGGCAGTGGAATCTTGGATGAGCTCAAGTTTATGGAGGGTGGAAGATAGGAGGCCAGCCAGGAGCGCATTGCAATAGTCAAGTCTAGAGGTAACGAAGGCATGGATGAAGGTTTCAGCGGCAGGGGTGGAGTCAGTCAATGTTATGAAAGTGAAATAGGACACCAAGGTTGCGAACAGTGTGGTTCAACCTCAGAGAGTGGCCAGGAAACAGGATGGAGTCAGTGGCTAGGGCACAGAGTTTGTGGCAGGGACCGAAGACAATGGATTCGGTCTTCCCACTATTTAGTTCGAGGAAATGTCTGCTAATCCAGTATTGGAAGTCGGACACGCAGAGTGACAAATTAGAGAAAGTGGAGGTGTCAAGAGTGGGGCGGTGAGGGATTATTTTTCCTTAAACAAATACTAGATAGCAATGGAAGAATTTGTGTCATGGAATCCTACACTGCATAGGTCCGCTCTGGTTGCTGGAAAGCTGTGCGCTCAGATGTATTAAATACCCTTTTTTGATTGTTGACCCAATTGGTTTACACACAATCTGCAGGTCAACACATCTTGTATACACCTACACAACTTGCAAACTGTTGTTCAGTATCGACTCCCACCTAGCAGTATAAAATGTTCTTCCTACAACAATGCACTATAACATCCGTGTCTCTATTTCATTAAAATGGTTAAAGAAAGGTTTCACAAGGATTATTAATGAAACTAAATATAATCTTATTGAACAAAAGAACATAAGAAATAGGAGCAGGAGTAGGCCATGCGGCCCCTCGAGCCTGCTCTGCCATTCAATAAGATCATGGCTGATCTGATCATGGACTTAGCTCTACTTCCCTGCCCGCTCCCCATAATCCCTTATCCCCTTATCGTTTAAGAAACTGTCTATTTCTGTCTTAAATTTATTCAATATCCCAGCTTCCACAGCTCTCTGAGGCAGTGAATTCCACAGATTTACAACACTCAGAGAAGAAATTCCTCCTCATCTCAGTTTTAAATGGGCGGCCCTTTATTCTAAGATCATGCCCTCTAGTTCTAGTCTCCCCCATCAGTGGAAACATCCTCTCTGCATCCACCTTGTCAAGCCTCCTCATAATCTTATATGTTTTGATAAGATCACCTCTCATTCTTCTGAATTCCAATGAGTAGAGGCCAACCTACTCAACCTTTCCTCGTAAGTCAACCCCCTCATCTCCGAACTATCTCCAAAGCAAGTATATCTTTTCTTAAATATGGAAACCAAAACTGCACACAGTATTCCAGGTGTGGCCTCACAAATACCCTGTATAGCTGTAGCAAGACTTGCCTGCTTTTATACTCCATCCCCCTTGCAATAAAGGCCAAGATTCCATTGGCCTTCCTGATCACTTGCTGTACCTGCATACTATCCTTTTGTGTTTCATGCACAAGTACGTCCAGGTCCCGTTGTACTGAATCACTTTGCAATTTTTTTCCATTTAAATTGTAACTTGCTCTTTAATTTTTTTCTGCCAAAATGCATGACCTATCACTTTCCAACATTATACTCCCTCTGCCAAATTTTTGCCCACTCACTTAGCCTGTCTATGTCCTTTTGCAGATTTGCTCACACATTGCTTTTCCTCCCATCTTTGTATCATCACCAAACTTGGTTACGTTACATTCAGTCCCTTCTTCCAAGTTGTTAATATAGATTGTAATTAGTTGGGGTCCCAGCACTGATCCCTGCGACACCCCACTAGTTACTGATTGCCAACCAGAGAATGAACCATTTATCCCGACTCTCTGTTCTCTTTTAGTTAGCCAATCCTCTATCCATGCTAATATATTACCCCCAACCCCGTGAACGTTTATCTTGTGCAGTAACCTTTTATGTGGTACCGTGCCAAATGATTTACATTTACTCGTAACTTCATTTTCCTTCAACTTTTTCTCCATGTATATTTGATTAAAAGTATATGTTTCAAACATATACTTCAAGTTCCCACATCATTACCTCTGGTGTCCCCCAAGGATCTCGACTTGGCCCCATGCTATTTATCATCTATATGCTGCCTCTTGGCGACCTCTTCTGAAAACATAGCATCAGTTTCCACATGTATGCTGATGACACCTAGCTTTACCTCACCACCACTTCTCCTGACCCTTCCATGGTCGCTAAGTTGTCAACCATCCAGTCCGGCATCCAGTTCTGGATGAGCAGAAATTTTCTCTAATGAAATATTCGGAAGATCAAAGCCATTGTTTTCGGTCCCCGCCACTAACTCCGTTCCCTAACCACTGACTCTATTTCTAATATCTGTCTGAGGCTGAACCACACTGTTCGCGAACTTGGTTTCATATTTGACCCTGAAATGAGCTTCTAACCACATATCCATGGCATAACTAAGTCTGCCTATTTCCACCTCCGTAACATCGCCAGTCTCCGCACTTGCGTCAGCTCATCCGCTACTGAAAACGTCATTCATGCAGTTGTTACATCTAGACTTGACTATTCCAATGCACTCCTGGCTGGTCTCTCACATTCTACCCTACATAAACTAGAGGTAATACAAAACTTGGCTGCCTATGTCTTAACTCGCACCAAGTCCCGCTCACCCATCGCCCTTGTGCTTGCTGACCTACATTGGCTCCCGGTTAAGCAACGCCTCAATTTCAAAATTCTCATCCTTGTTTTCAAATCCCTCCATGGCCTCACCCCTCCCTATCGCTATAATCTCCTCCAGCCTCACAACCCCCCCCCCCCCCCGAGATAGCTGCACTCCTCTAATTCTGCCCTTTTGAGCATTCCTAATTATAATCGCTCAACCATTGATGGCCGTGCCTTCTGTTGCCTAGACCCTAAGCTCTGGAATTTCCTGGGCAAATTGCTTCACCTCTCTTTCCTCCTTTAAAACGCTCCTTAAAGCCTACCTCTTTGACCAAGTTTTTGGTCACCTGCCCTAATTTCTCCTTATGAGGCTCAGAGTCAAATTTTTTGTCCTATAATGCTCCTGTGAAGCGTCTTGGAACGTTTTACTACGTTAAAGATGCTATATAAATAAAAGTTGCTGTTGTTTCATTTCTTTTCAGGAGATTGCATTCTCTTTTGTAAATGTTGATGTCCTTTTTATTGCCACTTCCTACTTGTATATTTTTGCACAAACCCCTTGCGTACATTTATAGTTTAATGCAGTTTTTCTGCCAGATCAATCCAATACAAGTGTTCACATCTCCCTCTGAATGGAGAATGTAGCCAGACTTCCACTAAATCTGGTCTCTGTAAAAAGTGATAGGCTATTTTTGATTGATTCTGTTGCAAAGTAGTTCATTGTGAATGCTTTTACAAGGACAAAAAAATCATTATGAAGTGTAGCTGGGTCGCTGATACCTCTTAATTATTCTCACTTTTGTCGAGAAAGTCAAGTTAAAATAAGACCACTTTGCTTTACTGCCTGTCAGCTATCATGGTAGGTGTGTCTGCTTTTGCAAAATGGAAAGATAGATATGCCAATCCTCTAGTTGTACTCAGCAACGGTGAATTGATTTAGGCCCTGAGGGAAACACCAGTCTCTTAGACCTTCACAAGTAAGGGAAATGTTTCCCATGGGCATTTTCAGTCTCCTTGGAGTGAGAAATTACCATTCACCTCAACTGAGACAAATTATTCCTTATGATTTGAGTAAGCAGAGTGTGGATATTATCAAATGCAGCTTTTCTAACATGCATGGGTTATATGGAGAATATCTTATTATGGGCTGCTTTGTACAATGTTTTACTTCCCCAGTCAAGTGGCCATCATTATGATCACATCACATGAACTATTCTGATATATCATTCATTTAAACATTTCACTGATTAAGCAATATTATGATGTTTGTTTCTTGTTGTAACACAGCTATATTTCCTGCACCCGATAACTTGTCACAGCCAGTCAAGTGAAATTAAAAAATGCCTGAGTAAATAGATAATGAAATAATAAATTTTTATAACAACTACTTGATTTGGTACTAAAATGTTATGGCCGCGTATTCGCCTACTGAGGCGGGTTCAGTGAAACCGGGGTCTGAAGTGAGGTCCCAGCTTGCTGCCAGCTCCATCCTGCTCATTTGAAGTGATTTTACAGTGATTGGGCATGTTAAGCCCACCCAGCGAGGTTCCCGGCCAATTAAAAGGAAACAGGTCTGATGACGTCATTTGATGACGCGTCATCAGCTGGTTACCTTAAAGGGACCATGTCCAAATTGATTTTGACAGTTGTGCTGTCAGTGCTCTACAGTATTGAGGTGCTACAAGCACTGACGAGCACTGTACAAAGGTGCACGGCTGCACCCAGGCTCTCCCATGACTCCCTCCATATGCTTATGGAGTACATTATTAAAGAAGCAGTAGCAGGACATTTGGAAAAGCAAAATTCGGTCAGGCAGAGTCAGCATGGATTTATGAAGGGGAAGTCATGTTTGATAAATTTGCTGGAGTTCTTTGAGGATGTAATGAACAGGGTGGATAAAGGGGAACCAGTGGATGTGGTGTATTTGGACTTCCAGAAGGCACTTGACAAGATGCCACATAAAAGGTTACTGCATAAGATAAAAGTTCACAGGGTTGGGGGTAATATCAGGATAAATGGTTCATTCTTTGGTTGGCAACCAGTAACTAGTGGGGTGCTGCAGGGATCAGTGCTGAGACCCCAACTATTTACAATCTATATTAACGACTTGGAAGAAGGGACTGAGTGTAACGTAGCCAAGTTTGATGATGATACAAAGATGGGAGGAAAAGCAATGTGTAAGGAGGACACAAAGAATCTACAAAAGGACAGACAGGCTAAGTGAGTGGGTAAAAATTTGGCAGGAGTATAATGTTGGAAAGTGTGAGGTCATGCACTTTGGCTGAAAAAATTCAAAGAGGGCAAGTTATTATTTAAATGGAGAAAGATAGCAAAGTGCCGCAGTACAGCGGGACCTGGGGGTACTTGTGCATGAAACATAAAAGGATAGTATGCAGGTACAGCAAGTGATCAGGAAGGCCAATGGTATCTTGGCCTTTATTGCAAAGGGGATGGAGTATAAAAGCGGGGAAGTCTTGCTAAAGCTATATAAGGTATTGGTGAGGGCACACCTGGAATACTGCGTGTAGTTTGGGTTTCCATATTTAAGAATGGATATACTTGCTTTGGAGGCAGTTCAGAGAAGGTTCACTAGTATGATTCTGGGGATGAGGGGGTCGACTTATGAGGAAAGGTTGAGTAGGTTAGGCCTCTACTCATTGGAATTCAAAAGAATGAGAGGTGATCTTAGCGAAACGTATAAGATTATGAGGGGGCTTGACAAGGTGGATGCAGAGAAGATGTTTCCACTGATGGGGAGACTAGAACTAGAGGGCATAATCTTAGAATAAAGGGCCACCAATTTAAAACAGAGATGAGGAGAAATATCTTCTCTCAGGGGGTTGTAAATCTGTGGAATTTGCTGCCTCAGAGAGCTGTGGAAGCTGGGACATTGAATAAATTTAAGACAGAAATAGACAGTTTCTTAAATGATAAGGGGATAAGTGGAGCTGAGTCCATGATCAGATCAGCCACGATCTTTCTGAATGGCGGAGCAGGCTCGAGGGGCCGTATGGCCTATTCTTGTTCTTATTTCTTATGTTCTTATGTTGTTATGTTCTTATGGAGAGTCACAGCATGCAGGGAGGTTCTCTTCCCTTCCAGTGGGTGGAAGAGATCTCCCCAGGAGACCAATGCAGCCTGGTTGTGAGCACATAAGCAGAGATGTCATCAGCAGGGCCTGAGTGCAGTGGTGCAAACCTTTCAATGATATCAGATGATCACAAAATGTTACTGCAAAGACACACTCAACCTCTTCTTGCTGTGCCACTCATCACATCCCCATCACTCTGCCTTCCGTATTCTACTCCTGCACATCCTTACCCACACCAACTTACCTTGCATGTCCACCCATCCCTCTCTCTCTATCGACATTATCATATCCCCATCTCATTAGCCACCCCTCACATTCAACCTCATTCTAGTGTGAGCATGCCAACCAGCAACACACAAGGGTAGGGACTTGGGTGTTTTCGCCAATGTTCATGTAATGTTTCTGTTAATGTGTTGTCAAACATTGAAACCCTTATTTTGAAAACTTTGCCTTCTTGGACAGAATTGTGTGCTCCTTTAAACGTAGCTTAGTGAGTTGTAATGAATGGTGAGACATAATGGTACACCTTCAATGGTGATGAGTGTGAAAGGAATGGCTTGTGTTGTATATGCAGATTATGGATGTACTCTCTGTGTAGTTACTGTGTGGTTGCATAAGATGGAGAGTTGTTTACCTGATGTACTATCAATAAGATTTACACTGCGTATATACATACTGGCACCACTAGAGGGTGCAACTGGTGGAGGCCAGGGGTTTCCTGCCCTGGTGGCAGGGCCCAGTATAAAAGGCTGCACACCATACTTGTGCCTCACTCTGGAGTTTGGAACAAAGGACCAAGGTCACTACAGTTTGAGTACAACACATTGCCTTGTCGAGTCATTCATAAGTACATCACAGACATAATAGCTTGAACATTGAGGGGATACTTTGTGGTGTTGGTGTGGGGTGGAGCCAACCTGGCACATCATGTGGCAGCCAGAGTGTACAGTGTCAAGTGAAATAAATCTGGCCATGGTGAGGCCATCCCTGGCAGCAATGTAGTCATGTGCTGATGCCCTGTGTCCTGTCCAGCAGGTGATTGCAGAGAAGGTTGTGTTGTTTGTGCTGCTGGTGTGCCTGGTGATGCTGGTGTTGTGGCTGATCGAGGTGGGATTCTGAGATCCAAGGTGAGATTTTTCAAGGGCATTGATGCTGATGGCAGGTGAGGTTGAGATGACAGAAGCGATCTGTCAATGGCGAGAGAGGATGTTTGACATTGAGGTGGCACTGGATAGAGAGTTTTGCTCCAAACACTTGCAAGCTGCATGATGCTCAAAATATCTTCAAAATGCAGTAAGCAACAGATTCTAACCTTGGAACATGAACACCTATGGAATGAGAGCTTTTATGGACCACTTGAAAGTTAAGAAATCATCCCGTGCTGACACACCTGACCTCCTTACCTCATGTGATCCCTGAGCAGTGGGGATGCCGTTGGTGAACTCTTAAATTCTAAAGTTGAGCTTAAAATAGTTTTTAAGTGTCTGTTAACAAGATCTTAATAATCTAAATTGCCTCCCCCGCCGCTTGGTGTCAGGTCTGTTCAGTACTGACAGACCCGACACCTAGGAGGCCAGCGTGGGGGAGGGTTGACAGCGGGGTCCCGACCTGCTGTCAATCATTTCAAATTTCATAGCTGACCCGCCTCCGATCCCAGCCTCTCGGCGCTGGTAAAATTCCGGCCTATATTTTCGGTGTCTGTTTTTAAATTGGAGATTAAAGGTAATTTCAATAAGTATTTTTAATGGTTACTTTATAACTGATGCATAGCTGCGGAAATTTTTTTTTCATTAATATTTTTCTACACAAATGTTAATAAATAAAAATAAAATCCCACTGAGGCAACAGGGATAAAATCGAATTTAACTTTGACATTTGCAAACAAACATTTGATCCTCAATATAAAAAAAAGATTATAGATGAGATCTTAATGCCAAATAAATGACTAATTGTGCTATCTTCTATGAGGTAACTATGCCGAGTGAGCAAAACACTTTTGGAAATGGAATGGTAGAGGTGGCATTTCAAATAAGAACCTGGTTTCAACTCAAAGGAGAAAGTGGAGTAAGGAGCTTCAAGATAAGCATCAGTAGTGTGGTCAGCAGAAACTGGCGAGCTGATGACAATATTAGACGCAGCAGGAAATTCAGCAAGGATGGAGAGGATACTTGAATTTTAATTAGGGTTTTACTACTTACTTGTGTTAGGCTTAGAGTCACCAACAGCTGAGATATCATTGAAGAGCAAGCATGTACCTCTAATGTAGTCTGAAAGAAGTTATAAAATTGTCAGCTATGGAAGGATAGCAGTTCTACAATTCTACGAGCAGTGTATCTGTTTTGTCCCCCTTCAGTAGACAGGATGAAAGTATCATTGACACAGGAACATATTGAATGGAAGGGTGGGGAGGGGGAGGGGGACGGAGAATCGTCCTTTGCTACAACATGTCTGATCCAATTTAACTTCAATGGCAAGGAACACCATCTTCTTTATTACTGTTACCACTGCTCTTATGATTGGCTCACTTCAGCATATGTTCATAGTACCTAAATATCCAGTTAAAAAAGCTACTTCCTTTCCAAATCCCACCCGTACAAATGCCTTATACCCACTTATACAGTGACAATGTACGGCAGATCCCTTGGTGGTCTCACACAACACATTTTGGAATTTAAGAAAATTCTGTCCGGCTCAGATCAGGTCACAGATTATGGAATCTGCCATAGAGGATCAATTTTGGTTTAATACCCCATCACCAGGCCTGTCACCCTGGGGCCAACTGAACTTCCACGTTCTTTGATTTAAAACTCGAGATAAACTGTCCTTATGGCTCAGATGCTAAGTACACTCCCAAGTTTAGTATTAAGCAATGCAGACTAGGAAATCCAGGCACTGACTCTTGTCTTGTACAAGTAATATATTTTCATGTGAACTCATTCAGTGTTTCCACTCCTGACTGGAATTCAGTGTCCAATGTTTTAAAGTGCATGTGTGAATATTGGATGAGGACAGGGTTAACCTGTGATGCCTTCCATGGTCATATGGCCTGTTGATATTCACTGTCTAGGTTTACACATTCAGTAGGGTTGCTTGGCGAAGTCTGTCCATGGAACCACACATCAACATGAGTCAGTGCATTTAGGAGGGGAAAGATAGGAGAGATTTTTTTAAATTGTTTATCAGGAAGCATCCTGACAGCCAATATGCACGACAGAATCCACTCTTTACTGAGACCATGAAATAAAAATGTTGTTTACGGGCTTGCAACTCTGTTTATGGTGATATTTGAACCAAACAGTTTGATATTCCCATTGCAATAAAGGGGAATGCCAATTCATCACTTTAATATCACTTCACAACTTGGAAAAGATTTGTAAAATTTGCTTCACCCCTTATCCAGGAATTGGACATTTTCCTATCCCATTGCTGTAATCCTGATCTTCCCTAATTCCCTGTGATATGCTTGATTCAGGCTGCAGACGATATAGCCTACTCCACAGAATCTGTACGATGAAATGTGAAATGGATACCAGCCAGAAACAATATTTACTATGTAGCAACCAGCAGGGTTTCCTGGTGAAGTCTCATCCGACTACCAAGACTGCCTCCTTCCACCTCCGTAACATCACCTATCTCTGCCCCTGCTTCAGCTCATCTCCTGCTGAAAATCATCTATGCCTTTGATATCTCTAGACATGACTACTCCAATGCTCTGCTGTCTGGCCTGCCACTTTGCATGCTCTAAAACTCTGCAGCCCGCATTCTAACTTGCAATAAATACTGTTCACCCATCACCCCTTTGCTTGCTGACCTACATTGGCACTACCTTGATTTTAATATTCTCTTCCTTGTTTTCAAATCCCTCCATGTCCTTGCCCCTCCCTATTTCTGTAACCTCCTCCAGCCTTACAACTCTCCGAGATCTCTCCACTTCTCCAATCCTGGCCTCTTAAGCATGCCTGACTTTCATCGCATCACGATTAGATGCCATGCCTTCAGCTCGAGAATTTCCTCCCTAAACCTCTCCGCCTCTCACCTTCAAGTTGCTCCTTTAAACTTACCTCTTTGACCAAACTTTTGGTCGCCTGTCCTAATATGTTATGTGGCTCGGTGTCAAATTTTGTTTGATAATGCTCCTGTGCAGCACCTTGAGAAGTTTTACTATGTTTAAGGTGCTATATAAATGCAAGTTGTTGTTGTCTGTAATGTTTTGGATTTTTATGTTGGATATTTTGTTGTGTTCTACATCACCCCCATAAGCAAATCTCAAGTCCCCTGTAAACCATTTAAAAAAATGTTTACCTTGATCTAGGTAAATATAGCAAGATTCTGGTCAAACAGAGACCCTTTGTCATTAGACTGCAGTTTACAGGACATATTACATGCAGCCAGCTACACAATTTCCATTTATCCAGATATCAGGCAGACAATGACCTAACTTCATCAAAACACCTGCATTATGTTTTATTTAGTGAACCATACTATTAACCCTGTGTATACTGTGACCAACAAGGCTAAATCCAAGAAATAATCCATCAGAGGCACAAGTGTTTCAAACCATAGTCAAGTCTCCAATGCTTGATAATCATTTAGATTCAAATATCTTTCTTTCAATAATCCACCAAGTACCCAAGACAAGAACTTACATATGATCTGTTTACAATATACTTTCACTAAGGAACTGCACAATTTTATTATCTGGTTTTGTAAATCTATTACAGCTCTTTGAACAAAATGGAATCAGGAGGAGCACAGCAGTATCTTTGTGCATTTCTCCTTTCAGTGCATAATGAGATCAGCAACTGGGGTTAAAAACATTATAATTATATAGCCCTTCACATCCTCAAGGATGTTCCAAAGCACTTTGCAACACTCACTGCAACAGTCCAAGACTCTATTCCAGTTCTTGGCTCACTGGATACTTTACAATATTACCCATTCCTAGATTATGCACAGAACATAAGGCCCAAGTTTCCGCCCCCTGTAAAATCAGCGCACCTCCATGGGTTGCGCCAACTGTCAAGAATAAAAAGAGCGCCGTAAAGTTACCTTCTAATTCTCTGAGCTCCTCAGGGCGTTTTCGGCCTCAGCGTAGCGGAGCACAAGGGGTGGGGGGTGGAGCCAGGTCCCAACGCTGAAAACAGTGCCAGGACCTCTGCACATGCGCACTAGAGTATGCACGCATGTGCAGTAGCTCCTCGCAGCACGATGCTCTGCAAACTGTGTGAGAGGGGCCTGATGAGTGAGCACTTAACTTGTTAGGTATCGCAATCCATGCCACAAAAAAAATATGAGCTGCTTCTCGCCGTCTGTGAAAAGCAGTCTGATGTTTTTATTATACGACGATTGAGTGATCGCTGGTACTAGTGCAGGTGGGTGCAAGACTATTACAGAACTGCGCCATGCTGTGCAAAAAAAAAAGTAAAATAGCTTTATCAAAAACTTAACATAATAGAGGTAAGTGGGGAAAACCTAAAAATTCCTATTCTTTGTACAAGTACCATGAAATAATGTTACCTCCATTTGTTTTAAAACTTTAGACAATAAATGCTTCTTTTCAAGAAAAATCTAAGGCTTTTGCTCATCACCAACAAATGTTGAATGACACCGACATATCCAAAAGATGTAAAACCTCCAGGATCGTTCCCCGAAGCTGTGACCATAACCTTTTTAACTGCTACTCATCCCCAAACATCACGATGTTAAATTGATGTTATTGGCTAAAAAACAAAACTCACCTCATTGTTAAAACTTAATTGGAGTTTTGTAATCAATCAAAATATAAGATTTTTTGCTTCATGAGACTGGCCACTGTTAGCTGATTTCTCCCCATTCTTTCTCTTTCTCCCCCACCCTCCGGCCAACCTTCGACTTTTATTCACAAAGTTGCACGGTAACTAAATCATAGTTCACTGCATGAAGTAAAGAAGCAAAGCAAATAGAATTTTTGATTCATGAGCAACTATCAAACAAAGGCTCTACTGCTGAAAGGGCTAGGAATGATTTGGAATGCAGTGTCAGTTACTGGACCATTTTTAATTGATGACATCAAAATCATATGCAAGAACAGATAGAATTTTCTCTTTTTAAAAGATTCTTGCAGAATCACCTGCAAAAATATAGCGAAATAACTTTTTCAAACCAAAGCACGCCGGCCCGAGCCCTGGCCGAATGGGCTCAGCCAACAGCAGCCCGCTGCCACATTCAGACTCTCCATCCGCGTTCAGCCTCCGTACACCCTCCCTCCCCCCCCCACCGCATTCAGCCTCCCATTCGGCCTCTCCCCCCCCCCTGCGTTCAGCCTCACCCCTCCCATTCAGCCCCTCCCCCATCCTCCCCCCTCCTCTCCCTCCCTCCCACCCCCTCCACCCCATCCCTCCTCCTCCCCCTCCACCCCCTCCCTCCTTCACTTCAACGGCTTGAACGGTGCTGTCCTGACATGTTTGATGCCATTATCCGACATGAACTCCCGGAATTAATAGCTAGTGAAACACGGGCCGTTGTCGCTAACCAGGATGTCTGGCAAGCCGTGGGTCGCAAAGACCGCACACAGACTCTCCACAGTGGTGGATGTCGTGCACGAATTCAATATGATGCATTCGATCCATTTCGAGTACGCATCAACAACAATGAGGAACATTTTTCCCATGAACGGGCCCGCGTAGTCTACGTGAATACGTGACCATGGCCTGGTGGGCCAGAGCCACGGGCTGAGTGGGGGCTCCCTGGGGGCATTGCCCAGCTGGGCACACGTCGTGCACCTGCGAACACAGTGTTCCAGGTCTGAGTCAATTCCCGGATACCATACATATGATCAGGCAATGGCCTTCATTAACACGATGCATGGGTGCTCGCTGTGGAGTTCCCTGATGAATGTTTCCCTTCCCTTCTGGGGCATGACTACCCGGCTGCCCCATAGTAGGCAGTCAGCTTGGATGGTGAGCTCATCCATCCGTCTGTGAAACGGTCTGACCTCCTCAGGGCATGCTCCGTGTGCGGGCGGCCAATCCCCAGTCAGGACACATTTCTTAATCAAGGATAGGAGGGGATCTCTATTGGTCCAGATTTTGATCTGGCGGGCTGTGATGGGGGAGCCTGCGCTGTCAAAGGCATCAACAGCCATGACCATCTCAGCGCTTTGCTCCGCTGCCCCCTCAGTGATGGCCAGTGGAAGCCTGCTGAGCGCATCAGCGCAATTCTCCGTGCCTGGCCGGTGTCGTATGGTGTAGTCATATGCAGCCAGCGTGAGAGCCCATCACTGTATGCGAGCTGATGCATTGGCATTGACAGCTTTGCTGTCTGACAACAGGGATGTTAACGACTTGTGGTCAGTTTCTAAATCGAACCTTCTGCCAAAAAGGTACTGGTGCATCTTTTTCACCCTGTAGACACATGCGAGTGCTTCCTTTTCAACCATCCCATATCCCCTTTCTGCTTGGGAGAGCGACCTGGAGGCATAAGCCACAGGTTGGAGTTGGTTCTCATCATTTCTCTGCTGCAACACGCACCCAACCCCATAGGATGATGCATTGCATGTCAAAACCAATTTCTTACAGGGGTTGTACAGGGTCAACAGCTTATTAGAACAAAGCAGGTTCCGCGCCCGATTGAAAGCCCGTTCCTGATAGTCCCCTCAAAACCAATCGCAACCCTTATGTAGGAGCACGTGTAGCGGCTCCAACAATGTGCTTAAGTTTGGCAGAAAGTTCCCAAAATAGTTCAACAAGAGTCCCAGAAATGAACGCAACTCCAATGTGTTGCCGGGCCTGGGCGCACGACGGATCGCCTCAGTTTTGGATTTGGTCGGCCGGAACCCGTCTGCGACAACCATCCTGCCCAAAAACTCGACCTCTGGGGCCAAAAACACACATTTGGACTTCTTTAGTCGCAGGCCTACTCGGTCCAGTCAGCATAGCACCTCCTCCAGGTTGTGGAGGTGTTCCTCGGTGTCTCGACCCATGATAAGAATGTCGTCCTGAAATACGATTGTTCCAGGGATAGATTTGAGCAGATTTTCCATGTTCCTTTGAAAGATAGCAGCCACTGATTGAATGCCAAATGGACACCTGTTGTAGACAAACAGCCCCTTGTGCGTGGTGATGGTGGTCAGTAGCTTGGATTCTTCGGCCAGTTCCTGGGTCATGTAGGCTGAAGTGAGATCTAACTTGGTGAACAACTTGCCGTCTGCCAGTGTGGCAAAAAGATCCTCCGCTCTCGGAAGCAGGTATTGGTCTTGTAGTGACACTCGGTTGATAGTGGCATTGTAGGCGCCACAGATCCTGACCGAGCCATCTGTTTTTAGGACAGGAACGATGGGGCTTGCCCAGTCGCTGAATTCAACGGGCGAAATTATGCCCTCTCTTAGCAACTTGTCCAAATCACTCTCAATTTTCTCCCGCATCACAAACGGCACAGCTCTGGCTTTGTGGTGCACTGGTCTGGCGTCCGGGGTGATGCGTATCACTACTTTGGTACCTTTGAAAGTCCCGACACCAGGTTGAAATAGTGACTAAAATTTCTGTAGGACCTGTGAGCATGAACTTCGCTCCACAGATGAAATGGCGTGCACATCCCCCCCATTTCCAGTTCATCTCGGCTAGCTAGCTCCTCCCCAAAAGCGCGGGACCATTTCCCGGTACAATCCAGAGTGGCAGCCAGTTCTCTGATCCATTATGTGTGACCACCAACATTGCACTGCCTAGCACTGGGATGATCTCTTTGATGTACGTCCGTAATTGTGTGTCAATGCGTTCTAGTTTGGATCTGCTTGCTCTGAGTGGCCATAGTTTCTCGAATTGTTGGACACTCATAAGTGACTGGCTGGCCCCTGTGTCCAGTTCCATTCATACCGGGATGCCGTTTAATAGGACTTTCATCATCATAAGTGGCGTTTTTGTGTATGAGCTGTGGATGTTTGCCACATGAACCCGCTGAACTTCAGCGTCCATTGCTTTGTCCCAAGCATCAACCTGCTTTGCAGACACCTCTTGTGGTTCTTCTGCCTCGTAAATTAGCCTCGCTGCGGGCTTCCTGCACATTCTGGCTAAATGTCCACTGAAGTTACAATTTCTACAGATAAATTGTTGAAACCTACAGGTTTTTGCAGCATGTCTGCACCTGCACCTCCAGAATGAGCTGAGATTGTTGTGAAGAGCTGTTACCAGGCATTCCTCTCTGATTGTCTCTTTGATTACTCTTGAGCACTCTGTTAGTGGATGTCAACGGCCCCATCCCGGGACACATTGTCCACTGTGATGGTGTAAATGTCCGTTCAACCTGCCATTGTCTCTGTTGAGGACTCACTCTAGAGTCTGTTGCTGCCTGGGTGGTGTCGAATTGCCCTTGCCTGCCTGCGGAGTTCTGAGTCGCATTTACAATGTTAACTCCCTGATCCATCGCCACATTGGAAGTAGAGTTGCACGCGTATATTATCTTGGTTTCCTCCTCCCCCGCCATGAAGGTCTGAGCCATCAACGCCGCCGCTTCCAAGGTCAAGTCCTTGGTCTCAATTAGCTTTCTGAAAATCCCGGCATGACCAATGCCCTCAATGAAGAAATCCCTTAACATCTCCCCCCTGCAGGTGTCTGTGAACTTACAGAGGCTGGCCAAGCGCCGAAGGTCCGCAACGAAGTCCGGCGGTATGTTCTGTCCTTTCCGACATCGGTGTATATAGAATTGGTGTTGGGCCATGTGTACACTGCTCACCGGTTTGAGGTGCTCACCGATCAGTTTGCTGAGCTCTTCAAAGGTTTTGTCCGCCAGCTTCTCGAGTGCGAGCAGGTCTTTCATCAGTGCGTATGTCTTAGGCCCACAGCTGGTCAGTAGATGCGCCCTTCGCTTGTCAGCCGCTGCATCACCCAGCCAGTCCTTCGTGACAAAGCTCTGCTGAAGCCTCTCAATGAAATCGTCCCAGTCCTCACCAACACAGTACCTTTCCTTTGTGCTACTGGTGGCCATTATCGTGAGTCGTCGATTCCCATTTCTCGTCGCCAAGTGTCCTTATACACTACTATTAATTCACACGAGGCACATTCTGCAGACAAGGTCACTCTGTGACCTGAACATTTATTCACAGGACCAAGAAATGATGACCTTGCGTGGGACCTCCCTTTATATACCTGGATGACCAGGTGAGGAGTGTCTCCCACAAGTTCACTCCCTGTAGTCAAGGTGTGCATTTCTTAGGTGTATACATTATGCAGTGTTGTTACATGAAGGTTACAGTTACATGAAGGTTACATACATGACAACTAGAACTGGAGCAAACTAAATGCCGAGAATTGCGATTTCTAAGATACTCCAAACTAAACTAGTTGCTCCCAACTCCATCCGAAACTTGGGCCCATTAGGGGGCTGAAGTTCAGGTGGGCCAGAAGCTCTTGGTGCGGTGAGCAGATCCATTTTCAAGACTTTGAATTTTTTTTAAAAGTCCGACAGTCATAATGTGGCAGGCTTTCGACTCAAAGCCAGGCTGGCTGTCTGAAAATGGGTCGGTTGGGCCATCCACCACTGTCAATCATCACTGTCACCATGCTCTCTCCCCTTCGTTAAAGGGGAGAGATCTGATCGCTTTTTAACTTTGACCACTGGTCCCTGGCACCCAAGAGCGGGTGCTAAACTGCCCGTTGGTGGCCCGACCGAACCCGGGGCCAGTATTTTGCCGGCTGATCGGCAAGTCGGCCAGCAAAAATTATTCCATTGTGGCCGCGACAGTGGGCCCTCCCCTTTAAAGGCCACCGCACTGCCGGCTGCATACTGTCTTGAGGGTGCACCGGGAGAAAAACCTGCCGGGGACACCACGCGGCGGGGGAGCGACGGATGAAGGTGAAAATGGATAGGTAAGTATTTATTTGATTTTAATTTGGCAGTGCATCTACTTGGGTGGGATGGGGTCCAGGCCGAAAAATCCCCGACCTGAATTTTGATTGGGCCGGCCTGTTGACCCCAAAGTCTTTCAGACCCTGAATTTCGGCCCCAAGATCTGTAAAGCAACAGCTTACTGCAAAGAGAGTGGCAGGTCAACACAAGGAGCACCACCTCAACATAGAAATTGCCATCCACTGTCAGCAGCCAGTTTTGGTTTCAAATGACATCTTGTGATTAGCAACAGCAAAAGGTTTCACATGCTCACTTCAATCCTCCTTCTGCACTTAACACACGTGCATATGCTCCACTGTTGATGCAGTACGTTTTTTCATGGTAAGATTTTGCAATGCACCCCCCGTCACCCATACTACTGATGCTTTGCCCACTGATGCTTTTCATGTCCCCTCTGGCCATGGTGCTACTGTTGTTTCCCAACTTGGAGTCACAACTGATTACACTCATGTCACAACCCTGCCCCCGCCCCCACCCCCAATGGGGCTACTGCTGCTGCTGCTGTTTTCCTAGTTGCTATCCAACTGTTTCTCTCCCTAATTAGAAGACTGCTGCTGCTGCTCACCCAGCGACCAATAAAAAAGAACTTCCCACCTTGATATGCTAAGTCTAAACCTAATCTTACCCCAATCCAGAGAAATTTTACTCTGAGATAAAGTTGCCAGAGGGGTTCATTTGTGGGGTCACCAGGAAAGCAAAGAATGCCGTCTTTTGAGCCCCTTCACAATAGTGTAGAAAGACAGGATTCAAAGAATTTAAAAACAGCAAGGTCCTGTACAAAATAAGCTTGGCCAGTCTCAATCCCACTCCTAATGGGAATGTGTGTACAGCATAAAACTTCAATTCAACAAAGTCACTCAGGCATCCTAAGGATAGAAAAACAGCTACACTGATGCAGTAGAGGTACTCTTCTGATGCTGGGGGTGTGAGGGAATAAGGTACACTGCTGCGGCAGAGTCCATTTAACTGTGCCATTGCTTACCTGGGATGCATGATTTCTGGGTGTCTGAAATGGAAAGTGTTTCAATCCCTAATACTACCGTCCCTCAATTTGATAAGCGCAACTTTGTATTTTTAAAATAAAAGCTTTTTTATCCTTATTAGGTGTGCATGATCTATAATTATGAAATCCTAAACATTGTAGTGATTGCAAGGCAGATGAATACATTTCCTTAATGGATTTAATTTGAGCCACTGTCAGTAACTGTTACTCTTAATATAATTGTTTGAATGCATGCTCATTAAATTGAGCAATAGCAGTGATATGTAATTGATTATTTTCTAGTTTGTATTTCACATCACCATATGCCACATACTGCTCCCTCAAAATATCTTCAATTAAAGAACATCATACCCAATGCTTTTTAAGCATCAGAACAACACTTACTTTTCCATGCTCTAGCCTTATGACCTCCAGAAGGGATTTGTGCATTAATTCCAATTAGTAATATAAGTTATGGGCGTTTTTACTTTTGTACTGGCTGGGATTATAACTGATGCTACCCTTTGTTTATGGCCCTTAACAGCCAAAAGAGTGGCTGGTGAATCATTTTATAGATACAATTATGTTCTCCGTGTACCTTGTTAAAAACAACTTTAATCAACTAAATGAGCTACTGGACAGCTTTGAATAGGAATTAGGACTAATGACTTTCTAGCTATCTAATGCAAACTCCATCATTTGGGATGTGACACCAAAAGGAATATTTTAAATACATCCTTTAACCTCTTCCCAAAAGAAAGCTTATTCTTGTTTGTGTCTATCCATCAATTCATTCATCTATTTGTAAAAATGACCAAAAACCTTTGGTAATGTCTATCAGATTTGGAACACGGGATCTTAGGGGCAACACCTTGGCTAGGTTTAATATTGTGCTACATCAAACAACGTAGTTTGGCATTTTTAACACCAGTATTTAGAGGTATTGTTGCTGACTTTAAAACAATACCATTTTACTTCCTAATAAGATGTGACTCCCTTATGCAAAAGACATGACTTATAGCTTGAGGGTTCATTATAATGATATCTTTTAGTCAGCCATGATACCTTAAAATATTGTGATTTGCAAAAACTGCCATAAATGCTAGACACAAATAAATAAAACACTTTATTCTCCATGTTTGCTTAACCATGGAACCATACAAGTTTACAACATGGGAGGCAACCATTTGGTTCATTGTTTCTGCACTAACTCTTTGCTAGGCCAATCTAAAACTAAATGCACTCCCTGTTCACTGCCCATTACCATGCTTTGTTCGTTAGCTCAAATTTTCATCTCATCATTCCTTAAATGATGCAATAGTCTTTGCCTCAACTACTCCTCATGCCAAAGCATTTCATGCTCTAATAACTCTTCATGTAAAGAAATTTCACCTAATTTCTCTCCTCACTCACTTAGTGACAATTTTAAATTGAGGATCCATTGTCACGGACTCCTCAAACAGAGGAAATAGTCTTTCCCTGTTTACCCTGTCAAAACTCTTCATAATGTTTTTATTGAATATCTTTTAGCCTTCTCTATTCCTGTGGCAACAGTCCCAGTATTTTTAATCTCTTCTCAAAACGAATTTCTGGATCCTGGTGAATTTGTGTTGTATGCTCTTGATGGCTCTTTCGATTTATTCATTTTTTTTTTAAATGAAAGCCCCAAAATGCAACACAGTACCTAACTGTAGCCTAACCACTGTGTTGAAGAAGTCACTCATTACCTCTTTTCTCTTCTACTCTATGTATGTCTATCAAGCATTATAGTAATTTTGATTTAATTTTGATTGAGGTGCTTATTAAAGAAATCCACTGTGTCATAATCATTATTCAGCCCTTCGGTTGCAAAAATGAGGACAACAGTGAGACTGCCCCATCTAGTTTCAAATAGGGTGAAGATGTTTTGGTTGTTTTTAAAGGGCTAATTGAATTTACCACAAGACTTTTTGTAATTTCTGTAACTGGTAGTAACCAGTTTTGTTCCCCAGAGATAAGCTTGACTGATTGATGAAGAGGAGACTATTCTCTCTGGGCTGTTTGCTATCGCTCTAAGTAGTGCTGAACATGAGCATTGAAGCCAAGTTTTAATGTAAGGTATTATCAATACTGCTTCATTTTCAAACTCTTAATATTACGCAGTTATCATTCATCCCTTCCCCAAACAGCCCCAGCAAGATACTTACCTATGCAAAAGTAATTGAATGGTGTTTTAATGGTAAACAATGGTGCCTAAGGATACTCTATTCGAATAGATAGCATGTTAAATCATGAACAATTTATCAATGGCAAAATAAATGGTACTTTAATGGTCCTTCAGTTAAAAAGTACCTTGTTGTTCTCTGCTTGTCAATGGGGTTAGTGAATTATAGATATTTAATCACTGGTAAGGGTACTTTAAAATGAGCCTAAAAGCAATTTAGTTTGCAAACTAATCACAACTAACACAATAGTGCAACAGAAAAACACTGGAAGCAGTATCATGAACAATTATTGGCATTAACTATCCGAATTATAAACTGCCATTCACCCTTTGAGGACAGATGCCATTTCAGCACCAATTCATCAGGTTTCAGTTGTTGTAGACTGTACGAACAAAGCTCATTTTGATGAGTTAATAACTCAGTAGTAGTACAATCTTTTTTTTTTTAAATGAGTGATACCGCCCATGTGAAAATATGTGTTTGTAAACTAGTAAAAAAAGATTGAGCAAAAACACAGTGTTTGGAAGAAGCATTTAAAATTGAGGAACCAAAACATAGACAGTGAAATGTCCTTGAAATATGTATGGGGTGAGTGTGGGGGCATTGAGCCAGGACATGGTGAGACTTGGTTGTGAAATCCTACACGACCAAATACCCTACTGACACTCATTGTTTAGATTTACTTATGAAGAATGGCCATTGGACAAGAGGCCAGCCCTCATGGGAATGTACTGCAGCATGAGTCAATGCCCAGAGGAGTGAGAGGAATTTTAAAAATTACAGGATCTGAAAATATCCTTGCTTTCTGAAATATTTCCCAAAATAACAAGAATGTAAAATGAATCTACCTTCAATTTCCTTTTACAGGTATTCCTTTGAAATTCAGATCAGCTTTGTTGTATTTATTCATCGTTGGGGCTGGTAGTCATGTGATGGATAGGATTTTAAAGTTGAGTCTGACTAAATTCAGCCTTACTACAAAGATAAAACTTTTCACACTAATCTTAATTTTGAACATTAATGAATTCAAAATCAAAATGATTAAATATTTACCAAGGCCTGCTGAGAATACCAAAGGAAACAGAATGAGGAAGAAGTATTTGCAAGAACTATGCAAATCTTCAGGAACTCATATGATTTGTCCCAGTTCTTCTGCTAGCTCACCAATTTATTACCAATTTCAAAATATCATTCACATGGGACCCAAGAACAAATACACTGAGTGCTTGAAGGGTTGCATTAAATGCAACAATATCAGCAGGCCTGGCCAATGGAAGGAGCTGAACGAAAAAGTGGCCATTCAAGAAAACTTGGTGACAGATAAGGAGCTAAACCCAATTTTTATTAGGCAAACTAACTGAAAAATTAAGTTATTTATACATTCATTATGAGGGTAATAGACCATTAAATCACTAAGGTTTTAGCAACTTTAATTACGTTATCCCTCTTCGTAAGTCCCGAGTGGCTTATCGTAACAACTGCATTGAAACGGATTTATTTTCCAGATACAGCTGGAAAACAGAACAAAAAAATAAAGCAGTTAGCAGAATAAGATAAACGTGCATTATAAGAACACAAGAAAGAAGAGCAGGAGTAGGCCATTTGGTCCCTCGAGTCTGCTCCGCCATTTAATAAGATCATGGCTGATCTGATCTTGGGCTCAGCTCCACTTCCTTGCCCATTCCCCATCACCCTTTGCTCCCTTATCGCTCAAAAATCTATCTATCTCCACCTTAATTATATTCAATGACCCAGCCTCCACAACTCTCTGGGGCAGAGAATTCCACAGATTTACAAGCCTCTGAGAGAAGAAATTCCTCCTCATCTCAGTTCTAAATGGGCGACCCCTTATTCTGAAACTATGCCCCCTAGTTCTAGATTCCCCCACGAGGGGAAACATTCTCTCTGCATCTTGTCAAACCCCCTCAGAATCTGATACGTTTCAATAAGATTATATTAGCCTTGCAGCATTCCTGCAGGGATAAATGTTTAGAATGTTTTATGTACATTTTAAAATTGATCTCAACATTGAGAGCAAGTTTTGCCAGCTTTCTGATTGACCGTTTCCAAAGAAATGCTCGGAAAACTAGTCGGATGGCTGGTGAGGGCTTCTACCCCATGAAAACACAGCTTTTGGTGGCCCAAACAGAAGGTAGATTGATGACATCCACGGAGAGATCTGTGGTCTTAAGTTGTCCTGCCTTCCAAACTTTAATATAAAAGTATGGAGGCTAAGAGCAGGCAAACAGGAGAAGCTGGAGAACTTCCCTGCTCTAAATGGTTTCTCCTTTCCTCTACTGAAGGCAGTGAATCATAATGGCACATGGTTCCACAGACACCAACAGCCCCTTGGTAGATAATTCAAGTGGCCATCTTCATTTGTACGCACAGTCAATATAGTTTAGGCGTGGCAATAGTGCATGTGAAGGTCATGGCAAAAGTGCTAAGTGAATAGTTTACTTTAGTCTTCAATTTGGAAAAAGGAGGATATGATACCAGGGCTAAAGAAGACGACAGATTAATGAATGGTGAAATTTAGAAATTAGCATAAATTGGAATGGATAAACCTCCAGGCCAGACAGTCTCGATCAGAAGCTGTTAAAAATATGAACCGAAGCTAGGGAGGCATTAGTTATAATGGGCCCAAGTTTCGGGCTGCGCCTAGAACGGCGCAGCCCCGACCTGGACGCCCGTTTTTCGTGCCACAAAGTGCGCCTAAAAAAACTTACAGATTCTCCGGCTCCCTGCTGGTCCTCTGGAGTCAGGCGTGGCGCAGCATGAACTGTAGGGGGCGGAGCCAGGTCCCTGCACTGAAAACAGTCCCGGGACCTCTGCACATGCGCGCTACAGTGGGCGCGCATGTGCAGCAGCTCCAAGCGCCCAAAACTGTGGGGGAGGGGCCCGAAGCACGCAGCCCCTAGCCCTGGCCGAATGGCCTCACTGGGGCTGCGTGCATAAGGCTGCCTCCCACAGCCAGCTCCTGCTTCCTCCTGGCCTGACTCGACTCCCACTCCCCCCTACCCACCTCCAGCGCCCCCAGACCGGACCGACCCGCGCTCCCCCCTCCACCACCTGACCTGACCTCCCTCTACCTCCCTCCCTCTCCCCACCACCCGAACCTCCCTCCCTCCCACCCACCACCCCCCCGACCCGACCAGCACTCCCGACCGCCCCCCCCCCCCCCCCACCCCGGACCGGACCCCACTCCCCCGACCGGATCTGACCCGACCCAACCTCCCTCCGCGCCCCCCCAACCCGACCTGCACTCCCGACCCCGACCCGCGCTCCCCCCGACCCGACCAGACCCGCACTCCCGACCCGACCCTATCTGTAAATCTGGTGCTGGGGATGGGCCCTGCCCGAAGTCTTGGGCCCGGCCTGGCCCGGGCCCGTTCAGCCTCCCTCCTCCTTCTCCTTCCCTCCGCTTCTCCTTTCCCCCCTTGTCCTTTCCCCCCCTTCTCCTTTCCTGTCACCCCTCTCCTTCCCCTTCTCCTCTCCCCTCCTTTCCCCTTCTCCTCTCCCCCCCTTTCCCCTTCCCCCCTTCCCCTTCTCCTCCCCCCCTTCCCCTCCTCCCCCTTCTCCCCCTCCCCTTCCCCTTCTCCCCCATTCCCCTTCTCCTCCTCCCCCCCGTCCCCTTCTCCTTCCCTCCCCCTTCTCCCCATCCCTCCCCCTTCCCCTCTGCCTCCCTCCCTTTCCCCTGCCCTTCCCTCTCTCCCCTCCCCCTGCCCCCCCCTCTCCCTCTACCCCCCTCCTCCCCCTCCCCTCGCTGTCAGAAACACAGACACTGACAGACAGAGAGTGTGAGAGACACAGACTGACAGACAGACAGACAGAGCGATAGAGACACTGACAGAGACACACTAGGGGGGGGGGGCATCCCAGCAGCTGTTGGACGGCTCCCGGTGCTGCAGTCGGTAAGTAGAAAATGTTTTATTTATTGATTTAAAAAAAAAATTATTTCTTATTAATTTTTTTTGATTGATTTATTGGTTGATTTATTGATGTTTTTATCATTTATTATTGATGATGGCTCTTTATTTGTAAAACTGAAGTGTTTAATGTTTGTAAACTTCCCTTTAAACCCCACTCCCCCCACCCCCCCCCCTATTCCCTACGCCTGATTTTCTAAAGTGTTGACAAGGTTTTATCGAGCGTACAAAAATCTTCACTTACTCCATTCTAAGTTAGTTTGGAGTAAGTTTTCACTGCCGAAACTTTGAAAACAGGCGTAAGTGGCCGGACACGACCCTTTTGAAAAAAAAATTCTGTTCCAAAGTGAAACTGTTCTAACTGACTAGAACTGGAGTAAACTAAATGCCGAGAATTTGAATTTCTAAGATATTCCGTTCTAAACCAGTTGCTCCAAAAAATCAGGAGCAACTGAGGCCGAAACTTGGGCCCAATGTTTCAAAACATTTCTGGATTCAGAGTTAATACAGGAAGATTAGAAAATAGCAAATGTTTAAAAATGGAGAACAAGAATAAATCAGTTTAATGCCAGTAATGAGAAAATTGCTTAAAAAGCAAACATTATAAATGAATACAAGGAAAAGTACAAGCTAATTAGGGAGAGTCAGAGTGCCTTTGTGAAAGGGAAATCATATTTAACTCACCAACTGAAATCTTTAATAAGAAAGCAACATACTGCGGATGCTGGAATCTGAAATAAAAACAGAAACTGCTGGAAATCTCAGCGGGCCAGGAATTTCAGCGGATGACGAAGGGTCATTGACCTGAAACGTTAACTCTGTTTCTCTCCACAGATGCTGCCTGATCAGCTGAGATTTCCAGCATTTTCTGAATTCTTTAATAAATTCACTGTGGTGGTAAATAGTGGAAGGTCAAGGGATACCAAATACATGGATTATCAGAAGGCCTTTATAAGTTTCTGCACGAAAGATCTCTTTCCTCTGGTTACTGACTCCCATCAATAGGAGTAGTTTCTCCTTACTTACTCTGTCAAAACCCCTCATAATTTTGAACAGCTCTTTTAAATCTCCCTTAACCTTCTCTGCTCTAAGGAGAACTGTTATATATGTAAACTTGTATTTACTCTGTACAGCCACCAGAGGACTCATCTCCTGGAGTCCCAAGGGATCCCATAATCCCTTGGGGGCACAGGTATTTAAGGAGCCCTCACAGGTTGGAGAGGCACTCTGGAGACCTATAATAAAAGACTAAGGTCACACTTTACTTTGAGCTCACAGTGTTCACTCTGGCTCTTTCTCCATACATAACAACTGGCGACGAGATACAGATAGCGAACCCAAAGATGCAGAGAACAGTGGGCATCCTGGAGAAATTCTTGGAGGGAGATGATTGGGAAACTTTTGTGGAGCGACTCGACCAATACTTCGTGGCCAACGAGCTAGATGGGGAAGAGAACGCTGCCAAACGAAGGGCGATCCTCCTCACCATCTGTGGGGCACTAACGTATGGCCTCATGAAGAATCTGCTCACTCCAGTGAAAACCACGGAGAAATAGTACGATGATTTGTGCACACTGGTACGAGAGTATTTGAACCCGAAGAAAAGCTGATGGCGAGGTACCAGTTCTACACCTGCAAAAGGTCTGAAGGCCAGGAAGTGGCGAGTTATGTTGCCGAACTAAGACGCCTTGCAGGACATTGCGAATTTAAAGGATATTTGTAGCACATGCTTAGAGATTTTTTCATACTTGGCATTGGCCACGAAACCTTACTTCGCAAACTTTTGACTGTAGAGACCCCAACCTTGAGTAAGGCCATAGCGATAGCCCAGGCGTTCATTGCCACCAATGACAATGCCAAGCAAATCTCTCAGCACACAAGTGCTACTACAAATACTGTGAACAAAGTGATGTTGTTTTCGAATCACAACATTACAGGGCAGGTCACACATGCATGCAGCTACAAGTACTGTGAACAGTGATGTTGTTTTCGAATCTTGTTGGCTCTGCGAGGGTGATCATCGTTTCCATTCATGCCGATTCAAGGGGTATGTTTGCAAGGGCTGTGGAACAATGGGACACCGCCAATGTATGTGCAGGCGAGCTGCTAATCCTGTTAAACCTACAAACCACCATGTTGCAGAGGAGGACAGATCCACAGAGGATCATGGCGAACCAGAGCCTCAGACCGAGGAGGCAGAGGTACATGGGGTGCACATATTCACCACGAATTGTCCCCCCGATAATGCTGAATGTTGAACTAAATGGACTCCCGGTGTCAATGGACCTGGACACAGGCGCGAGCCAGTCCATCATGGGCAAAAAGACTTTCGAAAGACTGTGGTGCAACAAGGCCTCAAAGCCAGTCTTAACTCCAATTCGTACAAAACTAAGAACTTACATGAAAGAACTGATTCCCGTAATTGGCAGTGCTACCGTAAAGCTCTCCTACGATGGAGTGGTGTACCACTCTGGGTGGTACCGGGCAATGGTCCCACGCTGCTCGGCAGGAGCTGGCCGGGAAAGATATGCTGGAACTGGGACGATGTCTGAGTGCTATCGCCTGCTGACGACACTTCGTGTCTTAAACAAGTTCCCTTCGCTGTTCGAACCAGGCATTGGGAAATTCCAAGGAGCAAAAGTTAAGATCCACCTTATTCCAGAGGCGCGACCCATCTATCACAAGGTGAGAGCAGTACCGTACATAATGAGAGAAAGGATAGAGATCGAGCTAGACCAGCTGCAACGAGAGGGCACCATTTCACCGATCGAGTTCAACGAGTGGGCCAGCCCAATCGTTCCTGTCCTCAAGGGAGACAGCACTGTCAGAATCTGTGCCGATTACAAAGTAACTATCAATCGTTTCTCCCTGCAGGACAAATACCCACTACCAAAGGCCAACGACCTCTTTGCAACGATCTCTTTGGAAAGACATTCACGAAGCTGGATTGGACTTCAGCCTACATATCGCAGGAACTAGAGGAATTATCGAAGGGCCTCACCTGCATCAACACGCACAAAGGTCTTTTTATTTATAACAGGTGCCCATTTGGAATTCGATCAGCGGCGGCGATATTCCAGAGAAACATGGAAAGCTTACTAAAGTCGGTCCCACACACCATGGTCTTCCAGGATAACATCTTGGTCACAGGTTGGAACACAGCCGAGCATCTGCAGAACTTGGAGAAGGTTCTTAGTCAACTCAACTGTGTGGGGCTCAGGTTAAAATGCTTGAAGTGCATTTTCCTCGCATCTGAAGTGGAGTTCTTGGGAAGGAGGATTGCGGCGAACGGCATCAGGACCACCAACGCGAAGACGGGGGCAATCGAGAACGCACCGCGGCCACAGAATGTGATGGAGCTGCGGTCGTTTCTGGGACTCCTGAACTACTTTGGTAACTTCTTACCGTGTCTCAGCACACTGTGAGAACCACTGCATGTCTTACTACGAAAAGGGGATGAATGGGTTTGGGGCAAAAGCCAAGAAAATGCCTGAGTAAAAGCAAGAAAATTGTTGTGCTAAAACAAATTGCTTGTGTTGTACGATCCATGTAAGGGTTTGGTACTAGCATGTGATGCGTCGTCATATGGCGTCGGGTGTGTATTGCAACAAGCTAATGATTTCGGGAAACTGCAACCGGTTGCTTATGAATCTGGGAGTCTGTCTAAGGCTGAGAGAGCCAACAGCATGATTGAAAAAGAAGCGTTAGCGTGTGTCTATGGGGTAAAGAAAATGCATCAATATCTGTTTGGGCTAAAATTCGAATTGGAAATTGACCACAAGCCATTCATATCGCTGTTTTCCAAGAGTAAAAGAATAAATACCAATGCATCGGCCCGCATCCAGAGATGGGCGCTCACGCTATCTGCATACAACTACGCCATCCGCCATAAGCCAGGCACAGAAAACTGCGCTGATGCTCTCAGTAGACTGCCATTGCCCACCACAGGGGTGGAAATGGCGCAGCCCGGAGGTTTAGCCATGGTTATGGAAGCATTTGAGAGTGAGCAATCACCCATCACTGCCCAGATCATCAAAACCTGGACGAGCCAAGACCCCTTATTGTCCCTAGTCAAAAGCTGTATGCTTCACGGGAGATGGTCCTGTGTCCCAGTGGAAATGCAGGAAGAGATAAAGCCGTTCCAGCGGCGCAAAGATGAAATGTCCATACAGGCAGGCTGTCTTCTGTGGGACAATCGTGTAGTGGTTCCCAAGGGCAGAGTCACCTTCATCAATGACCTCCACTGTACCCACCCAGACATCGTAATGATGAAAGCAATAGCCAGATCCCACATGTGGTGGCCCGGTATCGATGCGGATTTAGAGTCCTGTGTTCACAGATGTAATATATGCTCGCAGTTAAGCAATGTACCCAGGGAGGCGCCGCTAAGTTTATGGTCTTGGCCCTCCAAACCATGGTCTAGGGTACACGTCGACTATGCAGGCCCGTTCTTGGGTTAAATGTTCCTTGTGGTTGTAGATGTGTACTCCAAGTGGATTGAATGTGAGATCATGTCGGCTAGCATGCCCGCTGCCACTACTGAAAGCCTGCGGGCCATGTTTGCCACACACGGCCCACCCGATGTCCTAGTGAGTGACAACAGGCCATGTTTTACCAGTGCTGAGTTGAAAGAATTCATGACCCGTAACAGGATCAAACATGTCACATCTGCCCCGTTTAAACCAGCGCCCAATGGTCAGGCAGAGAAAGCAGTGCAAACCATCAAGCAAGGCTTGAAGAGGTTAACTGAAGTCTCGCTGCAGACTCGCCGATCCAGAGTCCTGCTTAGCTACCGCACGAGACCCCACTCACTCACTGAGATCTCACCTGAACTGCTCATGAAAAGAGCACTTAAGACAAGGCTCTCGTTAGTTCACCCTGATCTACATGAACAGGTAGAGAGCAGGCGGCTTCAACAAAGTACATATCTTGATAGCACAAATGTGTCATGCGAGATTATATCAATGATCCTGTATTTGTATTGAATTATGTGGAAGAGAGTGCCACACTTCTCCCACCTTTAGGTGAAGAGGTGTTTCCTAATTTTTCTCCTGAATAGACTGGCTCTGATTTTAAGGTATGTCCCCCTTTACATAAGAACATAAGAAATAGGAGCAGGATTAGGCCATTTGGCCCCACGAGCCTGCTCGGCCATTTAATAAGATCATGGCTGATCTGATCATGGATTCAGCTCCAGTTCCCTGCCCGCTCCCCACAACCCTTTATATTCCCTTATCGCTCAAAAATCTGTCCATCTCCGCCTTAAATATATTCAATGACCCAGCCTCCACAGCTCTCTGGGGCAGAGAATTCAATAGATTTACAACCCTTTGAGTGAAGAAATTCATCCTCATCTCAGTTTTAAATGGGCAGCCCCTTATTCTGAGAATATGTCCCCTAGTTTTAGATTCCCCTATGAATGGAAATATCCTTTCTGCATCCACTTTGTTGAGCCCCCTCATTATCTTAAAAGTTTCGATAAGATCGCCTCCCATTCTTCTGAACTCCAATGAGTAGAGGCCCAACCTACTCAACCTATCGTCATAAGTCAACCCCCTCATCTCCGGAATCAACCTAGTGAACCTTCTCTGAACTGCCTCCAATGCAAGTTCAAGACACCCCCACCAGCGGAAAAGTTTTTCTCTATCTACCCCATCAATTCCTTCCAAAATCCTAAAAACCTTAATCAAATCAACCCTTAACCTTCTATAATCCAAGGAATACATGTCTAGTTTATGTAATTTCCCCCAATAATTTAAACCTTGGAGCCCTGGTAATATCCCCTGCATTCTCTGCAAGGTTTTGACATTCTTCCTAAAGTGTTAGTGTTCAGAATTGCACACAATAGAGGTTGAACCTCTCTTATCCAGCATCCTCGGACATAGCTTGTGCCGGATAAGGATTTTGCCGGATGAGGGCTGGTCACGTTAAATT
This sequence comes from Pristiophorus japonicus, assembly GCF_044704955.1. Lineage (NCBI taxonomy): Eukaryota > Metazoa > Chordata > Chondrichthyes > Pristiophoridae > Pristiophorus > Pristiophorus japonicus. The sequence goes on from NC_091990.1 coordinate 141,264,621, forward strand.
GGTGCTGAGCAAAGGGATATCGGAGCTTGCTGGCTTGGGGCTAGGGGTACAGCAGAGAGATCGCAGTGGGTGCAGTGGATCGTGGGGTCAGGCCACTATTGCGGGAGTCGGCAGCGAGGAAGGACTTAAATTTGTTCAAGTCGGAGTTCTGCGTATGCGCCAACTGGTGGCCGGGAATGGTTCTGGATGAGCGGTGGTGCTGGATAAAGGAGTCCCGGATAAGGGAGGTTCAACCTGTACAGTTGAGGCATTAGGAAGGACTAGCTAAAATCCTTGCTTTTGTGCTCTGTACCTCTATTTACAAAAGAAAACAGGGTTATCAACTGATCTTGGCAGCTTCTGGACTTGGCAGCTTCTGGATCCAGAGCCATCATGATTTGTCTATTAACAGATATCGGCAAAGTGAATAAAATAAAAAGGAGATGAAGATTTGCCATGGTTAACAAAATAACAAAGCAGGCTTGATGGATGGAAAGGCCTATTTCTATTCCGATGTTGCGACAATTGTAGCATGGGATCATTACACTAAACTTGATCCTGACATCCATACATGTGAACTTTTCAGTAAAGGGAAGAGGGGGTGAAGGTGGTCCTTGGCGATCAATCAGGAATATGAACACGTGTTGAAAATGTTTTAACCTACTTAGCTCAGGGACATTGAGGACCATTGTATCACACACACTACCACTTTAATTGTAATAAGGCTAGCTCAGGGACTGAACCTGGAACCTTGCTAGTCCATATAGTTCTATACCCCAACCTGAAGAGCATTTAATGTGTAAAGTCATTGGCAAAGGCAAGACAGCATATTTATTCCATTCAGAATGGAGAGGCATTGAATTTTTCATTCGGAACACACCAGAACTACTCATCAAAACTATCTTCTAAAGCTGTATGCACAGTGTTGTGTATCTGTAAAGCATGCACTCCCATGTTCCGCCACCAGGGAGCTCATCCCCTGAAGTCCCAAGGGATCCCAGCATCCCTTGGGAGCACCAGATATAAGCCGGCCACTAAGGCCTGTTCCTCACTCTGGAGTATCTTATTAAAGACTGAGGCCACTGTTACTTTAACCTCCCAGGGTGCAGCCTCATCTGTGTTAGGAACACAATAACTGGCGATGAGAATACGAATCCAACGCAAAGATGCAGCAAACTGTGGGCATCCTGGAGAAGTTCTCAGAGGGTGAGGACTGGGAAGCCTATGTCGAACGGCTAGACCAGTACTTTGTAGCCAACGAGCTGGACGGAGAAGGAAGCGCTGCAAAAAGGAGTGCGGTCCTCCTCACAGTCTGCGGGGCACCGACCTACAGCCTCATGAAGAATCTTCTGGCTCCGGTGAAACCCACAGATAAGTCGTATGAGGAGCTGTGTACATTGGTTCGAGAGCATCTTAACCCGAGGGAGAACATGCTGATGGCGAGGTATTGGTTCTACACGTGCCAGCGATCTGAAGGTCAGGAAGTGGCGAGCTATGTCGCCGAGCTAAGGCGACTTGCAGGACAATGTGAGTTTGATGGCTACCTGGAGCAAATGCTCAGAGACTTTTTTGTACTGGGCATTGGCCACGAGACCATCCTACGAAAACTTTTGACTGTAGAGACACCGACCCTCAGTAAAGCCATTGTGATAGCACAGGCGTTTATGTCCACCAGTGATAACACCAAACAAATCTCTCAGCACACAAATGTTCATAAATTAACTGGAACTGTGTTTGCGAGCAGAAGTGTACAGGGCAGAAAGCACGAGTCTGCAACTGCCAGCAGGCCTCAGGTGACCCAGATGACTCAGAGTCCCCAACAAAGTGTGAATGCAAGGCAATTCACACCTTGTTGGCGTTGTGGAGGCTTCCATTCAGCCTATTCATGCTGCTTCGAAAGGTATGTTTGCAAGAGCTGTGGAACAATGGGGCACCTCCAACGAGCTTGCAAATGAGCTACAAGCTCTGCAAAACTTGCTAACCACCACGTGGCAGAGGGAGATCGGTCCATGGTGGATCAAAGCAATTTTGAGCCTGAGAGAGAGGAGGCAGATGCTGAAGTACATGGCGTGTACACATTTTCGACGAAATGTCCACCTATAATGCTAAACGTAAAATTAAATGGCTTACCCGTAGCCATGGAACTGGACACTGGCGGTAGCCAATCCATCATTAGTAAAATGATATTTGAGAGACTGTGGTGCAACAACAAGGCATTTAGACCAGTCCTGAGCACCATCCACACGAAACTAAGAATGTACATCAAAGAGCTTATCACTGTCCTGGGCAGCGCCATGGTCAAGGTCACCTACGAAGTCACGGTGCACAAACTGCCACTCTGGATTGTCCTGGGCGATGGCCCCACACTGCTTGGAAGGAACTGGCTGTGCAAAATCCGCTGGAACTGGGATGACATCCGAGTGCTATCACATGTCAATGAGGCCTCATGCACCCAGGTTCTGAACAAATTTCCTTCCCTTTTTGGCATTGGAAATTTTTCCGGGGCGAAGGTGCGGATCCACTTGGTCCCAGAGGCATGACCCATTCACCAAAAGGTACGAGCGGTACCTCACATGATGAGGGAGAGTGTGGAAATCGAGCTGGATAGGTTGCAACGCGAGGGCATCATCTCCCCAATGGAATTCAGCGAGTGGGCCAGCCCGATTGTTCCAGTACTCAAAAGTGATGGCACAGTCAGGATTTGCGGCGATTATAAAGTAACTATTAATTGTTTCTCGTGACAGGACCAATACCTGCCACCAAAGGCAGACGACCTATTTGCGACGCTGGCAGGAGGTAAGATGTTCACCAAGCTCGGCCTGACTTCGGCCTACATGACACAGGAGCTGGAGGAGTCTTCGAAGGGCGTCACTTGCATCAACACGCACAAGGGACTGTTCATCCATAACAGATGCCCGTTTGGAATTCGATCGGCTGCAGTGATCTTCCTAAGAAACATTGAGAGCCTACTCAAGTCGGTACCACACACGGTTCTCTTTCAGGACAACATATTGGTCACGGATCGGGACACCGCTGAGCACCTACAAAACCTGGAGGAGGTCCTCCAGCAACTGGATCGCGTAGCGCTGCGGCTGAAGAGGTCGAAATGCGTCTTCACGGCAACAGAAATGGAGTTTTTGGAGAGAAAGATCGCGGCGGACGGCATTCGGCCCACAGACGCCAAGACAGAGGCTATCTGGAATGCGCCCAGGCCACAGAACGTCACTGAGCTGCGGTCGTTCCTGGGACTCCTCAACTATTTTGGTAACTTCCTACCAAGGTTAAGCACACTCTTAGAGCCCCTACATGTGTTATTGCGCAAAGGTGAGAACTGCGGATGGGGAAAAAAACAAGTAATTGCTTTTGAGAAAGCCAGAAACATTTAATGCTCCAACAAGCTGCTTGTATTGTATAACCCGTGTAAAAGACTTGTGCTAGCACGTGACGCATCGTCGTATGGAGTCGGGTGTGTATTACAACAAGCTAACGTTGCGGGGAAGTTGCAACCTGTCGCCTTTTCTTCCAGGAGCTTGTCTAAGGCCGAGAGGGCCTACAGCATGATTGAGAAAGAGGCATTAGCGTGTGTGTTCAGTGTAAAGAAAATGCATCAGTACCTGTTTGGCCTCAAATTTGAGCTGGAAACCGATCACAAGCCCTTCACATCCCTGTTCGCTGAAAACAAGGGGATAAATACTAATGCCTCAGCCCAGATACAAAGGTGGGCACTAGCACTATCAGCGTATAACTATACCATCCGCCACAGGCCAGGCACCGAGAACTGTGCGGATGCTCTCAGTCGGCTACCATTGCCCACCACGGGGGTGGAAATGGCGCAGCCTACAAACTTGTTGATGGTGGTGCAGCCCGCAGACTTGTTGATGGTCATGGAAACATTTGAAAATGATATATCACCTGTCACGGCCCGCCAAATTAGGACTTGGACCAGCCAAGATCCTCTGCTGTCCCTAGTAAAAAACTGTGTACTGCATGCGAGCTGGGCCAGCATCCCCGTTGAAATGCAATAGCTAATCAAGCCATTCCAGTGGCGAAGGGATGAGCTATCCATTCAGGCAGACTGCCTGTTGTGGGGTAACCGTGTAGTGCTACCCAAAAAGGGCAGGGAGACATTCATCTCGGATCTCCACAGCACACACCCGGGTATAGTAATGATAAAAGCGATAGCTAGATCCCACATGTGGTGGCCCGGTATCGACTCTGACTTAGAGTCCTGTGTACGGTATGTGCTCAGTTGAGCAACGCGCCCAGAGAGGCACCACTAAATTTGTGGTCCTCGCCCTCCAGACCATGGTCGAGGATCCATGTCGACTATGCAGGCCCGTTTCTCGGTAAATTGTTCCTGGTGGTGGTGGATGCTTTTTCAAAATGGATTGAATGTGAAATAATGTTGAGAAGCACCGCCATCGCCACCATTGAAAGCCTGAGGGCCATGTTTGCCACCCACGGCCTGCCTGACATACTGGTCAGTGACAACAGGCCATGTTTCATCAGTGCCGAATTTAAAGAATTCATGACCCGCAATGGGATTAAACATGTCACCTCGGCCCCGTTTAAACCAGCCTCCAATGGGCAGACAGAGCGGGCAGTACAAACAATCAAACAGAGCCTTAAACGAGTCACAGAAGGCTCACTCCAAACCCGCCTGTCCCGAGTACTGCTCAGCTACTGCACGAGACCCCACTCGCTCACAAGGGTGCCCCCGGCTGAGCTACTCATGAAAAGGACACTTAAAACCAGACTCTCATTGGTTCACCCCAACCTGCATGATCAGGTAGAGAGCAGGCGGCAGTAACAGAATGTAAATGATGATCGCGCCACTGTGTCACGGGAAATTGATCTGAATGACCCTGTGTATGTGCTAAACTATGGACATGGTCCCAAGTGGATCGCGGGCACGGTGATAGCTAAAGAAGGGAATAGGTTGCTTGCAGTCAAACTAGACAATGGACAAATTTGCAGAAAGCACCTGGACCAAACGAGGCTGCGGGTCACAGACTGCCCTGAACAACCCACAGCAGACACCACCTTTTTTGAGCTCACAACACACACCCAAAGGATCAACGACACCACGCCGGACCAGGAAATCGAACCCATCACGCCCAACAGCCCAGCAAGGCCAGGCTCACCTAGCAGCCCAGCGAGGGCACAGCCAGAACAGACATTTGTACTGAGGCAGTCCACCAGGGAAAGAAAGGCTCCCGACCGCCTCATCTTGTAAATAGTTTTCACTTTGACTTTGAGAGGTCGGGCGGTGGGGCGGAGTGATGTTGTGTATCTGTACAGCATGCACTCCCATGTTCAGCCACCAGGGAGCTCATCCCCTGAAGTCCCAAGGGATCCCAGCAACCCTTCGGAGCACTGAATTTTAGCCGGCCCCTAAGCCCTGGTCCTCACTCTGGAGTGTCTTATTGAAGAATGAGGTCACTATTACTTTAACCTCCCTGTGTGCAGTCTCATCTGTGTTTGGAACACAATACACAGCTCAGGTGCTTTTACAGTGAAAACTGCAGACAAAGGCTGGAGTTAGTGGTATAAAGGTACCTGACTGTCTTTGTTGCAGCAGCAGTGGAAATCCACTAAATCATGGAAGTTGCCACCGACTCACCAGCTCCATTTTTGCACAGCACTTGCTGACATAGGCATTGGATGGGAACATAAACATGGGAGTAGAATTCCCTGATCTTATATCTTATCTTATGTTTAGAATTCTAGGTGATGATTGACATGTTGTTCTCCTAAAACTGCTACTGAAATATAAAAGCTCTCTAAATAACCAACATGGTCAATTCTGCTCTCTTTTGCAGTATATGGTTGTACATGTTTGCCCTTTAGGGATCTTAATGCACATTGACTCTAATTACATGACCAACAAGTATTGAACAAGAAACAGAAGAAATTTAACCAAACCTAACATAATGCCACTGATGGCACAATTGGGAAGAAATCAGACCTAAAGGCTAAAATTATTGTTTGGGAAAATTAGTGGACAAACACTGAATGCATTTATATGACACTCCTCTGTCTGCTATTTTATCAGAGTCATTAAACACCTTAAAATAAGCAGATGAATGTTTTTATTGCAATGGTAGAGGAATGTCATACAACGGAGATAATTTTAAGCTAATCCACCTGGCAGGAAATTGATGGGATCAGTTTGGCCACCCATTTTACAAGTTGCCTGACTTTACTCTCCCTTGACTTCAATAAAGAATACCATTGAGTGGCTCGTAAAACCAATCAGCCAATCTGATCTCATATTCGAATAAAATTAACCCCAATGTGTTTGGGCACTAATAAAGACAATAGTAGTTCTTTCCTTTGGTGGTCACGAAAAAGGGTTGGTAACCTGAAACACTGCATTTTCCTCTGTTACCCCATCGAAAATTGGGCTGGATAATGGTGAGAAGCAGGATCAAATCGAGTGAGGAGGCCCACTGCTGCATTCCTGCCTGAACCTCGATATCCCACTTCCCGGCAGGATAGGCACCAGCCCACCTCTTCCCTGCCCACCACCTGTAAATGGCAGCAGGGAGGTAGGCCTGGATCTCTGGCTATTTTCCCTCTTTATCACTGCTGTTTCCACCAACCCCAGGGACCACCAGGAGAAAGATAGTGGTAAGTCTTTGGGCAACAGCGGTAAGTCTCTTTGGTCAATCGACGGCGGGAGAAGGCTTAGTAGAGGCTTCCTCTCCCACCATAATGGCCTAAACATCTACCTTTTTAGTCCTTTGTCAAGGCTAAGGCCTAAAATAATTTTCTTCCCTCCTCTTTAGAGCTCTTCCATCACTTTAAATATATTTCTTCTGGTGCTGCAATGTCAGAATGTCAGCAAAGGCAAACTCCTTATTGAAGCTGGTGATCCTGCTGGAGGCCCACCATATGCCTGTTAAGCCTGATGCAGGAGAATGGGTCAGGGTCACAGCAGCAGGTGGAAGTCCTGCCCACAGCTACCCTATTGAGTAGAGGAGAAAACACCTCCATCTGAATGGAGTGTGCATATGTATCATGGTTGATTGCTTCAATGGATGGTGTTGCTGTCTGTTACAGCAAGCAACAAGTTGCAGGAACCCAAAACAGAGTGCAAGATGGTGGCCTGGACCAAGCAAGTGGCCAAGAATTCGGGCCAACGGGTGAGTCAGCAAAACTGCCACAATAGCAGCGTGGGGTACTCACAACCTCCCCTTTAACTTCTGCCCCACGAGCGGATGTTGACCTGGTTCGCGACTCGCGAGGCAATATCCGCCGCAGGGCGGAAAGGAGTCAGTGCACGGCAGTAAGGAGTCGCAATTTTGCAGGAGCCGGGAGCGCCCATATCCCGACTAAAAGTGTTTTGCTTCCCGTTAGTGACCCTCGGAGGTGCTAATGGGCATCACAAAAAGGGCCAATTTCGATCCCTAGATGTTTAAAGAAGTTCATGATCATCCTTAGTCTTTATAATCATAAATCTCACTCCAGACCATTTCCTAGTCTTAAATGATTTGATCGTATGAGATTTATGCATGAAGCAAGGAGCTTCTCTTGATTGACATTGAGCAGTAAGTCCTGCAGGCCGAAATTCAGGGCCTCAGAGAGATTTGTTATTGTGTGTTTGCAGCGGCCATTCGTCAAAATCAAATGGCTGCCACTCTGGGGTCAACTGGCAAACCCAACCGAAATTCAGGTCAGGGATTTTTCGGCCTGGACCCCACAACCGCCCAATTCTTATGACCGCCGAAAGCGAGTCATCAGTTAGTGCACAGCCAGTTTTAATAGGAAAAAATACTTACCTCCCTAAATTCAGCTGAACTCATCGGTCCCCAGCCACGTGGTGCCCCCGACAGATTTTTCTGTCAGAGCATCCTCTGAAGAATGAGTGCGGCCCAGCAGTGTGGCAACCCTTAAAGGGGAGGGCCCACTGCTGCAGCTGCCATTTCAACATTTTTGCTGGCCAACTTCCCGATCGGCTGGCAAAATAGTGCCCCGGGGTTCGACTGGGCCACCAACGGGCAGCCTGGTGCCCCCCAGGCAGCTGGCCCAGCCGAAACCCTCCCTGCTGGCCCAGTGGCCGAAGATTAAAAATGACAGAATCTCTCCCCTTTAACGGAGGGGAGAGAGCGTAGTGACGCACATGTGCTGTGACGTCACCACTACTCCACCGCTGATTGACAGCGGCGGAGTTTCTGACCGACCTATATTAAGCCACTCAGCCTGGCTTTCAGTCTATGGCCCGCCCCCATATTATGACTCATTTCCTCCGGGACTTTGAACAAATTCTAAAGTCCTGAAAATGGCTCTTCCGACCGCATCAAGGATCCCAGCGGTAATTGCCATTCAAAAAATTCATAGGTGCGCCAGCTTTCTGGTGCACCTGAATTTCGGCCCCCTGAAACTTTCATACCACTTGTGGCGACCTTATCTCTGTATTGTTACCACAAAGAATCCTGAGGGAAGAACTGATCCAGCTGCTCTGTGTAACCAAATGATGAACACATTTGTTTTAAGTGCACCTGTTACACAAAGTGACCAGAGAAATTCCTGCCTTCCCTGTAAGAAACATTTTCTATTAAAGAAAGTGCAAGGAAAGAATATTGCAGACATTTTGGGTCATTATTAAGCATCAATTGTCTTTAATGGTCCTGCATGATATTAGTTTACTGCCTAACTATTCAAATATATATCAGTGAACACGAGACTAATTGAAACAAAGGTCCAAGTAGTGATCCAGCACTGGTGGTGAAGTATTCATTAGAGCAGGATGGATGATTGGCAGATGCACTAAAATTGAGCTTTCGCTGTGTATTTTTTACAGACCGGGCAAAGAACTAGAGTGAATGACATGCATCTTAGTGAGCTTTTTGGAACGGTGGTGTTGCCCAGTCTGGCAACAGATCCTTTACAAGCAATTGGAACAAGATGTGTATTTGATTTCTTTTCACATGCATTTTAATAGGTAGGTTCTACAGAAACAAAAATATTGCTGCAGAACCCATAGGAAAAAGAAACTGTGATCTCATTTTTCTGAAATTTGTTGCGAAAATCAACTTATTTTAGAGTATTTTTGACAGTAGGGAGATGTTTTCTGATGATTAATCCATATTAGACACTAATCTTTAATGAGATCAGATTTTAAAACAGTGGGAATTTCATCACTGAATCTGTCCATAACAATGTTTAAAGATAAAAGCTTAATAACTCAATCCAGCCATTATCATAACTGCTATTACTAAATAGGATTGTTGTCATCCTTAAATGGCTATCAAGAAATTTACCCTTGGAGGAAGCCATAGGATAGATTTTACAAACAGTTACACCCAATTAACAGGCAAAAAGTCAATATAAATGATCCAAAAACAGAGAAAATATGTGACACCAGATTCCTGCTGATATAGTGTCTCATTAAATTTTCTGGTCTGGTTTTATCCTGCTGTAAACTGGCTTGCCAGTTTGAAATTAGTTAAAAATAGATGATTTCGACTTGTGTATAATAAACGGAATCTTAAAATTTGTTGACGACATAAAAGTAGGACGTTTAACAAACTGTAAGATGGACTGCAAAAGATTTCAGTAAGACATAGACAGGTTCAAGGAATGGGCAGACGGGTGGCAGATGCAATTTAGTGTTGAGAATTGTGAGGTAATACATTTTGGCAGAAAAAAAACAAGAAATGGGTATATACGCATAATGGAAAGGCACTGTAGGCTAACAGAGACCGAAGGGTTCAAATAGATAATCCACTGTCAGTATGTGTGGAGGTAGATAAAGCCATTAAAAAGGCCAATTGAATTTGGAGTTTTATAAATAGGAACATTGAGTACAACAGTAAAGAAATAACGATGAGTTTATGTAAAATATTGTTTAGGTCACAGGTAGGTTACTGTGTGCAGTTGGGACTTCATTATAGAAAGGATATTAAAGCCATTGAAAGCATACAATGTATATTTACTAAGATGCTGCCAGGGATGGAAAATATAGAAATAAGAAAAACTTGAGATATGGGACTATTTCCATTGGAGTAGAGAAAGCAAAAATAAGTTTGCTAAAAGCATGAAGAGTTTTGATGAAGTGAATTGGAAAGGATTATTTTCTTTGGTTGGGGAGCCGGAGATCGAGGGCACATCAATTTCAAATTCTCAGTAAGAGAATAAGGAGAGAGGTTAGGAGAAATGTCTTTATATGGAAAGCTGATAGAACATGTAATGCTTTGCCACAGGGAATAATTAAGGCAGAGACCACATATCTTTTAAGAAAACATTGGTTAAATATTTGAAGCAGAGGAAGATACAGGGCGAAAACATGGGGCAAGTTGATTAGTTTTGGGGTGCTTTAGCGAGAGCTGACAGACACGATGGACTGAATGACTTATTTTTTTGCTGTAAACATCTATGGTTCTATACTAAAATGGAGCTCTGACAATGGGCCGAAAATGGGTACGAAGTGCGCATGGACGCGGCGAGGCCTCGCAAAAGCCGCTTTTTTGGGCGAGATGCGCATGTGGCGAAAACCAACTTTTCCGGTCTGTCAAAATTTATCTTGACAGATCCTTCGTATGCCTGGGAGAAGGACATTCATGCGGGAGAGATTGGGATATTTGCCCAACTCATGCCTAGCGAATGTCCTTCAAATTTTACGCCTGGTAAAAGCAGGCGCATAGCTTACTTTTGCCAGTGTAAGAGTTTTAAAACATATAAAAAATAAATGTAATCATTTATTTTTATGTTTTAAAAACCCTGCCCGTTAAGGTAAGTTCATTTTTAACCCTATTAAGACATATTAAAAATAATTACCTCCAATTTAAAAAAAACATTTAATTTCAATTTTAAATATGTGAGGCGTTTTTTTATTTATTATGCTGTGTTTCTTGTTTTAGGAGGGTTTTCTCATTGATAGTAATGGGAGTCCATACAAACGGAGATCCCGGGGCCGAAATTCAGGCACGCCAGAAAGCTGGCGCACCTACGATTTTTTACCTGGTTTTACCCTGGGTGCGATGAGGCGGCCTTCCGATCGATTGTCTCCAGCTTGACCTTCTTTTCGCATGGGACCAGAAGTTGGGCATAGTGGGGGCAGAAGTACGGCGGAGCGGAGATGATATCACAACGCGTATTCGTCACCATGCTCTCCCCTTCACTTAACAGGGAGAGCGTTTGGCTTTTTGAGACATCGGTCCACTGGGCCACCAGGGAGGGTTTCGGCTGGGCATCCAAGGGGGGGTGCCAGGTTGCCTGTTGGCGGCCGGCCGATCGGGAAGTCGGCCGGCAAAAAAAAAAATATGCCGGCTGTGGCAGTGGGCCCTCCCCTTGAAGGGCCACCGCGCTGCTGTGCCACGCGCACACAGGACACGGTGCGCCAGCAGAAAAATCTATCGGGGCAACGTGAGGCGGCTCATGGATTTTTTAAGATAAATTTGGGGCGGATTGCAATGGAGGTGCGGGGTAGCGGCGGTGCGCGCTTTGATGATGGTTGGCAGCAGGGGGGCGGAAGTGGGAACTGGCCAAAAAAATCTCCGAGCTGAGTTTGGGTCATGGTGGCCAAAGGACTGCAATGCGGCGGCCACTCGATTCCGCCACATGGCTGTCGCAAAACGGCAGTAACGGGCCTTATCCGGATCCTGAAGTTAGGTCCCCCACACCCCCCAACTTTTATCAATGAGAACACTACCTAGTGATTGGTGGTCCAGGCCCACGTGTCTCCAGCATTTCCACACGTACTGGGAAGTGATCTGCCCATATGCTGCGCATCGAATGGAGGTTTCCAACTGGAATCGAAGGTGCCAGCTATTCTCGTATTTTCCCTGCAATATCTTTTAGACATCTATGTCAGCCGTGACTGAGTTATTCACACCCTTGGCTCTGAGTCAGAAATCCCACTCCAGGGACTTGAGCACAATAATCTGGACTGTCATTCCAATACAGTACTGAGGGAGTGCTGCACTGTCAGAGGTGCCATCTTTCAGAAGAGACGTTAAACCAAGGCCCTGACGTAAGAGATCCTATGGCACTATTTTGAACAAGAGCAAGGGAGTTATCCCAGGTGTCCTGGCCAATATTAATCCCTCAATCAACATCACCAAAACAGATTATCTGTTCATTATCACATTTCTGTTTGTGGGAGCTTGCTGTGCGTATATTGGCTGCTGTGTTTCCTTACAAGAAGAGGCTATACTTCAAAAAGTACTTCAATGGCTGTAAAGCGCTTTAGGATGTCTGGTGTTCGTGACAGGTGCTATATAAATGCAAGTCTTTCTCTCTTTCTATCCATGCCAGTACTGCGCTAAATCATCTATCTTTATATAGAATGTTTGAATGGTGTTACTAGGGTGTGCTGTTTATGAAAGTGAATTAAAAAGCTCTAAAGTAAGATTTGTAGCAGGATTTTGTGGTTATTTTTGAACCTTTTTCTGGCCTTTTAATTTCTTTCCCAAATCAATTTAATTGGTCGGATGTTTTGTTGCAAGTGTTCTTTTTCAAATCAGGACAAAGGGGTAGAAATTGGGCTCTTTTGCGCCTTCCATTAGCGTCCTCAGGGGAATACGTCATTACCGTGCGCAGTGACCCGTTTTCGCCCCAAAGAAAAAATTCGGTATCACCCCCTGAAGCTGTGCTGGTGGATGCCAGCGACCGCTTCAGGGAGCGTGTACATGGCGGCCAGCCGCTCACGGGCGCCAGTTAAAGGGCAGGTGGCGTGTGCGTGAATGGAAAAATCAGCCGACTTACTTGTCACGGCCCGTTGCCACCTTGAAAGCAGATTCCATGCCGCAATCTGGGAGCCCGGCAATCCGCCCGAGTGCCGGGCTGATGGCACGGCATCCCCGCTCCCCGGTGGTCCAGGTAGGACCCCGGAGAGTCTGCAGTTTGGCCCTCCCCTTTAATGCCCCTCCTACGCGGTAGCACTACGCAGCCCAGGGCCTGACGCAGGAAGTCCTGCCTCGTGGATGTTACCGCCCCCAAACGGGGTGCCACGCAATTTCCCAGCCAAAACCTTTCTCATTAATAATTCCCCCTTAGGCTTTTCTGTAGAAACAAGACGGGAAGCAATAGACGGACAAGTCAGGCTGTACCAGAACAAAGTGTATCCAACTGCTGGCACTGTCCTACCTCTAATTTGCACCAACCTGGGAATGACCATGCAAAAGCGGTTAGGCAGCTTCAGGTCAGTAGACAGTCAGATACAAACTGCACCATCGCCTGTTGGGACAACTGCAGTTAACATGCACCACAGGACTGATAATTCCAGTGGTAGTAAACGCCTGGTGCATCCTTTAATTCTCATCCCCATCTCTTTCCAGGCATGCTACAATTCTGCCCTCTGGAAAGGGGGCCCTGGAATGGCAAGCAGGGCCACTTTCCTTGCTACAGACATTCTACACTACCTCTATTTTTTTCAGTCATTAAACAGATTCACTATTTGTCAGTTGTGGCTCAGTGGGTAGCACTCTCACCTCGGAATCAGTAGGTTATGAGTTCAAATCCCACTCCAGAGACTTGAGCACTGAATCTAGGCAGATACTCCAGTGCAGTGCTGAGGGAGTGCTGAACTGTCACTGGTGTCATCTTTTGGGTGAGATGTTAAACCATGGCCCCGTCTGCCCTCTGAGGTGAGAGTAAAAGATCACATGGCACTATTTTAAAGAAGAGCATGGGAGTTCTCCCTGGTGTCCTGGTCAATATTTATCTCTCAATCTCACTAAAAAAAAATTTATCTGGTCATTATCACATTGCTGTTTGTGGGAGCTTGCTATGCGCAAATTGGCTGCTGCATTTCCAACATTAGAACAGTGACTACACTTCAAAAGTACTTTCTAGGCTGTAAAGCACTTGCGGACATCCTGAGGTTGTGAAAGACTTTCATTCTTTCTTTTTTGTCTCCATTTCCTGCCTCCAAATTTATCACGCCAGCTACTGGATTTTACTCCTTGTCCCCATCCACTTCTTTCCAGTGTTTGATATAGTTGACAATGCCACCTTCCTTCTTGAGAGCTGGTTGGAGTTCAACAAAATTTATTTGGATAAGGTATTCTTCCTGGATTCCTGGATTTGCCAGGACTCTCTAATTCTGGGAGTTCCTAGTGGCTTTGTAAGGGTCTTCCACTCCATAAAAGGACTATAACGTGAAGGTGGTGCAGCCAGGGCAGGATTTCGCTATGCTGGGAGTTTCCACTTGCCCAGCTCAGAAGGCACCTCGCATAACAGCCAAGAGAAATGAGGCGTACTAAACCTGTATTAAACCTTGGTTAGATCACACTTAGAGTACTGCGTACAGTTCTGGTTGCCATATTATAAAAAGTAAATAGAGGCACTGGAGAGGGTGCAGAGAAGGTTTACAAGGATGATACCACTAGATGCAACTGATGAGGCCAAAGAGGGTTTTTACACCAACCTCGAATAATCCCTGTCCTGCATCCCTGCGGGTGAAAAACTGATCCTCCTCGGTGACTTCAACGCCAGGTTTGGTGAGGACACAAACCTCTGGGGGGAAGTAATTGGCAGAGAGGGGGTAGGGAAAGCCAACTTCAGTGGTACCCTACTCCTGACAAAATGTATACAGTATGAACTTGTCATCACCAACACCTTGTTCCGCCAGAGGGACAAATACAAGGCATCGTGGCAACACCCTCGCTCCAAACACTGGCACCTGCTTGACTATGTCATCATCTGAGCCAGGGATCGCAAGGATGTGTGCATCACCCGCGCCATGACGGGAGCCGATGACTGCTGGACGGACCACCGCCTAATCCGATCCATCATCGACATCACCATAGCCCCAAAGCGGAGGGGGCAGCAGAAGCAGTGCTGCAAAAAAAGTCAATGCCGGAGCACTTAAGGACCCAGTTAAGAGTGCCCTATACAGCCAGTGCCTCACAGCTAACCTGGCATGCCTTGACAACCCTGAGACACAGAATGCCCACAGCGCTTGGTCTGCCCTCCAGGCCTCCATAACCAATGCCTGCAAAGGGACACTCGGTTACTGAACCAGGAAACACCAGGACTGGTTTGATGAGAATGGTCAGGAGATCCAAAAGCTAATAGATCACAAGCGCAGGGCATTTCTGAGCCTTAAACGACAACCCAATGTGGGAGCAGCAAAACAGCATTACAGACAGCTCAAGACTGAGGTCCAACAAAAAACCCGGGACCTAAAGAACAGCTGGTGAATGAAGAAAGCAGAGGAGATACAGCAGCTGGCCGACAACCATGATGTGCGAGGATTCTTCATCGCAGTCAAGGCCACCTACAGACCAAACACCCAAGGCCCCACCCCACTGCTGGCCAAGAACGGGGAAACACTCATCAAGGACACTGAGGCAGTCAGAGCCCGCTGGAAGGAGCACTTCGAAGATTTCCTCAATCGAGATCTGCCTGTCATGTATGTACTACTGTAACCCTGATACAATTGTAACCTTCAGGTAACCACGGCTCGGTTAGGATCTGCGGTGATGACAAAGCCACCATCAACCGGGTGTCCCTGCAGGACCAATACCCGCTCCCGAGGAACTTTTTGCCACGTTGGCAGGTGGCAAGCTGTTCACTAAATTGGACCTCACTTCGGCCTACATGACTCAGGAACTGGCTGAAGAATCCAAGCTTCTGACCACTATCACGACGCACAAGGGTTTATTCATCTACAACAGGTGTCCTTTTGGCATCCGTTCGGCAGCCGCCATTTTTCAGAGAAACATGGAAAGCTTGCTGAAATCCATTCCCGGCACAATCGTATTCCAGGACGACATCCTAATAATGGGTCGAGACACCGAGGAACACCTCCACAAACTGGAGGAGGTGCTACGCCGACTGGACCGGGTAGGTCTGCGGCTGAAGAAGGCCAAGTGTGTGTTTTTGGCCCCAGAGGTCGAATTTTTGGGCAGGAGGGTTGCCGCAGACGGGATCCGGCCTACCGAATCCAAAACGGAGGCGATCCGTCGTGCGCCCCGGCCCGGCAACACATCGGAGTTGCGGTCGCTCCTGGGACTTTTGATCTCTTTCGGGAACTTCCTGCCGAAATTAAGCACATTGTTGGAGCCGTTACACGTGCTCCTGCGTAGGGTTGCGAATGGTTTTGGGGGGACTGTCAAGAACGGGCTTTCAACAGGGCGTGGAACCTGCTTTGCTCTAACAAACTGTTAACGTTGTATGACCCCTGTAAAAAAATAGTTTTAACATGCGATGCATCATCATACGGGGTTGGGTGTGTGTTGCAGCAGGGTAATGGAGACGGACAACTCCAACCGGTGGCTTATGCCTCCAGGTCGCTCTCCCAGGCAGAGTATGGGTACGGCACGATCGAAAAGGAAGCACTCGCTTGCGTTTATGGTGTGAAAAAAATGCACCAATACCTTTTCGGCAGACCGTTTGAGTTGGAAACGAACCACAAGCCGTTAACTTCTCTGTTGTCCGACAGCAAGGTGGTCAATGCAAATGCGTCAGCTCACATACAGCAATGGGCTCTCACGCTGGCGGCATATGACTACACCATACGGTACCGGCCAGGCACCGAAAACTGCGCTGACGCGCTCAGCAGACTTCCCCTTGCCACCACCGAGGGGGCGGCGGAGTAAAGCGCTGAGATGGTCATGGCCGTTGAGGCTTTTGACACCGCAGGCTCCCCCATCGCAGCCCGACAGATCAAACTCTGGACCAACAGGGACCCCTCCTATCCAAGATAAAGAAATGTGTCCTGACGGGGGATTGGGCGCCAGCACACGGGGCGTGCCTCGAGGAGATCAGACCATTTCAGAGACGGATGGATGAGCTCTCCATCCAAGCTGACTGCCTGCTATGGGGCAGCCGAGTGGTCGTGCCACAGAACGGGAGGGAAGCATTCATCAGGGAACTCCACAGCGAGCACCCTGACATCGTGCTAATGAAGGCCATTGCCCGGTCACTTGTATGGTGGCCGGGGATTGACTCGGACCTGGAACACTGGGTTTGCAGGTGCACGACGTATGCCCAGCTGGGCAACGCCCCCAGGGAGGCCCCGCTCAGCCTGTGGCCCTGGCCCACCAAGCCTTGGTCACGCATTCACGTGGACTATTCGGGCCCGTTCATGGGAAAAATGTTCTTGATAATTGTCGATGCATACTCGAAATGGATCGAGTACATCATTATAACTCGTGCACGACATCCATCACCGTGGAGAGACAGTTTTTGTGACCCACGGCTTACCGGACATTCTGGTCAGCGACAATGGCCCGTGTTTCACCAGCCACGAATTCCAGGAGTTTTTGTCGGGCAATGGGATCAAACATGTCCGGACGGCGGCGTTCAAGCCGGCTTCCAATGGCCAGGCGGAACGTGCGGTCCAAGTCATAAAGCAAGGCATGCTCCGCATCCAAGGACCCTCTCTGCAGTACCGCCTATCGCGCCTCCTGCTGGCCTATAAGTCCCGGCCGCACTCGCTCACGGGAGTCCAGCGGAACTCCTCATGAAACATACATTTAAAACGCTGCTGTCCCTCATCCACCCAACCCTGGCACACATTGTTGAGGGCAAACGCCAGTCCCAAACCGAGTGCCACGATCGTAACTCAAGGGAGAGGTGTATAGAAATGGATGATCTGGTATTTGTATTTAACCATGCATTGGGACCCAAGTGGCTGGAGGGCACAGTAATTGGTAAAGAGGGAAACAGGGTCATAGTGGTCAGACTCAATAATGGGCAGATATGCCGCAAACACTCGGACCAAGTAAAGAAAAGGTTCAGCATAGACATCGATGAACATGAAGAAGAGCATGAGATGTCAACCACATCACTGCCAGTGGATGAGCAACAAGGACAATCATCAGCATACACAGCCCCTGCGGCTAGTCTGGACAGGCCGCATTCACCTCAGGTGACAGAAACGCATGCCAAGGCTCAGCCACCAGAGCCACAACTGCGCGCTCCACGAGAGAGCGTCGACCACCTGATAGACTTAACCTTTGAGTCAAAAAGACGTGAAGGGGGAGGTGATGTCATGTATGTAACCAGCATACTACTGTAACCCTTATACAATTGTAACCCTCAGGTAACCACTACATACTGTACATACTTACTGGAAATGCACACCTTGACCACAGGAGCTGTACTTGTGGGCGACACTACTTACCTGGAGATTCAGGTATATAAGGGGAGGTCCCTCGCAGGGCCAGCACTCCTTGGTCCAGGTAATAAAGGTGAAGGTCACAGAGTGACTGTGTCTGCAGTACGTGCCTCGTGTGATTATGTTTAAGAGTTAAGGACTCAACACTGCCTTTGACTCGAGTGTTCTCAACTCCATCCTGCACCGCATGCTACCCACCACCACCTCAGTGAGACCCCAACACTGCACGAGGTAGTAAAAGCTATGAAACAGCTCAAAAACAACAAGGCTACGGGGGCGGACGGAATCCCTGCTGAGACATTGAAGTATGGCGGAGAGGCACTGCTAGTGCGAATACACGACCTCATCTCTCTCATCTGGAGGGAGGAGAGCATGCCGGGGGATCTCACAGAGGCAGTAATCGTGACCATTTTTTAAAAAGGGGATAAGTCTGAGGAACGACAGAGGAATCACCCTGCTATCAGCCACTGGGAAAGTCGTCGCGAGAGTCCTCCTCAACTGTCTTCTTCCCGTGGCCGAGGAGCTCCTCCCGGAGTCACAGTGTGGATTTCGTCCCCTACGGGGCACAACGGACATGATTTTTGCAGCGCGACAGCTACAGGATAAATGCAGGGAACAGCGCCAGCCTTCTTCGACCTTACAAAGGCCTTTGACACTGTCAACTGCAAGGGTCTATGGAGTGTCCTCCTCCGATTCGGATGCCCCCAAAAGTTCATCACCATCCTCTGCCTGCTCCATGACGATATGCAGGCCGTGATCCTTACCAATGGATCCATCACAGATCCAATCCACGTCCGGACCAAGGTCAAACAGGGGTGCGTCATTGCCCCAACCCTCTTCTCAATCTTTCTCGTCGCCATGCTCCACCTCACAGTCAACAAGCTCCCCGCTGGACTGCAACTAAACTACAGAACCAGTAGGAACCTGTTCAACCTTCGCCGTCTCCAGGCCAGATCCAAGACCACCCCAACCTCCGACGTTGAGCTACAGTACGCGGATGACGCCTGCGTCTGCGCACATACAGAGCCTGCACTCCAGGACATAGTCGACATATTTACTGAGATGTACGAAAGCATGGGCCTTATGCTAAACATCCGTAAGACAAAGGTCCTCCACCAGCCTGTCCTCACCACACAGCACTGCCACCCAGTCATCAAGATCCACGGCGCGGCCCTGGACACCGTGGACCACTTCCCATATCTCGGGAGCCTCCTATCAACAAGAGCAGGCATCGACGACGAGATCCAACATCTCCTCTAGTGTGCCAGTGCAGCCTTCGGTCGCCTGAGCAAAAGAGTGTTGAAGACTAGGCCCTCAAAACAGACACCAAGCTCATGGTCTACAGGGCTGTATTAATACCTGCCCTCCTGTATGGCTCAGAGACATGGACCATGTACAGTAGACACCTCAAGTTGCTGGAGAAATATCACGAACGATGTCACCGCAGGATCCTACAAATCCCCTGGGAGGACAGGCGCATCAACATCAACGTCCTCGTCCAGGTTAACATCTCCAGCATTGAAGCACTGACCACACTCGATCTGCTCCATTGGGCAGGCCACATAGTCCGCATGCCAGACACGAGACTCCCAAAGCAAGTGCTCTACCCGGAGCTCCTTCATGGCAAACTAGGTGAATGTGGGCAGCGGAAACGCTGCAAGGACACACTCAAAGTCTCCCTGATGAAGTGCAACATCCCCACTGACACCTGAGAGTCCCTGGCCCAAGACCATCCTAAGTGGAGGAAGTGCATCTGTGAGGGCGCTGAGAGCACCTCGAGTCTCAATGCCGAGAGCTTTCAGAAATCAAGTGCAGGCAGCGGAAAGAGCATGTGGCAAACCAGTCCCACCCACCTCTTCCCTCAACAACTATCTGTCCCACCTGTGACAGAGTCTGTGGTTCACGTATTGGACTGTTCAGCCACAAAAGAACTCACTTCAGGAGTGGAAACAAGTCTGCCTTGATTCCGAGGGACTGCCTATGATGATGACCAGAAATGTGAGGGTATACACATCAGGAAAGGATGAACAGGCTGGATCTCTTTTCTCTTGAAAAAAGAAGGCTGAGAGGTGACCTAATAGAGGTCTTTAAAATTATGAAAGATTTTGATGGAGTGTGTTGTGTATCTGTAAAGCATGCACTCCCATGTTCCGCCACCAGGGAGCTCATCCCCTGAAGTCCCAAGGGATCCCAGCATCCCTTGGGAGCATTGTATATAAGCCGGCCCCTCAGGCCTGTTCCTCACTCTGGAGTGTCTCATTAAAGACTGAGGTCACTGTTACTTTAACCTCCCTGTGGACAGCCTCATCTGTGTTAGGAACACAATAACTGGCGATGAGAATACGAATCCAACGCAAAGATGCAGCAAACTTTGGGCATCCTGGAGAAGTTCTCGGAGGGTGAAGACTGGGAAGCCTATGTCGAACGGCTAGACCAGTACTTTGTAGTCAATGAGCTGGACGGAGAAGGAAGTGCTGCAAAAAGGAGAGCGGTCCTCCTCACAGTCTGTGGGGCACCGACCTACAGCCTCATAAAGAATCTTCTGGCTCCGGTGAAACCCACAGGTAAGTCATATGATGAGCTGTGTACACTGGTTCGGGAGCATCTTAACCCGAGGGAGAGCGTGCTGATGGCGAGATATCGGTTCTACACGTGCCGGCGATCTGAAGGTCAGGAAATGGCGAGCTATGTCGCCGAGCTTAGGCGACTTGCAGGACAATGTGAGTTTGATGGCTACCTGCAGCAAATGTACTGGGCATTGGCCACGAGACCATCCAATGAAAACTTTTGACTGGAGAGACACCGACCCTCAGTAAGGCCATTGCGATAGTACAGGCGTTTATGTCCACCAGTGATAACACCAAACAAATCTCTCAGCACACAAGTGCAAGCAATGTTCATAAATTAACTGGAACTGTGTTTGCGAGCAGAAAAATACAGGGCAGAACCCAGGAGTCTGCAACTGCCAGCAGGCCTCAGGTGACCCAGATGACTCAGAGTCCCCAACAAAGGATGAATGCAAGGCAATTCACACCTTGTTGGCGTTGTGGAGGCTTCCATTCAGCCTATTCATGCCGCTTCAAAGGGGATGTTTGCAAGAGCTGTGGAACAATGGGGCACCTCCAATGAGCTTGCAAACAAGCTGCAAGCTCTGCAAAACCTGCTAACCACCATGTGGCAGAGGAAGATCAGTCCATGGTGGATCAAGGCAATTTCGAGCCTCAGAGAGAGAAGGCAGATGCTGAAGTACATGGGTTGCACACATTTTCGACGAAATGTCCACCTATAATGCTAAACATAAGTTTGAATGGCTTACCCGAAGCCATGGAACTGGACACTGGCGCTAGCCAATCCATCATGAGTAAAAAGATGTTTGAGAGACTGTGGTGTAACAAGGCATTCAGACCAGTCTTGAGCCCCATCCACACAAAACTGAGAACGTACACCAAAGAGCTTATCACTGTCCTGGGCAGCGCCATGGTGTAGAATTTACCAATATTTCGCAAAGATTCCTCATACCTTTCCCCTGCAGAGGAGAAGAATCCATTTCTGGACTTTTAAAATGGAAGGAAAAACTTTGGGACACAAATGAGTTTAAAGGGGTAGACGATGGCTGCAGGGGATAAAAGGGGATGCATTCATGGAGATGCCACTCCCGCCCCTCCCGCC
Source organism: Pristiophorus japonicus (assembly GCF_044704955.1). Taxonomy (NCBI): domain Eukaryota; kingdom Metazoa; phylum Chordata; class Chondrichthyes; family Pristiophoridae; genus Pristiophorus; species Pristiophorus japonicus. Next base: position 141,286,342 of record NC_091990.1, read on the forward strand.
CCCCCCCACTCCGAGTGTTTGGACTCATAGGAAAGATAATTTAATTTGGAACTATCTACCAGAAAGTTTGAAATCCTAAAGTGCACATGGAAGAAACGACGAACTTTAAACGAATTTGGGATTTTTAAAAGGTGAATTTTGGGTCTGCAAGAAAAGGGGTGGGGTCAATCTCTAAAGGGCCAGTTTGGACATTGGAGCTAATCAAATTGTCTGGGAGCTGTTTACCTTCGAAACTTGCCCCTTGAAAACATTAGCATTTAAACAATCAACCATGGAAGAAACATTATCACCCCACCTCGAGGACCCAAATATCACATACATATTCCAACACTTTTTCAACAGGCACAGAAATATCTGGCTCAGGCCAGACTAGCACAATGGATGAGAGCGCATCAACTTCGAAAAGCCTATTAACGACAGATTAAAACCACTTAATCAAGTTTCAGTTAGCTGGGCTGCAAAATCGAAACCAACAGCTGGCCCAGATTTGATGGGAGATAAGGAAGCCTTTTTGGGGTATATCTATTCCCAGTTTTACAAGGAAAAATACACAGACTCGAACACAGACAGACACAAGCAGCCGGAGCTGGGGAGTGAAGAAATGGAGTAGTGAAGGAAACTACAAGAAATCGTCAAGGACCGACGGAGCACGAGGCCCACGAAATGGAAGGTTGTCAGCAACCAAATTAACAAATCCGGGCTACCACAACCAGTGAAAAAACCAACCGAAACCAACTCAGCAAAAACCGAAGAATCGACATTGACAACCACTCTACAATCTACTTCTGAATGACCCAACGGGTGAGAAATTACCAAAAAGGTTTAACTAAAACTATTCCGAACCAAAGAAAGTAGGTACTTACCGCATACATCCAAAACGCAACTTACCGCATCAACGGACGCACCCCAACTGAAGACTACGCAGTCCGAAGTCCTTTCCTCCGTCCGGGGTACGGCTCGCCTAGAACGCCAAGTGCAGCGAACCCCGAAACCGCAATTCACCGGCAACTGTCAAAAGGGATTGGTGAGCATAGCCCCTGAACCCTCAGAGGTATAACTTAGTTAGTTAGGGGAATTGGGAGGGGGGAGGCTGGGATAACTTGTGTAAATGTATCTGCATTCTCCTCTTTACCCCATTTAGAGTGTAAGCTGTATTCTTTTCCCCACAGGCTGTAATTTGACATTTTATTCAATGTGTTGTACCCCTCAGGGTGTATTGGTATTACTATTCTGTGTGTGTTATTAAAAGTGTGCCTTTTTACTTCTTTTTAAACACAATAAAGCCATACCTGCTTCCTATCTTGAAACCAATTGTCTGTCCAAGTCTGTCACAGTCCCTTCATAATTCCAATGTCTGAAACCAAGGGTGTGGGAGCAATTCGGAACCGCTCATATAAGGTCAGAAGGGAAAGCTGACCCCATGAAAACCACCCCTTACAATGGTCAAGGTCAGCTATGAGGGCACGGTGCACGAACTGCCACTCTGGATTGTCCTGGACGATGACCCCACACTGCTTGGCAGGAGCTGGCTGGGCAAAATCTGTTGAAACTGGGATGACATCCGTGCGCTATCACATGTCGATGAGGCCTCATGTACCCAGGTTCTTAACAAATTTCCTTCCCATTTTGAGCCAGGCATTGGAAACTTTTCCGGGGCGAAGGTGCAGATCCACTTGGTCCCAGAGGCACGATCCATTCACCACAAGGCGCGAGCATTACCTCACATGATGAGGGAGAGAGTGGAAATCGAGCTGGACAGGCTGCAACGCGAGGGCATCATCTCCCCAATGGAATTCAGCGAGTGGGCCAGCTCCATTGTTCCAGTACTCAATGGCACGGTCAGGATTTGCGGCGATTATAAAGTAACTATTAATCGTTTCTCGCTACACGACCAATACCCTCTACCTAAGGCAGACGACCTATTTGCGACGCTGGCAGGAGGCAAGACGTTCACCAAGCTCGGCCTGACTTCGGCCTACATGACGCAGGAGCTGGAGGAGTCTTCGAAGGGCCTCACCTGCATCAACACGCACAAGGGACTGTTCATCTACAACAGATGCCCGTTTGGAATTCGGTCGGTTGCAGCAATCTTCCAGAGAAACATGGAGAGCCTACTCAAGTCGGTACCACACGGTGGTCTTTCAGGACGACATAGTGGTCACGGGTCGGGACACTGCCGAGCACCTACAAAACATGGAGGAGGTCCTCCAGCAACTGGATCGCGCAGGGCTGCGGGTGAAGAGGTCGAAATGCGTCTTACTGGCAACAGAAGTGGAGTTTTTGGGGAGAAAGATCATGGCGGACGGCATTCGGACCACAGACGGCAAGACAGAGGCTATCTGGAATGCACCCAGGCCACTGAACGTCACGGAGCTGCGGTCGTTCCTGGGACTCCTCAACTATTTTGGTAACTTCCTACCGGGCTTAAGCACCCTTTCAGAGCCCCTACATGTGTTATTGCGCAAATGTGAGAACTGGGTATGTGGAAAAAACCAAGTAATTGCTTTCTAGAAAGCCAGAAACATTTTATGCTCCAACAAGCTGCTTGTATTGAATAACCCGTGTAAAAGACTTGTGCTAGCATGTGACACGTCGTCATACGGAGTTGGGTGTGTATTATAACAAGCTAATGTTGCGGGGAAGTTGCAACCTGTCGCCAATACTTCCAGGAGCTTGTCTAAGGCAAGAGGGCCGACAGCATGATTGAGAAAGAGGCATTAGTGTGTGTGTTCGGGGTAAAGAAAATGCATCAGTATCTGTTTGGCCTCCAATTTGAGCTGGAAACCGATCACAAGCCCCTCACATCCCTGTTCGCTGAAAACAAGGGGATAAATTCTAATGCCTCAGCCCGCATACAAAGGTAGACACTCGCGCTATCAGCATATAACTATACCATCCACCATAGGCCAGGCACCGAGAACTGTGCAGATGCTCTCAGTCGGCTACCATTGCCCACCACGGGGGTGGAAATGGCGCAGCCTGCAAACTTGTTGATGGTGGCGCAGCCCAGAGACTTGTTGATGGTCATGGAAGCGTTTGAAAATGATAAATCACCTGTCATGGCGCGCCAGATTAGGACTTGAACCAGCCAAGATCCTTTGCTGTCACTCGTAAAAAACTGTGCACTGCATGGGAGCTGGGCCAGCATCCCGTTGAAATGCTGGAACCAATCAAGCCATTCCAGCGGCGAAAGGACGAGCTGTCCATTCAGGCAGACTGCCTGTTGTAGGGTAACCCGCGTAGTGCTACCAAAAAAGGGCAGGGAGACGTTCATCTCGGATCTCCACAGCACACATGCGGTTATAGTAATGATGAAAGCGATAGCCAGATCCCACGTGTGGTGGCCCGGTATCGACTCTAACTTAGGGTCCTGTGTACGGCAATGCAGCGTATGTGCTCAGTTGAGCAATGCGCCCAGAGAGGCACCACTAAGTTTGTGGTCCTGGCCCTCCAGACCATGGTCGAGGATCCATGTCGACTATGCGGGCCCGTTTCTCGGTAAATTGTTCCTGGTGGTGGTGGTGGATTCTTTTTCAAAATGGAATGAATGTGAAATAATGTCAGGAAGCACCGACACCACCACCATTGAAAGCCTGAGGGCCATGTTTGCCACCCACGGCCTGCCTGACATACTGGTCAGTGACAACGGGCCATGTTTCACCAGTGCCGAATTTAAAGAATTCATGACCCGCAATGGGATCAGACATGTCACCTTGGCCCCGTTTAAACCAGCCTCAAATGGGCAGGCACAGCGGGCAGTACAAACCATCAAAAACAGAGCCGTAAACAAGTCACAGAAGACTCACTCCAAACCCGCTTGTCCCGAGTACTGCTCAGCTACTTCACGAGACCTCACTCGCTCACAAGGGTGCCCCCGGCTGAGCTACTCATGAAAAGGACACTTAAAACCAGACTCTCATTGGTTCACCCCAACCTGCATGATCAGGTAGAGAGCAGGCGGCAGCAACAGAATGTAAATAATGGTCGTGCCACAGTGTCACGGGAAATTTATCTGAATGACCCTATGTATGTGCTGAACTATGAACATGGTCCCAAGTGGATCGCGGGCACAGTGATAACTAAAGAAGGGAATAGGTTGCTTGCAGTCAAACTAGACAATGGACAAATTTGCAGAAAGCACCTGGACCAAACGAGGCTGCGGTTCACAGACTGCCCTGAACAACCCACAGCAGACACCACCTTTTTCGAGCCCACAACACACACCCAAAGGATCAACGACACCACCCCGGACCAGGAAATCGAACCCATCACGCCCAACAGCCCAGCAAGGCCAGGCTCACCTAGCAGCCCCGCAGGGCCAACAACACGCCAGCCCAGCAAGGGCACAGCCAACACACCAGAACAGACATTTGTACCGAGGCGGTCCACCAGGGAAAGAAAGGCTCCCGACCGCCTCACCTTGTAAATAGTTTTCATTTTGACTTTGTGGGGGGAATGATGTTGTGTGTCTGTAAAGCATGCACTCCCATGTTCCGCCATCGGGGAGCTCACCCCTGAAGTCCCAAGGGATCCCACCATCCCTTGGGAGCACTTTATATAAGTTGGCCCCTAAGGCCTGTTCCTCACTCTGGAGTGTCTCATTAAAGACTGAGGTCACTGTTACTTTAACCTTGCTGTGTGCAGCCTCATCTGTGTTAGGATCACAATAGAGTGGATACAGAGAGAATGTTTCCAATTGTGGGGAAGAACATAACTAGAGGCCATCAATACAAGAGCGTCACTAAGAAATCCAATAGGGAATTCAGAAGAAACTTCTTTGCGCAAAGAGTGGTGAGAATGTGGAACTCGCTACCACAGGGTGTGGTTGAAGCGAATAGTATAGCTGCATTTAAGGGGAGGCTAGTCAAGCATATGAGGGAGAACAGAATAGAGGGTTATGCTGATAGAGTTAGATGAGGAAAGATGGGAGGAGGCTCGAGTGCAGCTCAATTGACGGCAAGGACTGGTTGGGCCAGTGGCCTGTTTCTGTATTGTATATCCGATATAATTTCCTCAGACAGGGTAACCAGGCCAGAAAAGTGATCTAGACCCCCAAGGAATGGAAGTTTAAAAAAAATCTGTTTTGTTCCCTTACACAGGAGGCTGAGGAATAGCTGCATAGAATCTCGCAGGGAGGAGTTGCCCTCCCTCGAGGATGGGCAAGTGACTGAATTTTCAGCAGCATGGGGCGGATGCGTGGCAAATGTGTGTCCACAGTGGTATGTGCACCACTGGCCCCATTCAAATATGTGCCCTCTTGCTCACCCACTAATAGAGGAATGACTTCTCATGTTTTATTTTCTGCTCACTGTTGTAAATGATCTGTTTAATTACTGAATAGCGATTATATTATCCACTGACCCCAACAATGTGAGGAGCTGAATGGGCTTGATGTCATAAGAATATAAGAAATAGGAGCAGGAGTAGGCCATACAGCCCCTCGAGCCTGCTCCCCCATTCAATAAGATCATGGCTGATCTGATCATGGACTCGGCTCCACTTCCCTGCCCACTCCCCATAACCCCTCATCCCCTTATTGTTTAAGAAACTGTCTATTTCTGTCTTAAATTTATTCAATGTCCCAGCTTCCAAAGCTCTCTGAGGCAGCAAATTCCACAGATTTACAACCCTCTGAGAAGAAATTCCTCCTCACCTCTGTTTTAAATGGGCGGCCCCTTATTCTAAGATCATGGCCTCGAGTTCCTGTCTCCCCCATCAGTGCAAACATCCTCTCTGCATCCACCTTGTCAAGCCTCCTCATTATCTTGTACGTTTCGATAAGATCGACTCTCATTCTTCTGAATTCCAATGATTAGAGCGTCAACCAACTGAACCTTTCCTCATAAGTCATCCCCAGAATCAACCTAGTGAACCTTCTCTGAACTGCCTCCAAAGCAAGTATATCCTTTCGTAAATATGAAAACCAAAACTGCACGCAGTATTCCAGGTGTGGCCTCACCATACCCTATATAGCTGTAGCAAGACTTCCCTGCTTTTATACTCCATCCCCTTTGCAAGATACCATTGGCCTTCCTGACTACTTGCTGTACCTGCATACAATCCTTTTGTATATCATGCACAAATATCCCCAGGTCCCGCTGTACTGCAGCACTTTGCAATCTTTTCTCCATTTAAATAATAACTTGCTCTTTGATTTTTTTTCTGCCACTTTCCAACATTATACTCCATTTGCCAAATTTTTGCCACTAACTTCGCCTGTCTATGTCCTTTTGCAGATTTTTTGTGTCCTCGTCACACATTGCTAATTCTCCCATCTTTGTATCATCAGCAAACTTGACTACCAGTGTACTGTGTTCCTAACACAGATGAGGCTGCACACAGGGAGGTTAAAGTAACAGTGACCTCACTCTTTAATAAGACACTTCAGAATGAGGAACAGGCCTTAGGGGCCGGCTTATATATAGTGCTCCCAAAGGATGCTGGGATCCCTTGGGACTTCAGGGGATGAGCACCCCGGTGGAAGAACATGGGAGTGCACGCTTTACAGATACACAACATCACTCCCCCCACAAAGTCAACGTGAAAACTATTTACAAAGTGAGGCAGTCGGGAGCCTTTCTTTCCCTGGCGGACCGCCTCGGTACAAATGTCTGTTCTGGTGTGTTGGCTCTGCTGGCGTGTTGTTGGCCCTGCAGGGCTGCTAGGTGAGCCTGGCCTTGCTGGGCTGTTGGGCGTGATGGGTTTGATTTCTTGGTCCGGCGTGGTTTCGTTAATCCTTTGGGTGTGTCTTATGGGCTCGAAAAAGGTGGTGTCTGCTGTGGGTTGTTCAGGGCAGTCTGTGAACCGCAGCCTCGTTTGGTCCAGGTGCTTTATGCAAATTTGTCCATTGTCTAGTTTGACTGCAAACACCCTACTCCCTTCTTTAGCTATCACCGTGCCCGCGATCCACTTGGGATCACGTTCATAGTTTAGCACATACACAGGGTCATTCAGATCAATTTCCCGTTACACAGTGGCGCGACCATCATTTACTGTCGCCTGCTCTCTATCTGATTATGCAGGTTGTGGTGAACCAACGAAAGTCTGGTTTTAAGTGTCCTTTTCATGAATAGCTCAGCCGGGGGCCCCTGTGAGCGAGTGGGGTCTCGTGTGGTAGCTGAGCAGTACTCGGGACAGGCGGGTTTGGAGTGAGCTTTCTGTGACTCGTTTAAGGCTCTGTTTGATGGTTTGTACTGCCCGCTGTGCCTGCCCATTGGAGGATGGTTTAAACGGGGCCGAGATGACATGTTTGATCCCATTGCGGGTCATGAATTCTTTAAATTCGGCACTGGTGAAACATTGCCCGTCGTCACTGTCCTGTAGGTCAGGTAGGCCGTGGGTGGCAAACATGGCCCTCAGGCTTTCAATGGTGGTGGTGGCGGTGCTTCCCGACATTATTTCACATTCAATCCATTTTGAAAAAGCATCCACCACCACCAGGAACATTTTACCGAGAAACGGGCCTGCATAGTCGACATGGATCCTCGACCATGGTCTGGAGGGCCAGGACCACACACTTAGTGGTGCCTCTCTGGGCGCGTTGCTCAATTGAGCACATACGCTGCATTGCCGTACATAGGACTCTAAGCCAGAGTCGATACCAGGCCACCACACGTGGGATCTGGCTATCGCTTTCATCATTACTATACCCGGATGTGTGCTGTGGTGATCCGAGATGAACGCCTCCCTGCCCTTTTTTGGTAGCACTACGCGGTTACCCTACAACAGGCAGTCTGCCTGAATGGACAGCTCGTCCTTTCGCCGCTGGAACGGCTTGATTGGCTCTTGCATTTCAACGGGGATGCTGGCCCAGCTCCCATGTAGTACACAGTTTTTTTACTCGGGACAGCAGAGGATCTTGGCTGGTCCACGTCCTAATCTGGCGGGCCATGACAGGTGATTTATCATTTTCAAATGCTTCCATGACCATCAACAAGTCTGCGGGCTGCGCCACCTTCAACAAGTTTGCAGGCTGCGCCATTTCCACCCCCGTGGTGGGCAATGGTAGCCGACTGATAGCATCCGCACAGTTCTCGGTGCCTGTCCTGTGGCAGATGGTATAGTTATATGCTGATAGCACGAGTGCCTACCTTTCTATGCAGGCTGAGGCATTAGTATTTATCCCCTTGTTTTCAGCGAACAGGGATGTTAGGGGCTTGTGATCGGTTTCCAGCTCAAATTTGAGGCCAAACAGGTACTGATGCATTTTCTTTACCCCGAACACACACACTAATGCCACTTTCTCAATCATGCTGTCGGCCCTCTCGCCTTAGACAAGCTCCTGGAAGCAAAGGCGACAGATTGCAACTTCCCTGCAACGTTAGGTTGTTGTAATACACACCCGACTCCGTATGATGACTCGTCACATGTTAGCACAAGTCTTTTACACGTGTTATACAATACAAGCAGCTTGTTGGAGCATAAAATGTTTCTGGCTTTTTAAAAAGCAATTACTTGTTTTTTTTCTCCTTACCCAGTTCTCACCTTTGCGCAATAACACATGTAGGGGCTCTAAAAGGGTGCTTAATCCTGATAGGAAGTTACCAAAGTAGTTGAGGAGTCCCAGGAACGACCGCAGCTCCGTGACGTTCTATGGCCTGGGCGCATTCCTGATAGCCTCAGTCTTGGCATCTGTGGTCCGAATACTGTCCGCCGCGATCTTTCTCACCAAAAACTCCGCTTCTGTTGCCATGAAGATGCATTTCAATCACTTCAGCCGCAGCCCTATGCGATCCAGTCGATGGAGGACCTCCTCCAGGTTGTGTAGGTGCTCGCCGGTGTCCCGACCCGTGACCAATATGTCGTACTGAAAGACCACCGTGTGTGGTAACACTTGAGTAGGCTCTCCATGTTTCTCTGCAAGATCGCTGCAACCGACCGAATTCCAAACGGGCATCTTTTGCAGATGAACAGTCCCTTGTGTGTGTTGATGCAGGTGAGGCCCTTTGAAGACTCCTCCAGCTCCTGTGTCATGTCGGCTAAAGTCAGGTCGAGCTTGGTGAACGTCTTGCCTCCTGCCAGCATCGCAAATAGGTCGTCTGCTTTCGGTAGCGGGTATTGGTCGTGTAGCGAGAAACGATTAATAGTTACTTTATAATTGCCGCAAATCCTGACAATGCCATCACTTTTGAGAACTGGAACAATGGGGCTGGCCCACTTGCTGAATTCCACTGGGGAGATGATGCCTTCGCATTGCAGCCTGTCCAGCTCGATTTCCACTCTCTCCCTCATCATGGACCCAAGTTTCGGCCTCAGTTGCTCCTGATTTTTTGGAGCAACTGGTGTAGAACGGAGTATCTTAGAAATCGGAATTCTCGCCATTTAGTCTGCTCCAGTTCTAGTCAGTTAGAACAGTTTCACTTTGGAACAGAATTTTTTTTTCAAAAGGGGGCGTGTCCGGCCACTTACGCCTGTTTTCAAAGTTTCGTCAGTGAAAACCTACTCCAAACTAACTTAGAATGGAGTAAGTGAAGATTTTTGTACGCTCGAAAAAACCTTGTCTACACTTTAGAAAATCAGGCGTAGGTTACAAATCAGGCGTAGGGAATGGGGGGTGGCGGTGAAAGGGAAGTTTACAAACATTAAACACTTCAGTTTTACAAATAAAGAGCCATCATCAATAATAAATGATAAAAACATCAATAAATCAACCAATAAACCAATCAAAAAAAATTCATAAGAAATAATTTTTTTTTAAAAATCAATAAATAAAACATTTTCTACTTACCGACTGCAGCACCGGGAGTCCTCCAACAGTGTGCTGGGATGCCCCCACCCCCCCCCACAATGTGTCTCTGTCAGTGTCTCTATCTCTCTGTCTGTCTGTGTGTGTGTGTCTCTCACTCTCTGTCTGTCAGTGTCTGTGTTTCTGACAGCGAGGGGAGGGGGAGGAGGGAAGTAGAGGGAGAGAAGGGGGGCAGGGGGGGGAGGGACGGAAGGGGAAGAAGGGGGAAAGAAGGGGGGAGGAGAAGGGGAAGGGGGGGATGAGGAGAAGGGGAAGGGACGGGAGGAGGAGAAGGGGAAGTGGGGGAAGAGAAGGGGAAGGGGGGGGAGGGGAAGGGCGGGGAGAGGAGAAGGGGAAGGGGGGAGAGGAGAAGGGAAAAGGCGGGGGGGGAGAGAAGGGGAAGGGGAGAAGGGGAAGGGGGGAGGAGAAGGGGAAAAGGGGGGGAGGAGAAGGGGAAAGGGGGAGAGAAGGGGAAAGAGAAGGGGGGAAGGAGGCGGGGAAAGGAGAGAAGGAGAATGGGGGGAAGGAGAAGGGGGGAAAGGAGAAGGGGGAGGGAGAAGGGGGTAAGGAGAAGGGGGGGAAAAGGGGGGGGGAGAAGGGGGGGTAGAAGGGAGGGGGAGGGAGGCTGAAAGGGCCTGGCCCGGCCAGGCCCAAGACTTCGGGCAGGGCCCCGTCCCCAGCATCAGATTTACAGGTAGGTGGCGTTGGGTCGTTCGGGTCGGGTCCGCGGTCCGGGGTCCGGGGTCGGGAGCGCAGTCGGGTCGGGTTGGGTCCGGGGCAGGGGGGGTGCGGCGGTCGGGAGTATGGGTCGCGTCGGGGGGGGAGGAGCGAGGGAGGGAGAGGGCAGTCAGGTTGGGTGTTGGGGGGGGGGGGGGGGAGCGCGGGTCGGGTCCAGGGGGCTGGGGGCGGGGGAGAAGCTGGAGTCGGGTTGTTGTCGGGTGCGGTCCGAAGGCGGGGGGGGATGGGGTGGTGGGGAGCGGGAGTCGGGTCGGGTCCGGGGGCGGGGTGGGGAAGCGGGAGTCGAGTCGGGTCGATGGAAGCAGGAGCTGGGCGTGGGAGGCAGCCTCATGCACGCAGCCCCAGTGAGGCCATTTGGCCAGGGCTAGGGGCTGCGTGCTTCAGGCCCCTCCCACACAGTTTTGGGCGCCTGGAGCTACTGCACATGCTGTAGCGCATGTGCAGAGGTCCCGGCATTGTTTTCAGCGCAGGGACCTAGCTCCGCCCCCTACAGCTCGTGTTGCGCCGCGCCCAACTCCAGAGGACCAGCAAGGAGCCGGAGAATCTGTAATTTTTTTTTAGGCGCACTTTGTGGCGCGATAAACGGGTGTCCAGATCAGGGCTGCGCCGTTCTAGGCGCGGCCTGAAACTTGGGCCCAATGTGAGGTACAGCTCGCGCCTTGTGGTGAATGGGTCGTGCCTCTGGGACCAAGTGGATCCGCACCTTCGCCCCAGAAAAGTTTCCAATGCCTGGCTCAAAAAGGGAAGGAAATTTGTGAAGAACCTGGGTCCATGAGGCCTCATCGACATGTGATAGTACTCAGATGTCATCCCAGTTCTAGTGGATTTTGCCCAGGCAGCTCCTTCCAAGTAGTGTGGGGCCATCGCCCGGGACAATCCAGAGTGGCAGTTCGTTCACCGTAGGCGACCTTTACCATGGTGTTGCCTAGGACAGTGATAAGCTCTTTGGTGTACATTCTCAGTTTTGTGTGGATGGGGCTCAGGGCTGGTCTGAATGCCTTGTTGCACCACAGTCTCTCAAACATCTTCTTACTCATGATGGATTGGCTAGCCCAGTTCCATGGCTATGGGTAAGCCATTCAATTTTACGTTTAGCATTATAAGTTGACATTTCGTCGAAAATGTGTGCAACCAATGTACTTCAGCATCTGCCTCCTCTCTCTGAGCCTCAAAATTGCTTTGATCCACCATGGACCGATCTTCCTTTGCCACGTGGTGGTGAGCAGGTTTTGCAGAGCTTGTAGCTCGTTTGCAAGCTCATTGGAGGTGCCCCATTGTTCCACAGCTCTTGCAAACATACCCTTTGAAGCGGCATGAATAGGCTGAATGGAAGCCTCCACAACGCCAACAAGGTGTGAATTGCCTTGCATTCATCCTTTGTTGGGGACTCTGAGTCATCTGGGTCACCTGAGGCCTGTTGGCAGTTGCAGATTCGTGGGTTCTGCCCTGTATATTTCTGCTCGCAAACATAGTTCCAGTTAATTTATGAACATTGCTCGTACTTGTGTGCTGAGAGATTTGTTTGGTGTTATCACTGGTGGACATAAACGCCTGTGCTATCGCAATGGCCTTACTGAGGGTCGGTGTCTCTACAGTCAAAAGTTTTCATAGGATGGTCTTGTGGCCAATGCCCTTTACAAAAAAGTTTCTGAGCATTTGCTCCAGGTAGCCATCAAACTCACATTGTCTTGCAAGTCGCCTTAGTTCGACGCCATAGCTCGCCACTTCCTGATCTTCAGATCACTGGCACGTGTAGAACCGATACCTCGCCATCAGCACGCTCTCCCTCGGGTTAAGATGCTCCCGAACCAGTGTACACAGCTCCTCATACGACTTATCTGTGGGTTTCACCGGAACCAGAAGATTCTTCATGAGACTGTAGGTCGGTGCCTCGCAGACTGTGAGGAGGACCGCTCTCCTTTTTGCAGCGCTTCCTTCTCCATCCAGCTCGTTGGCTACAAAGTACTGGTCTAGCCATTCAACGTGTCCCAGTCCTTATCCTCCGAGAACTTCTCCAGGATGCCCACAGTTTGCTGCATCTTTGCGTTGGATTCGTATCCTCGTCACCAGTTATTGTGTTTCTAACACAGATGAGGCTGCACACAGGGAGGTTAAAGCAACAGTGACCTCAGTCTTTAATAAGACACTCCAGAGTGAGGAACAGGCCTTAGGGGCCGGCTTATATACAGTGCTCCCAAGGGATGCTGGGATCCCTTGGGACTTCAGGGGATGAGCTCCCTGGTGGCGGAACATGGGAGTGCATGCTTTACAGATACAAAACACAGTGACATCTTGCTATTTATAAGTAACCATTTGTAAAAAGGACATTAATGTTAATCAAATTACTTCATTTTTTTTAAAGCATTGTAAATTGTTGCAATGAGTGTTTAGCACAGCAGTAAAAATCTTGCCGTGAAATACAAGAACCTTCTTGCAAACTCATTACAAATCTTATTATAATAGTGCTCTTCCATAATCCCATCAAAATCTCCATTAAAATCAGATTAAAAACCACAATAATATGAACTCTTGATGATAGAACTATGTTACCAGTCCCATCTTATTATGAAGTGAAGTTGCAGAAATTCTTTCCTTGAGGTTTATAAGCTTATAATGAATGAAAGAGAAGATAATAAGAGAATATTTCTGCTACCAGATGTTCTAAGTTTAGTTTTTGGCTGAGATGTCCAGGAGCAACTTGTATAGTCATTTGGGACAATGCACATGCATTCCAGAATGTACTTGGACAATAGTGTTGAAACTGGGAAATCAAGGAAGTTCAAGGAACCCAATTTTCAGTACTCAACAGCATACAACAATGATGATTTAAAAAAAAACATAAATCAGGTTTGGATCCAACTTGTGCACTTTCTCTTGCAGATCAGTCATAAACATAACTAAATGCTTTTTACAATATGCTGTCAAGGTATATAGCTATCAGCCTTGATGCAGTGTAAGTACTCTTGCCTCTGATTCAGAAGATCGTAGATTCAATCTCTTCCCCAGAGACTTGAGCGCATAAACTAGGTGACACTTCACTGCTGTGCTGAGGGATTGCTGGTGCTGTCTTGGGATGAGACCTTATACTGAAGCTCATGTTCTCCAAAGTGGACACCAAAGATACTACAGCACTATTTAAAGAAGAGCATTGGAGTCCTCCTGGTGTGCCAGTCAATACTTATCACCAAAACAAATTATCTCGTCATTTATCTCATTGCTGTTTGCACAAAATGTTTCCCTGGATTACAACAGTTACCACACTTCAAAAGCACTTCATTGGCTGTGAAGCGCTTTTAGATGGCCTGAGGTCAAGAAAGGCACTATATAAATGCAAGTTATTTCTTACCTGTTTCTAACATGTTATATACTATACAGCACTGTGGAAATCCTTTGAATTAAGTAGACAGCTTGAATGGATATGATAAATTAACAGGTTGTTTGTGATTCTATCACCAAAGAGACACGCTGATCTGTGAGTTACAGGAATGTTATAAGGGAAGTCTTTCAAAGATATGTGCATTGAACAATACTATAATACAGGTTGGTAATGTGAGAGTATCTATTTTATTTTAAAACTAACAATTCAATCCTATTTACCCAAAAGGATGCTGCAGCCCATTTCTGAGGCAGGATAAACAAATTGAAAGCACAAATGCAAACAAATGTAGTAAGCATTTTAAAATCAAAATTGTTGGAATTCTGCAGGTCACAGTTCCATCATCTGCTCATCATTTGGTGTGTCCTCCTGGGCAGCAGAACTATTGTCCTCTTGATTCAGCCCCATCCGAGCTCTGCATGATGAGATCTCACCTGGGTCATCATTGGTTATACTAAAAGTTCCAGAGGACCCTCTTTTCCCAGCGCACTGCAAAGTGCAGGCATCACTTTCTCTGGTGAGTTTCATTGACTTATGATCAGTCAATTTCTTTGAGGGGATTTAGTGTACCTGGACATTGAAACAGATTGTTTTTGGAGATAAGGACTGCTACATTGTGAACTACCATCTCATTGGTATCTGCCAGATTAATTAAAAAAGCCAGTTTACTAATAAACCATCAAATTAGGAAGGGGAGGAAATGCACAAATACTTACAAGAAACTTATTTTAATTTCAGTATGATAGATATATGGTTACATGTATTGCACATTAGTCAGCTATTGCTGAACATTCAAGTGACAGATACAAACATGGCATATTGTAAGATGATTGCATGTTTTTGGACCATCAATACAACTTACCTTTAAAGTTACCAATATGCAGTGTGATCCAGGATAATGATTTGTTTGTCCTCCAATGTCCTGTCCATCTGGTTCGTGAAGTGTTGCTACAACTGGTCAACGGGGTGAAGATTTTACCTTCCCTGATGAAGGTGCTAAATTGGTGAGGTGAATGTCGTGATGTTGGATAAGACAATAGTTTTCTTGTATCTTCTGGTGGTTGGCCTGTGTTTTCTGAGACTTGTGGGTCGCTGTTTGGCACGGCAGTGGTTTATGAAAGAGTCCAACATCGCTGGACATGGATGCTGGTGACCTGCCCACATAGTGCCCTTGATTTTTTGCAGTTCTTTTTTTAAGCCATTGCACCCTGGCAGTAACGGAATTCACTTCTGTACCTAACCTGCCAAGCCCTCTATCACAGACAACTTCAAATTACCTTATTTTTCAACCAGTGGAATGTTTGTGTATCTTTGTGTTGGATAATACAGGAGAAAATGCAGAGGCATTTTTTTTTTCTCAACACTGGTCAAGAATCCATCAACATCAATCTTTCTGTGCAACTCTGGCCCAGTCTAACTTAATAAGAACCCCGCTCCCTCCACTCCCCACCACCACCAAAAGTAATTAATAGATATTTGTTTAAGTCTTTTCATTGCAGAGTACAATGTCCTCTGTCCTCGGATATATTTTATTTGAAGACATATTTAAAATGACTGAAACCGGTTTGAGCACAAAAGTAATTCTTTCAATTTGGATCAGTAAATGTTTATTTATCGAGGCTTTTTTATATGTGTGGGTGGGAGCAGATTCTGGGGCTTTTTTGCTCATTCACATTACTTCACTGCAGCCTTCTGTTTCAGCGAGAAAGGTTGAGAAGGTCCAGGCTGCAGCGCTTCTGCACAAATTGACACTTGACATTCTATTTGTTTCAAAAATGCCAAATGCCACAGCTGCATACTCCATATAAATCTAGGCTAGTGAGTGGGCTGTGTATTCTCTGTGGAAAAACTTCAGACAGTTTCATCATGACAATCCAGCAAAAGACAGATGAATCTTGCTTCACAATTGTTTAGGTGAAGCAAAAGTATCAAGCCTCATCCCACAAAAAAAACAAAGCAAAGCTACTATCTGAAAATTTGCTCGCACATTATTCTTCATATTTATCCTTTCTTTATGCACATTAATGAGGTGCATGATAACAATGCCTGGCTTCCAATAATAGCCATCAACCATTCCTGGGGCTGGTATAGAATTGATTTATCCATGTTGTCCAAGCAATAAATGTTAACCCTAGAAGAGCCTTCACCCATTACTACACCATTTTGGCTTTTCAACTTTGGAATTCTACATCTTCTTGACCTTTGTGAATCAGAATATTCACTCTACGGCAAATCAGTTGACGATTCTTGGCCATGTAGGATAAGAACTGTAGATTGAACAGAAAGATGTTACACTGCTACAGGAATTACAAATGAAAATCTCCATACTTAAACAGGTCTCTTGTGAGGAAAAGAAATTTAAAAATTCAGTGGGAAGAAACTCGTCACAGAGAATAACAGGCGGCTGGTAGTATATTACAAGGCTGTAATACACAAGAGATTCAAACAACATTGTAAGCCTTCAAAGAATTTCTCAAGCAGTTTAATAGAGTCAGTCAAATGTTGGAAATATGCTGGACATTAATAAACTTGCAGACATTTCAAAAAAATAATACATAGGGCCCGAGTTTGGTCAACTTAACGCCGGTCTTCTGCCATCCCTGTTAGGGCCCCAGAGGGCGGCAATGGTTTCCGGGTGGGCGGCCATCTTCCAGTGCCTTGCCGGGAAATTAGTTGCCGGATATGCGGGGGCACTGACCAGCACCGCCCAGGAGGGTCGAGCCGGTGTGGAATGCCACCGGTTTCAACTGCGCTTCGATTTTGAATTGACACTGAGCCTCTAGCACCCCGTAGCGCCCTCGTGGGACCTCCTGGAAAACCAGGGCTATCCCGGCGGCGGTGAATGCAGTAAGTAATGAATGAGGTAAGTGTGATTGTTTTGTTTATTTTTATTTTTGTGATTTATCCTAATGTGGGATGGTCAAGGTATTGGGAATGTTTATTGGGTGTTTTGTGCCGATTTTGTTTTCTTCAAGCAAGCCTCTCTTAGGGCGCTCCGAGGCTGGCTCTTCAGCCCGGGATTTTGGTCAGCTGGCCTAGTGCCCTAAGAGTGGTGTGCAACTCCTCCTTTAGTGCACCGCTCCACACTCAGGACCCAGCTAATCAATTTTGTGGCTGAGGACGCAAACCATTTCCCGGCACAAACCTTACCGCTTCACCGCCTTTACCGCCCAGAGTACAAGAAGCTTTAGTCAATAATTTGTTGTGCAGTACCTGAAATGAGAGTGCTTTATATTGACATTCAGTACTAGGCCATGTGGCAAAACATAATGGTTACCATGCTGGCAGTCTGAGACAACAAGAAACATGATGCTTCCTAATGGCAACATTCCAAGAGGAGTTAAAAACTCATATGTTTTAACCGGGGCTAAAAATAAACTTACCTTATTGGACAGGGTTTTTCATGTATAAATGAGTGATAAAATGTTATTTTTCTATTTGTTTTAAGTCTTATGCTGGTAAAAGCAAGCCTTACGTCTGCTTTTAACAGGTGTAAGAATTTCAAGGGCATTCGCTGGGCAGAAGTTGGTTAAATAGCCCAACTCTCTGCCCACGGAGGCCCTACGCACGGCGATGCGGATGATTTGTCAAGAGAATTCTTGACAGATCACAAATTCCAGGTTTTTGCGCATGCGCTTTGCAGACGTGGCCCGCCCAACGGAGCTGATCGAGTGTGGTCAGTGCTTCGATGCTGGGGATGTTGGCCTCAGCGAGAATGCTGACGTTGGTGCGCCTATCCTGTCAATGGATTTGCAGGATCATGCAGAGGCAGCATTGGTGGTACTTCTCCAGTGCTTTCAGGTGCCTGTTGAATATAGTCCATGTCTCTGAAGCATATAGGAGGGCGGGTATCACTACTGCTCTGTAGACCATGAGCTTGGTGTCGGGTTTGAGGTCTTGGTCTTCAAATACCCTCTTCCTCAGGTAACCGAAGACTGCACTGGCACACGGAAGGCAGTGTTAAACTTCGTCATCGATGTCTGCCCTTGTTGACAGTAGGCACCCGAGGTATGGAAAATGGTCGACATTGTCCAAGACTTCGTCGTGGATTTTGATATTCGGGGAGCAGTGCTGTGTGGCCGGGGTAGCTTGGTAGAGGACCTCTGTCTTACGGATATTTAGTGAAAGGCCCATCCAGCATACGCTTCAGTGAAGGTGTTGACGATGGCTTGGAGTTCGGCCTCCAAGTGTGCGCAGATGCAGACGTCATCTGTATAGTGTAATGCAATGACAGAGGATAGGACGACCTTGGATCTGGCCTGAAAGTGGCGGATATTTGCCATATATAAAGATACAATTTATAGAAGAAGAAGTATTTTTACACAGTTCCACTATAATCAGGTATTGCTTTTGAATATTAACAAGATAAACTATTCTGACAGCACCAATACATTTTAATACAGGGTACAACTATTTTATTGTTTTCCCTTATGAGATGCAAAAATGAAGACAATGGATTCTAATTTATTTGTGAGGAAAATTCATAATTATTACTCATGAAATATTTTAGAGCCATTTAATTGTATGAAATAATTATTTTGAAGAGGCAGTGGTTGTATATTTACATGTTTACTTGCAAATGGTAGGTGAACTTCTGTTTTTCAGTTCATTTTATGTAATCATGCACTTTGGCAGTAAATACAACTGGAAATTATGCTGGAGAATCTTATTTTGGCACATTGATATCAAATTGTTTTGTATACTGTTTTTCACGATGTATTAATCCATTCATTTTACACAGGGTTAAGACTTCCATTAAAACTACAAACAGAAGATTTCCATACAAACACAATAAGCATCTGTACAGTAACATTGTAATTCTAGCTTTGGATTGTTGTCATCAAATATATTTTTGTTGTAACAACAGCCAGTTGTGCAGTCATGGAGTTATTTTTCTGGTTTACCTAATATTATGCTTAAAACCTTTGAGAGCATCAGTGTCAAAAGTATTTTTTTTTAAAAAGAGGCAGTCACTTCATGCAGCTTTTTTATGACCCCGAGACAGACACTTTCCAATCTGCAAACTTTCCTGAGCAAAGTACAATTACACTCTGATTGACAACAACAACAACGACTTTTAGTTATACGGCGCCTTTAATGTAGTAAAACTTCCCAGCAATTAGATTGTGTGTGTGTGAAGTTCGTCTCTTGCTGGCATTCTGGTGGGTGGTACTTCTGCCCGCAACTTTGACTCCGCCATAATCCTGCCTTATTTTCTTGGGTCAGGGCAATATTTTGTCATGCAGAATGAGCTCCCTGTGAGTCTCCACCACTAAGAGGGAGCCTGCCACGATCACAGAGTAAAATTACAGGGGTGCTACAGCCACACTGCCACTGTAGCATCCAAAGAGATAGCAAGTATTAAAAGGGGATGGAAGAACTCCTGACAAGAATTTATTTATAGGCTTCTACCAAGATTGAGTGCTAAAAAGATATGATTTTAGGGCCTATATAGAGTCGCAGGAGCCCTCTCTCTCCACCCTATAACTTGGGAGTTTACCTCAGCTACTCTAATGACTATCCCTACCTTTCTCTTGCAGTCATTGGAGTCAGCAGAGACAGCAGCAAGCTGGAAATTGAGGTGATTGGCCAGGCCCTGTGGGGTACATGCAGTAGATAGGGAAGAGATGGTTGCCAGCTGTCTCAGAAGGGGAGGTGTAAAGGAAATCAAGGCAATAAACCTCACTGGCAATTTTCCTGGCTTTTCTGTTATGATTCTACCTGATTTTGAGTGGGATCGTGTTGGAAAATGTTTATGACCTTAAAAGGGATGAAAATAGAAAAGCAGCTCCTATTCTTTTTCGGCTCGAAAGCTCCTATACCTTCAAGACCATAAATTCTTGGCAGAAGAATAAGACATTGGGCATTACATGGTATAATGCTCCCAGCATTATAAAGCAGCACATTATTCAATTTACAGGGAGCAATGTCACCAAAAAATCTGCTATTTTACGTAATTTATATTCTACTGTACATCCGAGCAAAATCCTAGAAACCCAATAAGATTTGTTAAATCAGGATCCTTGTTTATGAAGTGTAGATGAACCAAATGGGATTTGTCTCATCATTGAGAAATTTTTTCCATTCTAATTTAATCAAAATTCAGCTGATACAGTACAAATGAATACAAAGATTAATTTGAATTAAGTACATGTTTACACATAAATATTAGCTATCAGCAACATTGGAAAGAGAAGATGGCAGTGATGAATACAATTAACCTTCAATACATATACAAGTTGCTTGAAATCAAGAAATCAGAAAAGACAGACTGTACATCTCTCTCCATCATCTCTTTGGCTCACGTATTCAACTATTTGTCACAAACTCCACTGCATCAAATATTACCTTCATGACGTTACTGCCACTATGACAGGATATCGATAGTGTTAGAATATAATGTCACACGCTGACAGAAACACAATTCAGTTAGCAGAGAGGACAATTGAACATTTCAATTTCACACAGGTAGGTGGCACCACTTATCATGTGACAGGCATATGGACATCTCTGCTACTCAAACCATCCTGATACAACATCTGATTATAGGGAGCACAGCACCTAGAAAGTTCATCATTTTGATCGTTTGCCTGAAAAATTACATTTTCAATTCAAGCAATAGAATGGAATTTGCTTCTGAAGAGCACAGATTTACAGCACCAAGCATCAAAAGATACATATGAGATATTAACCACCGGGGTTAGAAACATAGAAATATAGAAAATAGGTGCAGGAGTAGGCCATTCGGCCCTTCTAGCCTGCACCGCCATTCAATGAGTTCAAGGCTGAACATGCAACTTCAGTACCCCATTCCTGCTTTCTCGCCATACCCCTTGATCCCCCGAGTAGTAAGGACTTCATCTAACTCCCTTTTGAATATATTTAGTGAATTGGCCTCAACTACTTTCTGTGGTAGATAATTCCACAGGTTCACCACTCTCTGGGTGAAGAATTTCTCCTCATCTCGGTCCTAAATGGCTTACCCCTTATCCTTAGACTGTGATCCCTAGTTCTGGACTTTCCCAACATTGGGAACATTTTTCCTGCATCTAACCTGTCTAAACCCGTCAGAATTTTAAACGTTTCTATGAGATCCCCTCTCATGCTTCTCAACTCCAGTGAATACAAGCCCAGTTGATCCAGTCCTTCTTGATATGTCAGTCCCGCCATCCCGGGAATCAGTCTGGTGAACCTTCGCTGCACTCCCTCAATAGCAAGAATGTCCTTCCTCAAGTTAGGAGACCAAAACTGTACACAATACTCCAGGTATGGCCTCACCAAGGCCCTGTACAACTGTAGCAACACCTCCCTGCCCCTGTACTCAAATCCCCTCGCTATGAAGGCCAACATGCCATTTGCTTTCTTAAACGCCTGCTGTACCTGCATGCCAACCTTCAATATTCATAAATGAACAATATTGTTTGGTCTGCTAACTGTGTGAGCAAAGCTTTGCTTCCCAATCAAAGGCTCAGGATCAATATTAATCTTAAGGAATAGTCACATTTGGCCAAGGAAGGAAAAGTTTAATTGTCCGCCATTTCATCGTCCAAGGTGGGTCCGGGGTGTATAGGTCTTTAGCGAAATTTTGGCCTGCTGCTGACTACAGCCCACTCTCTCCAAGTAATTTCACAATGACGGGGCTTGTTAAGCACACCCAGCAAGGTTCCCGGCCAATTAAAAGGAAACGACTCTGACGACATCATTTGATGATGTGTCATCAGCCGGTTTCCTTAAAAGGACCATGGCCTAAATGATTTTGACAGATGTGCTGTCAGTGTTCTACAAAGATGCATGGCTGTACCGAGGCTTATGCTTACGGAAGAAGTCATGTCTTGCAAGGAAGTTCTCTTCCCTTCCAATGGGCGGAAAAGACCTCCCCAGGAGACCAACACAGCCTGGTTGCACATTTTACAAGAGGACACAAGCAGGGATGTCGTCAGGAAGACCTGGCTGCAGTGGTGCAAACCTTTCAATGAACTCAGTAGATCACGATACGTTACTACAAAAACCACACTCAATCTCATCCTGCTGTGCCACTTATCACATCCCCATCACTCTGTCTTCCCTACCCTACTCCTGCACATCCTTACTCACACCAACTTACCTTGCACCTACACCGACACCCATCCCTCTCTCTCTCTATCTACATTATAACTTCCCCAGCTCACGAGCCACCCCTCACACTAACCTCATCCTAGTCCAATCATACCTAACAACATACAGGGTAGGGACTTGGGTCTTTTATCCAATGTTTATGTAAACTTTCTGTTAAAGTGTTGTCAAACCTTGAAATCTTTATTTTCAAAACTTTGCCTTCTTGGACAGATTTTTGTGCATCTTTGGAAGTGGCTTAGTGAGTTGCAGTGAATGGTGACACATAACGGTACCTCCCGCAACGGTGATGACTTGCGCATTGCGGGAATGCTTTGTGGTGTTGGTGTGGGGTGGTGCCAACCTGGTATCAGCCAGGGTATCCAGCATCAAATGAAATAAATCTGGCCATAGTGAGGCCATCCCTGGTCTCTCGGGCAGCACTGTGGTCAGGTGCTGATGCCCTCTGTCCTGTGCAGTATCAGGTGATTGTGAAAAAAGTTGGTGTTGTTGGTGATGTTGGTGTGCCTGGTGATGTTGGTGTTGGGACTGATCATGGTGGGATTCTGAGGACCAAGTTGAGATTTTTTCAAGGGCACCGATGCTGATGGAATAGATGGCAGGTGAGGTTGAGATGTCAGAAGTGATCTGTCAATGGTAAGAGAGGTTGTTCCAAGGAGGTGTCAGTGGATAGAGAGTTTACTCCAAATACTTCCAACCTCCATAAAGTTCAAATGTGTATTTCAAATCCTGAAGGCTCCAGCTTCTCAGACTGGAAAGTGAACAGCTGTGTTGGTAGCTTTTATACCAAATTTGCAGCTGTCAACTATTCAGAAGAATGGATACTGATGGAACTCCCGACCTACTAACCTGACGTGATCCCCGAGTGCCATGATCCTCGTGAAAAAACTGGAAAAATGATAACTACAGAGCAAAATGGTGTTTAAGTGACTTTTAACAACCTCTTAATTATGTCAATTACCTCCCCGCTGCTTGATGTTGGGTCTTTTAAGCGCTGATAGACCCAATACTTGGGAGACTAGCGTGGAGGCAGGCTGACAGCTGGCTCCTGACCCACTGTCAATCTTTTCTATTTTGACAGCTGACCCTTCTCCGAACCCGCCCTCTCAGCGCCGGCAAAGTTCCGTCCATTGTTTTCTACACAGACCACTAGGTGGAATGTATCACATTGTTGGGCTGCTCCAATAAGAATGAAGGTGAAGGAATATTAAAAGCAAACTATCCTGTTCTATGCCACTGATAGCCATTACAATGAAAATTTTGTAGAATCATAGAAGTTTACGGCACAGAAGGAAGCCATTCGGCCCCTCGTGTCTCTGCCGGCAGGGATGTCCGTATAGTGCGTACAAAGAAATTTAATCTGTCTTACTCCCAAATGAAAGGGAACTTCATTGAGATGAAAGATAATGAAGCCAATAGTGTGATCCTAGCACAGCTGTCAGTGCCTGGGCCAAACTGTACTCACCTCATCTACAACAGCAACAACCTGCACTTATACAGCGCTTTTAACATAGTAAAACATCCCAAGGCACTTCATAAGAGAATTATCAATCAAAATTTGATGCAGAAGAAAATATCATAACAGATAACAAAAAGCTTGATCCAGGATGTAGGTTTTAAGTAGTGCCTTAAAGAAGGAGAGAGAGTTAGAGAGGTGGAGAGATTTTGGGAGGGAATTCCAAAGCTTAGGGACGTGAAAAAACTGGAGCAATTAAAATTGGGGATGCGCGAGAGGCCAGAATTGGAGAAGCAGAGATATCTCGAGTGGGGGGGGGTTGTAGGGCTGGAGGAGATTACAGAGATAGGGAGGGGCAAGGACATGTAGGAATTTGAAAACAAAGATGAACATTTTAAAACTGAGGCATTGCCAGACAGGAAGCCAATGTAGGTCAAGGAGCTTAATAGTTGAGTTCAGTTCAGTTGAGTTAAATATTTTTGTAGCATTCCTGTCCACGACACTCTGGAAGTAACATAGAGTTTAAGGGTTTGAATCTTGGGCACCAGCAGCTTGTAGAGTGTTGCTGGAAGCCCTTCAAATGCCACTTTCTTTCAGTTTAAACCCTTTGTGGTCCAAAGACACTTTGGAGACTAAAGAAGCAATATTTCAAAACCATTGGAAGGACTGTGCTGCTTGGAAGATTTTTATTTTTTGCTGCCCGTATCCTAACTCGCTCCAAATCCCATTCACCCATCACCCCATGCTCCTTGACCTACATTGGCTTCCTGTCTGGCAATGCCTCAGTTTTAAAATGTTCATCTTTGTTTTCAAATTCCTACATGTCCTTGCCCCTCCCTATCTCTGTAATCTCCTCCAGCCCTACAACCCCCCCCACTCGAGATATCTCTGCTTCTCCAATTCTGGCCTCTCGCGCATCCCCAATTTTAATTGCTCCAGTTTTTTCACGTCCCTAAGCTTTGGAATTCCCTCCCGAAATCTCTCCACCTCTCTAACTCTCTCTCCTTCTTTAAGGCACTACTTAAAACCTGGA
This sequence comes from Pristiophorus japonicus, assembly GCF_044704955.1. NCBI lineage: Eukaryota > Metazoa > Chordata > Chondrichthyes > Pristiophoridae > Pristiophorus > Pristiophorus japonicus. The sequence continues at coordinate 141,310,781 of NC_091990.1, forward strand.
TCAAGCTTTTTGTTATCTGTCATGATATTTTCTTCTGCATCAAATTTTGATTGATAATTCTCTTATGAAGTGCCTTGGGATGTTTTACAATGTTAAAAGCGCTGTATAAGTGCAGGTTGTTGCTGTTGTTGAAATGGGCATGCCTCAAGCGCTTGTTCCAAATGAGCAGTGAAGCTATATTTAGGATTTCCTAAATACCATAGAAACTGCAGCATTAATGATTCTTACATGCTGACTTTACACAATCTCCCTGCGTGTGACATGCTTACCTATGCCGTGTGCATCTGGTACACTAGGAGGCCTCTGAGCCCAATGTTTTGTGACCTTTTTGGCATTTATAATATTATTGGCTGCAATGGGTAGGATGACAAAAGTGTGAGCAAAGTTTATATGTGAAATGTTTTTTTTGTCATATTTAACAAAAGTCTTGGATCACTGTCTAATTTGGTGGCTGAACATCGGGATTGAAAGCTCAGGTTTAGCTGGTACTGACATTCCTGGGAGATCTTAATGTACAATGCCATATAACAATATGATAAAATGTCAACGATTCAAAAATTGTGTAATGTGTTTATTTTTAAAACTATCAGGAATTTCTGTATAAAGCAGAAAACAAATGTTACTGTTCAGTTATTCCCCCACATTTGAAATGACAAAGCACAGCAAACTAAACCAGAAATATACAACTGAGTATGGTACCAAGGAGCCCCAGCAAAATTGAGGTCAATGGAGATCAAGGGGAAAATTCTCCAGTATCTGGAGTCATATCTGACACAAAGAAAGATGGTCATTTGTTGAAGGCTAATCATGGCATTCCCAGGAGTTCCTCAGGGCAGTTATCTCAGCTCAAAAATATTCAGCTGCTTCATCAACAGCATCGCTCCATCATAAGGTCAGGGGTGCAGCTGTTTTCTGTTCAGTGTTCAGCTCCATTCACAACTCCTTTGATAATGGTACAGCCCATATTAACCTGTAGCAGGACCTGGACAAGTCTTGGCTGAGAAGTGACAGATAACAAATGTGCCACACTAATATCAAGCAATGACCATTCACAAAACATTCTTTACCTGAAACGTTAACTCTGTTTCTCTCTCCACAGATGCTGACTGATCTGCTAAGCAATGTTTCCTCTTATTTTTTATTTGGGTGAGCGACCCCGTTAAAATACCACGCATGCTCGGTTTTTCCACACTGAAACCTTGGCAAGCCGGGTGTGTGGGAGGTCCCGACAGCTTAAAGGGAAAATTGCTGCTGTGCAGTTCTAGCATTTTCTATTTTTATTTCAGCTACCACAGTATTTTGTTTTTGTATCATCTCAAAGTTCTCGCTCAAGTCACATGCCCCATCCTTCATTGCCACTGGGTTAAAATCCTTGATTTCCTTTGCTAATACCCTTAGGGTTGCACCATTACAAAGACTGCTGTGTTTCAAGGGGAAGGCCCACTACCACCATCTCAAGGCAAATTGTGATAGATAATCAATTGAAGCCTCACCCATATGCTGAGGTGAAATAAATATAAAAGAATCACCATCCCCAACAAAAAGATAAATAATTTAGATCAAATACTAATTCTACCATCTTTCCGATGTAGCTTTAACTTCCACCTGAGCTGGTAGTCAGGATCTCAAAGACAGCACCTTCCTACTTTGCAGAATTCCATCAGTAGTGGAGCATTGAACACTGGTTTGGAGTTTGATCCCACAACTTCTGACCCAGATTCAAAAGTGCTACCAACTGAACCAAGCTGAATTTGCTTGTGCATTTAACTTGCGGTACAGGATCGATTTGAGATGTTCTTTAAGGTACCACAGTGGTGAGAACAGTATTGTAAATATTAAGTAATTATAAAGATCTAAATCTAAACTCCCAGGGGACATACAACAACAGTGTTATACAATGAGATTAACAAAGCATCATTGGTTTTTTAAAAATTAGCCTTTTTCAGACTAATTTCAAATGAAGCTAAATAGATAACAAAAGAAGCTTCAATACAATGCCACAGAAGAAATTATATTGCTGATATTAATATATGAAAATGAGAGGTGTGCTTCCTCCAGCCACTATTTGGAACCAGTGCTTTCTTGAAGTACCCATGGTTCTTAGAATTAACACTTACCGTTTCCCTGCGTTTACTGCAAATGCTGAAAATTCCAGTTAAGGACACCTCTGGGTAATTTTAAAGCACTTTGTCTACATCCATGCAGATCTACATCCAGTGATAATGACCCTTTGCTTATGAACTTGCAAACAGTTCCTATCCAACATGATACCCAACTGTTAATCTCACAGGCTGATGTTTTTTTAATAGTCATCTGCAAGGCACTTTATTGAAAGCTTTTTGGAAATCTACTGAGTGGCATCATCTACAGATCTGGTCATTTCCTTAAAAACAACTCACTCTAGTTATTGAGCTAGGAACTCATTTACAATGGGTGTGAAAATCTTTTGTGTGACAAAGAATTAATGCATGAAATAATGGGGAAGAAAGCAAGGTAAGGATTTTGAGCAATTGTCCAAAATAAAGGTAGTGAAAATGAGATGATTAATAACGGTAGTTTGCACACTGATTCTTTCTTTGAATTTAGTGACAAAACTTTCTTAGAAGGCTACCCACTCTATTCTGTGCGAATCACTTTGTTCGTATAAAGCCTTGAGAGTTGTTAAACTAAATACAGGAATTATAAACGATTCAATACCTTTTTGCCTGTCAACCAAATATGTTAACAAAAGATGGATTCTATTGTCACACTTTCTACTGCATAATCCAAAGACCTTACAGAGTATATTACACGAATATTAACAGCTACTTTCAGACAGTAACATTCCTATAGTTGCTTTGAAATATGTAATTGTTTCTCATGGGAGTTCTTTGGTGGTAGAGCTTATAATCATCTTTTGTGTGTGCTATGTTCCTGCTTTTTGGTGCGCTAAGTATCAATTTGTATTAAAATACTTTATTTTGAGATTTTGTTTTATTAGCTTACTTCCTGGACATGTAAAATGGGAGATGCTTGGGCTGATTTTACATTCCAGCTTTTTGGCTACCATCTGGAGTGATGATCTAACTCCAGAGCTATATTATCAATTTTGCATCACTTTCAAGTGGGAACCATTTTGCGGCAATGCAAAAATAATGATACAACTTGAATTGGGATCTGCCTATGCAATAGTACCAGCTTCCCCCAGGAAGCCAATTTCACACCACTTTGGCAACCCATCACCCCTGTCCTTGCTGATCCCAGTTCACCAATGCCTCAATTTTAAAATTCTCATTCTCATGTTCAAATCCCAGGATGGCCTCGCTTCTCACCATCTCTTCCAGCCCTACAACCCTCCGAGAACTCTGCGTTCCTCCAACTCTTGCACCTCTTCCACTTCCTTCACCCCACCATTGATGGCCATGCCTTCAGCTGTCTGGGCCTTAAGCTCAGGAATTCCCTCCCGAAACCTCATCACCTTTCGCTCCTCTTTTAAACCACGGCTTAAAACCCACCTTTTTAACCAAACAATCTGTCCTAATGTCTCCTTCTTTGCTCCTATGAAGCACTTTGGGGTGTTTCACTACGTTAAAGGCACTATATAAATGTAAGTTGGTGCTGTTACATGTACATCACATAAAACAGGTAAATTTATCTCATGTTTAGATACCAACATATAAAAATGATGAGTAAAAAAAGACAAGATGAATCAAGCCTGCAACACACTCATGATGCATGGAGCACCATGACTAGATACTTCCTATCTCGGAGAGGCAAAAAGCACCAGAAAATTTTGAAAATTCCTCTCCGACCTCCTCAGGCAATTGAAACCAGTCCAGGAGATCACATTGATCATGTGTACATTAAAGTTGGTAGAAATTAGGGATACCTAAAAATATATGGTTCTGTGAATGAAACTGTTATGCAAATAATACTGTGCTCAAATGATTGTATGTTTCTGCTAGAGACAAGTAAGGGTTAATATATTAATGTATCTTACTAAGTGTGTAAGTTTTGATTTCCTAGGAAATCTTGCATTAGAATTTGAGACAGTGTTTTTAATTAGTTAGATTATAGGATGCATAAAATGCCACATAGGGGCCCATAGCATGACCTCAGCCTTGCCAGGCTGAGCTGTCTGTAAGTCTCGGATTTTGATTTAGGGGCCGAAATTGTCCCATTTCTGTGACCCATTAGTGCTGCTGGCATTAACGGGTGCAATTGCCTTTTCGCCCAGGGTGGGCGACAGTGGTGCCTGGGGCGAAATTGCCCGAGATTTTGGGGGCAATTTGGAGGTTGCACTGTGCCCTCAGGCCGATGCACACTTGCCAATTACATCATCGCTGTGCACGCTGAAATTGCCCCGCAGAATGCAAGGTTGGCGCGGGGTGCTGACATCTGCACAGTGCGCCCCTTAACGGGGAGATCCTGTGCGCCCCAGGCTGCCATTTTGTTTGTCAGCCAACTTTTCCATCAGCCCGAAAATGATGGGCCTCATCTCGACCGGGCCACCATCATGCAGCCTGGCACTCATCTTTGCGTGCCCGGCCACCAGCCTGGTTGAGATTGTCCCTGGTAGCCCAATGGTGGACACCAAAGTGTCATGCAGATTTCATAGTGGCCCTGCCTTTTAAATGAAGAGGAGGGGCATTGTGGTGAATTGCCGAATAGCGCTGACCTGTTCAGTGCGCCGCTGACGCCTCGTGAACATCCCTCCAATGAGGTGGCATGCTTGCGCCAGTGCTCTGCCTCGTTTGAGGGGCGCAAAGTGCAAATACACACTGGGGGCCAGAATTCTGGCTCAGGCGTTAGTGAACCTGGGCCCGGAAGGTGAGCGCCCCCCCAATAGGACTCGAGATCATTTTGGCCTCTTCATTTTTAATTTTGCCATTTAAGGCCCAACCTATGTTTCTTGCATTATTACTAATAACCATATTATAATGCGAAGATAGTATTTGATGTTTGTTTAACTGAACTGCTTGTGAAAATAATTAAAAGTTAATTAGAATAAAGGACTTAGAATAGAAGGAATTTATGGGAGATAAGGTATCCTCTCAGGATGGAAAAGTCTGTTCGATTAAGGGGCAATAATTTGGATAGAGGCCAGTTAGGCAGACAGCCTAATTGAATTAATGGCCCAAGGTTGTGCCTGAGACATGCATCGGCTGGACCACGGAGGACAAGACAGGTTAAGATAAAAGACAATGAGGCCGAAATTTGGTAACACCCTGTTTGGGGAGCAGTAACCGAGGCAAGTTGGGACTTCCTGCACTTGGCGCGGAAGTCCCGGCCTGTACTTGAAATTGGGGTTACTGCCCCTGAGAGGAAGTGGAGTGCAATATCAGGCGCTCCACTTTTTTTTTCATACAAAATAGGTGCAGGAGTAGGCCATTCAGCCCTTCGAGCCTGCACCACCAGTCAATAAGATCATGGCTGATCCTTCACCTCAGTACCCCTTTCCTGCTTTCTCTCCATATCCCTTGATCCCTTTAGCCGTAAGGGCCATATCTAACTCCCTCTTGAACAAATCCAATGAACTGGCATCAACGACAGTCTGCGGTAGGGAATTCCACAGGTTAACAACTCACTTAGTGAAGAAGTTTCTCCTCATCTCAGTCCTAAATGGCTTACCCCTTATCCTTAGACTGTATCCCCTGGTTCTGGACTTCCCCAACATCGGGAACATTCTTCCTGCATCTAACCTGTCCAGTCCCGTCAGAATTTTATATGTTTCTATGAGATCCCCTCTCATCCTTCGAAACTCCAGTGAATATAGGCCCAGTCGATCCAGTCTCTCCTCATATGTCAGTCCTGCCATCCCGGGAATCAATCTGGTGAACCTTCGCTGCACTCCCTCAATAGCAAGAACGTTCTTCCTCAGATTAGGAGACCAAAACTGAACACAATATTACAGGTGAGGCCTCACCAAGGCCCTATCCAACTGCAGTAAGACCTGCCTGCTCCTATACTCAAATCTCCAAGCTATGAAGGCCAACATGCCATTCGCCTTCTTTACCACCTGCTGTACCTGCATGCCAACTTTCAATGACTGATGTACCATGACACCCCAGGTCTTGATACACCTCCCTTTTCCTAATCTGCCGCCATTCAGATAATAGTCTGCCTTCATGTCTTTGCCACCAAAGTGGATAACCTCACATTTATTCACATTATACTGCATCTGCCATGCATTTGCCCACTCACCTAACCTGTCCAAGTCACTCTGCAGCCTCTTGGCGTCCTCCTCACAGCTCACACTGCCACCCAGCTTAGCGTCATCTGCAAACTTGGAGATATTACACTCAATTCCTTCATCTAAATCACTAATGTATATTGTAAATAGCTGGGGTCCCAGCACTGAGCCCTGTGGTGCCCCACTAGTCACTGCCTGCCATTCTGAAAAGGACCCGTTTATCCTAACTCTCTGCTTCCTGTCTGCCAACCAGTTCTTTATCCATGACAGTACATTACCCCAGTACCATGTGCTTTAATTTTGCACACCAATCTCTTGTGTGGGACCTTGTCAAAAGCCTTTTGAAAGTCCAAATACACCACATCCACTAGTTCTCCCTTATCCACTCTACTAGTTACATCCTCAAAAAATTCCAGAAGATTTGTCAAGCGTGGTTTCCCCTTCATAAATCCATGCTGACTTGGACCGATCCTGTCACCTCTTTCCAAATGCGCTGCTATTTCATCTTTAATAATTGATTCCAACATTTTCCCCACTACTGATATCAGGCTAACCGGTCTATAATTACCTGTTTTCTCTCTCCCTCCTTTTTTAAAAAGTGGAGTTACATTAGCTACCCTCCAGTCCATAGGAACTGATCCAGATTCGACAGACTGTTCGAAAATGATCACCAATGCATCCACTATTTCCAGGCCGCTTCCTTAAGTACTCTGGGATGCAGACTATCAGGCCCCGGGGACTTATCGGTCTTCAATCTCATCAATTTCCCTAACACAATTTCCTGCCTAATATGGATTTCCTTTAGTTCCTCCTTCTCACTAGACCCTTGGTCCCCTCGTATTTCCTTCATGAAGACAGAACCAAAGTATTTTGCAACTGGTCTGCCATTTCTTTGTTCCCCATTATAAATTCACCTGAATCTGACTGCAAGGGACCTACGTTTGTCTTCACTAATCTTTTTCACTTCGCATATCTATAGAAGATTTTGCAGTCAGTTTTTATGTTCCCGGCAAGCTTCCTCTCATACTCTATTTTCCCCCTCCTAATTAAACCCTTTGTCTTCCTCTGCTGATTTCTAAATTTCTCCCAGTCCTCAGGTTTGCTGCTTTTTCTGGCCAATTTATATGCCTCTTCCTTGGATTTAACACTATCCTTAATTTCCCTTGTTTGCCACGGTTGAGCCACCTTCCCCGTTTTATTTTTACTCCAGACAGGGATGTACAATTGTTGAAGTTCATCTATGTGATCTTTAAATGTTTGCCATTGCTTATCTACCCTCAACCCTTTAAGTATCATTTGCCAGTCTACACTACCAATTCACGTCTCATACCATCGAAGTTATCTTTCCTTAAGTTCAGGACCCTAGTCACTCTCCATCTTAATAAAGAATTCTACCATATTATGGTCACTCTTCCCCAAGGGGTCTCGCACAATAAGATTGTTAATTAGTCCTTTCTCATTACACATCACCCAGTCTGGGATGGCCAGCCCTCTAGTTGGCTCCTCGACTTATTGGTCGAGAAAACCATCCCTCATACACTCCAGGAAATCCTCCCCCACTGCATTGCTACCAGTTTGGTTAGCCCAGTCAATATGCAGATTAAAGTCGCCCATGATAACTGCTGTATCTTTATTGCACGCATCCCTAATTTCTTGTTTGATGCTGTCCCCATCCTCATTACCACTGTTTGGTGGTCTGTACAGAATTCCCACTAGCGTTTTCTGCCCTTTGGTATTCTGTAACTCCACCCATACAGATTCCACATCATCCAAGCTAATGCCCTTCCTTACTATTGCATTAATTTCCTCTTTAACCAGCAATGCTACCCAACCTCCTTTTCCTTTCTGTCTATCTTTCCTAATTGTTGAATACCCCTGGATGTTGCATTCCCAGCCTTGGTCACCCTGGAGCCATGTCTCCGTGATGCCAATTATATCATATCCGTTAACTGCTATCTGCATAGGTTAATTCGTCCACTTTATTCCGAATACTCCTCGCTTTGAGGTACAGAGCCTTCAGGCTTGTCTTTTTAACACACTTTGCCCCTTTAGAATTTTGCTGTAATGTGGCTCTTTTGGATTTTTGGCCTTTGGTTTTTCTGCCCTCCAATTTTACTTTTCTTCTTTCTATCTTTTGCTTCAGCCCCCATTCTACTTCCCTCTGTCTCGCTGCATAGGTTCCCATCTCCCTGCTATATTAGTTTAACCCCTCCCCAACAGCACTAGCAAACACTCCCCCTAGGACATTGGTTCCGATCCTGCCCAGGTGCAGGCCGTCCGGTTCCAATGTCCTAGGAATTTGAATCCCTCCCTTCTGCACCATTCCTCAAGCCACATATTCATCTGAGCTATCCTGCGAATCCTACTCTGGCCAGCACGTGGCACTCATAGCAATCCTGAGGTCTTACTTTTTAATTTAACTCCTAGCTCCCTAAATTCACCTTGTCGGACCTCATCCCATTTTTTACCTATATCATTGGTACCTATATGCACCATGACAACTGGCTGTTCACTCTCCCCCTCCAAAATGTCCTGCAAGCGCTCCGAGACATCCTTGACCCTTGCACCAGGGAGGCAACATACCATCCTGGAGTCTCGATTGCGGCTGCAGAAACGTCTATCTATTCCCCTGACAATAGAATCACCGACCCTATAGCTCTCCCACTCTTTTTCCTGCGCTCCTGTGCAGCAGAGCCACTCACAGTGCCATGGACTTGGCTGCTGCTACCCTCCCCTGGTGAGTCATCCCCCCCAGCAGTACCCAAATCATGTATCTGTTTTGGAGGAGGATGACCGTAGGGGACCTCTGCACTACCTTCCTTCCACTGCTCTTCCTGTTGGTCACCCATCCCCTGTCTGTCTGTGTAACCTTTACCTGTGGTATGACCAACTCACTAAACATGCTATTCACGGCATCCTCAGCATCACAGATGCTCCAGAGTGAATCCACCCGCAGCTCCAGTGCCACAATGCGGTCTGTCAGGAGCTGCAGCAGGACACACTTCCTGCACATTTAGTCTTCAGGGACACTGGAAGCGTGTCTGAGTTCCCACATGGCACAGGAGGAGCATGACATGTGTCCGAGCTCTCCTGCCATGATTAACTTAATTTGGCAACAACAATGATAAAGGTTACCTACCGATAAAGGAAAAGAAAAGAAAAACTACTCACCAATCACTTACCCCCTTGGCTGTGATGTCACCTTTTGATTTCTTTCTACTTCTTTGTTTACCTTCTGCCCCTCCACCAGCTGGCCTCCTCCTCGATGCTGCCGCCGATCCCCGGACTCGCGCTGGGCCTTTTATAGGCCTCTCCGACACCTCCTCCTCGAAGCTGCCGCCGATCCCCGGACTCCCGCTGGGCCTTTTATAGGCCTCTCCAATGTCTCCTCCTCAATGCTGCCGACGATCCACGGACTCCCGCTGGGCCTTTTATAGGCCTCTCTGACGCCTCCTTCTCGATGCTTCCTCTCAGGGTGTGGGACCGGGGCACTAAACGTCGAAATTTTCCAGCGCTGCGTGGGCGAGAAATTATTTGCGCTCTGTTAGCACGTATGGGAGGTGCAAACAATATGAATTTCTCCCCCTATAGCTTTGGCGAGACAGGACCGAATGAGATAAGATGGATGGATTGGCCTCCAAGACGTATGAACAAGAAAATATGTGTAATGATTATGAAGACCCCTCCTTGAGAGAAGGTCTTCATTGGTAAGTTTAGACAAATAACTTGGCATCCCATTGGGCAATGTGTTTTAATAGGAACCTCTATAGGTTTTCTATTATTTTACCTCAGGCCCACCCCTAAAAAGAGACTAAAAGAAGGAGAAGATAAAAACCTCTTGGCAGAGCGAGGAGCTCCCGAGTAGATCAGGTAGTTGAACACTTTTCTGAAAGTGGACCCATGCTGACCCTAGTCTAACACTCTTGGGTAGTTCAAGAAGAGAGAGACACGTGTGACAAGAAGAAGAACAAATAAGAGTTGTTGGCGCATGCCAGCCATCTGTCCGAGCGGGTCCGGTACCAACTATTTCTCACGGCCGTATGTTTTTGCTGTATAACTAGTGTGTTATTTTCCGTCCTAAACGCTGATTAAACACAATACAATCACAATATTGGTTTGCACTTGAACCTGATTATTTGAAAGACTAGATATAAGCAAATCTCAACAATGATCAATGGTATATTTACTGGACAAACATCTACTGCCATTTGGTGTGAAACTTTGCAGACTGTTAGAAATCAGTGGTGTCTAAAATCTATATGGTTATGCGAATGGTGCTGTATTTACATGGTTGTATTAGAACTTCGGGAGCGGGTATTGGTCCTGCAGGGACACCCGATTGATGGTGGCTTTGTAGTCACCGCAGATCCTAACCAAGCCGTCCGCTTTAAGGACAGGAACAATGGGACTTGCCCAGTAACTGAATTCAACGGACGAAATTATGCCCTCTCTGAGCAGCCTGTCCAGTTCACTCTTCATTTTCTCACGCATCACATATGGCACCGCTCTGGCTTTGTGGTGCACTGGTCTGGCGTCCGGGGTGATGCGTATAACTACTTTTGTGCCCTTGAACGTTCAGACACCGGGTTGAAACAGTGACCCAAATTTTTGTAGTACCTGTGAGCATGAGCTTCGCTCCACAGATGAAATTGCGTGCACATCCCCCCATTTCCAGTTCATCTCAGTTAGCCAGCTCCTTCCCAAAAGCGCGGGGCCATTTCCTGGAACAAGCCAGAGTGACAGCCGGTTCTCTGACCCATTGTATGTTACCACCACGTTTGCACTGCCTAGCACTGGAATGATCTCTTGGGTGTACGTCCGTAGCTGCGTATTAATTTGTTCCAGTTTGGGCCTGCTAGCTCTGTGTGGCCATAGTTTCTCAAATTGTTGTGCACTCATGAGGGACTGGCTAGCTCCCGTATCCAGCTCCATGCACACCGGGATGCCATTCAATAAAACTTTCAGCATCATGGGTGGCGTTTTGGTGTATGAGCTGTGGACGTCAGCCACATGAACCCGCTGAACTTCAGCATTCATGGCTTTACCCCAGGCATTGTCCTGCACTGCAAGCCCCTGATTCCTCTGTCTCATAGATTAGCCTCGCTACCGGCTGTTTGCAAACCCTAGCCAAATGTCCTCTGGCATTACAATTCCTGCAGACGAACCGCATAATGTCTGCCCCCGCATCTCCAGCATTGGCTGAGATCGTTATTCACAAAAGGACTGAGAGCAGGCATTCCTCTCTGATTGTTCCCTTGGTTGTTTCTCAACACTCTGATGGTGGGTGTTAATGGTCCCCTTGATGGCGTGAATTGCCGCTCCCCTCTCCATTGTCCCTGTCGGGAGCCCACCTTAGAGTCGGTTTCAGCTTGGGCAGTTACAAAATGCCTTTGTCTGACTGCTGCTGTTTCAAAATGCCTTTGCCTGACTGCGTGATCTTGAGTCGCGTTTATCACGTTAATTCCTTGGTCCGTCGCCACGTTGGACCCAGGACTACTCGCGTAAATTAGCTTGGTCGTTTCTTCCCCCGCTATGAAAGTTTGAACTATCAATGCTGCCCCTTCTAGAGTTAAATCCTTGGTCTCTCTGAGCTTCCTGAAGATCCCGGCATAGCTAATGCCCTCAATGAAAAAAATCCCTGAACATCTCCTCCCTGCAGGCATCTGAGAACTTACAGAGGCTGGCCAAGCGCCGCAAGTCTGCCACGAAGTCCGAGATGTTTTGCCCTTCCCGACGTTGTGTGTAGAACCGGTGCCGGGCCATGTGTATGCTGCTTGCTGGTTTTAAGTGTTCGCTGAGCTCTTCAAAAGACTTGTTGGCCGGTTTGTGGGGTGCGAGCAGGTCCTTCATCAGCGCATACGTTTTTGTCCCGCAACTTGTTAGTAGATGCACCCTCAGCTTGTCAGCCGCATCTTCTCCCAGCCAGTCCGTCGTGACAAAGGTCTGCTGGAGTCTCTTCACAAAATCGTCCCAGGCGTCACCCACACAGTAACGTTCCTCTGAGCCATCCTCTGGGTTCAGTGATTCCCGTTTCCCGTCGCCAGGTGTTGAGTCCTTAACTCTTAAACATAATCACACGAGGCATGTACTACAGACACAGTCACTCTGTGACCTTCACCTTTGTTACCTGGACCAAGGAAGCTGGCCCTGCGTGGGACCTCCCCTTATATACCTGAATCTCCAGGTAAGGAGTGTCTCCCACAAGTACACCCCCTGTGGTCAAGGTGTGCATTTCTAGTAAGTATGTACAGTATGTAGTGGTTACATGAGGGTTACAATTGTATAAGGGTTACAGTAGTAGGCTGATTACATACATGACACCCATCATTCTGTATTCCCTACCCTACTCCTGCACATCCTTACTCACACCAACTTACCTTGCACCTCCACCCATCTCTCTCTATCTACATTATCACTTCCCCATCTCACTATCCACCCCTCACACTCACCCTCATCCTAGTCCAATCATCAGCCCAACCAGTTATCAAAACAAAAAATTCCCACTCAACCCGCCACCAATCGCACCCGTTGATCCCCCATAAAATTCTGCCCAAGGTTTGAGGCTCACTCCCACACACAGTATGCCTCAGTTTGGAACTTAAATGACACAATTTATACAGTCTACCAATGCAAAGCACTGGTAAGCTTCCCCACCCAATTATTATCTGCTTGGATCAACTTACCTTAAGGGTGTTGGGTTTGCAGGGTTCATGAAAAGAATCAAAGGTCTCAGTTACATGCCTATCCTTCCAGGTTTCATTGGTGAACCAGAGTGGCTGGTCAATCATCAAATTGGCCCAAAGTATTGCAGACGTCCGCAGTTCAGGTATGGGTTACCTAGTCTACTACCCAAGGGGGTTAACTTATTTTTTAACTTCCATTGCCAGCATGTCAGCTTGGAGCCACTTTGACTATTTACCGTCCTTACTTCATGAAATAGTGTTCCAAGGAGGCTCGGGAGACAAAGCACCACTGAAATAAAAAATGATGAAATATTCTGATGAAGCTGGATTTTGGGGAATGCATCATTATTTATGGCCATTTGTGGGCTGAGCCATTAGTCCATTTATAATTGTCTAAATGGGTAGAGGAACAGAAGGAAAAGAGGGTACATATATGTAAATCACTAAAAGTAGAAACACTAATTAATGAAGCCATATAGAATCATAGAATAGTTACAGCACAGAAGGAGGTTGTCCGGCCCGTCTATACAAAACAAACAAAACACTTATTTCTAGAAGGATGGAACTGAAAAGCAGAGAAGTTGTTATGCATGGAGAAAGAGTCAGACTGAACACTGTGAGCTCAAAGTAAAGTGTGACCTATTCTCCCAAGGGATTATGGGATCTATTGGGACTCCAGGGGATGAGCCCTCTGGTGGCTGTACAGAGTAAATACAAGTATACACATAGAACAGAAGTTATGTTAAAATTGTATAGAACCTTGGTTACACCACACTTGGAGTGCTGTGAACTATTCTGGTCTCCATATTATAAAAAGGATTTAGAGGCACTGGAGAATCTGCAAAAAAGCTTTACTAGAATGTTACCAGAACTGAGAAGTTATACCCAGGAAAGATTGATTAGGCTGGGACTCTTTTCATTAGAAAAGAGAAGATTACGGGGTGATCTGAGTGAGATCTTTAAAATTATGAAAGGGTTTGATAGGCTAGACATAGAGAAGATGTTTCTACTTGCGGGTGAGACCAGAACTAAGGGCAATAAATATAAGATAGTCATTAATAAATCCAATAGGGAATTCAGGAGAAACATTTTTACCAGGAGAGTGGTAAGAATGTGGAACTCACTACCACAAAGAGTAGTTGAGGCAACTAGCATAGATACATTTAAGGGGATGCTAGATATACACATAAGGGAGGAAGGATATGTTGATGTGGTTAGATGAAGTAGGTTGGGCGGAGGTTCGTGTAGTGCATAAACACCAGAATAGGCTTGTTGGGCCAAATGACCTGTTTCTGTGCTGTTAATACTATGTAATACAGACCAGCAGTGAGATATTGCAGCAAAAATCGGTACAGATCTTCTCCCAACATCAAGGAAGATCCATGGCTAGATTCCTAAAAGTTGTGGATCTGACTTTTGAGCAAACATACATGTATAAGTATACTCTTTCTCAAAAGACGCCTGAACAAAATTATATTGTTTGAATTCTTCAAAAACATTGCAAGTTGAAAAGATCACAACAAGTATGGCACTCAGAGCCAAATAAGAAGGGTGATATGCCTGGATTAGGATTTGCAGGCTTGTAACTGTCTACACAACAACATTTGCCACACTTCAGAAAGTAGAAGGGTATATGGATAGGATTAGATGAAATAGAGTGGGAGGAGGATGTTGTGGAGCATAAACACTGGTACAGATCAGTTAGGATGAATGGCCTGTTTCTGTGCTTTAAATTCTAAGTAATTCATGGTGTGATACTCTTTGCATCCCTTAAACTGAGACAAGCAGTATACCAATCCAATTATTATTACTGTTATTAATAATAAACAAGACTCCACAATATTGACCATTTAAAGTCTATATAGACAAAGGGACTATTTAATAAACAGCTCAATAATAATAATGTTTATTTTCTGTTAGGAGACTGCCTACCTATAAAAGATTGCCAGAAGTTAGCTTCAAGAAATATAATACCGTTAGAATCTTGTATCTTACCTTGATTGTTAAATATGTGTTGATAAATTATACCTCAAAGAACCTAGAAAATGTGACATATCATTGGTCTCTAATTATACAATTTTGACAGTAATGAAAAACAGCTTATCCCCTAGTGGTAGCAAGGCCAGCTGTCTGAACAATTTCATGCTGGTTCTACACCTTTTAGTCCTCTTTGTACAGAGCGCAGCCTCCTGGATCCCTGTCAATGGCTCAAGGTGAAGGATTCATCTTCACATGCAAGGTACAGCAGCACTAATGGAAATTTATGGTAAGCTCAGGACTTCTAATTATTCAAGGTGTCTGAAATATTTTTTCTGTGACTGAAACTGTGAAGAAATTCGATTGCAACATATGGCACATTCAGAGGATCAAAATGTGCTTTGACTGAGTGTGGCTCATAAAACTGTGAACGTAAAAATTATTGGTGCATGCATTAACAGTTTTTTGCAGCAAATGAGTGTAATTGATTAATTTCTGGCCACTAATTAATCCGTTAACAGTGCATTATGTTTAGTGAGTTCGCAGTAATTACTTTTGAGTGGGGAGAATGTGCTGACTTTACTTTAAGCTCAATCTACTTTCCAACGGTGAAGGAAGAAGAGTTAACAGCATCTACTTTATGTCACCATGAAATCACCTGAAAGAAGCTATCCATCCATGAATTCTGAAGCTCATATGTACTGCACACATCAATTCAAAATGTTACTCTTTCCATCAACAGGCACAAGAAATTCTAGAACAGGAAGCACAGACATGCAGTTGTGGATATCTGAACGGAATATATGGAATTAAGGACAGTAAAGTAAACGGGATATATGAAAATGTATAAGCCATGGAAGAATAGCTGGGAGAATGTCAGATTGCAAATAGTGCAACATCAGCATAGCTAACAGTCTGTCTCAAGGTTTCAAGTCACTAATCCTGCCAATAATATATAATTGTAACATGAAATACATCTGCAGAATTGCAAGGTCTCAGTAAATAGTCACACCATTAGATTGAAACATTTAGAGGCAATACTTGAGCTTTCAAGAAGAACATCTCATATAGATTGACTAATGAGTGGCTGAGTTAGACTGTCAATCCATTTGTATTTTGTTATCTGATTTCAAAACTGTATAACTGTTAACGCTTTACGATGTAACTTCACCTATCCGTAGGGAGTGTGTACGCTCTATCCAGAGAGTATATCTTCTGTCTGATAGGTCTTACTGGCCGGTAATAAAGACTGCTTTGTTCAAAGCACAAGAGGTATTCGACTCAGTAATTTTACTGAACCAGATTGAAGTAAAAGAATCCAGGAATTAACACAGTGATGATATTGGCTTTCAGTACATTTACCTTAGAACATTGCATTGTCTCAGGTGTTTAAAATTAGCTTTTATTATTTGGTTTTCTATGAATGAGTTGTGCTGGCATAAAAGTTATACCTACAAGTTCTATGTTCAGCTGAATATAATTTTTATGTTACACTTTGAGACGTTAGGTTCACAAAAAGCGCAGAATAAGTATGATCTATATACCAGATGTTTCAGAAAATCTAAATGGCCACAATTTGGGTGGAGAGGGACTGTGTAGGGGATTATGGAAGTAAACCCATGTCCTTGCACTATGTAGTTAAATATTTTTCAGCAGTCTTGTTTTCACAATGTGATACTCACTCCATAGTCAAATACCCTGCCAACACATGAAGATTAGCCAGCTATGTGAGGTAACAGAAGGTGACCAACTCCTCTGAAATACACCCACCAAGACTCATCACTTTCAGGTGGAGGGAAGAAAACTGTATGGAACAGAAACGTATTAATTATTGGTTCTATTTTCACAACTTATTTCCCCAGGGACCTTGACGTTGAAGAAGTGCATCAATGTAATTTATGCAATTGAAGATTAGGGAAAGTTGCATCAATTTCTATACTTGTAGGTTACTACCAAGTAAAAAGTAACCAAACAGTAAAAATAGGATAGAAAATTGGTTATGGCCCATGTAATGTATTTGCTTCATGGGTTCTTTGCTTAAGAATTCAGAGCAACACATTGCTATTAAGAACTGGTTGGTTCATTAACAACGATTTAACAACCACGCTACACATTACCAGTTCATCCACTAGGCTCACAACTATATACCTCATCGTGGATGACCGAGACCCAACTGACTGAGGTTTTACTGAGTTTTGTGAACATCACATGACTGGCTAAGCCACGCACAATGCAACAGCTCTACAAACCTGCAAGCATCCTCACAAGTGCATACATTACAGCCCACTTTCAGGCATACCACAGTGGACAGCGTACCGGATTTTAATAGTCACCTAATTTTAATAATCAGGGTGAGCTGTCAGTGCCCATCATCATCATAGGCAGTCCCTCGAAATCGAGGAAGACTTGCTTCCACTCTAAAAGTGAGTTCTCAGGTGACTGTACAGTCCAACACGGGAATTACAGTCTCTGTCACAGGTTGAAGGAAAGGCGGGGCAGTGGGGGAGGGAGATGGGGAGTCTGGTTTGCTGCACGCTCCTTCCGCTGCCTGAATTTGTTTTCTGCATGCTCCCCACGACGAGACTCGAGGTGTTCAGAGCCCTCCCGGATGCTCTTCCTCCACTTAGGCCAGTCTTCGCCCAGGGACTCCCAGGTGTCAGTGGGGATGTTGCACTTTATCAAGGAGGCTTTGAGGGTGTCCTTGAAATGTTCCCTCTGCCCACCTGGGGCTCGCTTGCAGTGTAGGAGTTCTGAGTAGAGCGCTTGCTTTGGGAGTCTTGAGTCGGGCATGCAGACAATGTGGCCTGCCCATCATGCTCCTAGTGGCAGCTCACCCCTGTGGCCTGATCACATTTCAGCTGTTTGCCTCGCCAGCAGGGGTCCTAAGGTAAATACTGGAAGGCCATGAGCGGGGGCAGTTAGGGAAAGAAGAAAGTGAGAGGGTGGAAATTGCAGGCCAGTAACGGCCCTGAGGAGTACTGTGGAGTTGGAAGGAGAACTCCTGCTCCCGCTCGGCTACACAGGAAGGAAAGTAAATAAAAACCACTGACTCTTTGTTTGCTGCCGATTGTTAAGCCTCAGCACAACCCGAGCAGAGCTGGTCTGCTCCTCTCAGCGCTGACAAATTTGCTGAGGATCCTTAAACAGATGCTCCCACCCTGCCCCACCGTTAACGAATGTAAGAAGCCTAGTGCCTCTTTAAGACAATTACTCAAGATGCCTGAAATTCGTCCATGGTCAGTGCGACATTGGACATATTTCAGGTGTCTTAAGGAATGCAGGTTGTAGCTCTGTGAAATTTGTCATTTTTGCACCTGGTTTTCTAAATACGTTTAGAAAATGAGTGGCATAAAAAAATGATCATTTGTGAATGACATTCATTTATAAGAGGAAAGCATGAACGTGATTTAATATAACATGCCATAATACATGAAATACATATTTATCATTCAAAATATGCAATCTTTTTTTCAGATACCATAAGAAGGAAAATAGATTTTATTTTGAAAGTCTGAAAAGTTTAATGGTATAAAAAAGGTTAAAGAGGATTTTTAAATTGATTCATTTCTGCAATGGCCAAAATGTCCCATCCCAGCAGCCTGCTTCATTCACCGGACATCAAATATGATGAGCTGAGCTGAATCTAACTCTCAATTTGAGCCCAGATAATCTCAGATTCTTATGTTGCATCATTTCTAATCTGTGTTTCAAAGCAAGACCAACAAGACAGCAGGAATAAGAACATAATAACATAAGAAATAGGAGCAGGAGTTGGCCATTCGGCCCCTCGACCCTGCACCGCCATTCAATAAGATCATGGCTAATCTTCTACCACAACTCCATTTTCTTGCACTATCCCCTTATCTCTTGGTTCCCTTTATATCCAAAAATCTATCGACCGCTGTCCTGAAAAACTCAATGAATGAGCATCCACAGCCCTCTGGGGTAGAGAATTCCAAAGATTCACCACCCTCTGAGTGAAGAAATTTCTTCTCATCTCAGACCTAAATGGCCTTATTGTGAGACTGTGACCCCTGGTTCTAAACTCAACAGCCAGGGGAAACATCCTTCCTGCATCTACCCTGTCAAGCCCTGCAAGAATTTTGTATGTTTCACTGAAATCGCCTCTCATTTTTCTAAACTCTAGACAATATAACCTAGTCTACTTAATTTCTCCTCATATGACAATCCCTCCATCGCAGGAATCAGTCTGGTGAACCTTTGTTGCACTCCCTCTATGGCAAGTATGGGCCAGCCCACACTTCGATATGTGTGCGCACTAGGTCCGTGCAGCAGAGCAGGTCTCCAGTCGTCTTGGGTAATCCTTGCCACTGGACCAAGACCTAGCTCTGTCAAGCCTGTGTAGTGGCTGGTGTGCAACGGCCACCACACTTTAAAAAAATCCACGTACAGGCATTTTCCAACCTTCAGGATGTAATTCGGATTCTTCATTCGAAACACCTGTGAAGTCATCCTTTTTTTTGGTGTGGAAGCAAGTCATCCTCGTTTCGAGGGACTGTGATGATGATGATGGCAAATATGTCCTTTGTTCAGCCGCCTCTCTTAGCGCCCCGGAGAGGCGGCAATGGCAACGGAAAGCACTCAGTGCCGGCATCGACCCCTGGAAGTGGCGAGCCAGTGTGCAATGCCCATAGTTCTGACACCGACTTGATGTTTGGTTGCCGCCTGACCCTCAGCGGTCCGAAGCACACCCTGGTGGGAACGCCTGTTAAAGCGGGCATTCCAAGCTGTAGCGGCCGCAGTGAAGTAAGTATGATTGTTTTTTTACGATTTATGTTGTGGTGGCATGAGCTCGGTATTGGAAATGTTTTTGGTGTTTTTATTTCTGTTTCTTTCCCCCACCCACCCCCGCCCCCAGGCCTCTCTTATGGCGCTCCGAAGGCGGCTGTTCAGCTCGGGATTTTCCCTTGTTCAGCCAGCCTTGCACCCTAAAAGAGGAATGCAACACCTCCCTTAGCGCTACGCTCCAAACTCTGGGCCCAGCTGATGAATTTTGCGGCGGCAGACGCAAACCATTTGCCACCACAAAATTTACCGCTCCGCCCGGGATACCGCCCCGACTGAATCTCTCCCCACAGATGTTTTACAATTGTTAAAGCAGTGTTTACGTTGTACCTTTCTGTATGTATGATCAATTTATATACCAGATTTTGCTGTATCATTCCAAAACCCCAAAACTCTCACCTGTTAGTGCATTGTTTGGAATTTGCTATTTCTTGTCTCCTGGATCACAAAACAATCAGATGGGGATCTTCGAGATATTGGTTAATATGTTTATCTTCTACAATGCAGGCAACTGAAATTCCATGATGCAAAAAAAACTGAGCTTTGGGCACATTTACACTGATCAAATTGTCCATCTTGTTATTTAGGGGAAATTGTTAATATCCGACAGTGCGATCAATTATTAATGGATGATCCTTGATCCAATCAAATTATGAGTTGTCCAGATTTTCCGTCATGTCTAAAGCCTTTAACGCATGAGGAATTTAAGCCTAGAAATTATTATTGGTGATATTATCTTAACCTATTCAGATGGAAGTCCTTTGGCTGCTATTATAATATACATAAGTGTCAGCTGTGGCTCAGTGGGTAGCACTCTTGCCTCTGAGTCAGAAGGTTGTGGGTTCAAGTCCCACTCCAGAAATTTGAGCACAAAAATCTAAGCTAACACTCCAGTGCAGTACTGAGGGAGTACTGCACTGTAAGAGCTGCTGTCTTTTGGATGAGATGTTAAACCAAGGTACCATGGTACTATTTCTAAGAAGAGCAAGGAGTTATCTGTAAAGTCCTGTCCCCTCAGTATAGATTCAGACGAGGCATATTGTGAAGTCAAGGTCACTCTGGACCTGCACCTTTATTTCACAGTTCTGGAATGCTGCACTTGCCTGAGACCTGTCCTGAAATACCTGACTCTTGCAAGTGCACCCCTGGTGGTAAGGTATGCTGGTGGTTACAGGTCATATCTTATTACAGTCATGTACAGCATGTTAGGATACAGTTAAATATAATAATGTAAGATACATGACATCACCCTCCCCCAAGGTCTTATTGTCTTTATAGGTTCAGTCTCTCAGGTGGTCTACGCTCTCGCCTTGGTGTCTGTTTTTCTTTGGGTGTGGTTGCTGGTATCTCGCCTGGGCTGTCTGTTTCGATTGATGTGATTGTTGTTGACTCGCCTGGGCTGTCTGTTGGGATTACCCTTTCCTCAGGTTGTTCCCTCTGTCTGTCCACCAGGTGTGGTGCAAGTTCCACATTGTAGTCTGCCTCTGGTTCCACAGTGTTGTTGGTAAATCTGCTTTTGACTTGGTCTACATGCCTCCGGCAGGTTTTGCCATTGTCCATTTGGACTACCAGTAGCCTGTTTCCTTCCTTGCCCGTTACTGTCCCTGCAAACCATTTGGGACCCATGCCATAATTTAGTACAAACACTTTGTCCCCTATCTCATTCCATCTCTCCCTCGAATTTCTGTCATGGTGCTCAGTCAGCTTATGGCGCTTTGCCTCAACGATTTTGTGCATGTCTGGGAGGATTAATGAGAGCCTTGTTTTTAAAGTCCTTTTCATCAACAATTGCGCGGGGGGGATGCCAGTCAGTGAGTGCGGATGAGATCTCCATGCCAGCAGCAGTCGCAACAGGCAACCCTGCAGCGTGGGACCTTGGATTTTAAGCATGCCTTGTTTAATGATTTGCACTGCTCTCTCCGCCTGGTCGTTGGATGCCGGCTTGAACGGTGCCGTCTTGACGTGATTTATGCGGTGGTCAATTATAAAGTCTTGGAATTCTGCGCCGGTGAAGCACGGACCATTGTCACTGACCAATATGTCAGGGATTCCTTGCGTTGCAAACATGGTTGCGAGGCTCTCCACAGTGGTGGAGGTTGTGCTCGAGTTTAAAATGGTGCATTCGATCCACTTTGAAAATGCATCTACAACTACGAGGAATATTTTGTCCATGAATGGGCCCGCATAGTCTACGTGCACCCGCGACCACGGTTTGGTAGGTCAGGGCCAGGGGCTCAGTGGAGCCTCCCTGGGAGCACCTTCAGACGCAGAGCTCCAAGTCCGCATCAATACCAGGCCACCAGACGTGGGATCTGGCTATGGCCTTCATGAGAACGATCCCCGGGTGCTCGCGGTGGAGCTCCCGGACAAATGCCTCTCTGCCTCGCAGAGGCATGACTACTCGGCTGCCCCACATCAGGCAGTCTACTTGTAGTGATAGCTCATGCATGCGCCTGTGAAAGGGTTTTAATTCCTCGGGGCAGGCATCACGAGCCTCTGCCCAGTCACCGGTTAGGATACATCTTTTTACTAAGGATAACGTGGGGTCGCTGGCCGTCCAGGCTCTGATTTGGCGAGCCGTCATGGGCGAACCTGTGGACTCAAAGGCAGTGATTGCCATGACTATCTCACAGTCCTGTTCGTCAGACCCTCCCGTGGTCGCCAGGGGTAGCCTGCTGAGCGCGTCGGCACAGTTGTCTGTGCCTGGTATGTGCCTTATGGTATAGTCGTAGGACGCCAGCATGAGTGCCCACCGTTGAATTCGCACCGAGGCGTTGGCGTTTATTGCCTTGCTCTCAGATAGGAGGGATGTGAGGGGCTTGTGGTCGGTTTCTAACGCGAACTTGGCCCCGAAAAGGTATTGGTGCATCTTTTTGACACCATACACGCACCCGAGTGCCTCCTTCTCTACCATTCCGTACCCGCGCCCTGCCGGCGAAAATGACCTGGAGGCATAAGCTATCGGTTGTACTTTGTCCGCACTATTGACATGTTGCAAAATGCACCCGACCCCATACGCTGACGCATCGCATGTGAGAACTAACTTTTTACCTGGGTCAAAGAAAGTCAAAACACTGTTTGAACACAGAAGGTTGCGTGCCTTATTGAAGGCGCGTTCCTGGGCGTCCCCCCAAAACCAATCGCACCCCTTTCTGAGTAGCACGTGGAGAGGGTCCAGCAGCGTGCTTAAGTTCTGCACAAAGTTCCCAAAGTAATTGAGTAGCCCGAGAAAGGCGCGCAATTCTGAGACATTCCGGGGCCTGGGTGCTAGGCGAATTGCTTCTGTTTTGGACTCTGTTGGGCGGATTCCATCAGCGGCAATCCTTCTGCCCAAAAATTCAACCTTGGGTGCGAGAAACAGGCACTTGGATTTCTTGACTCGTCGGCCAACCCGATCCAACCGCTTTAGTACTTCCTCCAAATTACGGAGATGGGAGTCGGTGTCCCTGCCCGTGATAAGTATGTCGTTTTGAAATACAACCATCCCCCGGGATGGACTTCAGCAGACTCTCCATGTTGCGCTGGAATATGGCCGCTGCCGACCTGATGCCGAATGGGCATCGATTGTACATGAAAAGGCCTCGATGTGTGTTGATGGTGGTGAGTAGCTTGGATTCCTCGGTCAATTCTTGCATCGTATACGCAGATGTGAGGTCTAATTTTGAGAAAAGTTTACCTCCAGCCAATATGGCAAAAAAGTCCTCCGCTCTGGGCAGCGGGTACTAACCCTAACCCTAACCGGAACCTTAAATGTAGGGAGACTCTGTTTATGGTGGATTTGTAGTCCCACAGATTCGTACGGATCCATCAGGCTTCATGACTGGGACGATGGGACTTGCCCAGTCCCTAAATTCCACAGGTGATATAATGCCTTCCCGCAGAAGCCTGTCTAGTTCGTGTTCAATCTTTTCCCTCATCACATAGGGTACAGCTCTGGCCTTGTGATGGACTGGTCTAGCATCTTGTGTGATGTAGATTTTGACTTTGGCCCCTTTGAAAGTGCCCACACCTGGCTGAAAGAGATGTTCAAATCGCTTTATAACTGTTGTGCAGTAGGTCCATTCCTCTAATGACATGGCATGGACATCATCCCATTTCCAGTTTAGTTTTGCCAGCCAGCTTCTCCCCAGCAATGTTGGGGGGTCTCCGGGGACAATCCACAGGGGAAGTCGATTCACTGTCCCTTTGTGTGTGACAGAGAGCATGGCGCTGGCGAGGACTGGTACGATTTCTTTGGTATAGGTCCTTAGTTTGGTGTCGACCCTTGTGAGTTTTGGTCTGTCTCTTTTATGTGGCCACAGTTGTTCAAATAGTTGAGCGCCCATGAGAGATTGACTCGCTCCCGTATCCAGCTCCATGTTGACAGATATCTCGTTGAGTAGGACCCTCATCATTATAGGAGGCGTCCTGTTGTAGGAGCAGCGGCCATTGATCGTGTTGACCCGCTGTACATCGGTGTCCCGGGTACTGTCCCCACCGTCTTCTGGTCCGCTTTCCGACCCATCCGATTCGTATACCAGCCGAGCTGCCGTTTTTTTGCACATGCGGGCCAAATGCCCTGTATATTCACAATTTCTGCAAACAGCCTGCTGAAATCGACATCCCCTTGATGAGTGCCCACCCCCACACCTCCAGCACAGACCTGTTCCATTGTTCAAAGTGTTTCCAAAGAATGAGCTGCGTCTGGCTGATCTCTCTTGAGCTTCTCTCAGTTTGTAGTTGATTGCTCGCATTGTAAATCAACCTCGTTTCTTCTTCCCCTACTAAGAATGTCTGTGCAACCAGTGCTGCTGCCTCTAAGGTCAGGTTCTTGGTCTCTATGAGCTTTCGGAATCTGCCTGCGTGGCCTATTCCTTCAATGAACAAGTCTCTCAGCATTTCTCTCTTCAGTTCATCGGAAAACTCACATAAACTAGCCAACCTCCGAAGTTCCGGGTATGCTCTGGCCCACACAGCGTC
This sequence comes from Pristiophorus japonicus, assembly GCF_044704955.1. Lineage (NCBI taxonomy): Eukaryota > Metazoa > Chordata > Chondrichthyes > Pristiophoridae > Pristiophorus > Pristiophorus japonicus. The sequence goes on from NC_091990.1 coordinate 141,335,378, forward strand.
TGCAGTTGTAGAACCTGTGTCTGGCCATGTGTTGGTTGCTCACTGGCTTCAGGTGGTCTCTTACCAGTGTGCTCAATTCTTCAAACGACTTGCTTGCTGGTTTCTCGGGTGCCAACAGATCCTTCATTAAAGTGTATGTTTTCGAGTCACAGCTGGTCAAGAGATGGACTCTTCTCTTGTCTGCCTTATCGTCGCCTAACCAGTCTTTGGTTACAAAGCTTTGCTGGAGCTTTTCTATAAAGTCCTCCCAATTGTCTCCCGCATTGTACTTTTCATCTGATCCGTTGTTCTGTAACTCGGATTCTGTAATCCCGTAACTCGTCGCCACTGTAAAGTCCTGTCCCCTCAGTACAGATTCACACGAGGCATATAGTGAAGTCAAGGTCACTCTGGACCTGCACCTTTATTTCACAGCTCTGGAATGCTGCACTTGCCTGAGACCTGTCCTTATATACCTGCCTCTTGCAAGTGCACCCCTGGTGGTAAGGTATGCTGGTGATTACAGGTCATATCTCATTACAGTCATTTATAGCATGTTAAGATACATTTATATATAATAATGTAAGATACATGACATTATCCCTGGTTGCCTGGTCAATATTTACCCCTTAATCAAAATCACTAAAAACAGATTATCTGGTCATTATCACATTGCTGTTAGTGGGAGCTTGCTGTGTGCAAATTAGCTGCTGCGTTTCCTACATTACCACAGGGACTACACTTCAAAAGTAGTTCATTGGCTGTAAAGCACTTCTGGGACATCCTGAGGATATGGAAGGCCCTATATAAGTTCAAGGATTTCCTTTTTTAATAATAATGTGTCTTTGTAAATCTTGCACACATCTGCTAAAATAGCAGATAAGGGAACGGCATGTTAAAAATATGAAGCATTTACCCGTCAGTATTGATGACAATGATTTCTGCGCTTTCCAGCTATTGCAACAAGTTTTAAAAGCTGTATCATTTGCAGCTGGCAATTAAAAGTAATTAATTGTATAATATTTCAATGCTTTTTTCTCATGTAAACATTTATAGCACTTCGCCAGTGATTATTTCCAAACCCTTCTGGTACACATTTTGAGGCTGAAATTCGGTAACGTCCCATTTGGAGCGTAACTTTTAACTTTTTTATAATTTAGCGAAATGGCTTGCAAAATTTGTGGGAAACTGGGCGTTTTTGCTCCAGGAATGAAGGGAGGTGGCGGGGAGGGAGGGGGGCGGTAAATGACTTGCTAATGGCCCCAGAAAGTTACCCAATTTCAGCTGACTTGCATTCGGCAATCAGCCCTCAATCCTTGCCTCCAGTTGAACTGAGCTCTTAAAGGGGAGGTAATTTAAATCTGCTGGTGCTCATTTTCAGCATTGCTGCACTGGAGTTAGACATTCCAGCACCTTTGTCCGATGGCTCAAGCGAATCCTGATTCAAGGGAGAGGGTCACGCGGTTTAATAATGTGACGCTGGAGCCATTGGTGGGGGTAGTGGAGAGAAGGAGGGAGTCATTGTTCCCTCCATCTGGAAGGAGGCCATCTCCACAGGTATTCAGGGACATGTGGCGAGAAATGTCCGAAGGAGTGTCAGCCAGCACTGTGTGATATGTCCTTACTCTACAGTATAAATGCACACGAGGCCTATACTTGAGAGAAGGTCACTCTGTGACCAGTAACCTTTATTCACCAGCACTGAAGTGATGAAGGTGGGTGGAGCTTCCCCTTTTATATCTGAAAGTCCATGTTAGGAGTGTCTCCCACAAGTTCACCACCGAGTGGTCAATGTTCTCACAGTGTACAACTTCGGTCAGCTTGTACATGGGTTACAATGACAGTTGAATACATGACATCACCTCCCCCCTAAAGTCTTATTGGGATCACAGGTTAAGTCTCTCTGGTGGTTTGCGCTCCCTTGTAGAACGCCTGAGTTGGGGCTCCGGTTGTTGGGCGCTGGCCTGAGTATCTGCTGTTTGCGGTGCCTCAGGCCTGTCCGGACTGCCCACAGTGACTGAGCTATCCTCCACTTAGTTCCGCCAGCAGTTCGGTCATCTGTGGAGGAGTGAACTCTACATCATGTTCATCCTCTGCTTCCTCTATGGGGTTTCTGAACCTCCTTTTTGTTTGATCCACGTGTTTGCGGCAGATTTGTCCATTGCTAAGTTTAACGACCACAATCCGATTCCCCTCTTTGGCAATCACAGTGCCTGTGAGCCATTTGGGCCCTGCAGCGTAGTTGAGGACAAAGACAGGATCATTGACATCAATACATCGCGCCCTCGCATTCCCGTCATGGTAGTCACATTGTGACTGGCGCCTGCTCTCAACAATTTCTTTCATGGTGGGATGTATAAGGGATAACCTGGTTTTGAGCGTCCTTTTCATTAGCAGCTGTGTGGGTGGGACCCCTGTGAGCGAGTGTGGTCGGGATCTATTGGCCAACAGGAGGCGTGATAAGAGGCTTTGCAGGGAACCTCCTTGGATTCTGAGCATCCCCTGTTTGATTATCTGCACTGCTCATTCCGCCTGGCTGTTTGAGGCCGGCTTGAACGGTGCCGTTCTGACATGGTTGATACCATTTCCTGCCATGAAGTCCTGGAATTCAATGCTTGTAAAGCACGGGCCATTGTCGCTGACCAAGACGTCCAGTAGACCATGGGTGGTGAACATTGCCCATAGACTTTCTACCATGGCAGAGGATGATCTTGAATTGAGAATGTCATACTTGATCCATTTGGAGTAGGCGTCTACTACAACCAAAAACATTTTTCCCATGAAAGGACCTGCGTAGTCCATATGGATGCGTGACCATGGCTTGGCGGGCTAGGACCAGGGGCATAGGGGGCTTCCCTGGGCGCATTGTGCAGCTGGGCACATGTGTTGCACTGCGAGCACGAAGTTCCAGGTCTGCATCTATCCTTGGCCAACAAAGGTGTGACCTGGCAATTGCCTTCATCATGACAATTCCCGGGTGCTCATTGTGAACTTCTAAGATGAACACCTCTCTGCCCTTCTGGGGCATGACTACTCGGTTTCCCCACAGTCGGCAATCGGCCTGAATCAAGAGTTCATCCTTGCGCCTGTGAAATGGTTTGAATTCCACAGGGCATGCCCCGTACGTGGCTGCCCAGTCCCCATTCAGGACATATTTCTTGACTAAAGACAGTAGCGGCTCTATTTGTCCAGACTTTGATCTGATGGGCTGTCACGGGTGAGCCTTCGCTTTCGAAAGCTTCAACAGCCATGACCATCTCAGTGGCATGCTCGGTTGCCCCCTCGGTGGTGGCTAGTGGGAGCCTGCTGAGTGCATCGGCGCAGTTTTCAGTGCCCGGTCTGTGCCGAATTGTGTAGTCATAGGCGGCTAACGTGAGTGCCCACCTCTGTATGCGGGCCGATGCATTTGCATTTATGGCCTTGTTGTCGGCCAAAAGGGACGTTAGGGGTTTGTGATCTGTCTCCAGCTCAAATTTCCTGTCAAACAGGTACTGGTGCATTTTTTTTACTGCATATACACATGCAAGCGCTTCCTTTTCTACCATCCTATAGCCCCTTTCTGCCTGGGACAGACTTCTGGAGGCATAAGCTATCGGCTGTAACTGACCCTTGGCATTACATGCTGCAACACACACCCGATGCCATAGGACGACGCATCGCATGTTTAAACAATTTGGGAAGCAAGTTACCAAAATAGTTCAGGAGCCCCAGGAACAAATGCAGCTCTGTCATGTTACGGGGTCTGCGTGCTCTCTGGATCGCATCCGTTTTGGACGCAGTCGGTCTGATCCCGTCTGCTGCTACCCACATCCCGAGGAATTCTACCTCTGGAGCTAGGAAGACGCACTTCGCCTTTTTCAGTCGCAGTCCTACCCTGTCCAGTCTGCGTAGCACCTCCTCCAGGTTGTGGAGGTGTTCTTCAGTATCACAACCCGTGATGAGGATGTTGTCTTGAAAAACCACCGTCCTTGGAATCAACTTGAGGAGGCTTTCCATATTTCGTTGAAAGATCGCGGCGGCCGAACGAATCCCGAACGGACATCTGTTGCACTCAAACAGTCCCTTGTGTGTCGTGATGGTGGTCAGCTTCTTCGACTCACTCGCCAGCTCCTGGGTCATGTAAGCTGAGGACAGGTCCAATTTTGAAAAAAGTTTGCCACCAGAGGTCCTCCGCTCTCGGTGGCGGTTACTTGTCTTGGAGTGACACCCGATTGAGCACCGGCACAATTGGGCTCGCCCAGTCACTGAATTCGACTGGCGAGATGATGCCTTCCCTCAGTAGGCGGTCCAATTCGCCTTCTATCTTTTCCCGCATCACGTACGGCACCACTCTGACCTTGTGGTGTACTGGCCTGGCATCCGGGTTTATGTGAATCACTACCTTGGTCCCCATGAAAGTGCCAATGCCGGGTTGAAATAGTGTCAAATTTGTCCAGGACCTGTGAGCATGATATTCACTCCACAGAAGAAATTGCATTGACATCGTCCCATTTCCAGTTCATGACAGCAAGCCAACTCCTCCCCAGTAGTGCGGGACCGTCTCCCGGGACAATCCAGAGTGGTAATCTGTTCTCCGAATCTTTGTGGGTCACGACTACCGTTGCGCTGCCCAGCACCGGAATGATCTCCTTTGTGTATGTCCGTAGGTGTACGTCAATCGGCAAGAATTTTGGCCTCCTGGCCTTGGACGGCCACAACTTGTCGAACTGTGTGATACTCATCAGGGACTGGCTGGCCCCCGTGTCTAGCTCTATTGATACTGGGATGCCATTGAGGAGCACTTTCATCATTATTGGTGGCGTCCTGGTGTATGAACTGTAGATGTGCTCCACATGAACTCGCTGAACTTCAGCTTCCAGCAATTTCCACCAGTGTTCATTTGACCTCGCAGGGCTTACATCAGGCCCGTGCTCCTCGTACATCAACCTGGCTGCAGGCTTCCGGCACATACGCGCCAAGTGACCGCTGACGTTGCAATTTCTGCAGGTATATTGCTGATACCTGCAAGCTTTGGCTGGGTGTTTGCCTCCACATCTCCAACATGAGCCGTTGTTGGAAACAAAAGGTCCAGTAACAGTCGATCGTTTCTGACTGTCTCTGTAACTGTCCTTAAGCGCACCACTGACAGGTGTTAATGGCCCCATTACTGGCCGCAATGTCCCTTGCGATGGCATGAATCACCGTTCAGCTAGCCATTTTCTCTGTTGAATTCCCCCTTTGGGTTCGACTACATGCTCTTGCATGTCCGATTGCCCCTGTCTGCCTGGAGAACTGTGTGCCGCGTTAACAATGTTGACTCCCTGTCCATTTGCTGCATTTAAACCAAGATTTTTGGTCAAACATCATTCTGGTCTCTTCCTCTCCTGAGATAAATGTCTGGACCATCAAAGCCGCTTTTTTCAGGGTCAAGTCTTTGGTCTCAATCAGTTTCCTGAAAACCCCAGCGTGCCCGATGCCCTCAATAAAAAAGTCTCGCAGCATCTCCGCTCTGCATGCATCTGGGAACTTACATAGGCTCGCCAGTCACCGGAGGTCTGCCACGAAGTCTGGAACGCTTTGTCCTTCTCGCTGTCAGTGCGTGTAAAACCAGTGTCTCGCCATGTGCATGCTGCTCGCCGGTTTAAGGTGTTCCCCGATCAACTTACTGAGCTCTTCAAAAGTCTTGTCCACCGGCTTTCTGGCGCTAGAAGGTCCTTCATCAGGGAGTACGTTCTGGATCCACAAACCGTCAGGAGATGAGCCCTGCGTTCGTCGGCCAAATCCTGTCCCAACCATTCCTTTGTGACAAAACTTTGCTGTTGTCTCTCAATAAAGTCGTCCCAATCATCATCAACACAGTACCTCTCGTCTGTGCTGCTAGTGACCATGCTCGCGTGGTTTAAATCCCAGTTTCTCGTCGCCAATGATATGTCCTTACTATACAGTGCAAATGCACACGAGGCCCATACTTGAAAGGAGGTCACTTTGTGACCAGTAACCTTTATTAGCCAGCACTGAAGTGATGAAGGTGAGTACATGCCTCCAGAGCTCCTACATACCAGCCTCTGAACCTATGTCTGTGCACACTGTGCAAACCACCACTTCCCCAGCACTCAAACACCAAGCATCTGCAGCTACTCACACAATCATCCTCATCTCACGCCTTGCCTACATTCACAGCTATTCAACCACGGCAGGCATATATTCCATATACATTGCTGGACTCTTACTCACACAAGTTCCTTTCTTTTGCAGGCCAAGATGGTACATAACAAGAGGGAGCAGGAGTGGACTGGAGGAGGGGAACCTGAACCACGCTAGCTCAGTGACCCTGAGAAGCGAGTGCTGCGGCTTATTGGCCTGCAGGCGATGGGCGCTGTGTCCTGCGGAGACATCAACCCCGCTGGCGGCAACAACGGTATCTTTATCCCCTCTCCATTTCTCATCCCACTTCCCTGTCAAACCAGAGGACTTTATCACTTTCTAGCTCCTGATACTGTCTGCATTCCTTGCTCCATCCCTTCCCCCTGCCCTCACCTTAACGCGAGTCTTGTGCCATTTATGCTTTCAGGTAACCAACCAACAGGTGTGCAGCCTGTATCTGAGCCACCCCAACACAGACAGACAGACAGACAGACAGAAAGTCAGTCGGAGGAGGAGATGATGATGCTTTATTGCATCTGTCACCCACAGGCACCAGCTCAGATACGCATTCGTTAGAGGTTAGCCTGAGGTGGTGTAGACTACAGCCGGACCTTCCAGGTCCAGAGCTGGTTGAGGGCGTCCTGCAAGGCCATCTGTAATCTCTGGCCCTGACACACAGCAGTCTTCTACAGCCATGCTGCAGCCACAGGGGACACATTGCAGAGGCGCACCAAAATAGTTAAACCAAAGAGGGGATATTAGGAAATGCACAAGGGTGATTCTTAAATACATTATGATACAATTAATTGTTATTATATAAACTATTATTTGAATGTTTCAACTTTGTTGTTGGCTCTCATTTCAGCTTTGGGGCTTTGATATGGAAGGGCAAATAAATGTGGTGATGGGGACGTCCAGAGGAATTGGGAAGTGGGATGGAAATCACTGGAAGCGAAGTCTGCTGAGACGGTCGCGGACCGTCCTTGCAGAAACGCAATTGAGTGGCTGCCTCCTCCGTCGCTGGTATTGCTGCTCCGTCTCCTCCCCCTCCTCTTGCTTCTCCTCCTCCTCCTGAGGTGGTGCAACTATACGCGCTGGCAATGGCTGTGCCCTCATGATGGCCAGATTGTGCAGCATGCAGCAGACAACAACGAATAGGGACACCCACTCAGGCAAGTACTGGAGGACTCCTCCCAAGCAGTCAAGGTAGTGGAACCATTGCTTGACCACTCCAATGGTCTGCTTAATGATGTTACTGGTGGTGGCATGGCCCTCATTGCATGAGTGCTGGGCAGGAGTGGTGGGGTTGCGGAGGGGAGTCATGAGCCACGTGGAAAGTGATAGCCCTGGTCTCCAAGCAGCCAGCCGCGAGCTTGATGTGGTTGTTGGAAGAGATCTGGCACGCCGGTCTGGCGCAGGATGAAGGCATCATGGCTGCTGCCAGAATAGCGGGCATTGACTTTGAGGATTCCGCGTGTCTGGATTCTGCGTACCAACTGCACATTCAATGAGTGGTAGCCATTGCGGTTACAGAATACCTCAGGATTCTGATGCGGTGCCCGCAAAGCGACGTGGGTGCAGTCAATGGCGGCCTGCACAATGGAGAAGCCCGCTATCCTCATGACGTCACATGCACGCTCGTGCTGCTTCTCTCTGGTCATGGGGAAGGAAATGTTGTCCCTTCTTCTTCTGTACATTAGATCTGTGACCTCACAGATGGAGTGATGGATGGCAAACTGGGAGATGTTGGAGATGTTTCCTGTCGCACCCTGGAAGGATCCATTAGCATAGAAATTAAGCACAATGGTGACCTTGACTGCCACTGAGAGAGCCATCTTTACCCTGGTCTGAGGCTCGAGGTCTGGTTGCAGGAGATGGTAGAGCTCTGTGACCATGTCCTTGCTGAAGAGCAGCCTTCGAAAAAACTGCTCCTCAGTCAAATTGATGTCGGAGAACTGTTGCCGGAATACCCTGGGAGGGTAAGGTCTCCTGTTGCCAGCCCTGTTGGGTCTTCTCCCTCTGGCCACAATTTGCTGCCTTTCTCACTGCCTTGTGCTCTGTCTTGCTCCTTGCTCCTGAAACTCTCCCTGCATCTGTCTCTGCATCAGTAGTCTCTGACGGCGACGTCTGGGCAGGAAGTCGAGTGCCAACACAGCCCCCATGAAATGATATAAATGTTGTCGTTTGAAATCTATCCTCAATGAAACAAAGAAATAGTTAAGAGGCAGAACAGTCTTTGAATTGAAAATTGCTCAAATTTGTCCACCAGCCTATGCGTTAGCAAGCGGCAAAGATTAATGGCTGACAAAAATTGTTTGTAAAGATGGCTCCTCCAACCGACTCCTGACTGCAACGCGACAACTGAAGCTGTCGTTGTCAGTGCCCGGTGGCAAGTGCGGGACGCGGCCAAATTTCTCTTCTGGGATGGTAACGGGGCGCTGTGCCGGCAATTATGTCATCATCGCCAGGCGCAGCCAAGCGGGGCGCTACTGCCTCCGCAAACCCCACTTTTTAAAAAAGGAGGGAGAGAGAAAACAGGGAATTATAGGCCGGTCAGCCTGACATCGGTAATGGGTAAAATGATGGAATCAATTATTAAGGATGTCATAACAGCGCATTTGGAAAGAGGTGACATGATAGGTCCAAGTCAGCATGGATTTGTGAAAGGGAAATCATGCTTGACAAATCTTCTGGAATTTTTTGAGGATGTTTCCAGTAGAGTGGACAAGGGAGAACCAGTTGATGTGGTATATTTGGACTTTCAGAAGGCTTTCGACAAGGTCCCACACAAGAGATTAATGTGCAAAGTTTTAAAGCACATGGGATTGGGGGTAGTGTGCTGACATGGATTGAGAACTGGTTGTCAGACAGGAAGCAAAGAGTAGGAGTAAATGGGTACTTTTCAGAATGGCAGACAGTGACTAGTGGGGTACCGCAAGGTTCTGTGCTGGGGCCCCAGCTGTTTACCCTGTACATTAATGATTTAGACGAGGGGATTAAATGTAGTATCTCCAAATTTGCGGATGACACTAAGTTGGGTGGCAGTGTGAGCTGCGAGGAGGATGCTATAAGGCTGCAGAGTGACTTGGATAGGTTAGGTGAGTGGGCAAATGCATGGCATATGAAGTATAATGTAGATAAATTTGAGGTTATCCACTTTGGTGGTAAAAACAGAGAGACAGACTATTATCTGAATGGTGACAGATTAGGAAAAGGGAAGATGCAACGAGACCTGGGTGTCATGGTACATCAGTCATTGAAGGTTGGCATGCAGGTACAGCAGGCGGTTAAGAAAGCAAATGGCATGTTGGCCTTCATAGCGAGGGGATTTGAGTAGAGGGGCAGGGAGGTGTTGCTACAGTTGTACAGGGCCTTGGTGAGGCCACACCTGGAGTATTGTGTACAGTTTTGGTCTCCTAACTTGAGGAAGGACATTCTTGCTATTGAGGGAATGCAGCGAAGGTTCACCAGACTGATTCCCGGGATGGCGGGACTGACCTATCAAGAAAGACTGGATCAACTGGGCTTGTATTCACTGGAGTTCAGAAGAATGAGAGGGGACCTCATAGAAACATTTAAAATTCTGATGGGTTTCGACAGGTTAGATGCAGGAAGAGTGTTCCCAATGTTGGGGAAGTCCAGAACCAGGGTCACAGTCTAAGGATAAGGGGTAAGCCATTTAGGACCGAGATGGGGAGAAACTTCTTCACCCAGAGAGTGGTGAACCTGTGGAATTCTCTACCACAGAAAGTTGTTGAGGCCAATTCACTAAATATATTCAAAAAGGAGTTAGATGAAGTCCTTACTACTAGGGGGATCAAGGGGTATGGCGAGAAAGCAGGAATGGGTACTGAAGTTGCATGTTCAGCCATGAACTCATTGAATGGCGGTGCAGGCTAGAAGGGCCGAATGGCCTACTCCTGCACCTATTTTCTATGTTTCTATGTTTCTAACCCCCGTGCAATTCATGGGGTGCTCTGTTCTCGCCTTACCCGAGTGAAAATCCTTGTTTATCGTGCACATCAATTTTTAATGTATTTTAAAAAAAATGACTGCATAAAGCTCATGTTGAAAGCTTCATTCTAGAAATGCAACTATGCATTGCATTTGTCCCACAGGCAAAACCATGAACTCCCTATGATCTTGCCCACAAATGGCACATCTTAGCCGTGAAATATCTGCCATTTGCCTGCTGCAGTTTTTAATCCTTGACTTTGCTATTTGGGAAAATATGTCACCTCCATGAATCAAGTGGCTTACTGTCGGTAGTTATGATGGTAATTCTCAATGATTTCATGGCTACAGCTGAATTTTGATTGGATATTTTGTTATTCTGCTGGTGGCAATTTTGGTTTTGTGGTGGCTGATTTGGCAGATAAATTGGATGAATTTGTTTCCTCTTCAAATGTACATCAAAACTGTTGTTCAACATCTTATTTATTAAGTAACAATGTTCCCCCTAAGGTGCGTGGCCACCAATCAGGATGTCCCGCATAGGCCGCTGGAAAAGATACCGCATTGAAATTGAAAGGAACCATGCATCAAAAAAAAATTAGAGGGAACATTATAAAGTTGCCTTGTTTAGTGAACAATGAACAATTCTCCCTTACCAGGGACTGGAAAGAAGTCCCTATTCTGTGCAAATTAAATCACATCAGATCCCCCTCCTCCCTCCCCCCAGCTCCAAAAAAGGAAAACACACATTTGAAGATTCCATTCGTGCAGAATTTCATTAATTTGAGCCCTGCTTCTGAAATATCTTTGACCCTTCCCCCTTTAACAGTAAGCTCCAATTTTAGTCACTAGGTTGAATTATTTAGTGACGACTTTGTTCTGCAATGGGTGTAACTTTTCTGGAGTTGTTGGGTCAAGTTTTCCTTTTGCAGTTAGGTGGTAAATAAAGCGAAGATCCATAGCTGCTCCTGTGCTCCCAGGTTAAGCCACACTTGAATAGGAAATAGGTCAGAGATAATGTTACAGCATTATTTTTTTAAATATAATTCATTCACAGATGTGGGCATCGCTGGCAAGGGCAGCATTTGTTCCCCAGCTCTAATTGCCCTTGAGAATGTGATGGTGAGCCGGCTTCTTGAACCGCTGCAGTCCATGTGGGGAAAGTACTCTCATTGTGCTATTAGGTAGGATGGTATGTGACTTGGAAGGGAACTTGGAGGTGATAGAGTTCCCAATCGCTGGCTGGCCTTGTCTTTCTAGGCGGTACAGGTTGCGGATTTGGGAGGTGCTGTCGAAGAAGCCTTGACAAGTTTCTGCAGTGCACCTTGTAGATAGTACACACTGCAGACACAGTGCGCCAGTGGTGGACGGAGTGAATGTTTAAGGTGGAGGATGGGATGCCAATCAAGCGGGCTGCTTGGTCCTGGATGGTGTCGAGCTTCTTGCGAACAGCCCCACTTCTGACCTGATGTTTGAGGAAAGGTCACTGATGAAACAACTGAAGGTGGTTGGGCGTAGGTGCCCTGAGGAACTCCTTTAGTGACTTAGCCCTTCTAAGAATGCTAAATCACTGATAACAGCTTAATAGTATAATTATGTCATGGATATGAGCTTATAATTTATACCAATCAAGGTATGTCTTGATGTTAGAACTTGTACATGAACATTGTAAATTGAATTATATGGATCTCATGGAAACTGGTATTTGAAAAGTACTAAAAGCAATGTTGATGATGAACAAGCCACCATTTATTTTTTTACTAGCCTCTCAAACTGGTGTAAATGGTATGTAACCTCATACAGACTATGTGTGTCTCCACTGCAAATTACATCCAGTTCCTGTATGCTGCACATAATATTAGTGTCACACACCATCTTGACTTCGACATATATCACTGTTTCTTCATCGTCACCGAGTCAAAATCCTTGAACTCCCTCCTGAACTGCACTTTGGGAGTACCAATACCACAAGGACTGCAGCTATTCAAGAAGACGACTCACCACCACCTTCTCAATGGCAATTAGGGATGGGCAATAAATGCTAGCCTTGCTTGTAACACTTACATCATGAGAATGATTAAATCTTTCACTTGGTATGTATTGCGTCAAATACACATTTTTGACAACTTTGCGACTGGCAACTACGTGCAACGTCACGGATTGCATTACTGTCATACTTTCGGCACTCTCTCGACCCTGAAGCCATGCCCAGAATATCAACAGGGTCACCGCTGTCGGTACAGCCCTGCCAGCAGCGGTAAGTATGAAGACCTGCAAAAAGCTAAGTTAAAGTTTTTATTTTAAAATTATTTTTCAGCGATTTAGTAGGTAAGGGTTTTTTGAATGTTTTGTGAATGTTTTTTGCTATTTTTCCCCCCTCCCAAGGCGCCTCGCGCAGCGTTACCAGCCCCGGACTAAAGCTGCCGAAACTCGCGGTTTGTGCCGCGAATCCTCGTGCAACGCCAACTTTACCGCAGACATAAAGGCTGAAAGTTAGACCGAAAAACGGTAGTGCAGTGAAAACGGTAATTTTGGCATAAAACTATTGTTTTCTTTCCGAAATTCTAGCCCATAGTATGCTAATAGGATAATGGACAAGTCTGCTATTTTCAATGGTTCATTTTCTGTTTTTTTTTTAAATCGCTTGAGGATCTTTGGATTCTTCAAACTTTCATTGGCTTCCAGGATTTTGAGAGAGCGGAGGGAGGAGTATAATAATCATATAACAATCACAACATTTGAATCTTCTATTGTGGCTAGACTAAACTGAAGACAATATTTATACACCAACTCTTGCACTCAATAGCCTTTTTGTTATACAGCATGTGAAAAGGAACTAATGTAAATTGACAATTGGCTCCTTCAGGTTGATTCAACTATTCTGAGATGCTATTCTGCCAGTACAAGCCCAGTAGCTGATCCATCATATCTTACAAACTAGTTTGACAGTATCTATTATAAAGGATCTCTTTAATTTAATTGCTTTTGAACATCTTAACATGTTAGTTTAGCCTCCAGTAAGATCTCCATTGAAATATATGACAAGCAGTTGATCTATTAATCAGACATTTAACTACATTTTGCACCAGACCCGTGCTGAGATTTGAGATTGTGATCTCAGAGGCTTGGAGGAACCCTTCCTGTTGTTTTAAGAAGCTATGTTGATTGTGAAGAAGATATTCACACTGTGCCTGCCTACAAGGATCAATCAGTGAGTTGTTCCATTGCCGATCTAAGTGGCTTGGGAGCAACAGAAAAATATTGGCTTATTTTATCTAACTGTAGCAATCTAGCATTCGTACAATGTTTCTGACACACACACATACACATACAACATCAACATGGTGAGGATGCAGTGTGGGAAGAAACAAATCATATTATGTAAAGTCTCTCTAATGCGGCCTGACTCCGAGCAAGATGGGGGAAAATATTGATTTGTTGAAAAGGTATTCTTCTTCAGCCTGCAACAAAGAGACATTCGCAACCTACATCATCAAGATCCACGGCGTGGCCCTGGAGAACGTGGACCACTTCCCATATCTCAGGTGCCTCCCATCAACAAGAGCAGGCATCGACGACGAGATCCAACACCGCCTCCGGTGCGCCAGTCGAGCCTTCGGCCGCCTGAGGAAAAGAGTGTTTGAAGACCAGGCCCTCAAAACTGCCACCAATCTCATGGTCTACAGGGCTGTGGTAATACCTGCCCACCTGTATGGCTCAGAGTCATGGACCATGAACAGTAGACACCTCAAGTTGCTGGAGAAATATCACCAACGATGTCTCCGCAAGATCCTACAAATCCCCTGGGAGGACAGGCGCACCAACATTAGCGTCCTCATTCAGGCTAACATCCCCAGCATTGAAGCACTAACCACACTTGATCAGCTCCGTTGGGAAGGCCACATAGTCCACATGCCAGACACGAGATTTCCAAAGCAAGTGCTCTACTCGGAGCTTTCCCGGCAAATGAGCCAAAAGCGGAAGTGCTACAAGGACACCCTCAACGCCTCCCTGATAAACTGCAACATACCCACTGACACTGACATTGACACAGAGGACCCTGGTTCAAGACCGCCCTAAGTGGAGGAAGTGCATCCGAGAGGGCGCTGAGCACCTCGAGTCTCAATGCTGAGAGCATACAGGCAGCGGAAAGAGCGTGCGGCAAACCAGTCCCACCCACCCCTTCCCTCAACGACTATCTGTCCCACCGGTGACCGAGTCCTGTGGCTCTCGTATTGGACTGTTCAGCCACCAAAGAACTCACTTCAGGAGTGGAAGCAAGTCTTTCTCGATTCCGAGGGACTGCCTATGATGATGATGACATTAAGTCTAAAAGGTTACTGGCAGCTTGATTTCTAGCTGCTCCTGAGGCAGGCCATCATATTAATTTCCAAATATTCTTGCTGGCCACCTCTAGTTCCAAGAAAAAAGATTTTCTTTTCTGTTTCCAATTCATATCTTGTTCAAGGGTAGTCTGGATTTTTCAGATTAATGCGAAAGTCTGATGCAAATAATACATTGTCTGGAACAAGACACTTAAAAAGCGATCAATAGAGATAATACAGTGAAACAATAAGTAAAAATGACCAATTAACTCCACAATGTAGCGCCTATAGTATTTAGAATGTTCCCTTTCATACAGGCTAATGAGAGCAATTTACACCATTAGTTATGAACTGTAAAAGGCACTACTTGTAATCCTATATCAAGTTGTGTAGTTAGCAAGAAGACAGGTTATGGATTGGAAAAATATGCAAGGTATTTGAAATACATTTTCAATGATGCGTGCGGCAGAGGTAATTTTAAATGGTTGTAAAGCAGGCAGCTTTGGAATTGAAACCAGGAATAAATATCACTAAGAGATGAATGTTTTCCTCTTTTTCTCAAATATTGGATTGCGGTGAGGAAGTGTTTAACATCTAGAACTGCAGCTGACAACCTTGCAGGTTTTAACTGAATGAGATTAATGCCTACCTCCTCCCTTGAAGGAAATTTGTATTTTCTTTTCAACTTTTGGCATGACTAATGGTCAAAATTAGAAGTTATCTTTCTTTGCCCACTTTTGTTCCTCTGTCAGCTTCATAGTTAATCAATTATTTAAATGCATTCAGCAGAAAGCAGACAAACAAGGTGCACCTGTCATTAGGCTGGCTGAACATTTCTAAAGCAGCTGAGTGATGATGATGATGATGAATGAACTGTTCACCTGGTAAACAGGTGAGAAAATATGGAAGTCCATGGCAGAGTGAACAAAATGGAGGGAGATAATGGGCCAAATATCGCAGCCTCTACGGGCACATACGATGTGCTCACACACCTGTAGAGGTCCCACAAGTGCCGGTTCTCAGCGGGCGATGCGCCTGCGCCAAAATCCGGGACTTGCGAACTGTCAACATTTCTTCTGACCGTTTCAGCGCATCCCCGGGAGAAGGGCTTTCACGGGCGGAGATTTGGCTATTTGCCCAATTCTTGCCCAGCGAATGTCCTTCAATCTTTTACGCCTGGTAAAAGCAGACGTAAGGCCTGCTTTTACCAGCGTAAGAGTTTTAAAAGATAGAAAAATAAAATGTTATCAATAATTTTTACATTAAAAACCCTGCCCATTATTTTTACCCATATTAAAACATATAGGGCTAGAAATTGGTCTTTTGGTGATAGTGGTATTTTTACATCATTTTTCGCTAAAAATACCAGTTATCACTCCGCCATTTTTTAAAGGCCTAAAATTGGCAAACAAAATACAGCCAGCTGTAAAAATCGGCGCTGCACAAGGATTTGCGACGGAAACCGCGGTTCTCGCTAACTTTAGTCCGAGGCCGATTATTGCTAAAAGACAGGCCCTGGGAGGGAGAAAAGCACAAGAAATAAATTGCAAAAAACAAAAAATAAAAAAATCACAAAACATTCACAAAACTCTAACGAATCGCTGAAAAAGGATTAAAAAATAAAAAATTAACTTACCTTTCTTGCAGGTCTTCATATATACCACTTTTTCTGGGGCTGCAACACAGGCTTTTCTTGGGTATTTATTTTCATCCAGAATATGGGTGCGCTGAACGGCCAATTTAAAGCGATAGTGCTTTTTTTCGTCTTGCTTGCTGGTGGTTCGCTTTTCAGTGGTATTTCAAAACCGCCGGCACAAGACTTTGGCCAATTTACCTGATCACCTTTTTCCGACAAAAACGGCGAAATATCGCTGAATAAACGGGCTCTAGGCTGGCCAATTTCCAGCTCCCAATTTTTTAAAAATACATTGTTGTCTAAAACATTTAATTCAATTTTAATTAATTTTAAATATGTGAAGTGTTTTTCTTATTTATTTAAAATGTTTGTGTTTTTGGGGTAGCCCTATTCATTATCATCATCATCATAGGCAGTCCTTCAAAGTTGAGGAAGACTTGTTTCCACTCTAAAAGTGAGTTCTCAGGTGATTGTACAGTCCAACGCGTGATTTACAGTCTCTGTCACAGGTGGGACAGAAAGTGGTTGAAAGAAAGTGCGGGTGGGGAGTCTGGTTTGCCGCACGCTCCTTCCGCTATCTGCGTTTGGTTTCTGCATGCTCTCGGTGACAAGACTCAAGGTAGTCAGTGCCCTCCCGGATGCTCTTCCTCGACTTAGGGCGGTCTTGGGCCAGAGATTCCCAAGTATCGGTGGGGAAGTTGCGCTTTATCAAGGAGACTTCGAGGGTGCCCTTGAAATGTTTCCTCTGCCTACTTGGGGCTCGCTTGCCATGCAGGAGTTCCGAGTAGAGCGCTTGCTTTGGGAGTCTCATGTCAGGCAGGCAGACGATGTGGCCCGCCCAACAGAGCTGGTCGAGTGTGGTCAGTACTTCTATGCTGGTGATGTTGGCCTGATCGAGAATACGTTGGTGTGTCTATCCTCCCAGTGGATTTGCAGGATCTTGCGGAGACAGCGCTGGTGGTACTTCTCCAGTGCTTTAAGATGTCTACTGTATATGGTTCACATCTCTGAATCATATAGGAAGGCGGGTATCACTACTGGCCTGTAGACCATAAGCTTGGTGCCAGATTTGAGGTCCTAGTATTCAAACACTCTTTTCCTCAGGCGACCGAAGGCTGCACTGGCACACTAGAGGCGGTGTTGGACCTCGTCATCGATGTCTGCCCTTGCTGATAATCGGCTCCTGAGGTATGGAAAATGATCCACATTGTCCAAGGCCGCGCCGTGGATTTTGATGACCGGGGCGGCATTGCTGAGTGGTGGGGTCAGGCTGGTGGAGGACCTTTGTCTTAAGAATGTTTAGTATAAGGTCTATGCTTTCATATGCCTCGGTGAAGATATTGACAATGGTTTGGAGTTCAGCCTCTGAATGCGCACAGGCGCAAGCGTCATCTATGTACTGTAGTTTGATGGCAGAGTATGGGACAACCTTCGATCTAGCCTGGAGGCGGTGAAGGTTGGACAGGTTCCCACTGGTTCTATAGTTTAGTTCCACTTCAGCGGAGAGCTTGTTGAGCGTGAGATGGAGCATTGCAGCGAGGAAGATCAAGAAGAGCGCTGGCGCGATGATGCAGCCCTGCTTGACCCCGGTCCAGACGTAGATTGGGTCTGTGGTGGATCCGTTGGTCAGGATCACAGCTTGCATCGTGGAGCAGGCGGAGGATCAAAATGTTTGTGTTTTTGGGGGGTATCACTATTCTTAGAAATGGCGATCTCATGTGAATGGGGAATACAGCATTTTCTTTGCTTGGCCCGGCCCACGTGATCCCAGGCTGCATATACGCTCCTAGAATACCTTGGTCCCTATGCTGGACTGCGTAGCTAAGCCTTAGAACACAAGTCTACTGTTCTCCGGGGCCACCAGGCACTTACGTTAAAAAAAATTTGGTCGGAGGCATCCGCTCGCATGAAGCCTCCGAGCGCAATTTTCTGGGCTGTTATTGCTCATGGGAAAAGTTTATACATCTTGATTGTCTGGCTGGGATATGTACAAACCTTTAATGTCATTTTTGCAGCCCTCACTCAGCCAGCCATCAGCTGACTTTCAATATCTCCTTGAGGTCAACCCAACTAGCACCCTTCAGATCAAAATTCCAACTTAAGAAAGAAAGAACTTGCATTGGCAAATGGAATATTGGTCTTTATTGCAAGGGGGTTAGAGTATAAAAGGAGAGAAGTCCTGCTACAACTGTACAGGGTTTGGTGAGGCCAAACCTAGAGTATTGCATACAGTTTTGGTCTCCGTATTTAAGGAAGGATATACTTGCATTGGAGGCTATTCAGAGAAGGTTCACTAGATTGATTCCGGAAATGAGGGGGTTGACTAATGAAGATAGGTTGAGTAGGTTGGGCCTATACTCATTGGAGTTCAGAAGAATGAGAAGTGATCTTATCAAAACATACAAGATAATGAGGTGGCTCGACAAGGTGGATGCAGAGAGGATATTTCCACTCATAGGGGAAACTAAAACTCGGGAACATTGTCTCAGAATAAGGGTCAGCCCATTTAAAACTGAGATGAGGAGGAATTTCTTCACTTAGAGGGTTGTAAATCTGGGGAATTCTCTGCCCCAGAGAGTTGTGCAGGCTGGGTCATTGAATATATTTAAGGCGGAGATAGACAGATTTTTGAGTGATAAGGGAATAAAGGGTTATCGGGAAAGGGCAGGGAAGTGGAGCTGAGTCCATGATCAGTTCAGTCATGATCTTAATAAATGGCGGAGCAGACTCGAGGAGTTGTAGCCTACTCCTGCTCCTATTTCTTATGTTCTTATGTTCTTATTTGTATTGTGCCTTTCACAACCTCAATGTCCCAAAGCACTTTACAGCCAAAGTGCTTATGTAATGTAGGACACAGGCCAGCCACTAAAAAAGCCTCCAGTGACAGCTCACACACTGAAATGAAAGAAAAGTTACAACTGACTTTACATCTCATTTCATTTCAATGCATGAGCCATTCATCCATGTCATTCCTATGTTTCTGAAAAATAATACTTAGAAATAACTTACTCTTTTTCAGTGACAGCTGACAAATGAGCCATTCTTAAATTAAGAGGATTCCCATCAATGGGTTAGTTTCAGAAATATGGTATTGAATAGAATGACTTACACACTGTTCAAGTTGGAAAATGACCTGAAAGTGCTTTCTTTCTGAATTGCAAGTAAATTATAAGTACATTTATCTCGCTCATGAATGACAGCTATATAAATAAATAGATTTGTCAAGGCAGTATAAAATCTTTATCTGCGATAACAAATGGGCATTGAATGTATTCAAATCACAGATAGATAGATTTTTAACCAATGAGGGAATTAAAGGTTATGGGGAGCGGGCAGGTAAGTGGAGCTGAGTCCACGGCCAGATCAGCCATGATCTTGTTGCATGGCGGAGCAGGCTCGAAGGGCTGGATGGCCTACTCCTGTTCCTAATTCTTATGTTCATTATCCTATCTGTTTACGGAGTGAGTTTTTATAGTGAGTGCAAAGAAAAATAAACCTTAAGTATAAATTAAACTAATTTAAATGTTTCCTTCCTCATCAAGTATCTTTGAAATAGTACTTAGTATTACCAAAAGCTTGATTTAAATAAATATATGGTTCAGAATTTGCAGTCGGTATGATGGTGAACTGGCAGCGCTCGCCATCATTACGCCATTGAAACTGATCGCAACTTCGGGATTTGGCACATGCGGAAATCCTGAAGTTGTGGTCTATCATTCACTGCTCTGACACAGGCTGCGCTGTGCCCGTCCACTCCCTCTCCCCCCCTCACATCCCCTCCACAGAGCCGGCAATCAGTGTAATCACTCAAATCAGAGAAACTGATGAAAGATTTGGCTCTTTCACAGTAATTACGCCTCTAAATTCCCCACTCAAAGTTAGATCAAAAGGGATTAGACATAACGGGTTTTAGCAGTGTATTGACTGCTTAACAAAGGTTATGAGCCTTAAAAAAATGAATTTAATTTTAATTTTGTGCACTGTCAAATTTATCAATTTTAATAAAAATGAAAATGCAGAAACTTAAAAATATATATTTTTTTTAATCTGCTGATCTGCGACCGAACTCCATATACCCGCCTCTGCTCCATATCCTGTAATACCTTTGGTTAACAAAAATCTATAATCTCAGATTTAAAATTAACAATTGACCTAACACCAACTGCCTTTTGCAGAAAAGAGTTCCAAACTTTTACCACCCTTTGCATGTACAATTGTTTCCTAATTTCACTTCTGAAAGATCTGGCTCTAATTTTTAGTCTATGCCCCCAAATCCTAGACTCCACAACCAGCGGAAATAAGTTCTCACCATCTATCCTATCAATTCCTCTTAATATCTTGAAAACTTCGATCAGATAATCATTTAACCTTCTAACTTCCAGGGACTACAACATTAATTTGTGTAATCTCGGCTCTTAATTTAACCCTTGGAGTCCGGCTATGATTTTGGTAAACCTACACTGCACCCTCTCCGACTGGAATTTCAGGGCCTTTATATCTCATGATATTCTCCATATATTGGATAACTTGGAGATCTGTACCTTGGGTATCTATTTCCACAGCCTTCTGTGGGTGAAGTGAAATCTCTCTATCCAAGGCATCATTTTTCATCAGAAATGTCCCTCCCTATCCCCGAATGCCTATCTGTTTTTTTCAATTCAAAGTTCTGATTCAGAAAATCTGAAATGTAATGCTCCGAAATGCAATTAAATGCTCATGCTCTTCTACATTAAATGGATCGTCAGCTGTACTGAGACAGAATCTGACAAATTGTTGTAACTGCACAGAGCAGAAGCTTTCCTCTATATTTAACCCATGCTGTACCTGATCTAATAAAGGATCCTGTTAAGAAACGTATAAAAGAAAAGACAGCTTCCTTTTTGTTGAACTAAACTTCCAAATTAAATCAAGTTACAGCATTATTCAATAGAGAAACATTTACAGAAAACTGTCTTGTTCTTGTTTCAATTGAACATTTAATATCTAGGACAAATGGAGATGAATTAGTCATTTCCTGAGGTTGGAGAGCATAAAATGCCTTTAATTATGAAGGTCTGTGCAGTCTTCAAAGCTACTGGCTTTGTGAGACACATTAGTCTAGAAATTTATAGTTGGTGATATTAACAAGCTTTTCCAGGCAGGGAAGGAAGCGAGAGGGAGGGAGAAAGGGAAGGGAAGGAAATGGAGAGGGAGGTAGAAAGGAATGGCAAGTAGCCTGAGGGAGGAAGAAAGTGATGGAAAGGAGACTAAGGGATGGGAGAAGATATTAGGGAAGGAAAATGGGAGTGGAAGGGAGAAGTAGAGGGAGGAGTTAGAGGAAGGAGGCAGAGAGAAGAGGAGGAGTGAGTGGAGGGGGAGGAAGGAGAGGGGGAAGAGGAGGGAGGGTGAGGAGGAAGAGGGGGAAAAGAGCATGATGAAAGAAGAAAGGTGAAGAGAGTGGGAAAGGAAGAGGAGTAAGGAGGAGAAATAGGGACAAGGGGAAAAGTAAGGAGGAAGAGGGGAGAGGAAGGGGGAATGAAGAGAGATGGGGAGAGGAAGAGAAGATTGGAAGACAAAGAGGGGGAGAGAAAGAGGGGAGAGGGTGAGGAGTAGGGACAGGAGCTGAGGAGGAAGGACGGGACCTGAGGGGGGGAAATAGAGGAATATAGTGGTGAGCAAAAGGAGGAAAAGAAGTGAAAGTAGGGAAGAAAGGGAGGAGAGAGGAGGTGAGAAGAAGGTGCTTAAGTAGGATGATTGTGGTAATGGGAGGGAGCGAACAGAGAGTTTATGCTCAGTGGGAGTAATGTGGGTGGAAAGTTGCAAGAACACCTCCAACATGAAGTAGTTGTTAGAGTGAATGGCAGTAGTTCTGGAACTAAAAGTCTTCCTCAGTGGAGGGATGCGAGATTAAAAATAAAATCCAAATCATCAGGGGGAATGGTAGCATAGTAGTTATGTTACTGGACTAGTAATCTAGTGACCTGGACTAATGATCCAGAGACATGACTTCACCCTGGAATTTTAAATTCAGTTAATTAAATAAATCTGGAATAAAAAGTATTAGTAATGGTGACCATGAAATTCCAGATTGTCATAAAAAATCCATCAGTTTACTAATGTCGTATAGGGAAGAAAATCTGTCACCCTTATCTGGTCTGGCCTATTTGTGACTCCAGACCCACAGCAATGTGGTTGACTTTTAAATGCCCTCTGAAATGGCCCAGCAAGCCACTCAGTTGTTCAAGGGCAATTAGGGATGGGCAATAAATTCCTAAGAAGGAATATAGCTCGCGGGGCGGGACTACCGTGCCTGCCGCAGGAAATCCCGCCTCATGGCAGTGTACAGAATTTTACCCCCTTATTATCCAAGCAGTTTGTGATAACTACATCATTGCTTTGTTCCCAGTATTGGATTATATTGCATTAATAATTAAATTACCTCTTTGACCTCGTGATTGAATATACTCTATTACGTTATAGAATTAGCTCACCTCTCTGACCCAGTAACAAATGAGACTTGCTCTCTGACCCAGTAATGAAGTATATTCCGTATTATATTATACCATTACCCCAGCACTCTGACCCAAGTCATGAATTTTGCTCGATATTATCTTATAGAATTTCATTTTAAAAATTCATAATTTTAGACAAACAGGTTATGAAGCATCTAAGAGGCCAGGTGGAGTCGTATTCACGGCCCAGAATGGGCCTTGGAAGCTGGTACGACAGGCCAACAGTGATGACTGTGAAGCATCTAGAACAGGTTCATAAAGTTGTGCAAAGCATTGGGAGGAAATAGAACTAACCATAAAAAGGCCAATTAGTTTGCTAGGAATTGCAACAGTGGTTGAGAAAGGAGCTACAGAAGCACTAACAGTACAGAAGTAGCCAAGAACAGGTTGCAAAATTAAACAATAAAAATTTTGAAATATTATTGACCAAAGTACTGACCAAATTTAAAGGGGAGGTAATACAGGAGACTACCTTGAGGCCCCACAGAAAGGGATGAAGAATACATTAAGAGAAATATCACCTGGAAAGTGGGGGCGGGAAATGATATTTATGCAGATATAAATATGAATAAAAAAAATTAATTTAACAGAACTAAAAACCTTACCTGTTTACTCACCTCACATAGTAGGAATCCAACATGGTGGTGATTTAGAGCAATTCTATGCAGAGATTATAGTGCACCAGAGTGTCACCCAGGAAGCAAAGCCTGCAACTACATCCAAATTCAATGCAGTATAGTATATGAGGATCACAGGCCATCACCTTAAAGGGAAAATCTTATTAAAAAGGTTGCAGGGCAGGCATCACCAGAGGTGGATACAATTAACATTGACAATTTCATGGGCAGTGTTTATATAGGATTTTTAAATGCCAAGATGACAGGACATACCAATTGTACTGCAAATAATATTTAGATTTGTCACGTTATAAACTCTTTTTATTTGCTTCAGTCATTCTATTATCCACAAACAATACTTCTGCTATTTTGAAGGCATTGTCACAAGTGCACAAAAGATGCAAAGTAGAGAATTCACTTAACTTGATTAAAACAAGGGTATTGAAAAGATCAGAACCACCTCTTCATATACTCATTATTTTACTTTCTTGTAAATTAATTGTACTTAACCTTTACAAATTCCACAGTGAATAATACTGCTATTATTCGGAGTAGGCTTCAAAAACGATTAGCAGAAAGAGTAATTAACTGTTTTATATTCGTTTTGGTTAAATGAGCTCAGGCACCCATTTATTCTGAATGAAGTCCAATTAAAAAAAAACTGCTGACTTATAGCAACAGTTCACAGGACTATTGCCTTTTCGGCCTAGCTTGTTTTTGACAAGGTTCAACATTTCAGCAATTGCTAAACATTTTGCAGTGTTAAGAATATCTCAATAAACCAGCAAGCTGGAATTTAGCAGAGAGGTGAGACCAGCCTGAATCTGGGTATGAAAATTAATTTATTGATAATCTAATGGGAGTGGGGTAAGAGGAATACCTTATGGTTTAAGGCAATACTTCTGGTTGTCATGTGTCACTAGGCTTCAGAGTTAAATCATCCCAATTGTTGGTGATCGAAATCAAAAGCTAAAGCCAATATAATGAAATAATCAACTTTAGTTAAAAAGTATTAAAAACAGGCTAGGTTCTACAGCTAGACGGAGATGAATACTGATGAGGCTCTTGAGTTATATCTTGAATAGATATAAAATTTTAGTGATTAAGAATTTTTTTTTAATGTATTTGTTCATGGGATTTGGGCATTGGTAGCAAGGCCAGCATTTATTGCCCCTTCCTAATTGCCCTTGAGAAGGTGGTGGTGAGCCACCTTCTTGAACTGCTATTCTTTGTAGTGGTTTGTTAAACTGAGTGGCCATTTCAGAGGGCAGTTAAGAGTCAACCACATTGCTGTGGGTCTGGAGTCACATATCGGCCAGATCAGGAAAGGCTGGCAGGCTTCCTTCCCTAAAGGACATTAGTAAACCAGATGGGTTTTCATGACAATCTGATAATTTCATGGTCACCATTACTGATACTAGCTCTTTATTCCAGATTTATTTAATTAACTGAATTTAAATTTCCCAGCTTCATGGTGTGATTAGTCAAGGCCTCTAGATTATTAGTCTATTAACATAACCATAATGCTACCATTCCCTACCTCCATAGCATTGGCAAACATGCTCAGTTTAAATACAGCATAAGCAAGACTCAGGGCAAATTCTCTCCTTTCTGCCTCAGTTTTGGCAGAATAGCCTCTGCCTCATTAGAATGACAATTCCAAATTTCATTTTTCATACAAGTCACCCTGACTGACTCTCCAAGTTGTATTGAATTATGACATTTGTGCGCTCGATTGACACTCATCAGGAACTGTGTTTCCAGAAGCTTACGACCCATACAATTATTAGAGAGGTAACACTTTCATTTCATAATAAGTCCTAGATATAAGTATGTTTACTATTCCAGTCAGTTCCCTCCATCATAAGGTCAGAGGTGGGGATGTTTGCTGATGATTGCACATTGTTCAGTTCCATTTGCAACTCCTCAGATAATGAACCACATCATGCCCGCATGCAGCAAGACCTGGATGACATTCAGGCTTGGGCTGATAAGTGGCAGGTAACATTTGCACCACACAAGTGCCAGGCAATGACTATCTCCAACAAGCAAGAGTCGAATCACCACCCCATGACATTCAATGGCATTACCATCACCAAATACTCCGCAAGCACCATCCTGGGGGTCACCATTGACCAGGAACTTAACTGGACCAACCACATAAATACAGTGGCAACAAGAGCAGGTCAGAGGCTGGATATTCTGTGGCGTGTGTCTCACCTCCTGACTCCCCAAAACGTGTCCACCATCTACAAGGCACAAGTTAGGAATGTGATGGAATACTCTCTACTTGCCTGGATGAGTGCAGCTCCAACAACACCCAAGATGATCAAAACTATCTAGGACAAAACAGCCCACTTGATTGGCACCCCATCCACCACCTTAAAAATTCACTTCCTCCATCACCGATGCACCATGTACCATCTATAAGATGCACTACAGCAACTCACCAAGACGTCTTCGGCAGCACCTCCCAAAACTACGACCTCAACACCTAGAAGGACAAGGGCAGCAGGAGCATGCAAACACCATCATCTCCAAGTTCCCCTCCAAGTTACACACCATCCTAACTTGGAAATGCATCTCCATTCCTTCATCGTCGCTGGGTCAAAATCCTGGAACTCCCTCCCGAACAGCACTATGGAGTATCAATACATGGACTACAGCAATTCAATACACGGACTACAGCAGTTCAAGGCGACAGCTCACCACCAGCTTCTCAAGGGCAATTAGGGATGGGCAATAAATGCTGGCCTTGCCAGTGATGACCACATCCCAGAACAAATAAAAAAAAGTTCCCTGTAATTATGTAGATATCCTGTGACATTGCTGACCAGTAGCCTGGGATTTGGAATGCAGTTTGATGTTTATTATGATCCCTCCACAGTTTAAATATGACAATGCTTTGACGTCAATGTAATACAGCAAATTTACTGAAGCAATATATCATACATAACTGACACAAGCCTAACAGATGAATGCTTATCTCAGCCAATCATTGCTTCTTTTTGTCCACAGACACAACACATGGATAAGTGACAACTTGAAGTACCGCACTTAAGTTATGCCACCTTTGAAAGGCATGGCAGATCCGGCATGCACTTGACACAGAAAACCAGGCTCACTGTATTCGGAGCAATATCATACAAACAGACAATTTGACAAAATGTAAAATGCCTATGACAAAATATTGCATGTAATGTCAGATAGCTAGAGTGGATCAATTTAAAAATTGACTTATTCCAGCTATATCTCAGAGAATCTCAGTGATTCTATACAATGGAGACAATACATGTGACTTGCTAGACCCAGTCAGTCTGACTTTGGAAACCAAGCCATATTGATTGATCAGGAGGTCCAGTATAGGGACATTTTATAAGCATCAACTGATTTATATGTGGCCAAAGCATTAGAAGTTCTGAGGGATCAAAACAGAAATTGCTGGAAATACTCAGCCGGTTAGACATCATCTGTGAAGAGAGAAACAGAGTGAACGTTTCAGGCCGATGACCCTTCGTCAGAACTGGAAAAATATTTTTAAGCAAGTATATGGGCAGGGAAAGGGGATGGGGAGGGGAGGAGAGAACAAAAGGGAAGGTATGTGATAGCAGGAGAGATTAAAAGACAAAAGGATTATGGTGCAAGGCAAAAGGAGATGGTGATGGGACAAGTTAAGAAACAAAAGATGAATCTAGATGAGCTGTAAATGGGAATGGCAGAATCATCAACAGCTGCCGTGTGAGAGGAAAAAAAATAGGGGCAGAGATTATGGTCTGAAATTGTTGAACACGATGTTGAGTCCAGAAGGCTGTAAAGTGCCTCATCAAAAGATAAGGTTCTGTTCCTCAAGCTTGCGTTGAGTTTTGTTAGGCCAAGGACGGAGAAATCATAGAAACATGGAAACATAGAAAGTAGGTGTAGGAGTAGGCCATTCGGCCCTTCGTGCCTGCACCACCATTCAATGTGATCATGGCTGATCATGCAATTTCAGTACCCCATTCCTGCTTTCTCTCCATACTCCTTGATCCCTTTAGCCGTAAGGGCCACATCGAACTCCCTTTTGAATATATCTAATGAACTGGCTTCAACAACTTTCTGTGGTAGAGAATTCCACAGGTTCACAATTCTCTGAGTGAAGAAGTTTCTCCTCAACAAGTCAGCAGTTACAATTGTGATTAAAAGTCTCTGAGGAAGAGATAAGAAAGCCAGTATTTTGGGAACAGTTACTTCAGGCGTCATATATACTATGGCAAAGTGCAAATCATGGAACAACACAATTAACATATGATGGGAGATGGACAATTGCATGTACCACTCAGAGCTAGTCTGATAAATGTTGACAAATCAATGTAATTCTGCTGATAGCAATCGACCTATCAATGATTTTGTAGGAGGGTCGCTCCTCTCCAAAACCTGTATAAATTATACTCAAAACTTCTTGAATTTTGAAGGTTCCACAATTGAACCCTCCCTTGCATTTGCTCAAAATAAAACCTAAGGTTTTGTTTTTTTTTTAATTCCGTGGTCGTTATATGGAGGGCGAAGGGCGAGGTGTCGATTACCTATATCAGGTAGTCCGCCCAGAGGAAGAGACACTTTCCTTTTACCCCAACATCAATAACACAATTCGGCAGTAATTATTAAGCCTGGGCACGCTCTCCCAATCTTGACATGCATGAGAGCTTGAATTTCAGTTAATAAGAAACTCAGTCTACGTTACTATTTTTGGGGCTGCCTTAGATATTCTCTCAGGTTAAAAAGTCACTGATCTCACCTGTAAACATCCTGGTGTCCCTCACAATCAGGAGAATATTTTCACTACCCAATATCTAGATATATGATATTGTAAACTGGGGTGTAATAATGAGACCCCTTGTTAAATGAATTGGTTATCATGATCCTTGCGTGTGTGCTACTCTGAAAGTTGATCTGATTAACACTTCAACAGGTTAGTGAGACAAAGTCAGATGTGATTCATTATGCTGTTTTATTTTACAATAAGTGAATTTATTTCCATCTTAAAACAATTGGACTTCAGTCTCTTTGCATGCCACACTGCTCCTTTTAGTGGGCTAAAAGCAGGCATTTTGTTGGATATTTTTTTTAATGAAATCTGACAAACTATCTCAGCCTTGGATGGCATTCTTCTCAAAGGTGACTTAGCCTCTCCCTGCCTCACTAAGCAACCTTCGTTGAAACTTACTTCAACGAAAATGTATATAATGCATATGCATTATACCTGAATCTATCCATGGTAAATATGATAAAACAAATCCTGAAATTTGATAGTCTGCTCATTGAAATTGTTTTTTCACCATTAACACAAGACAGAAATGTTGGGAGAATTGTTGAACTGTCACAAATACTGCCAATCCCAGAGAATACAGGGTTGAGTTTTTGTTCCACAAATGAGGGCTATATTAATAAATGGTGCTCAGATTTTACTGAAAATGTATTTTACTTGAAAATGTAAAACTATGCTTTTGATGGAAAAGTTGTTAGATCACATACAACTTTCATCTAGCTGGGATGTTTGTTTAATGGTAACCATTTTGAGATTAAGAGATGCAGCCCAATATACATTTTTTTTTTTAAGTGTTTTCTTTCACCAAAAATAAATCATGGATTTATAGAAACTTACAGCACAGAAGAGGCCATTCGGCCCGTTGTGTCTGTCCTGACTCTTTGAAAGAGAAGTTGTGCTTAGTCCCACATCCCCGTTTGTTGTCCTTTACCTTGCAACTTCCTCAGACCCAACTATCTGTTCAACTCTCTTTTAAAATTATTTATAGAATCAGCTTCCACCACTTTTTCTGGTCGGGTGTTCCAGGTCCCGATAGATCGGTGTGAAAAAATTCTCCTCATCTCCCCCTTCATCTTTTGCCAACGATTTTGAATCTATGACGTTTAATTATTGACACACTCCCTAGAGGGAATACATTTTCTCTATCTACTCGATTAAAACCTATCATCTTGAAAACCTTTATTAGGTCACCTCTTAACCTTCTCTGTTCCATGGAGAACAGTCCTAACTTTTCCAACCTCTCCTCATAACTGAAATCCCTCATCCCTGATAACCTCCTGTTAAACCTCCTCTGTACTCTTTCTAAGGCCTTTACATCTTTCCTGAAGTGTGGTGCCCAGAATTATCCACAATACTCCAGGTGAGGCATAACCAATGATTTATAAAGTTCGACCATGATATCTTTGCTTTAATATTCCATTTCTCTATTGATAAACCCAAGTAACCCATATGCTTTTTTAACCACCTTATGAACCTACCCTGTCACTTTTAAAGATTTGTGTATATGGACATCAAGGTCTCTCTGCTAATCTACACTTTTCAAAACTGTGCCATTTATAATATACTGTCTTTCCAGATTAGTCTTCCCAAAGTGCATCACTTCACACTTCTCCGCATCCAACTCCATCTGCCATGCTTCTGTCCATTTCACCATCCTGAAGCCTATAACAATCCTCATCACAATCTACGACTTTGCCAAGTTTTGTATCATCTGCAAACATTATAATGGTGCTCCTTACACCCACACCTAGGTCATTTATAAAAATGTTAAAGAGTAATGGACCCAAAACTGACCACTGCAAGTACCTCCCAGTCTGAAAAACATCCACAACCACCGCCCTTTGCTTCTTGTTTCTGATCCAATGTTATATCTATACCACCATTTTCCCCTTAATTCCATGGGCTTCCGTCTTCTTAATATGACACTTTGTCGAATGTCTTCCGAAAGTCCATATATACAACATCTACTGCACTACCTTGATCAACATTCTCCGTTACCTCATCAAATAATGTAATCAAATTAGTCGGACATGATTTGCCTTTAACAAATCCAGGCTGACTCTCCTTGATTAACCTATGCCCTTCCAAATGAAAGTTTATTTTGTTACCAACAATGGTTTCTACGAACTTCCTCATCACCAATGATAAGCTGACTGGCCTGTAATTTTCTCGATTATCCCTTTCTCCTTTCTTGAATAGTGGTATAACAGGAGCAACCCTCCAATCCACCAGAACTACTACTGTAACCAATGAGGATAGAAAGATTGTGACCAATAGCTCTGCTATTTCTACCTTTGATTCTTTCAGTAACCTACAATTTATTCCATCTGGACCAGGATACTTACCAATTGTCAATAATGCTAATCTTTAGTACGTTTTCCCTATCTATTATCCTGTCCATAACTTCCCTCTCTTTTAGTGTAACCTTCATATTATCCGCTTCCTTTTGGAAGTAAGATACAAAGTACTCATTTCATACTTTAGCCATGTGCTCTGCTTCTACATGAAAATTTCTCTTTGGGTCCTTAATAGGTCTAACTTCTTCACTAGCTAACTGTTTACACTTTATGGGCTAGAAATTGTCCCTCGCCCCGATTGGGGGCGGTAAGCTTCCAGGGCCTGGACTTCCTGCGCCTGACCTGGAAGTCCCGCCCCCAATGCGGAATTGAGCCGTACGCCCCTCAAAGGAAGCAGAGTTCTGTCTGTTTCCGTGGAGGGGCACTACTAGGACGACAGCGCGGCGCTGAGTCCACGGCGTGGGTGCTCCATGTAGGGGAGGGCTGCTACGCACTCTGCAGGCCCTTTGGTGGCCGCCAGTGGGCCACCAGAGAGACGATCACTTGGGCCAGCAGCCTGGCAGTCAAAGCGGAGTGCCAGTCTGCACGATGGCGTCCCGGTCAACGCGATTATTGGGCCGACGCAAGAGTTGGCCAACAATTAAAAATGGCGGGTCTGGGCACTAAGTGCCCTCCTTTAAGGGATGCCCCAGCGGCGGATGTTTGCATCCACCTGTGCCAGCCTCGCGGCCTGTGGGGCAATTTCCACCATCATCGCCGGTTGCTAACGGGGCTATAAAAAGGGGAAATTTTGGCCCCCTAATCTTTAACGCATTACAAATCATGTGAGGAAATGCACCAATATTGATGCCTCATTTCAAACATATAACAGAGATCGAGTTCAATCTGCAGAGAGAGTGTCTAATGATTTGTTTTAATTAATTGCAGCAAAGGAAAAATAATCGATTTTTTTTTCCCTGTGACATACACACATCCATATTCATATTCATAAAACAGCTTTCAGGTTTCTCTCCAATATGCCAACCACCATCAAATTGTCTGGTTAATCTCAATTCCACTGGGAACAAAGCTAGTTACAGAGTGCAGCTTTTACCAGAGAATAATAATGCACTTCAGTGAAATATTGATGATTGTAAGAGGAATGGAAAATAAGGATCCTTAAACAAGTTAAACATCAAATAAAATCCAGGAGGAAGCACTCCTGCTCCTCGAGGCTGTCCTCGCCTCGCTGAAGCTGCCAGGATTCCCAGGGCCCGGTGTAATGTTTGCACCTGTGATTTTGCTCAGTTGTAGAGTTGTTGCCTGCCTGCCTCTCTTCTGTGGCTACATTTGCGGCAGGGTGTCCGAGAAGATGAAGCACGCGGTGTCTACCAGTACACTCGTGGCATTCCACGAGAGGTGGGCACTAGAGTGCATCATCACACCAGGAACAGGATTTCAATTTCATTGGCAAAGTTCCCACTTCACTTCTAAATGTGTGAGTTCAAGTGCCTTTACGAAAAGGGGGCACTTGATTTAAAGTTATGTTTAAATAGTTGTAAACTTGTTGCATTGAGTGGCTTAGCCAGTCACGTGATGTTCACAAGACTCAAAGACCTAGAACCTCCACTTTTGTGCTTATTGCCCAAAAATAGGCGATATTTCCAGCATGGGCAGTAAAAAAGGATTTTCAGATCGCCGGCTTCTCACCCATTCTCAAACCACCTAGTCTCCACTTTTAAAAATGGGCATTACTGCGAGCGATATGAAATTGGTGGTAGTGTTAAATTTTTTTGACCTCCTGGGTGAAGTGTGGCCGTCCTTAGCAACGGCTCGCTTCCCGTGATTCTGGAGGTCAAGGGTCATCATGACATGCGCAGAAGAGGAGAGAGAGAGGAGCTCAGAGGGACTGAAGGCGTGGCTGAGTGTGGTGTGGCTGCGTTGAGAGGAAGGAAGGAGACTTTCGAGCTTCACAGCAAGTAGACAAACAAAAAGTAGCTGTTCCAGCCACATATTTGCCCGAATTTGGCCTATAATAGAGAGAAGATGATAAATCACAGCACGCTGTGGAGACTGAAGTTGAAGAGAGCAGTGAGGTGGGAGAGGAGCACATTTGAGGGCGCAAAAGAGACAGGAGGTTCTCGGACGAGGCAAATGCCTCCCTCCTGCGGGAACTCGAGTTACGCTGGGGTGATTTGACACAGGGAGAGCATGGGAAGCCCACCCCAAAGGCATACCAGAAGATATGGACCGTGTTGTGTATGGAGAAAGAGTCAGACTGAACTCTGCGAGCTCAAAGTAAAGTGTGACCTTAGTCTTTTATTGCAGGTCTCCAGAGTGCCTCCTTAAATACCTGTGCTCCCAAGGGACTATGGGATCCCTTGGGACTCTGGGGAATGAGCCCTCTGGTGGCTGTACAGAGTAAATACAAGTCCACATATATAACAGACCGAGATAGCAGAGGTGATCTCGTCGGCGACCAACGAGGTGTGTGAGGGCAATCAATGTCGCAAACGATGGAACGACCTTATAGGATCCGCAAGAGTATTACATTGATTTACATGTACTTATGTATTTATATAATTTGATTTGTAACAATCATGAGTGACTATCATCAGTTGTGAGGTCTTTCACTTTTACTGGGAATGTTTTACTCAAAGCCTGCAGTCACGGTGCACGTCTTTAGGTAAAGAAGGATAATTTTCATAACAATAATAATGATTACATCTGTCGGTTATGTGTTGTATTGTATCAGTGTCTGTTACAGAACCTAGCAATGATATCATGCAATGATCTCATGCCATGTCATCCTGTAAGTGATATTGTGGGCAATATGTGTACGAGGTGCGGTAAGTGACGATGGGTGATCTCCTAGGCGTTAGTTTCGCCAAATGTGCTCTTTACGACAAAAAAAGTGGATGGGCGTTAATATTGAATTTCGGCGTTAAATCCGTGCGGAAAGTAACGCTGGGCGATATTATGGTCGTTGAATTCGCCCGTTCTGATGATTCCGCCCAAAAAAGTGGGCGGGCGGTAATATATTTTCCCAGCATTAAGCTCACGGGGAAAGTAACGCTCGCCGAAAAGTTTCGGAAAAATGCCCGTCAGTTTCCATTTTGTGCTAAAATGAGTGATATTTGGGTGTTATACATCATTTCAGCGGTAAAATAGGCGTTAAGTGGGCGTTAAGCATGCAAAAAAAATGGAGATTCTTGTAATATATGTGGACTTGTATTTACTCTGTACAGCCATCAGAGGGCTCATCCCCTGGAGTCCCAAGGGACCCCATAATCTCTTGGGAGCACAGATATTTAAGGAGGCTTCACAGGTTGGAGATGCACTCTGGAGACCTGCAATAAAAGACTACGGTCACACTTTACTTTGAGCTCACAGTGTTCAGTTTGACTCTTTCTCCATACACAACAGTTGTAGCCCAATAAAACCCCAGTCAGTTGGGTCCAGGTTATCCACGATGAGGTATGCAATTGTGAGCTGAGTGGATGAACTGGTAATGTGCAGTGTGATTGTTAAACCTTTGTTAATAAACCAATTAGTTCTTAATAGCAATGTGTTGCTATGAATTCTTAAGCAAACAACCCGTGAAGCAAATACATTTCGCCCGGGAATCCCGGCTGGCCATAGTTAAACCTGCAAAGCAGATTAAATCTGAGGCTTCCAAGCTAATTATCATATTTAAAGTGTCAATCCTGGTTGGAGACCGGATTCAGATTTAGCCTCCCACCCAACCAAAACCTGCCATTTTCTAGGGTTAAAATTCCCCCATTAAATCACACTACCAAAGTCTTGCTACTCATTCTTTTCATATGAGTTATTCTAAAGTAAAGTATTCTGAGATTAACAGATAATACATCAAACAGGCGAGGCTTCAGCTTATCATATAATTAGTGGAGCAGTCCACTGAGAGCAGCGGTAGATTCATAATTTGAGACATAACTGAAGGTGGTAGTTAGAATACAGTACCACTGCCTGACCACCTCCCCCTCATATGTTGCCTCAGCTGACTTGCAACTCCATTCATCTCAAACGCCAGTGAATGACCACCACATCTGGGATTCAGTGCTAGTTTCGCTCCTCTTGAAGATACTGTGTAAACTCACTTCACACAGAACCCTTATAGTCAACAGAGAGGATTTTCAACCCATGAGCCGAAGCTCAATTTGAACCATCGCCCCAGAAGTGAAAGGTCTATGTCTAATCCATTTTCACCATCCAGTCTATAAATTATCTACGTGTCTGCTTTTGGACATTACAGGACCGATTTAAATCCTGCCCAAACCATGGACATGGGATGGGTGGTTAAAACAGCAGTAGAGTACTTACCACTGCATTCATAATGCGTTCCCGCCTGCCGCCATTTTAAATTTGCCATTTTTGGAGTCAACCAAGGTGCCCGCCACAGGCAGATACGGCCTCACGAATATATGTAAATCAGGATCCAATGATAAAATTAGGCCTGAAAAACACCCGAACTATAAATCTCGGATGACCACCCAATGCCCAACTCACCAATAAAACCTAGGGATTACTCTCCCATAGCCGCTGAGAGGCACTCACCTGCTCTTTGGAATGTCAGGAGAGTTTCCAATAATGATGGCCCTATAGCTTTGATTCTACCAGTATTGTTCAGCATGGTGAGGTTGCAGAGGGCTGTCATGAGCCATGTCTGAAGGGAGTGTCCCTTGGCCCCGAGAAGCCATCTTGGCACGTTGGTGGAAGGGTCTATTATTTGGTGGGGGAGAGGGGTGGGGCGGATGATCGACTGTCGCAGAATAAATATGTCCTGATAATTGCCTGTGTACCGTACAGAAAATTGCATGATCCCTTTCCTCTAATCGGACACTACCTGGGTGCAATGTCTGTAAGCTTGTAATGTTTGTAGCTCCACACTGTGGATGTGGATGTATTGTGTACTGCAACTGCAGAGTTAATAATAAACAGAACCAGGCAGATTCCGGAGGCTTCCGAGAGAGCTGCCTGCCATGTTAGGAGCTGTGTGTGCTGTGTTCTGTGAAGATATCACATTTGGCGATGAGATGGGATTTTTCTGGATGATTTAAAGCTTAAATTTTGTTGGTGAAGGATTCAGCCAGCCGACAGAGAGTTTCTGTCTTTGGAAAAAGCTACAAAAATCCAAGGTAAAATGCAGCACACGGTGTAAACAGCGAGAGATTAAAGTGGCAGGTGTAATCGGACATTTAGGGGAATATAGACACAACCGGGAACGTTTTAAAGCGTATGTGGATCGGCTAGAAATGTATTTCACTGCAAATAACATAATCGAAGTTCCAGACAATGCAGTCCAGAACCGGGCTGTGTTGGAACGTAAGAAAGCAGTCTTCTTATCAGAGGCGGGTCCGACATTGTACGAAACCCTTGTAAATCTGCTTGTGCCTGACGAGCCAAAGGACACAACGCTTAAAGAGATTTTAACGAAGCTGGAGCAGCACTATAACCCCAAACCGTTAGAAATTGCTGAAAGCTATCGTTTTGGGATTCGGAATCAAAAGGCTGATGAATTTATCAGTGATTACATCATAGCATTAAAAAAGCTATCGATGCACTGTAATTTTGGAAACTTTCAAAACAGAGCATTTTGTTTGTAGAGTGAAAAATGATGCAATCAGAAGGAAGTTATTGATGATGGATGACTTGACTTTGAGATTGCTTGTCAGACAGCGAGGTCAATGGGCATGGCCGAACAATATTCCCGAGAATTAAATAATGATTACGATCATCAGTCCACCGGGGTAAATCACCTGCAGGTTCAAAGTAAAAGACGGGCATGGCCAAAAGTCTCAGAAACTGGAAATTCTAACTGAGCGTCAAAGTCGTGCTATAGGTGCCTGGGACAACACATTGCTCAAAGTTGTCCATACATGAAGGCAGAGTGTTTCTTCTGCAGAAAGACTGGGCATCTTGCGAAGACATGCCAACTGAAGGGTAAACCAGTTTTTAAAGCTATGGGTCCAGCGTTCAAAGCTATGAGTAGAAATCCCAACAAACGACATAGCATGGAAGATCAACAACGGGACGAGGAGATGTTAGAGTTACACATCATCAGGAGCAGAAGGTTAACGGACAGCGATTCACAAAGCATCAAAATCCACATACATGTTGCGGCATTCAAGATACCAATGGAAATTGACACGGGTGCATCCGTGAGTGCAGTACCGGAGTCACTATATCACGACAAATTGCGTGATTTTCAACTGGAGAAATCCAAGATAGAGCTGCGAGGCTACTCGGGAGAGAAAATTCCTGTGGTAGGTCGTATCACCGTACCGGTGAAATATAAAGATCAATTTCAGAACTTGCCTCTAATAGTAGTGAAAGGAGAAAAGTCTGCCTTACTAGGAAGAAATTGGTTAAGCTCACTGAAGCTGGATTGGAGCAAGATTTTCTGTGTGGAAGCGAGATTTTGATCAACGGATGAGGTTATCAAGAAGTATCCGAAGGTGTTCTGCGAATCGGGCAGTCCGATCCAAGGCTTCAAGGCGAGTGTCAGGGTACAGAAGGATGCTAAATCAGTTTACTACAAGCCACGTTCCGTACCATATGCACTCAAGGAGAAAGTTGAGCAAGAAGTCAAAGAGACTGAGAACATTATTTGTAAGATAGATTGATGTAATTGGGCTACACCCATTGTTGTTGCACCTAAGTCCGATGGTAAGGTAAGAATGTGTGGTGATTATAAAGTAACCGTAAACCAGGTTCTAGAGGGCAATGTCCCCAATACATTGTTCACAACGCTGACAGGTGATCAGATCTTCTCAAAACTGGATCTTACAAATGCCTACTTACAGCTTGAATTAGATGAGGAGTCCAAGTTATGTTTGACTATAAATACTCATCTAGGCCTATATCAATTTAATAGGCTACCGTTTGGAGTTTCTTCCGTCCCTGCCATGGCAGTGTGAGCTGCGAGGAGGATGCTATGAGGCTGCAGAGTGACTTGGATAGGTTAGGTGAGTGGGCAAATGCATGGCAGATGAAGTATAATGTGGATAAATGTGAGGTTATCCACTTTGGTGGTAAAAACAGAGAGACAGACTATTATCTGAATGGTGACAGATTAGGAAAAGGGGAGGTGTAACGAAACCTGGGTGTCATGGTACATCAGTCAGTGAAGGTTGGCATGCAGGTACAGCAGGCGGTTAAGAAAGAAAATGGCAGATTGGCCTTCAGAGCGAGGGGATTTGAGTACAGGGGCAGGGAGGTGTTGCTACAGTTGTACAGGGCCTTGGTGAGGCCACACCTGGAGTATTGTGCACAGTTTTGGTCTCCTAACTTGAGGAAGAACATTCTTGCTATTGAGGGAGTGCAGCGAAGGTTCACCAGACTGATTCCCGGGATGGCGGGACTGACATATCAAGAAAGACTGGATCCACTGGGCATGTATTCACTGGAGTTCAGACGAATGAGAGGGGATCTCATAGAAACGTTTAAAATTCTGACGGGTTTAGACAGGTTAGATGCAGGAAGAATGTTCCCAATGTTGGGGAAGTCCAGAACCAGGGGTCACAGTCTAAGGATAAGGGTAAGGCCATTTAGGACCGCGATGAGGAGAAACTTCTTCACCCAGAGAGTGATGAACCTGTGGAATTCTCTACCACAGAAAGTTGTTGAGGCCAATTCATTAAATATATTCAAAAAGGAGTTAGATGTAGTCCTTACTACTAGGGGAATCAAGGGGGATGGCGAGAAAGCAGGAATGGGATACTGAAGTTGCATTTTCAGCCATGAACTCATTGAATGGCGGTGCAGGCTTGAAGGGCCGAATGGCCTACTCCTGCACCTATTTTCTATGTTTCTATGTTTCTATTCCATATTCCAAGGGATGATGAACCAGATTTTGCAAGGTATTGAAGGTGTAGTATGTTATTTGGATGACATACTAATTTCAGCACCAAATAGGCAAATTCATAAGATATTGAATGAAGTCCTCAAACGGCTAGAGAAGCACAGAGTACGAGTGCTCGTAAGTTTGAGTTATTTAAAAACTCAGTGGAGTACTAAGGGTACAGCGTAGGCAAAGATGGTTTACATCCAACCATGGAAAAATTGGATGCAATTAGAAATGCACCCACTCCCAGGAATGTCACTGAGCTTCGTTCATTCTTGGGTCTTTTGAACTATTATGGGAAGTTCCTACCAAATTTGGCTACAGTATTACATCCACTGGATGAACTATTGAAAAAACAGGTCTATTGGTAGTGGTCAAAAGAATGCGATACAGCATTCAAGGAGTGTAAAAGCAAATTGGTAGAGAGCACCATGTTAGTTCACTACGACATATCTAAGGAGATTAAGCAAGCATGTGATGCATCTCCGTATGGAGTTGGGGCAGTGATCTTTCATGTATCACGTAGTGGGGAGGAGAGACTAATTGTTTTTGCTACACGCACTCTCAGTGCCAGTGAGGGTAATTATGCGCAAATTGAAAGGGAAGCTTTGGCATTAATTTTTGGGGTCAAGAATACTTGTATGGTCGTAAGTTTATCATCGTTACGGACCATAAGCCCCGAACAACAATCCTCCATCCAAAGTCCCCAGTTCCAACATTAGCTGCAGCCCAAATGCAAAGATCGGCTTTGATTTTGTCAGCATAAATATATAATATTGAATACAGACGATCAGCTGATCACAGTAATGCTGATGCAATGTCTAGATTGCCTTCCCCATCACGTTACACCCGATAGGGAAGAAGTGTTTTATTTTTCATACATTGATGAACTGCCAGTCACAGCTGGAGAGATTGGTAGAGCAATTAAATGTGACCCAGTGATGTCAAAGGTGTATGAGTATATTGCAAATGGATGGCCAAACCAGGTAACAGACAAAGATACACATCCATTCTTCATTCGTAGGAATGAATTATCAGTCGATAAAGATTGTATCATGTCGGGTGCAAGAGTGGTTATACCAAATAAATTCAGATCCAAATTATTAGGAGACCTCCATGACCAGCACCTGGGAATGTGCTTGACCAAGAGTTTTGCACACAGTTATTTATGGTGGCAAGGTCTTGATAAAGATATAGAGTACATCGTGAGTCAGTGTACGACATGTTAATCGGTAAGCAAGCAACCACCACCAGTACCATTACAGCCATGGAAATGGCCTCCCAGTGTGTGGCAAAGGCTACATATTGATTTTGCTGAGTTAGAAGGACAACAATTGTTCATTGTGATTGATAGCCATTCGAAGTGGCTTGAGGTGTTTCCAATATGGAAAATAACAAGTAAAACATTGGGCATTTTACGAAAATTATTTTCTTCATTTGGCCTCCCCTGAAGAGATTGTTTCGGATAATGGACCACAATTTTGTTCAGAAGGATTTGCACAATTCATGAGCAAAAATGGTGTGAAACATACCAAGGTTCCACCATACCACCCTGCTTCGAATGGTGCAGCAGAGCGCACTGCACAAATTGTAAAACGTGCCCTCATAAAACAAATGTTCGATCCAAATCCAAGGAAACGCCAGTTGTCATTGGATCACAAATTGGCTAATTTTTTGATTACATATCAAAATACTCCTCATACAACTACTGGTAGAACACCAGAAGAGTTGTTTCTCAAATGACAGCCATGAACCAGATTCTCGTTGTTAAAACCAAATTTGGCACAATCCGTAGAAGAGACACAATTAAGACAGAAAGAGAATCATGATAAAGGTAGAGTAAAAGTTGGAAGTGTGAAATTAAACCAGAAGGTGAGAGTGAAGAACCATCACCATAAATGGTTAAAGTGGTTACCAGGAAGAGTGGTGAAGATATGTGGTCCTCGCACATATTTGGTAAAGATGTTTGATAATGGACAGGTTAGGTTTGTTCATATTGATCATATTTTACCTACAGACATGGAAGGAGTTGAAGGTGGGAATGATTCAATTATTTCTGACTCATCAGATAGTTTTGATACACCAGTAGCAAATCCTAAATCCAATGTACTACAAACAAATCCAGGAGAGAATCAGAATGAAAGTCTGAGTCTGAGTCAGGAAAACAAAGAGCCTGAAGTTAGAGTGAGTTCAAATGAAAATCAATGAAATTCCATGGAGGAAAACGTTCCTCAGGATGAGCCTCGAATGAGTTTAGATTCAACACCATGTTTGGAAGGTTCTGTTCGAGAGCGAAGGTATCCTTTTCCAAACAGAAAACAAGTGGTAAAGTTAAATTTGTAAATATGAAAAAAAAGTTTATATCCTGTGTTATGTATAAACATGAAAGTTATGTATGATATTTGTTATAATAACTTCTTCATTAAGGAGGGAGAAGTAATGTCTGTAAGCTTGTAATGTTTGTAGCTCCACACTGTGGATGTGGACGTATTGTGTACTGCAATTGCAGAGTTAATAATAAACAGAACCAGGCAGATTCCGGAGGCTTCTGAGAGAGCTGCCTCCATGTTAGGAGCTGTGTGTGCTGTGCTATGTGAATATATCACACTGGGCATTAACCTTTACTACTGATGCATGCCACTGGCTGGTATTCTAGTGCCCTGATTGGCAACGTGTGTACTCTCAATGATGCCCCGAGTATGAGGGAAGCCAGCCACTGCTGGAAATCCCTGAGCGCTCTCGTGTTGACTGTTGAGGTCAGTGGGGAAGGTGGCTTACTGATCAGCCCTGATGAACAGGGCGTTGGTGACCTGTTAAATAAAGCTGTGTTCTGGAGATTGGAAGGTGCAGCTCCATCGCAGACTGAAAGGAGGCAGTGGCAAAGAAACCATGGACCATGACGACTTTCCGCGCCACAGGCAAAGAATGACCTCCTGATTCACCAGGCAGCAGGTCCTGTTCCAAGAAGCTGCAGAATTCTGCGACAGCATGCCTGGAGAAGCCCGGGCTCCTGAGACACTGCTCTTCAGATAGATCCAAGGAAGTGACTTTTGGCTTGTGCATCCTATGCGCTGTGAATGGCCTCCTGAGAGCATGCCCCCTCAGTTGCTGCTGCTGTTCATCATTCTCCAAATTAAACTAGCAATAGCAGCACTCATGGTAAGCATAGATAGCTTATGGTGGGGGGGGGGTAATAACGTACAAAAGTGTAAAAGAAGAGATCTGGAAGCTGCCATCTCTCCTGGCAAACTAGGCAGCAAATAAATCCTCTGATCCACTGACCGACATCGAGGTGCCCCTTTCAACATAATTTCAAAGGCTCTGAAACACCAATCCTTCCGGGTTTTCGTGGCAAGTCAGTCACCAGGCAAGACCTTCATAAATGTTAGTTAAAATGGCGCTGAGATCCAATTTGCATCACTGGATCTCGATTTTCATAAATTCATGAGGCCTGCCTGTGGTGGGCACCTGTCCCAAATCAAGAAACTGCACAGTTAAGATGGTGGCTGGCAGGACCCACGTCAGGAATGCAGCAGTAAGTGCACTATCATTATTTTTAACTCACGCCCCACCTACACAAACCCTCCGTCCCCCCACCATCCCGCCTGGCCTGGGTTAAAATGGAGTCTGCCTTTAACAACCATGGTATTTTGTGCCAAGTGATACAGCTGTTGGATTCGTTAATTTTGTGGTGCAACACACCACATACAATGCAGATGTATGTGGCGTATGACAGCCACTGAAGCAGGCATTATGTGGACAGGGAACTGACCCAGTGACTGTGATGATGCGATGCAGTAACCTTAACCGGTACAATTAACGACATTTTGTGGTGTTTTAATTGATGCTACGGAAAGATGGCAAACATTAAATCAGCTACAGTCACCTTTCCTACTCATGAACCAAATTGGAAAAAATGACCACTGAATTATTACTGTTGCAGTAGATTAATTAGACTTTTAACATCATAATCTGTTCACAGAATATTGCAGCATTACTGTGCCTTTTTCTATAGTTCTGATTTAGTGCACTCTTCAACCATATAATTTGAAAATGTTCTTTGCCTTTTTTTCTCTTTTCTACAGACAGGCTGGGTGAAATCCTTCCTGACACCTTCAGCGACTGTTAGCCCACCATCAATCAAGAAATGAGATGCGCATAATAAAGAGCCTTGAATTACTGCACCTACGTGCCTGAGCAGGCAAATGAGGCAAGCAGTTTACTTGGAAGCACTGGTCTTTGTTGCTGGAATTCATGCCACAATATAAACTGCACTGATGTCAAAATCAATGGTGTCAAATTAGTAACGCACATAATTATTAGACAGTAAGCTGCCTCCAACCTCCCCACAAACCCCCACCCCCCCAAAATAAATTAACAGAAATGCTCGCAAGATTTATTCAGACTGTTTAACCCTTTCCGTGAAATAAAGTAATTCAAATATTTGAAAATGCCAGAGTCTCTGGAATGACAGAGCTTTATTATTTCCCTGTGCATAATATGTGTGACAAATGACCAGCTCACCCCATGCTGGATACAGGCTTATTATGCAGGCATTACGGGTGAATAATCAACAGCTGATGTCATACTTCCTTGCTGTGCCAAATGTCGGCAACGTTCTGAAATGTTATTAAATAATTATTTGTAATAAGGGTGGCATTGTGTCATGTGTGTACATTCTGTTTGTAGCCATCAGATGGCGTCATTGTTGGAGACCATT
Organism: Pristiophorus japonicus; assembly: GCF_044704955.1. Lineage (NCBI taxonomy): Eukaryota > Metazoa > Chordata > Chondrichthyes > Pristiophoridae > Pristiophorus > Pristiophorus japonicus. The sequence goes on from NC_091990.1 coordinate 141,378,167, forward strand.
GAGCAGCATGCACATGGTGCTGCTCAGGTATAAAAGGCCAGCCATTTTGAGAGTCAGGCACTTTGGGCCTAAATAAAGCAGAGCCAAGTTTGTACCTTTCTTAGTTAAGCAGTACTCAGTTTGAACCTTTATTGCATACATAATATTTGGCGACGAGAATACAAGAACCTTTCTTTGCAAAATGAGCACGATTGGATTTTTAGAGCGATTCATGGAGGGAGAAGATTGGGCAGACTTTGTGAGCTGTTTGAACCAGTACTTTGTGGCCAACAAAATGAAGAGGGTCGACGATGCAGGTCATCGCCGGGTCGTGTTCCTCACTGTGTGAGGTTCAAAGTTCGACGGTCTGATAAAGAATCTACTCATGCCTAGTAATCCTAGTGAAAAAACGTACGAGGAGTTGTGCATATTGGTACGGGAGCACCTCAAGCCAGATGAAGGCATCATCATCTCGAGATACAGGTTTTATACACACGTTCGATCGGTGGGCCAGAGCGCGGCAGAATTCGTTGCCGACCTGAGACGTCTAGCGGGAGCGTGCAAGTTCAGGACGGTGTTGGCAGACATGCTGCGGGACTTCTTTGTTATCGGTATCAACCACGAGGTGATCCTGCGCAAACTTCTGGCGGTGGAGGAGTTGGATTTAAAAAGGGCCATCCAGATCGCTCAATCATGTATGACGACGGACAGGTGTCTAAAGCAAATAGCGGTGAAGAACCGAAACTCGGCAAGTACTGTAAATGCGATTGATTCGGCAGAGCGGCACATGGCAGGGCCTATCCGGCTGCGTTCGCGAAATCTGTGGCTGCCTAAAGTCTGCCAGCGGGAATGTATCCGACTTCTCCGTGTTAGCATTGTGGGGGAAATCATCGGCACCAGTCGTGCCGATTTAAGCAATATAGTTGCAAAGGCTGTCTGAGAGTGGGGCATCTCCAGTGCAAGTGTCTGCAGCTGAGCAATCGAGCTGTGACACACCATGTGGTGGATGAGAGTCAGACTAGCGTGGATCCGGATATGCAATCTGAGATGCCAGAGGAGGAAGTGAATGCACTGTACTCCTTCATAACCAAGAGTAAACCAATTTTAATTAATGTGAAGTCTAACGGGATACCAGAATCGATGGAACTGGACACGGGGGTGAGTCAATCGATCATGAACGAGAGGGCATTTAATAAGTTGTAGGATACTAAGACTGTGAGGCCCAGGCTGAGCCCTGTTAACGCCAAGCTGCTCACATACACCAAAGAACTGATAAAGGTGATTGGCAGTGCACAAATTAATGTGTCATATAACGGTGCGGTTCATGAGTTACCACTGTGGATTGTTCCAGGCAATGTTCCAACGCTGCTCAGCAGGAGCTGGTTGGAGAAAGTCAGATGCGACTAGAATGACATAAAAGCATTGTCATTGGAGGAAGCTACATGTGCCCAAGTATTGAGCAAGTTCCCCTCGCTGTTCGAACCGGGTATCGGCAACTTCACGGGAGCCAAGGTGCAGATCCACATGTACTCAGATGCAAGATCCGTCCATCATAAAGCTCTGGCAGTGCCGTATTTGATGAGGGAGAAGGTTGAAATTGAACTGAGCAGACTCCAGCGTGAAGGGATCATATCACCGGTCGAAGTTAATGAATGGGCCAGCACCATTGTTCCTGTGCTGAAAAGTGATGGCATAGTCAGAATCTGTGGAGACTACAAGGCTACGATCAACAGGGTTTTGAAACAAGATCAGTACCCGTTACCGAAGGCTGATGACTTGTTTGCAACATTAGCCGGAGGGAAGTCATTCACAAAACTGGACTTGACACGCACGAAGGACTGTTTATTTACCACAGGTGCCCTTTCGGAATTCGCTCGGCTGCAGCAATATTTCAGAGGAATATGGAAAGTCTACTGAAGTCCATTCACAGAACTGTTCCAAGATGACATCCTGATCACCGGTCGTGATTCCAAGGAACATCTGAACAACCTGGAAGAGGTTCTACTGCGTTTGGATAGAGTGGGACTCAGACTGAAACGCTCGAAGTGCGTCTTCATGGCACCGGAGGTCGAATTCCTCGGGAGGAAAATCGCCGCTGATGGCATCAGACCTACTGACGTGAAAAGCAAGGCCATCAAGAATGCACCCAAGCCGTAGAATGTGATGGAGCTGCATTCGTTCCTGGGTCCACTCAACTACTTTGGTAACTTCCTACCTAAATTGAGCACCTTACTAGAACCACTGCACATGCTATTGAGTAAAGGAGACAACTGGGTGTGGGACGCATCACAAGACAGAGCTTTCAAGAAAGCCACTAATCTGCTTTGCTTGAACAAGCTGCTGGTACATTACGACCCATGTAAACATTTAGTTTTGGCCTGTGACGCATCATCATATGGAATTGGTTGCGTACTCCATCAAGCCAATGAGTCGGGGAAACTTCAACCTGTCGCGTATGCATCCAAAAGTTTGTCTAAAGCAGAAAGAGCCTACAGCATGGCAGAAAAATAAGCTTTAGCATGTGTGTACGGTGTTAAAAAGATGCATCAATACCTGTTCGGTCTGAGGTTCGAATTATCGACTGATCACAAGCCGCTCATTTCATTGTTTTCCAAGGGCAAATGTATCAATACCGACACTTCATCCCGCATCCAAAGGTGGGCGCTGACATTATTTGCCTATGATTATGTCATTCGCCACAGACCTGGCACAGAAAATTGTGCCATGCTTTGAGCCGGTTGCTGTTGCCCACACTGGAGGTGGAAACGCCACAATCGGCGGATCTAATGTTAATCATAGATGCTTTTGAGAGTGAAGGAACCCCTGTCACGGCTCAACAAGTGAAGACCTGGACCAGCCAGGACCCGATTTTAATCGGTGGTAAAGGGTTGCATCCTCAAAGGGGATTGGTCTGCCATACCTAAGCAAATGTGCGAGTAGGCCAAACCATACATTCGTCACAAGGACAAACTGTCTATTCAAGCAGATTGCATATTGTGGAGCAATCGCATTGTAATGTCCAAGAAAGGGAGAGAGAAGTTCGTGCGTGAGTTACACAGCACACATCCTGGTATAGTGATGATGAAGGCCATCGCCAGGTCCCATGTATGGTGGCCAGGAATTGATTGAGCTGGAAGCATGCCTGCATCAGTGCAACACTTGCATTCAGCTCAGCAATGCACCAGCAGAATCGCCGCTGAGTCTGTGGTCGTGGCCATCCAAACCTTGGTCCAGGATCCCTCCTGGGCAAGATGTTTTTAGTGGTGGTGGACGCTTATTCGAAGTGGATAGAATGCATAATCATGTCATCCAGCATGTCCACAGCAACCATAGAGAATCTCAATGTCATGTTCCCAACACATGGTCTGCCTGACATAGTGGTGAGTGACAATGGGTCATGCTTCACCAGTCAGGAGTTTCAGGAGTTTGTGAAACTTAATGGCATAAAATATGTAAGGTCAGCACCGTTCAAGCCTGCGTCCAACAGGCAAGCTGAATTTGCAGTACAAATTATCAAGCAAAGCATGAGGAGAGTAACCCAAGGGTCACTGCAGATCGCTTGACCTGCATACTGGTGAGTTACAGGACAAGACCCCACACACTCACAGGGGTTTCGCCTGCTGAACTCATGACGAAAAGAGGTCTTAAGACCAAGCTATCTCTGGTACACCCGGATTTAAATAATCATGTTGAATACAGAAGACAAAGTCAATAAGGGTACAATGATCGTGCAACTGTGTCACTCGAGATTTCTGTTAATGATCCTGTATATGTGTTGAACCATGGTCAGAATCCCAAATGGATCGCTGGTACGGTCATGGCCAAGGAGGGCAACAGAGTATTCATTATTAAGCTCAAGAATGGGCAAACTTGCAGGAAACACATGGATCAGACAAAGCTGAGGCACACAGATGAACCAGAACAGTCGGACGAAGAAACCATCGACGACCAACTAACCTACCAGCAGTCTTCAGAGGACTCAAGGGTCATCAGTGAACCCAGAATTTCCATCACGGACCTGTTCAATAAAAATGGACTTGCAATTCCTGACATGGCCACTGCCACCCCTAACAAGTCAGTCATCCAGCCATCAGCCACAACAGACCCCGCACACTCACCCAAGGCTGGAATCGAACTGAGATGGTCAAGCCGGGAGCACAAAGCACCGGACCGTCTCAACCTGTGAAAGACTGTGATAAGATCTCAGAGGGAGGCAGTCATGTATGTACATGCTGTTTGTAGCCACCAGATGCCATCATTGTTGGAGGCCACTGAGCAGCACGCATATAAAAGGCCAGCCATTTTGAGAGTCAGGTACTTTGGGCCTAAATAAAGCAGAGCCAAGTTTGTCCCTTGCTTCGTTAAGCAGTACTCAGTTTGAACCTTTATTGCATACATAACACATTGGAAGTTGTGAAGAAATCTTGAGTGACACAGTTGCACGATCATTGTACCCTTATTGACTTTGTCTTCTGTATTCAACATGATTATTTAAATCCGGGTGTACCAGACATAGTGAAGAAAGCAGATTAAGGAGCGAAGAGATTTTTGGTTAGCTGTACTCATTTTTAACATTCTCTAAACATTTAGCACTCAATGAGTTTTTGATTGCATAATCAGTAAAAGGCACAGGTGTAAATAAATGATGTAATTCTCAAATTCACTTTTATCCTGGGAGAAGCAAACTTTTGGGAACTGATGTCTTTGTTTTATTGGTAACTCTTTAGATGACCACTGAATAAGCCAAGTGTGAGCATTGTCCACCTGATAATTCAATGAGCAGCCCACCAGGAAACCCAGGAACAAGCAATGCCAACCAGGTAACCTGATGATGAACTCCCAGGTAAGCCAGCTAAAAGTGCTGCCCGCAGGTACATCAGCAACACACAGAGCCCATCATGCAACCTGTTGATAAATGCTGCCCATCAGCAACAAATGATAATTACTGGTAAATCAGTGTTGATCCCTGCTCACAATGTAACACAAAACAAACAGCAACCCCTGGAAAATGCAGCAATGAGCCTTGCCCACCAGGTAACCCAATGGTCAGCACTGCCCACTAGATAAGCAGTGACCAGCAACTTGGCGACAAGCACTGCTCACTAAGTAATCAGATAATGAACACTACCCACCGGGTTATCAGAGACCAGCAGTCAACCTGATGGCAAGTGCTGCCCATTCAGCAGGCCTGACATGAATGCTGTACACCAGGTAACGCTCCAACCAATGCTGCCCACCTGACAATAAGCACTGCCCAGATTTATCCATCATCTCATCTGCACGATTAACGTGTGCCTCCTTTCAAGGACGATTACTTTGGTGGTGTTTGTTTTTAGAATTAATCTTTTATTTTCTACATTTTGACAAACCACGCAACAGCATTTTCCTTGCAATATCATCAAAAATATGATTAAAGATACTGGCCTGGAAAAGCCATAATTTCCAGTGCACAATGGCATCCATTTTTTTCAAAGAGATTTGCATGCAAGTGACTTACATCAGTTGCACGCCGGACAGAACATTGCTATGTGCAAATATCCTTGCTCATGTGCACCACTCCCGAGTTATGTCCATTATAACACCACTTAGCTCATTAATATTGCTCTTCTCCCCAAGCAAAAGTCCAGAGAATGTAAATTTCATCTACAAAGCAGACCTAGATTTATGCCTAAAACTTTAGGCGCAGGAGCGCCCCAAGGTAATGTTTCTGGTGCTTTACAACATTTCTTTTCTATTTCTCCTCATGGAGACCTGCACTCTATTCTTTTATGCTTTATCATTGCATCAGAATATGTTACAATATAGAGAAAAGCTTCTACGATGTACATGATAATGAAAAATTGAGAGGAATAGAGGGACCTTGGAGTGCAGGTCCACAGATCCCTGATAGTGGCAGGACATTGAGATAATGTATTTCAGAATGCATATGGGATACTTTCCTTTATGAGCTGAGGCATAGAATATAAGAGCAGGGAGGTTATGCTTGAAACATAGAAACACAGAAAATAGCTGCAGGAGTAGGCCATCCGGCCCTTCGAGCCTGCACCACCATTCAATAAGATCATGGCTGATCAATCCTTCAGCACCCCGTTCCTGCTTTCTCTCCATACCCCTTGATCCCTTTAGCCGCAAGGGCCATATCTAACTCCCTCTTGAATATATCCAATGAACTGGCATCAACAACTCTCTGCAGTAGGGAATTCCATAGGTTAACAACTTTCTGAGTGAAGAAGTTCCTCCTCATCTCAGTCCTAAATGGCTTACCCCTTATCCTAAGACTATGTCCTCTGGTTGTGGACTTCCCCAACAACGGGAACATTCTTCTTGCATCTAACCTGTCCAGTCCCATCAGAATGTTATATGTTTCTATGAGATCCCCTCTCATCCTTCTAAACTCCAGTGAATACAGGCCCAGTCGATCCAGTCTCTCCTCATATGACAGTCCTGCCATCCCGGGAATCAGTCTGGTGAACCTCCGCTGCACTCCCTCAATAGCAAGAACATCCTTCCTCAGATTAGAAGACCAAAACTGAACACAATATTCCAGGTGGGGCCTCACCAAGGCCCTGTACAACTGCAGTAAGACTTCCCTGCTCCTATAGAAACATAGAAACATAGAAAATAGGTGCAGGAGTAGGCCATTCGGCCCTTCGAGCCTGCACCGCCATTCAATGAGTTCATGGCTGAATATGCAACTTCAGTACCCCATTCCTGCTTTCTCGCCATACTCCTTGATCCCCCTAGTAGTAAGGACTACATCTAGCTCCTTTTTGAATATATTTAGTGAATTTGGCCTCAACAACCCTTGTTATGAAGGCCAACATACCATTTGTCTTCTTCACCGCCTGCTGTACCTGCAAGCCAACCTTCAATGACTCATGAATCATGACACCCAGGTCTCGCTGCATCTCCCCTTTTCCTAATCTGCCGCCATTCAGATAATATTCTGTCTTCGTGTTTTTGCCCCCAAAGTGGATAATCTCACATTTATCCACATTATACTGCATCTGCCATGTATTTGCACACTCGCCTAACCTGTCCAAATCACCCTGCAGCCTCTTAGCGTCCTCCTCACAGCTCACACCGTCACCCAGTTTAGTGTCATCTGCAAACTTGGAGATATTACACTCAATTCCATCATCCAAATCATTAATATATATTGTAAAGAGCTGGGGTCCCAGCACTGAGCCCTGCGGCACTCCACAAGTCACTGCCTGCCATTCTGAAAAGGACTCGTTAATCCCGACTCTCTGCTTCCTGTCTGCCAACCAGTTCTCTATCCACGTCAGTACATTACCCCCAATACCATGTGCTTTGATTTTGCACACCAATCTCTTGTAAAACATTAGTTAGGCCACAGCTAGAGTACTATTTCTGGTACTGGTCACCACATTACAGGAAAGATGTGATTGCATGAAAGAGGGTACAGAGAAGATTTACCAGGATGTTGCCAGGACTGGAGAATTTTAGCTATGAGGAAAGATTAGATAGGCTGGGGTTGTTTTACTTGGAACTGAAGAGGCTGGGGAAGACTTAGTGAGGTACAAAAAATTATCAGGGGCCTAGATAGAGTGGATAGGAAGGATCTATTTCCTTTAGCAGAGAGGTCAATAACCAGTGGCATAGATTTAAAGTCATTGATAAAAGAATTAGAGGGGAGTTGAGGAGAATTCTTTTCAACCAAAGGGTGGTGGGGGTCTGGAACATACTGCTTGAATGAATGTTAGATCCAGAAACCCTCATCAAATTGATAAAATATTTGAATATGCACTTGAAGTGCTGTAACCTATAAGGCTACAGACCAAGGAGTGGTAAGTGAGATTTTTTTTTTTAATTCATTCCGAAATGTGGGCGTCTCTGGCAAGGCCAGCATTTATTGCCTATCCCTAATTGCCCTTGTGAAGATGGTGGTGAGTCACCTTCTTGAACCGCTGCAGTCATTGTAAAGGTACTCCCACGGTGTTGTTTGGGAGGGAGTTACAGGATTTTGACCCAACGACGATGAAGGAATGGCAATATGTTTCCAAGTCAGGATGATGTGTAACTTGGAGGGGAACTTGCAGGCGATGGTGCTCCCATGCGCCTGCTAGGTGGTAGAGTTTGGGAGGTGCTGCCGAAGAAGCCATGACGAGTTGCTGCGGTGCATTTTATAGATGGTACACACTGCAGCCACGGTGCGCTGGTGTGGAGGGAGTAAATGTTGAAGGTGATGGGACGGGGAGTCAATCCAGCGGGCTCCTTTGTCCTGGATGGTGTTAAGTTTCTTGGGTGTTGTTGGAGCGGCACTCATCTAGGCAAGTGGTGAGTATTCCATCATACTCCTGACTTGTGCCTTGTAGATGGTGGAAAGGCTTTGGGGAGTCAGGAGGTGAGACACTCGCCACAGAATACCCAGCCTTTGACTTGCTCTTGTTACCACAGTATTTATGTGGCTGGCCCAGTTAAGTTTCTGGTCAATGGTGATTCTCGAGATGTTGATGGGGACTCGGTGATTGTAATGCCGTTGAATATCAAAAGGAAGTGGTTCAACTTTCACTTGTTTGTAATGGTCATTGCCTTGCACTTATGTGGCGTGAATGTAAGTTCCCACTTATCAGCTCAAGCCTGAATGTCATCCAGGTCTTGCTGCATGCGGGGATGGACTGCTTCATTTTCTGACGCATCAGGCTGGATGACTCTTTCTCGACCAGCGCAGACATGATAGACCAAATGGCCTCCTTCTGTGTTGTATAATTCTATGATTCACAGGGCTGGTTTTTCAGCCTTTTGGATTTCATGGCGGTAATGGGGCGGGATGCTAGTTAGCCCCTGAAAATAGTTTGCGCTTTTGACTGCAAGTTTTGGCAAAAAAGTAAGCTGGAGGAGCGTTGGTGTTAAGTCAGGCATTGCAGAACGGACTTTATGTGCCCAAGCCGAAACTTGTGTCATTAAAGGAGGCGGCCATTTTGCACATGTGCAGTGTTTTATTTCCCCCAGTCACAAATGCTAATGCAGGGCGTGGCAGCTTCCTGAGCTAAACCACCCTATATCAGCCACTTCTGCGGAGATGGAGGAGCAGGAGGGAAGGTAGCGTGCCAAGCTCTTCAGCAATGAGGCAAGTGAGGCCTTAATGAGCGCAGTGGATTGGTGATGGTTTTCACTCCATTTTGCTGGGCGAGCAAGACTACTCCCACCCATTTTTAAGAGACTGTGGAGGGACATTGCACAGGAGGTGTTTGCTGCAGACACTGTGCCCAGAACTGCCACACAGTGTCAAAAAAGTTCAACGACCTTAGCAGGGTCGTCAGGGCGAGTACCATTTGCATGCCTCCATGACTTCTAACATGAATCTCACACACTATGTGAAGTTTTTCATGCATATGGTCCCTCTCAACAGTCTGTGGGGTAGCCTTCCCAATGCATAAGATGACGGCTTCCTACTGCATCCATTGGTTTCTAATGATCCCATGCACATTAACTCTATCATTCACATCCTTCCTCACAATACACTCCCACTGCTGCTATGCCTTTCAGAACGATCAACTACAGCCCCCATGTTACATCCCTCTAACCTTCTAACAATTCCTCACAAAGCACATGCAACATCCAAACAGTTTCAAGGGAAGCCAATAGAACATTCACACAGTATCACCTATTGTTCTATAGTAGGCATATGTGCCACAACAGCAGAGAAACCCTTTCTGAACCTTGCCTATTTTTTTCTTTGCAGTTGAAGCACTCCCACAACAGGAGTGATCAGCTGCACACAGGTCGGGGGCCACCCCAATTATTGCCATTCACTAATTTTGAGGAGCGGGTGTCGGCCCTCATTGGTGTACCAGCTCGGGCAGTTGCCGGGGGCGATGCTGAGCCCACTTCAGGTAGTGAGGGTATGTAAGTGGATAGCATGACTGAAGAGATTGCATTGTCACGTATAATGAAGTAGTGGCGGGCCTTTAAATGAACATGTTTGATGCCACCTTCCACCTATCACCATCCCCTGCTGCTGACCACATGTCTGTTGTTTTCAGCTTGCAGATGACCAGCAACATCCTTCAAGGGAGCCATCAATATCTGGCCATGGGGGAGACAATGAGGGAGGGGAAAAGAGTGTTCCGCCTGAGCCTCAGAGACCACCAGTTGCTCCATCTGGCCTCACTACATCTGGGGACAATGCTGATTTACCGAGGTTTGTGAAGTTGGAGGCTCCTGGCCCCAGTCGCCTACAGGAACTCCGGGCGAGAGGGGAATCTTGAAGGCCAATTGTCCGGAGGGTGAGTCGGCAAAGTCGGTCTGCTCAATCTGCAAACGAGCCAAAGGTGGGCAGAGAAAACATTACAGGGACACCCTTAAAGCCTCCCTGATAAAGTGCAACATCCCCACTGACACCTGGGAGTCCCTGGCCAAAGACCACCCTAATTGGAGGAAGTGCATCTGGGAGGGCGCTGAGCACCTCGAGTCTCATCGCCGAGAGCATGCAGAAATCAAGCGCAGGCAGCGGAAAGAGCGTGCAGCAAATCAGCCCCACCCACCCTTTCCCTCAATGACTATCTGTCCCACCTGTGACAGGGACTGTGGTTCTTGTGTTGGACTGTTCAGCCACCTAAGGACTCATTTTTAGAGTGGAAGCAAGTCTTCCTTGATTCCGAGCGACTGCCTATGATGATGATGATGATGATCTGCTCAATGATAGGCAGACATGGAACTGGACTTGGTGGAAATGTCCAGGGAAGACATAGGAATGCATCATGAGCATATGGGTGCATTGGGACGAATCCCAGAGAGCATCGACAAACTTACTGGGACTGTTGTGGAGGCAACGTCACGGATTGTCACTGCGAGCCATGAGTCCAGCGAGGCCATCATTGCCCACACACAGAGGCTGGTGACCTCGAGCAGTGACAGTGGTGTTCCAGAGTGTGTGGTGCATGCCCTTGATAATGTCACAGCCCTCGGGCGCATCACAGGCACAAGCTATACTTCAGCTTGGTCAAGTGAGGCAGTCGATGTCTGCGACCATACTCTCTGCATTCCCCACTGTCCAACAGGGAAGGGACGGTGCTGAAGCAGACCAGCAAGTTGTGGAGGCACATCGTGCTCCAGATGTTGAGGCCCAGCCCCTTTGGAGAGTCAGTGGTCCCAGGAAATGGAATGTGCTGTCCTTCCTCAGGGTGACAGCATTCCAGTTCCCATTACTGACTCGCCAACAATGCACCATACACGAGTGACACCCCAGCCGCCAGTGACCGCTCCCCGCCGATGATGCGGCGCAGCAGTCCACAGCCGGGCCTCCCAGGCCAAGAGCTTGACCAGGGCATCCTCAGACAACGTCTGCATTGTCTGGCCCCCCAACACAGCAGCCCTCTAACAGCCTTGCAGCAGGCACTGAGGCCTCATTGAGAAGGAGCAGCAGGTGTGGAAGGGAATAGGATGGCGGGGGTCAGTGGGGTGGAGTGTGGCTAAGAGCCATTAAGGGCTGGCACATGTTTGTGCTTATGAATGTATATACAATTGTAAAAATTATAAATAGTTGTGTCATAACAATTGACTCATTTTGAATTGTCTTGCTGCAGGAAGCAGATTACTATTTATTCATCATCATAGGCAGTCCCTCATATCAAGGATGACTTGCTTTCATGCCAAAAAGGGATGAGTTCACAGGTGTTTCAATGAAGGACCTAATATTCCATGTCCCAAACTACATATTGAAGGGTGGAAGACGCCTGTGGGTGGATTTTTTTTAGTGTGTGTTGGCCGTTGCACACCAACCACCACACGGGCTTGACAGAGCTAGGTCTTGGTCCAGTGCCAAGGATTAACCAGGACGACTGGAGACCAGCTCTGCTGCACGGACCTAGTGCGCACTCATATTGCAGTGCGGGTTGGCCCGTGTTGCCCCGAGGCCCTCGCTTCTTCTGGGCCCCGTAACTCACGCCTCTCCTGGGCCCCGAAGTCTTGCCACTCCTTCGCCCCGACCTCACCGCTCCTGCTGTACCTGCCCGCACTGCAATCAGCGACCTGGATTTGGGCGACGTCAAATCCAGTCGCCCTCTTCACAGCCGTTGCCCTCCTGCAGCAGCACGCGCTGCTCCCTGCTGTGGCACGCTGCACCCTCTAATGGCCCCGGCCTGCTGAAGGTCTTGCAGTCCGGGGCTACGCCAATTTCCGGGCTGGGCTGCCGATCGCTGTTTATTAACGTTTCGTTGACTGGCGGATGCAGTTTTTTGCTTATTACTTTAACCATTGTATCATTTTGGGTTTTTGGGGAGGGAGGAACATTGTTAATTATTCATGTCTTAAGGAATGTTTCATTGACCTTTGCCATTGGTGCCTTGTGTCGCATTGCAGAAGTCAGTGTAGATTAGCCAGCATTGTGGCATAGCGTAGCGAGTCATTGCTGTAAACTCACCTTCCCCATTCAAGCAAATCAGTCAATGATGACCTGCCAACGTAAGGCTCTTGCTGCGGCAACATCTCCACACTGCCTCCCTTGTGGTTGTGGTGGCACCGCAATGGGTTCCTCACTAGGCTCCTTTTCCTCATCAGCCTCCTCTTCCTGAGGTGGTCCTGCAATCCACACTGGCAATGCCTGGCCCCTCATGATGGCTAAGTTGTATAGTATGCAGCACACCACAATGAATTCGGCGACCTGTTGAGGGGTGTATTGAAGGTTGTCACCAGAGCAGTTGAAGCATCAGAAGTGCTTCTTGAGCAGTCCAATTGTCTGTTTGATGATGTTGCAGGTGGCTGCATGGCTGTCAATGTAGCGCTGCTCGGCTTCTGTGACAGGGTTCCGGAGTGGGGTTATGAGCCAGGTGGCCAGGCCATATCCTTTGCTCCTGATCAGCCAGCCCTGCCCTTGCTTTTGTCGCTGAAACATTCGTGAGACACTGCTCTCACGCAAGACGAAAGCATCATGTTTGCTCCCTCGATAGCAGCATTCACTGTGAGGATGCGCTGCGTGTGGTCGCAGACCAGCTGTACGTCTCTTTTGGTATCTGAAGACCTCTGCGTTGTATAATGATGCTTTCAAGGCAATGTGTGTGCAGTCAATGGCTCCTTGAACCTTGGGGAAGCCTCCAAATCGTCCAAACCCTAGAGCCCTCTCATTCTGGCTGTTTTACATATTGGGAACTTTATGAAGTCCATTTTGAGTGTACACAGTGCCCTTCTAACCTGGCAAATGCAGCAATGTGCAACATGCTGAGCGATACTGCATATGTCCCCTGCTACTGCCTGAAAGGAGCCAGAGGCATAGAAGGCCATCATCACAGTCACCTTCACCTCTATGGGCAGCACAGTCCTGTTGGTGCTGGTAGGCCATAGGTCTGCCTGTAGGAGCTGGCATATCTCAGTCAACATTTCTTCTCGGAAGCACAGCCATCTAACGCACTGCGCCTCAGAGATATGAAGGTATGAGCGATGTTCCCTGTAATCCCATAGGCCTCCTCACCAAATTTCTGCGCCCTCTTCGATTCCGTGGCCCAAAATGGCCAAGAACCCTTCTTCCAGCTTGAAACCGCCTGCCAATAGCAACCAGCATGATTTGCTGGTGAACGAGTATTGCCCCCATTGGAATCTCTCACTATCCTTGTAAGCAAAGTGTCATGGCACATAAAAGTGCCGTTTGCAACTCGGAGCCTCATGCAGCATTCTTAGCAACCGTAGTAGTCACTGACAACTGCGATATAAGATCCTCCAGCCTTCATTTAAATATGCCGCCAATAGCGCCTGCTGCACTCTAGGACAGCCTGTTTTCTCAGGCGTTTCCTAGCGGGAGGTTAAATGAGGTGTTATGACCAAAAGTTCCATCCGGGGCACTAGCGCAGCCTTGCACGCTGAAAACGGAGGGCGGGACGGGAAGTTTTTGTGCCGGCACAAACCAATAGCTGAATTTTCCAGTTGGGTCCTAAATCCTGGATGCCTGGCATCATGCCCAAAAACAACATTTAATGCTAAACGAGGCGCAAATCCAGCCCATTGCTTTTTCTTAAACCTGTTGTGCTTAATGCGCATAAAGGATGGTTTGATAGCTTCAAACTTTAATTTTCATTCCATCAGTAAAATAAAGAGGGACATAAATGTTGCAGACTTTCCTTGGCCCCGATTGTTTATGTTAAGTGCTGCTTGTTTTATGCCTGTTTTTTAACTTGCTAATGCTAATGTGATTCTCAGGAGATTTTAACACCCATTCCTGTTGGTGAAGTTGGTGTAAAAACAGGCATACATTTCAGCGTATCTTTATAATACGCTGTTTGAGGAAATTACGAGCCATTTGGAAAGAGATTTGTGGTGGGACCTGATCACGCGCATCATAAATTTCACCAGAAACAGGGATGGGTGTTTTCTGTGTCTGCTACCTTCCATGTGGACATCACAGAAAGAGGCAGGACTGGTGGGCTAACACCATCCCTTCGAATCCCCACCAGTTTCCACTTCCAGGGCCACCATCATCATCATAGGCAGTCCCTCAAAGCGAGGATGACTTGCTTCCACGCCAAAAAGGGATGAGTTCACAGGTGTTTCAATGAAGGATCTAATATTCCAGACCCCGAACTGCATCTTGAAGGGTGGAAGATGCCTGTGCGTGGATTTTTTTAACGTGTGGTGGCCGTTGCACACCACCACTGCAAATACACTTGCATGAAAAAAGCGACCGTTTTGCTTTAAATCTGTTCTCGGGATGTGGTCGATGCTGGTAAAGCCGCTTATTTTGCTCATCCATTGGCCATCCTGAGAAGGTATTGATGTGCCTTTTCCTTGAATGACAGCTGTCCTTGCGCTGTGGCTCATCCTTACCTTTTCTTCTATACCACCGCAATTTCTCCACATCTATATTTAATATTCTCAGTAATAGCTATTTGAGCTGTGAGTATAAATAACCAGAAACAAAAGAGCAGAATAGATAGAAAAGATAAACAAGAGCAAGATAAATAAAGATACAATAAGCGAGAGTAGTCCGGCAGGCCGATAGGTTATTAGAGAGAGAGAGAGAGAGAGAGGCCAACAGGTATGCCGAATGACAGAAATTCAGACAGATAAAACAGTACTGAGACAGCAGATAGTAGTAGAGTTTGAGAGACAGCAGATCAATTCCGACAACCACATAAAGGTAAAAGACAACATGATAGATACATACAAGGGAATGGGTATAGAAGTAGGTTAAAAACAGACAAGAGATGGGCATACAGAGAAATGTCATCAGATAGGCTGAGGGACATGCTGGAAGTCATGCTGATGTGCTGGGAAGACATTATTGGTGATTGCCAAACAACTTGTATACAATCTCCGATGGCTTAGCTGATTTGACAGTGAGTAGTTGAGCCATACAGACCAGGATGATTCCAGAAATAAAAACAGAAAGATCATCGACCTGAAACGTTAACTCTGTTTCTCTCTCCTCAAATGCTGCCTGACCTGCTGAGCATTTCCAGCATTTTCTGTTTTTATTTCAGATTTCCAGCATCCACAGTATTTTGCTTTTGTATTATGTGATGATTCCAGGTTCTTTCTCCAATCTATATTAAGTTAGCTGACCTCAGCCAGGAGCCTAGGTACCCCTGGATTAAGAGGGGAAAATGAGCCAAGTCCCTGTTCTTGATCAATATCCACTGACCCTAGTCAGTAATGCATATGATTAGACAGCAGGTGAGAATATGGGCAAGCTCTCCAGTGACCACTCCCATTGCTGAAGGATGCTCGCACTCATTAAAGGTCAGGATGTGGGTGACAGAGTTCTGGATGAGCTGGACTTGCGTGTATGGTGGAGTTCAGAAGCAGGGGATATTACAGAAGCAGAGGTTTGTCGTCTAGATGATGGATAGACACCAATTCTTATTTCATGTTGCCTGAATAACTATATCAGAAGATATTAGATTAAAATCCATGGATTTAGAGAGGTGCTGCAATGCTCGCTTTGTAAAACCAGTTCGCCGCTCACTTACAAAAATAACTCAAGTCTTGTCCGAGTCGACAGTCCAATGTCTAACAAAAACAACCAAACTCCACAACACAGAAGTACACGGCTTACCTTTTCATAACATTATTGAGAACTATTCTTTATTCCAATCTATTTCCTCTGCAGGGTGCATTTGTTCCAATTTCAATCTGAGATGACTATATATTTCTAGAGCCTCACGTATTAAGCATAAACATAGACCTTTGCTGCCCCTGTCATATCTAGTAACATATATATCTTAGAAAAATCAACAAAATCAGCAGTTTGAAAGATTTATTTTAAAAATATACATTCAGAGTTTAAGGAGACATGTCCACTTTTAGCACTGAGATGCTCAAAACATAGCAGTTTGCAGGCTTACATGCCAAATCTGACCACTTGCATTTGAAATGAGAGAGACCTATTATAACATTTAGGGCTAGACTTTCTATTTATACCGTTACCGTCTGTTTCTCGGCGGTATTCGGGCAGTATGAATTTCTCAACTTTTCAATGCCGCCAAATACCGCCAAGATCCAAAGCCGCTAGTTTCAGCTTTTTTTCCCCGGCGGTGGTGGGCAGGCTCCGAGGAAGTGGCGGGACCAAGCGGTGTGCAGCAGGACACACCGAGTGGTACACACCGAGTGGTACAGCCCTCGTGCCAAATCCGCCTAGGCCAATTCAGCAGGGGAGGCGTGCTGGGAGACAGGCAAACGTCGACCTGGACATGGTTGCCCTGTCTAAGGCGAGCATTGACATTGGTCGAGAGCTCCTACAGACAATTGGTGGACTGGCCGGAAACATGGCAGCGCAGTCAGCATGCCAATCGGAGGACATGGAGGTGCTGATTGCGATGATGCGGCGAACCGCCAATTCCGTTGATGCCATGCGGCAGTTGCTGGAGTCGGTCTACAACGGATCCATTACAGACCCAATCCACATCTGGACCGGGGTCAAACAGGGCTGTGTCATCGCCACAACCCTCTTCTCAATCTTCCTCGCTGCCATGTTCCACCTCACAGTCAACAAGCTTCCCGCTGGAGTGGAACTAAACTACAGAACCAGTGAGAACCTGTTCAACCTTCGTCGTCTCCAGGCCAAGTCCAAGACCACCCCAACCTCTGTCGTCGAGCTACAATACGCGGACGACGCCTGCATCTGTGCATATACAGAGGCTGAACTCCAGGACATAGTCGACGTAGTTACTGAGGCGTACGAAAGCATGGGCCTTACACTAAACATCCGTAAGACAAAGGTCCTCGCTGCACAGCACTTCTCTCCAGTCATCAAGATTCACGGCGCAGCCCTGGGCAACATGGATCATTTCCCATACCTGGGAAGCCTCTTATCAACAAGAGCAAACATTGACGACGAGATTCAACACCGCCTCAAAGATCAGGCCCTCAAAACTGCCACCAAGCTCATGGTCTACAGCGCTGTAGTAATACCCACCCTCCTGTATGGCTCAGAGACATGGACCATGTAAAATAGACACCTCAAGTTGCTGGAGAAATACCACCAACAATGTCTCCGCAAGATCCTACAAATCCCCTGGGAGGACAGACACACCAACATTAGCGTCCTCGACCAGGCCAACATCCCCAGCATTGAATCACTGACCACACTTGATCAGCTCCGCTGGGCAGGCCACATTATTCGCATGCCAGAAATGAGACTCCCAAAGCAAGCGCTCTACTCGGAACTCCTTCACTGCAAATGAGCCAAAGGTGGGCAGAGATACCCTCAAAACCTCCCTGATAAAGTGCAATATCCCCACCGACACCTGGGAGTCCCTGGCCAAAAACCGCCCTAAGTGGAGGAAGTGCATCCGGGAGGGCGCTGAGCACCTCGAGTCTTATCACCGAGAACATGCAGAAATCAAACGCAGGCAGCGGAAAGATCGTGTGGCAAAGCGGTCCCACCCACCCTTTCCCTCAACGACTGTCTGTCCCACCTGCGACAGAGACTGTGGTTCTCGTATTGTTCAGTCACCTAAGGACTCATTTTAAGAGTGGAGGCAAGTCGTCCTCGATTCCGAGGGACTGCCAATGCTAATGACGACACTGAACCCCAAGGTGTTGTACCACCACGACCGAAAGCACATGGGAGTCAGGAGCATGGTAATGATGAGTCAGACCCTCCCTCTTCTCCAGAGTACCCACTCATGGCCCTGCCACTGTCACCCCCCCACCTATAGCAGCAGCGCTCAGGGCACCCTGCTGCACAACAGACTGGTACCAACTCGGGCATGGGGCAGGGGTAGGGGTGATGCCAAGAAACAATTGGGGATGAGGTGAAGGGGGAGGCGGGGGGAAGAGGCGGTGGGAATGGTGGTCGCAGGTAGAATGGTTGGCAGTTTGGTGGGGGGGGGGTTGCTTATTCAAAAAATGTTAACTTTTAACAAAAAATTGTTAACTGTTTACTGTTTCGGGGGGCGTTGTGGTGTTGTGGGTTTAATGTTTAAAGTTTAATGTTTCATTTTTTTCAATCTCATTTAATTTTGTTGCAAATTTACTTTAAAAAGATTTGTTTATTATTTATTAATTTATATCACAAGAAACATTTTTCATAATTTATAAAATGTTATTGAACTTAACAATTATTGTGCAGTATCTCATTCACTTTTACTAAATGAGGGATTAACAATCAATACAAGAGTTGCAAATAATGGCCAGGCAAGGTTTAAACTTAACCCTTACCGTTCAAGCAAAGTGTTCATTTATGAGCTGCTGACGTAACAGTTTTGTTGCTGCATATCTACCACAGGGTTTCTCCTGCAGTGTAGGGGTGATGGTGCCACGGGTTCATCACCCAGACTCCTCCTCGTCCTGCTCGACCTCCTCTTCCTCTTCTGGTTTTTCAGTGCCAAAACACCTCTGCATCCTCTAAAGGTGCTCGCAGGGCGATGTGCGTACAGTCTATTGCACCCTGGACCTTAGGGAAGTTTGCTATTCTCGAGAAACCGAAAGCCCTCTCACTCTGTGCCTCCCTGGTCATTGGGAATTTTATAAAGTCAAACCTTCGTGCGTAAAGCACTTCTGACACCTGCCGAATGCAGCGATGTGTGGCGTGCTGAGAGATGCAGCAAATGTCATCAGCTGATGCCTGAAAGGAGCCCGATGCATTGAATGAAAGTGTTGCAGTCACCTCAAACTCAACAGGCAGTGCGGTCCTGATCGGCTGCGGGTCTCCCTTAATTAGCTGGCATATCTCATTGATGACCTCCTTTCGGAATCTCAGCCTTCTATCGCACGCTTCATCGGATGGGTCCAGATATAATCGCTTATCCCTGCAAGGTTGGCTGTAAGGTCTCCTCCTCCTCAGCAGTCTGCCACCTCTTTGATTGGGCACATAATGCTCTTCAGTGAACCTTCTTCCAACTCTATTCTGCAGCATGTAATTAGTTAGCAATATTGGCTGAGAAATTGCAGGCCTCATTCCTTTAAAAGTCCTCTGAACTGTCAAAAATTATTCAATTTTCCTTATACAACCAAAAGATTATTCCAGGTAGACTACTATACCCTCAGATTATAAGCATTGATTTCAAACACCCTTAAAATACACGCACAAATGATTTTAATGCTCCCTCCAACTTGAAGTAGCCTTTTCCTCAAGTTCATCCGTTTTAAAACATGGTGTCCGTACCGCTGGGTTAAAGTCAGGTAAGTGCAGTTTTTTCAGGGCGGTACATTATGCCGGTGGTAATTTGGGCGGTATTTGGCCAAATTACCGAATTTAACGCCCAGCGGTAATATGGGCGGTATTTGGCCAAATTACCGAATTTAACGCCCAGCGGTAATATGGGCGGTATTTGGATGGTGCAAGTTGAAGTGCATGAAAAATCACAGTTCCGTTTACCGCCGTCAGTAATAGGCTGCTGAAATTACCACTGGCAGTATATGAGCGGTAAGTGGGCGCTAGTTTCCACTTAAAACAATTAATGGACGTTAATGGCTTACAAAACAGTAAATGGGTGGTAATATGATTGGTAAATGGGCAGAATGTTGCCGAAAGTCTAGCCCTTAAAGTTATTTTATTAACTAAAACCTGTTAAGGGCAAAGTACCCCAATTTTATCTCACCTTTGGGGATCAATTTACAAAATCTTTACAATAATAGGTAAAAATTACATTTCATTGTATCCTGTGCAGGATGCTTTATGTATTTCTGTGAAAAATAATGGCCACAAGGTGCACAGTGATAGATGTTGTTACATGTTACCTTGCAGGCGGGCAAAATATAATTATCTAAACTGAATCTTCTTTGATCAATATGTTTAATTTACTGATGACTATCAGCCAGATAGCATGCCACAAAACTTTAATTGGCAACAAGAATTAAAAACGGGAGCATTGGAAAGGTTTGACGTATGTTGGAAATTGCAACAATAACATCAGAAAACGCTGCAACCTCAACAACTGAAGTGTAGACAATGAATCAGTGACAACTGCTTTTGCCAATTGGGTACACATCAGAGCCTGCCATCTACACAGAGGTACAGTAAATGAGAGAAATATTTTCATTTGCCCCTCATACCATACATGATACATCCTGAAGCAAATGTGTCAAAAAAGCTTGGCTGCTAAGATATGCTGTTGGTGTCTGAGCTATCACTTCAATCAATAATTTTTAAATTTCTCACCCAACAGAGGTTCATAATAATCAAAAAGTTGTATTATGAAACCTAGACAAAGATCTGAAAAGTTAAAATCTGCCATACAATTTCTCAATGTCATTCTTATGCCACCTATTTAATTACATTATACTTCAAAAGGTAACAACTATTAAATGAATATTACTTTCATTTTTGAGTGCTGAGTGCATGACTCCTTGATGTGCAGCATGAGGTAATGCAGCCATTATTTTGGCCACAACTGAAGTCCCAGCATGTTTCAAGATGGAATAAAGGACAGCAGCGGGCAAGGTTCAGACAGCTGGAAAACTCCATGCAGCCATTAGTATGTGGATAATACTTGATTTCAAATCCATTCTTAGAATATAACAACATGCAGGCTTTTAGGCACTTTTCATTTTAAAACCTGCAGAGTTTTAGTTGAATAGGAATGAGGTACGTTTTAACAGAGTGTATACTGCTTTGTTACTACAGCATATGAGAAACAACCAGTAGACTCGATACATCGGGACATCATTCGCTCGAAGAGTTCTTTGAGAAACATTGTGCCACCATCAATGGGGGCATTCAATTATTACACAAACTGTATTAGCTAATGATATATGGATATGTAGTGAGTCTACAAGGGCTGTCAATATTTTTTTCTGTCTTGCTTTTTGCCAAGTTAGTCCACTGTATTTTATTAAATAAATAATTAACTGTGCCTTTACTCATTTCTGAATTATTCAATAAATTCAACAGAATAGATTAAGAAAAATTGTAGTTTTTTTTGCAATTTTGTCTGTATGGTATGTTAATGTTTGTAGATACCGTCTATCTTACTTGGAAGGAATATAGACCACAGTCAGTGTAACATTGAATGACATTATGACTGAGCACTGATTTATTTCTCATTTCCTATCACCCATTCGTGCTTATGTCTAAATGCAACAGGTAAAATCAAAACTTCTGCCATCATTGGGCACTCATTGCAGAATAGCTCAAAAGATCAGTATTGTCTGTCCAAGTAGGTAGTTACTGATTTGATTGATGTCTGTCACTCCGTTGGGCGGGCCACATCGTCCGCATGCCCGACACGAGACTCCCAAAGCAAGCACTCAATTCGGAACTCCTACATGGCAAGCGAGCCCCAGATGGGCAAAGGAAATGTTTCAAGGATACCCTCAAAGCCTCCTTGATAAAGTGCAACATCCCCACCGGCACCTGGGAATCCCTGGCCTAAGGCCGCCCTAAGTGGAGGAAGAGCATCCAGGAGGGCGCTGAGAACCTCGAGTCTTGTCACCAAGAGCATGCAGAAATCAATCGCAGACAGCAGATGGAGCATGCGACAAACCAGTCTCCCCACCCATCCTTTCCTTCAATGACTGTCTGTCCCACCTGTGACAGAGACTCTAATTCCTATATTGGACTGTACAGTCAAAGAAACATAGAAACATAGAAAATAGGTGCAGGAGTAGGCCATTCGGCACTTCGAGCTTGCACCGCCATTCAATGAGTTCATAGCTGAACATGCAATTTCAGTACCCCATTCCAGATTTCTCGCCATACCCCTTGATCCCCCTAGTAGTAAGGACTACATCTAACTCCCTTTTGAATATATTTAGTGAATTGGCCTCAACAACTTCCTGTGATAGAGAATTCCACAGGTTCACCATTCTCTGGGTGAAGAAGTTTCTCCTCATCTCGGTCCTAAATGGCTTATCCGTTATCCTTAGACTGTGGCCCCTGGTTCTGGATTTCCCCAACATTGGGAACATTCTTCCTGCATCTAACCTGTCTAAACCCCGTCAGAATTTTAAACGTTTCTATGAGATCCCCTCTCATTCTTTTGAACTCCAGTGAATACAAGCCCAGTTGAGCCAGTCTTTCTTGATATGTCAGTCCTGCCATCCCAGGAATCAGTCTGGTGAACTTTCGCTGCACTCCCTCAATAGCAAGAATGTCCTTCCTCAAGTTAGGAGACCAATACTGTACACAATACTCCAGGTGTGGCCTCACCAAGGCCCTGTACAACTGTAGTAACACCTCCCTGCCCCTGTACACAAATCCCCTCGCTATGAAGGCCAACATGCCATTTGCTTTCTTAACCGCCTGCTGTACCTGCATGCCAACCTTCAATGACTGATGTACCATGACGCCCAGGTCTCGATGCAACTCCCCTTTTCCTAATCTGTCACCATTCAGATAATAGTCTGTCTCTCTGTTTTTACCACCAAAGTGGATAACCTCACATTTATCCACATTATACTTCATCTGCCATGCATTTGCCCACTCACCTAACCTATCCAAGTCATTCTTCAGCCTCATAGCATCCTCCTCGCAGCTCACACTGCCACCCAACTTAGTGTCATCCGCAAATTTGGAGATACTACATTTAATCCCCTCGTCCAAATCATTAATGTACAATGTAAACAGCTGGGGACCCAGCACAGAACCTTGCGGTACCCCACTAGTCATTGCCTGCCATTCTGAAAAGTGTCACCTGATAACTCCCTTTTCGAGTGGAAGCAATTCTTCCTCAGTCTCAAGGGACTGCCTATGATGATGATGATGCATGTTATTTGAACTGAATGTCCTGTGTTACCCTGCTGACCATTTTGAGAATTCATGTAATTGACGCCATTAGTGACAAATCTTGTGATGTTATCTCAAGCAAGAATATGTGGTAGAAAATGTGACATTAATGCTCAGTAGAATTCATTCCCAGAATCTTTCACTGATTAAGCAGACCATGAGGTTCAGTTTCATAAACTTACAACATTCTGAGGTAAATTTAAACTTTTATCACTGGCAATAGCAGATCGGTCACTCGTTCTACAACCCGTCCAATCTAAATCCGGCAGGATGTTTAACCAGCAGACGATCTGTAATGCTGAGTTTACTGCCCAGTGATGAAAATTAAAATCTTTCCATTTACCTTTAGGTTCAAAGGGATAAGAAGAAAAAAAGTGAACAATGTGCAGTTCCACACATTTTGTATTTGAAAAATACTGTCCCAGAATTTGCTGGAGCGGGGCATCTCAGAGTGTATCCTGTTTGCTAGACTTGTTCCTGCACTTTTCAGCTCAAAAATATCTACCCACAAAGTTGCTGCAAGTGCAAGCTGATAATGATGCGATGAGTGCAGCAGGGCATCTGGGAATTTGGTGAACAATGGGACAAAGAGTGTATTTCCTTCACCAGTGAGATTTAAGGGTTGATAAATAAACTGAGGAAGGACTGAGAAGGAGGATGAAGGAGGGTAAATTCAATGTCAAATCAGGTACAGAAAGAAAAATAAAGAGATGGAAAAAAAAGACTGAATTAAGAGAGACTAAAAGAGAGGGAAAGGAAAAGTAAAAACTTGCTTTTAATTTAAGAATCTGATATTGTTAAAATCTCCAACAACAATTCACTACCTGTTGACATTAGACTCCACACTTCTAATTGTTCACTTTCTGGGCCAGGGAGGTTGATTGGCAGTCATTAACAATTAACACATCATATTAACTTCCCGTGACACATTTAATGGGCAATCACCAATGCAAATGCAGCAACTTCATGAATATCACAGGAAGGTTAAGGTACGGATGCCATTTTCGCAAAGCTGCACAAATTGTCCAGCAACTTGTGGCGATTCACAATTCATGGGGCAACTCTTCCTCACTACAGGTTGCTGGCCAATTTGCATCGTTCACATACAATTATTTTATCAGCAAATTGCGCAAATGAATCCAAGTATGTATGGCCTTACTAAATTGAACATTATCTGCTTGACTAAGAACCACAGGTTGGCTTTATCAGTCTATCATAGCGTGAAACTGATGAAAAGATTACACAGATAATACTATTCAACAATCGTAAAAAAAATTATTTTTCAGTTAAAAGTATACAGATTCCTTACTCGCTAAAGAAACATACACATGAAAATTACAGTATTGGTGTTAAGTTGACGTCTTTCCGGGAGATGAAAGATGTAGAACTGTTACCATGACTAACAAAAGGGTTCAAATTTGTTCTGAGGGAACTTGTTAATGCATCTGTGTAAAATTCACTTTTGTGCTATTTTAGTACAGTTGTTAGTGTACAAATGCTTTTACTGAGCATAGGAAAAAAAAGTCAACATTTATTCACAAGATAGCTTTTTAATTTTCCATTGGGAAAAAAACTCCCGCTATTCAATCCATGTACTCACATGACATTCCTGATGCTTTGTATAAAGTAGAATGTTCTGCATCAAGACATCCAAAACAGCAGCCAACAATATCGGACGGAGTTTGACTATGGACAGTGATACTCACTACCTGTAAAGTAAATTGAAAATAGTTAGTACCCAACAACCTGGGGCGCTGGATTCACAGTTAGAAGGTCTTGAGTTAGAATCACAGCCTCAACTGTAATTCTGAGATTATTCCTCTCAATGTGATAATTTGCTTTCTCTTGTCTAGTCCGCCATAAAGAAGATGATACAATTTGACCAGTAAATCATTCTATTTTATGGAAAAAGATGAAACGACTCTAAGAATAAAAGTGTACGTTGATGACAGAATTATGATGTGTGATGAACTTGAGCCTATTGATATGGGATGTATGTAATAGATAAACTTACAAACACAAAATGGATACAGAATGCCTCTTAACAGAGAAATGACATCAAGTTCAAGTCTTTTCTGGGCGGAGCTGAAGGAAAGCAGCAAGGGGTGATCGACACAGACATGCTGCCGTTTGAATGCAAGAGTTCCCATTAAAGGAACAAAAGATAACATAACTCTCAGGGTAAATAAACCCATCGAAACTCACCAGACTAGCAGAATCATTAAAAGGTGTTAATACGAAAACGATTAACCTAATTAAGAAACGGCACCAGTTTCTGCAGACAGTCACATATGTGAGGAAAGCCAATTAAAGAACTGCCTTGAAACTAAGACCCAATCCTGGGGCTTTACCAATTTATGCTAAGAGACAATGGGCTAGATTTTGATCAAAAATCGCCACCACCGGATTACCACCCAAAAAACCGCTATGATTATTCAATTAAGATAGGCGGAAAATTAATCAAAAAAATGGAAAAAAATCCACCCGGCGGAAAAGCTGATCAAATTCCAGCCCCATGGACTTAAGAGATATAAAAAAGGAACCCCAACGCCTGTTCTCGCTCTCCTGTTGACCATGCAACAAAGCAGGAAGCCTCCCTCTACAGAAACAGACCAAGAAGCAAGGAAGACCACCGCAAAATTTGCTTGATTCAGAGGGAAGTATATGTCTGTTTAAATCTGTAACTCATAAACTTACCTGTTGTAATTAAGTAGAGTCCATAGGATACAAATAGACTGTTGTTTGGTCTGATAGGCTACGTGCATGTGTGTGTTTAATAAACTTATTTCAAATTGTTTTAAAAGAATTGGTCTTGCTGTCAATTTAATGCCAGAGAACATTTTATATGACGCAGAAAATGCACAAGTCCCATTTTACAATTGCCTAATAGTCAACCTGTTAAATTTCTAGTGACTACTACTACATAGGCTCTCCCAATATCTGATTACGGAGAGGTAATGGATGTAATATAAACCAAAGAATATTGCACAGAAACATTTTAGGTACAATTATTAACCTAAATACAAAATAATTAATTTTAGGTTAAAGTATTTATGAATTAACTTGGACCGAGTCAGAACCTTACATGTTGATGCCCACAACAGCTTTTGTTTGAATAATTGTGGCTGGTAAGTGCCTCTACATCACAATTTTTGCCATTTGCCACCATTTTGTCTTACGTTAATTCCTGTTTCCATGTGATTTGAGAGTTCACACCAACCAGTAGAATTAGGAACCGCCAAAGGAATGACTTCCAATGAAAATGTATTCTATGAAGTTAACACTTCAACTAATTGTAACTTTACTTTAACTAGGTGTCAGCCTTGGCTAAGTGGTAACACTCTTGCTCGAGTCAGAAGGTTGAGAGTTCAAGTCCCATTCCAGGGATTTGAGCACGTAATCTACACTGACACATCAGTGCAGTACTGAGGGAGTGTTGTATTGTCAGAGATACCAACTTTTGGATGAATCGTTAAACCGAGACCCTCTCTGCCCTCTCAGATGGACGCAAAATATCCCATGACACTATTCGTAGAAGAGGAAGGGAGTTTTCCTCAATGTCCATATCAATTTTTATCTCTCAACCAACATTACTAAAACAAATCATCTGATCATTATCTCTTTGCTGTTTGTGGGACCTAGCTACATGCAAATTAGCTGCCAGGTTTCCTACATTGAAATAATCATATGCAGGTCTAATCCTTGCTGACCTTTTCGTTTGACTTATTACTGATTTAAAAATACAGACATCCCAACAGATAGAGCAAATAAGTAATATTCAAAACTGAATATCAAATGATATAACTTGCCTCAAGAGAAGACACATGAGTTTTTAAAAAAGTGCATGGTCTTTCACAGGAATTGCAATGAAGTATTAAATAGCTAAAGTCAATAGTTGAACTTATTTATAGTAAGATAATTATGTAAGAAGCAGAAGACACACAAGTAATAATTAATATTAAACTTACCTTACATAATACTAAAACGGTTCCAAAAACAAAAAAAGTCCAAAATCTTTGAGATTATTTCCAAGATCCTTTAACTGAGTTTCTGATTAAATGTTATATGAGCAACAATCCCCATGGAGCCCCTCTTCACTCTCTTACATGAATAGGCTGTGTAAAACAAGAAACTAAAGTCGTCATGGAAACTTTAAGCTCTTATACATCTTTTTAGGACTTCCAAAGGCAGGTTTCAAAATCAAGATCAGAGGAATTTGTTTTCAATAGTCAGGCAACCAGAACAATGGATCATTTCTACCAGTCAAGGAGATAAGATATAAATTATAGTTTTATATAGTGGTGTTTGTATGCTTTTGGCATCTAACTGACAGTGAAACCATCCTTAATGTTTGAAAAATGATGGCCAGTGGTTACACAAACAAACACTCTTTGTCCTTCAAAGGATCAATAAATAATTTATCTCCATATGAACAAAATGACAGTATCTTGGCTGGTATATACATCAAATAACCAATCTTCACACATGTAGACAACTTGCCTGTCATAGAACTATGGATAATCTGTACCTCTTGAAGATACCTGAAGTCAAAAAATGCCCTTACTCTATATTCTGCAAATTTCCCTGTTGAATACATAGTGAAGCTCTGTTCCTGTCACAATCTTATATTCTATATGACATATCCTTGGTCTTTATTATCTGGTCATTGTTGTTTGCAACATTGCTACTGCATTTACCGACAATAGAACAGTGAATAAAGAAGTATGTAATTGGCTGTAAAGCACTTTGGGATAACCCGAGGTTGTGAAAAGCACTATAGAAATGCAAGTTCTTTCTTCCTTTGACCAGTTGGCTTTTTTGGCATGAGATTTCCAAGATCTCAGGAACCATCATTTTCCATATAGCATTTAATTATTTGTAGTTACCCTTATGACTTTTTAATCCTGTCTTAATCACATGTTCATCACATTGTATTAGAACATTTTATTTTTGCCAGGAAAACTGTTCTTGCAAGTTAAATGTTGAAAAAATATGATTTTGCAGACTTATACATAAATAAAGCAATGACTTCGAAAACCCAGTCACATTTGTAAAAAAATTAAAAATGTACATGCTCCTGTGCCTAAACAGATGTTCTACAAGTAAGCTTTGACTGTACTTAACTGTGAAAATGTGAATTTTTCAAAATGCTAGTGGAAATCTTGGTATCACTTAAGACTTTGCAACAATTTATTGATTCTTTTATTTCAGTTGTTTCTCTATTCTACACCATTCAAAAGAGGATAGAAAGGCAACCTGCTCTGAGATCAATGCTCAGCCCATAATGCTGTGCAAACATCTGTGAGAAGGTTACCCTGGCTCTCTGTGCCAAATACCCTGCCTTTACTCGGTATCTTCCTCATGTGGCTGATCAGCAGTAGAAGATCACACATGGAGAGCTGTAGCACAATCCCATACCCTACCACAATGTCAGAAAGTTGCAGCTTTTTATCCTGCGCAATTATAATTAGGGTGGAGTTTCATTACCATAGAAGGTTATGCTCTAAATGTTACATATTTTAGCAGGGGACCTTATCTGAAGCTTGCAAATATTTCAGAAAAGCTTACAATAACATTAGCACCAATTACAGCATAAGCTAAGCCCTTGAATGGAAGCAAGATTTTAATTCATTGTCAACATGGATCAAGGTCTTCAAATGTCTCACTCTTAATTAGTCATATCATTATTATTGTAGGTTGTTGGTGAGACCAAGATTGAAGCTACCAGTGAGTTCAAAAAAATGTTTTGTATTTGCAGTATTGATATGCCATAGACACACTGATATATTTCTTAAAATTATCAGATTTACTTCATTTGTGTTAATGAAATATACCAAGGCCAGTAAATTGTAGCAAGATATTAGTTAATGTGAAATAAGCACTTAATTAGCACCAGGCGCTAATGATTCCTAGCTCTTTCTAAATTTGGTGTTAACGCTCCAGGAAGGAACGTAGGCGGGATGGTGGTGGTGCAGCGCTGTACAATGGGCCGTGCATTGCTGCCGCAATCCGAGGCTACTTCCCTCCGTTAAAAGGAAAGGCCATCGCTGCAGGCTCTGCATTGGGACCAGTGAGCTGGTCCCCAACGGCAGCCTCAATCCGACCCGATCAGCCCCATGCACTCCCGCAGAGTACCGGGCTGATCGATTGCCTTTCAAAGGAGAATTGAAAAAAATGGAAAAAAAAGCATTTTTAGAAATGTTCCTACTTACCTCGGCAACCACTTCTCCTCCCGAAGCTCCTGCCTCCTGCAGCTGTCGGTGTTGTTGCCCGGCGATGCTGCAGGGGACAGAACCAAAGTTCGGGTCTGGGGCGCTACCGGGGCGATGATGTCACAATCACCGGGCGCAGGAGATCGTGGCGAAATGTTTTACCGTTGCCGCAAACCTCCCGCTCACATTAACGGGAGTCGTTCATCTCACCGCGCCTGGTCAGTAAGTCGTTAGCGCCACGTTATCGCCCCCAGAAACGATAACGGGAGGCGCTAAGATGGCCAATTTCTAGGCCATAATAACTATAGTGAACGTAAAGTTTCAAGGTTTATTCATTCACAGAGTTGAACTGGCCCACTACTGTCAATTGACATCACATCATTTATGTCACTATTGGAATAGCCTAGGCTGTTTCTACTAGAAGTGCTTTTTCCAACATCATTGCAATGCCACAAAAAGACCACATGTGTGCAGTACACGATGCAATAACCTTTAATAAGGCGGGTGCGGGCTTTCAAGCCACAATCCATCGGGAAAAGCTGCTGAAAATATATCTGTTTATAATAGCAGTTTTCATGTTGCTACCCCTGACTAGTTACTCTCTTCCTGAGATAACCTGTGAACACCTGGTAAGAAAATATATATTTTAAATCCCAGTGGCAAAATTTCATGAGGGATAGTGACCTAGTTATCATTTTTAGTTTGCATCTATTAAATTAAATATGTGCATGTATTAAGTTTTGGACAGTTTTTAATACTTTTATGACAAATGAGTGCTGAAGAAAGGTTATATTTCCATTAGGACTTTATTTTTATTGAGCTGATGACCAGTCATGGCTGGAGTTTTTGAAGTTCTAGTTTCTCCTGTTGCCCGACTGGTGTTACTATTAAGGACCATTGAGAAATCATTAATGCATACCATGGCCCAACAGAAACCATTCAGGCTATGTACATAGATCTCTCCCTAACAATACTATCAAGCATTAAACATAGATATTTAACACAGGAATATTCAGAGGGACTTCATGCAGAGCAAGGAGGAATGAAGAACGGTATATTGTATGCCTCACCTGTCAGTAAGGATCGAGCGATCACCAGATTTCCCAAAGTAATGGTTTGTCTAGAATCTAATGGAATATTGTTGATAATGCAAGAGATAACAATCTAATGGTGTTTTGAACTGTTATACAAAAACAATGGATTTTGCACAGAAGACAGTTATATTTCTTTTGAAAACCTTATAAATAAATATATACATATTATTCAATGCATGTTATATATTATGTAACGCTAATGCCAAAACAATGATAACAACAACAACTTGTATTTATATAGCGCCTTTAACGTAGTGAAAAGTCCCAAGGTACTTCACAGCAGTATTATGAGATAAAAATTGACACCGAGCCACAGAAGTAGAAATTTGCACAGTGACTAAAAGTTTGGTCAAAGAGGTATGTTGTAAGGAGTGTTTTGTAGGAGGAAAGAGAGATAAAGAGGCAGAGAGGTTTAGGCAATGAGTTCCAGAGCTTAGGGCATATGCAACAGAAGGCACGGCCACCAATGTTTGAGCGATTATAATCAGGCATGCTCAAAAGGGCAGAATTAGAGGAGCACAGACATCTCGGGGGGTTGTGGGTTGGAGGAGATGAGAGAGATAAAGAGGGGCGAGGGATTTGAAAATAAGTCTGAGAATTTTGAAATCGAGGTGTTGCTTAACCGGAAGCCAATGTAGGTCCGGGAGCACAGAGGTGAAGGTGAGTGGGACTTGGTGCGAGTTAGGGCACCTGAGTTTTGGATCACCTCTAGTTTATGTAGGGTAGAATGTGGTAGACCAGTCAGGAGTGCATTGGAATAGTCAAGTCTAGAGGTAACAAAGGCATGGATGAGAGCTTCAGCAGCGGATGTGCTGTGGTCAGGGCGGAGACGGGTGATGTTACGGAGGTCGAAATATGCGGTCTTAATTTTGTTGTGGATATGTGATCGAAAGCTCATTTCAGGATCTAGTATGACACCGAGGTTGTGAACAGTCTGGTTCAGCCTAAGACAGGAGTTGGGGAGCGGGATGGAGTCAGTGGTTAGGGAACGGAGTTTGTGGCGGAGACCGAAAACAATGGCTTCAATCTACCCAATATTCAATTGGAGAACATTTCTACTCATCCAGAACTGGATGTCGGACAAGCAATCTGACAATGTAGAGACCGTGGAGGGGTTGAGGGAAGTGGTAGTGAGGTAGAGCTGGGTGTCATCAGCGTACATGTGGAAACTGACACTGTGTTTTCAGATGAGGCACCAAGGAATATTGAAAAGGCAATGTGAAAACGACACAGAACTGTTTTAGTGATGTTGTTGAGGGATAAATATTGGCCAGGAGACCAGGGAGATCTCCCTTATTCTTCTTCGAAAAGTGTCATGGGATCTTTTACGTCCAACTTAGAGGGCAGACGCGGCCTCGGTTTAACATTGCATCTGAAAGATTTTTCTTATGTACAGATAAAGTCAATTTGGTGAACAAAAAGGGACGATTCCCTAATTGGGCATTCCTAATGAGGAACTGCACTCACAGTGAGTGCTGGTCAGAAATTACTAGCCCACAGCTTCTGATTTAAATGGGTGGAAAATCAGGGGCTGTGAGCCCACCCCCTGAGAGTGCCGTTCAGAGAATCAGCCGGCAAATCTCTGTGTGACTCTGTTGTCAGCAACTATTTAGCTTCAGCATGGAGTCAGTAAAATATTTCAAGTCAAATAGCCTTCTTCCAGGAAGAAAGTAACTATCTATTGTTGCACAAAGAATTTGAGGTTCTCTGGGTTGCGATGGATGACATGGCAAAAAATTGCCAGCTGAATTTTTTTCTCTCAAAACACAAGTGTACTGTTTTTCAATCCAAGATAATGGGCCTGGATTTGCAGGAGGAGGCTTCCCATGGACGAATGCCTCCGAACCATGAGAAAAGTACGAGCCTACTCGATGGTTCCGGAGGTTCGTAGACTCGCGCCCCTGGGCCTCTACACGTCGCATGCATAAAGGCCCATGTATCCCGGGGGCGCACAGGGTTCACAAGCACCCCTGGGATCACGTGGGCCAGGCCAAACAATCAAAAAGGGGGAACCCATTATACTTATGGGGATTCCATTTACATATGGAATCCCCAAAAGCGTGAATAGGAATGCCCATAAAAACACAATTACACATCAGTCAAATATAAATAAATAATGACAAGTTCAAAATTAATTAAAATACAATTAAATTAAACATTTAAAATAAAAATTTAACTTTTTGGAAAATAAATTTAAATGTTTTAAAGTGACTAAAAATAATCTAAAATAATTAAAGGTTTTTTAATGTTTAATTAATTTTTAAAAATTAATTTAATATTTATTTAAACTCTTACGCTAGTAAAAGGCCTTACACCTGCTTTACCAGACATAAGAGTTTCACAGGTATTCACTGAGCAGTGGTTGAGCAAATAGCCCAACTCTCCACCAGCAAATGTTTTTATTTCCCGGGCATGCGGTGGATCTGTGAAGCTGAAACTTGACAGATCGCAAGTTCCCGGTTTCCGCATATGCGCATCACACATGGAGACCCGGAACTTGCAAGGCCCTTACGACCGCGTACACAACGCATACGCAGTCATAGGCCTCGGAAAATCTGGACTAATATACTCAAGAGTTTAATTCCACAGCTTTTTTAGGTCTCTATGACTGTCAGCACTGAGGCACATTCCAAAAATAAACGTTTTCCTTGCAAAATGTGATAAAGTTGGAAAGTGAAGATAATGGTGTCTAAATTTCCAGGAATCATTTGGAGAAAGAATGTTTAATCTCATGATTTCCATACAAAGGTATCTTGCTCACTCATTACAGTTTATAACATTTTTGGTTTTATAATAAGTTGGTTTCCCAGCATGAGCTTGGAAGGTTTTCAAAAATATTCTTATTGTGTTGGCCAAATATATTGTGAAGAAGTAACTGCATGTCAAACAAAATTGAGAAACTTATTTTTGTGTGTATGAATTTAAACATTGTCATGATTTAGAGCTCTGTTGTTACCCTCTTCTTTTTCTTAGGCGGTTCCCCGGAGTCGAGGATGACTTGCTTCCACACTAAAATGAGTTCTAAGGTGACGAATGAGTCCTATGCGGGATCTATAGACTCTGTCACAGGTGGGGTAGGTCGGAGGGACGGATAGGTGGGGTGCTTGGTTTGCCGTACGCTCCTTCCGCTGTTTGTACTTGGCTTCTACGTGCTCCTGATGAAGAAACTCAAAGTATTCAGTGCCTTCACGAATGCTTCTCCTCCACCTTGAGCGGTCTTGGGTCAAGGGTTCCTAAGAGTCGGTGGGGATGTAAACATTTTTCAAGGAGGCTTTGAGGTTGTTTTTCTGCCCTCCTGGGATTGGCTTACTGTGACATAGCTCGGAGTGAGTGCTTGTTTTGGGAGTCTTGAAGCAGGCATGCGAACAATGTGGCCCGTCCATCGGGGCTGGTTAACATGGTCAATGCCTCGTTGCTGGGGGTGTTGGCCTGAGAGAGAACACTGAAGTTGGTGCGCCTATTCTGCCAATGGATTTGCAGGATCTTGCAACGTTGGTGGTACTTCCCTCAGTGCTTTGAGGTGCCTACTGTACGTTGTCCATGTCTCTCAATCATATAGGAGGATGGATAGACCAGGCACTGCTCTGTAGACCATGAGCTAGGTACCGGGTTTGAGTTCTTGATCTTCAAACACTATTCCTCAGGCGACACTAAAGATGGTGTTGGATTTCATTATCGATGTCTGCCTTCGCTGACAGAAGGCTCCCACAGTATGGAAAGTGGTCCATGCTGTCCAAGGTCTTGTCATGGATCTTGATAATCAGGGGGCAGTACTGTGAGGCGGGGGCAGGTTGGTGGAGAACCTTTGTCTTACGGATGTTTAATGTAAGGCCCAGTCTCTTGTACGCTTCATTGAAGGAATCAACAATGATTTGGAGTTCGACATCTGAATGTGCACAAACACAAGCGTCATCTACATACTGTAATTCAACGACAGAGGTTGGAACAATCTTGGTTCTGGACTGGAGGCGATGGAGATTAAACAATTTCCCGTTCGTCCTGTAGATTAGCTCCACTCCAGCGGGGAGCTTGTTAAAGGTGAGATGAAGTATTACAGCGGGCAAGAATGATGCATTGGTGAAATGACAAAGCCTAGCTTTGACCCTGGTCTGCACTTGTGTTGGGTCTGTGGTGGATCCGTTGGTCAGGACCACGGCTTGCATGTCATTGTGAAGCAGGCGGAGGATGGTGACAAATCTTTGGGGACAGCCGAATTTGAGAAGGAAACTCCATAATCCCTCTCGTGTGACAGAGTCGTAAGGCCTTTGTGAGGTCAAAAAAGGTTGATGCTGCTCCCTACATTTTTTTTAAATTTGTCGCGCAGTGAAAATCATGTCCATTGTGCATCTTAGTGGACGGAATCTGCGTTGCAAAGTGACTGCGTGTCAAATAAAATTGAGAAGCTTATTTTCTGTGCATGAATTTAAACATTGTCATGATTTAGAGTTGCATAGTTACCCTACTGCTGCTATTGCACTACAATCTAGCTGCATTGCATTTCCTAACATGCAGTAGCAAGAAAAAACATTAAGTAATGCAAAGAGCAGTTTCCTTCACTGTACCAGCAAAATACTCATCATTTTTTCAAAACAGGTTGTGTTCATCCAAGATTATTTGTGAGACAAGGAACCATTAGTTGGGATGAGAACATACAAATATAGCTAATGTCATCTAGAAGTACACCTGGTTCGGATCGCCGTACAGATTTTGAGGAGGCTGTCTGGAAATTTATAAAATGGAAACTAGACATCAAAAGTATTTTTTATTAAAGTAATTTTATTTTATCCCCAGTTTTCACCCCCACGTCCCCCAGTTTTTCTTCCCACCTCTCCTTTCCTGAAGGCACCAACTCCAGCACTCTCCTGTACTTCTAAGTGTGCATTGTAGCAGAGCTCAATATCGTTCTTATCTGATGCCATACATGTGCACTTCCAATAGCAGTTGGCAGGTCACCATCAAGAGTGGTAATCCTGACTATTATTCCCCTCCTTCATCTTAGGCAATTGTAGCACCCCAACCTCTCCAGTGATTGACCCTTACTATTTGCGCAGTTCAGCTACCGTCTGGACAAACTTGTGCCATTGGGGCACCATCAACATCTGTTTTCTAAGAAGTCAATTTTCTCCCAAGACAATTTCTTACAAGACAATCATTCTATTTAAAAAGTCAGATACAGCAGTATTATTAATGGAAGAAAGATCACAACAAGTAACCGTCAGCCGTGGCTCAGTTGGAAGCACTCTCACTTCTGAGTCAGAAGGTTGTGGGTTCAAGTTTCACTCCAGAGACTTGAGAAGAAAAAATACAGGCTGACACTCCAGTGCAGTACTGAGGGAGTGCTGCACTGTCAGAGGTGCCGTCTTTCAAATGAGACGTTAAACCGAGGCCCCGTCTGCTCTCACAGATGGACGTAAAAGATCCAAGGACTTTATTTCAAAGAAGAGTAAGGGAGTTATCCCTAGTATCCTTCAATCAACATCACTAGAAACAGATCATCTAGTCATTATCACATTGCTGTTTGTAGTAACTTGCTGTGTGCAAATTTGCTGCTGTGTTTCCTACATTACAGCAGGGACTATATTCACTGACTAATTGACTCTAAAGGGGATTTCTTGAGGTCATGAAAGGCACTATGTAAATGCAAGTCTTTCTTTTTTTCCAAATGCAGAACATCGTCTACAGGAGATTGATTAATCAGGTCTGAGGGGCTTTTGGTAATTGAAAGAAATTCAATTCAGTAACCTTACAACTCTGCATGTGTTGAATTTGCACCCTAGCAAACGAGTCATAGGCCAGATTACTTAAGATGCATTGCTCCCTCTCAAATTCTTTATGTGCCTGGAAGCAGATATTCTGTGAAGAATTAATCAAAAGAAAATGTTGAGGTTAAAGATAATTCGCTTAAGGTTAAAGATAATACACTTCCATCCCCCGCCAGGATGGCCTGAGGGTGCTCCGCTTCTTCCTCGAGCAGAGGCCCAACCAGTCCCCATCCACCGCCACCCTCCTCCGCCTGGCTGAACTTGTTCTCACGTTGAACAACTTCTCCTTTAACTCCACTTACTTCCTCTAAATTCAAGGTGTTGCTATGGGAACTCGCATGGATCCTAGCTATGTCTGCCTTTCCGTGGGATATGTGGAACATTCTTTGTTCCAGTCCTACTCGGGTCCCCTCCCTCACCTCTTTTTCCGGTACATTAATGACTGTATCGGTGCGTTCCCTGCACTCGCCCTGAACTTGAAAATTTCATTCACTTTGCATCCAATTTCCACCCTTCCCTCACCTTCACATGGTCCATCTCCAACTCTTCCCTTCCCTTCCTCGACTTCTCTGTCTCCATCTTTGGGGATAGACTTTCGACCAGTATCGACTATAAGCCCACTGACTCCCGCAGCCACCTGGACTACACTTCCTCCCACCCGCATCCTGTAAGGACTCCATTCCATTCTCCCAGTTTCTCCGTCTCTGTCGCATCTACTCTGCCGATGCCACCTTTCACACGAATGTCTCTGACATGTCTTCCTTTTTCCTCAACAGAGGATTCCCACCGCTGTGTTTAACATAGTCCTAACCTGAGGAAGGACATTCTTGCTATTGAGGGAGTGCAGCGAAGGTTCACCAGACTGATTCCTGGGATGGCGGGACTGACCTATCAAGAAAGACTGGATCAACTGGGCTTGTATTCACTGGAGTTCAGAAGAATGAGAGGGGACCTCATAGAAACATTTAAAATTCTGACGGGGTTAGACAGGTTAGATGCAGGAAGAATGTTCCCAATGTTGGGGAAGTCCAGAGGTCACAGTCTAAGGATAAGG
Source organism: Pristiophorus japonicus (assembly GCF_044704955.1). Classification (NCBI taxonomy): domain Eukaryota; kingdom Metazoa; phylum Chordata; class Chondrichthyes; family Pristiophoridae; genus Pristiophorus; species Pristiophorus japonicus. The sequence goes on from NC_091990.1 coordinate 141,415,390, forward strand.
GGTAAGCCATTTAGGACCGAGATGCGGAGGAACTTCTTCACCCAGAGAGTGGTGAACCTGTGGAATTCTCTACCACAGAAAGTTGTTGAGGCCAATTCACTAAATATATTCAAAAAGGAGTTAGATGAGGTCCTTACTACTAGGGGGATCAAGGGGTATGGCGAGAAAGCAGGAATGGGGTACTGAAGTTGAATGTTCAGCCATGAACTCATTGAATGGCGGTGCAGGCTAGAAGGGCCGAATGGCCTACTCCTGCACCTATTTTCTATGTTTCTATAGCCCTTGACCGTGTCTGTTCTATTTCCCGCTTCTGCTCTCACCCCTTCCCCTCTCTCTCAGAACCATGACAGGGTTCCCCTGGTCCTCACCTTTCACCCCACCAGCTCTCACATTCAACAGATCATCCTCCGCCATTTCTGCTACCTCCAGCGTGATCCCACCACCAATCACATCTTCCCCTCCCCTCCCCGCTCAGCATTCCGAAGGGACCGCTCCCTCCGCAGCACCCTGGTCAATTCTGCAGTCACCCCATCCCATGGCACCTTTCCGTGCAAGCGCAGGAGATGCAATACCTGCCCTTTTACCTCCTCCCTTCCCACGATCCAGGGCCCCAAATACTCATTCCAGGTGAAACAGCAATTGTACTTCTTTCAATTTAGTATACTGTATTCGCTGCTCACATAAGAACATAAGAAATAGGAGCAGGAATAGGCCATATGGCCCCTCGAGCCTATTCCACCATTTAATACAATCTTGGCTGATCAGATCATGGACTCAGGTCCACTTTCCTGCTGCTCCCCATAATCGCTTATTCCCTTATTACTGTCTATCTCTGTCTTAAATTTATTCAATGTCCCAGCTTCCACAACTCTCTGAGGCAACAAATTCCACAGAACTACACACCTCTGAGAAAAGAAATTTCTCCTCATCTCAGCTTTAAATGGGCGGCCCTTTATTCTCAGATTATGCCCTCTAGTTCTAGTCTCCCCCATCAGCGGAAACACTCTCTCTGCATCCACCTTGTCAAGCCCCCGCATAATCTTATACGTTTCGATAAGATCACCTCTCAATCTTTTGAATTCCAATGAGTGGAGGCCCAACCTACTCAACCTTTCCTCATAAGTTAACCCCCTCATCTCCAGAATCAACCTAGTGAACCTTCTCTGAACTGCCTCCAAAGCAAGTATATCCTTTCGTAAATATGGAAACCAAAACTGCACGCAGTATTCCAGGTGTGGCCTCACCAATACCCTGCACAACTGTAGCAAGACTTCCCTGCTTTTATACTCCATCTCCTTTGCAATAAAGGCCAAGATTCCATTGGCCTTCCTGATCACATGCTATACCTGCATACTAACCTTCTGTGTTTCATGCACAAGTACCCCCAGGTCTTGCTGTACTGCAACATTTTGCAATCTTTCTCCATTTAAATAATAACTTGCTATTTGATTTTTTTCGACCAAAGTGCATGACCTCACACTTTCCAACATTATACTCCATCTGCCAAATTTTTGCCCATTCACTTAGCCTATGTCTTTTTGCAGATTTTTTGTGTCCTCCTCACACATTGCTTTTCCTCCCATCTTTTTATCGTCAGCAAACTTGGCTACGTTACACTCGGTCCCTTCTTCAAAGTCGTTAATATAGATTGTAAATAGTTGGGGCCCCAGCACTGATCCCTGCGGCACCCCACGAGTTACTGATTTCCAACCCGAGAATGAACTATTTATCCTGACTCTCTGTTTTCTGTTAGTTCGCCAATCCTCTATCCATGCTAATATATTACCCCAACCTCGTGAACTTTTATCTTGTGCGGTAACCTTTTATGTGGGACCTTGTCAAATGCCTCACGATGTGGTCTCCTCTACATTCCGGAGACCAAGCGTAGATTGGATGATCGCTTTGCGGAGCACCTCCGTGCTGCCCGCAAGTATGACTCTGAGCTTCCAGTCTCCTGTCACTTTAATTCTCCACTGCATTCCCACTCTGACCTCGGTCTCCTACGCTTTTCCAACGAAGCTCAATGCAAGCTCGAGGAACAGTACCTCATCTTTCGTTTAGGCAGTTTACAGCTTTCTGGTCTCAACATCGAGTTCAAAAATTTCAGAGCGTAACCGTTGCCAATCTTTGGCTTCCTTCCCTCCCCCCCACCGGTCCCCACCTTCCCCTCCCTCCCGTCCCCCACTGCCCCCTCCCCTCCCCGCTCCCACCTCCCCCCCACACACCCCCATTTCTTTTTTTTATCTCCTTATCTCTAATGGCAGTTGCAATAATCCCACCATTCACACCCTATCTTGACTAATGTTTTTTTAACTCCTGGCATTACCATTTGAATTGGGGCCATCGTCCCTTTTGTCTCTCTAATCTCTCTTGTCTTCCAACCTATCACAGACCTTCTCTTTTATTTTTTCTTCCCCTCCCCCTTTCAGTGCTTGTTAAGAATCTGTTCTTTTCGAACACTCTCCATTTCTGATGAAGGGTCATCGACCCAAAATGTTAACTCTGCTTTCTCTCCATAGTTGCTGCCTGACCTGCTGAGTATTCCCAGCATTTTCTGTTTTTATTCCAGATTCCAACATCCGCAGTATTTTGTTTTTGTAAAGATAATTCTCATTAGCAATGTGATTTTAAAAATAGATATCAATACTGTTGTGGAAGATCACACATTAATGTAAAAGTACATTTGCACAAAGCCAAATATAATTAAAGTGCACAATTTATATTGTCGCAATATTCAGTTGAGCTGAGAATTCAATTCCCAGCAGGCCAACACGAAAAACAATTAACAGCTTAAATACTATCTTATTTTCACACTATTCTGCTAGCAATCACTTTAATTGAACAACATTGTGTGTAATAATGATGTCTCCAGACAAAAGCCAGTCTCAGTTACGGAATATTTGGTTGCTTTGCAAAAATTCCACACGTAATGCCCAGCATACATCAGCTGCAAAGATGTGCTGACAAATTAGCAAGAAGATTCCTTTTGTTTCACACCAAGACTCCTTTTCATTCTAGCTTAATTATATTACATGGATTAATATCTCACTATTGTGGGCAAGGTCTGATCGCAGCCGTTCTCCTTATTAGCATTCTTTATAAGAATGAGAAGGCATGTTCCCCGTTTCCGTTGAGCCAGCAGCAGTTATTTTCCTGGCTTCCTTTTATTCCCTTTTGTTGGTGCTGGTCAGACAAGGTCAAGGGGGAAAAGACAGCACAATTCATCATTCTTTTATCCAAGGGAATGGCAATTTTTGTTTACAGGCTTCAGGCAAATAGTTACGGGGAGGAACGTTGCTGCTATTCATCTTTATAGTCCTCGAGAGACTTACCATGCTGATGATTATAAGGTAGGTGCCATGTGGTTGAAGGCCCTCTGGAAAGCCATTTGTATTATTCAATGAATAACATTCACAGTTTTTTGCCTTTATGCAAGCAAGAATTAATATCTAGCACAATGGGACTGAAGGCAGAGAACACAACTATTAATCTTGGGCTACAATGTTTATACAATGAATGCTGCCCACTATAAATGTTATTAATTCCAAATATTGCTCAGTAATGATTGAAGGAAATGGTTGTAACATACTTTAGCCCGAAGTCTAAACTGCGTGTCATTACATTATACATTGGGTAAGTGGTTCACTCACCACTTTTGATATTTAAGACAAAACCAAGTTACGTTGAAGTGGAAAGATCAGTATTCATGGATTAGACATCTCAGGTACAAATCATGGTTTAAACTCCACATGATATACTTGTGATAAACATATGACATATAAAACTATGATCCACCAGTAAGTTATATTACACTCACACAGGTTATAAAAGGCCATAAATGGAGTGGCGTCGAGGCCTCGGGAGCAGCGAGGAGGCCCCGACCTGCATGAAAACACAGGTCAGGGTCATAAAAGGAGTGGTGAGCGGCCTTGGAAGCAGTGTGGAGGCCTCAGGGAGCGACGTGGAGGCATGCCACTTCAGGGAGCAGCGCGAGCTGGTGCAGGAGGGTGACGGCAGTGAAGAGTGAGGTCATCAAGGTCAAGGTCGGTGATTGGAGCGTGGGCTGAGGAGCGACGAGAAACTGTGGAGGGATGTGATCGGGGCCCAGGGGAGGCGTGAGTTCGGGGCCAGGGACACAGAGGCAGCACGGACCAGCCCACACTGTGATGTGTGTGCGCACTAGGTCCATGCAGCAGAGCAGGTCTCCAGTCGTCTTGGTTAATCCTTGCCACTGGATCAAAACCTAGCTCTGTCATGCCGTGTGGTGGCTGGTGTGCAATGGCCACCACACATTAAAAAAAATCCATGCACAGGTATCTTCCACCCTTCAGGATGTAGTTCAGATCCTTCATAGAAACACCTGTGAACCCATCCTTTTTTAGCGTGGAAGCAAGTCATCCTCGTTTCGAGGGACTGCCTATGAGTGCGTGATATTACACAATTTCTATTAGCATTTGCAGTTAACATAAACCTGCTCCCCTTATTTTGGATGCAGCTCATGCTGAAGTAATAGAACCAAAATTTGGCCAAACATTGTATAGATGCAACCGCTCCATTTCAGCTGCTATGGTCCCAGAGCCGGCTCAAGGTAGAATCACAGAATGATGGAATGGTTACAGCACAGAAAAAGGCGATTCAGCCTGTCGAGCCTGTGTCGACTTTCTGCAAGAGACCTTCAGCTATTCCTGCTCCCTTGCACTTTCCCTGTAGTCTTGCATTTTTTTTTTCCTTCAGATACTTATTCAATTCCCTTTTGAAAGCTGTGATTGAATCTGCCTCCACCATCCTTTCAGGCAATGTATTCCAGTGCAACCACACGCTGCATAAAGAAGGTCTTCCTCATGTCACCTTTGGCTCTTTGGTGCCAATCATCTTAAATCTGTGTCCTCTGATTCTTGACCCTTCTGCCAATGGGAACAGTTTCTTTCTATATGCTTTGATTTTGAGCAACTCTATCAAATCTCCTCTCAACCTTCTCTGCATTAAGGAGAACAACCCCAGCTTCTCCAGTCCATTCACAGAACTGAAGTCAACTCATCATTCATATAAATCATTGTTCCTAAAGTGCAGTGCCCAGAATTTGACACAATACTCCAGTTGAGGCCAAACCAGTGTTTTATAAAGGTTCATCATAATTTCCTTGCTTTTGTACTCTATTTATGAATCCCAGGATCCTGTTGCTTTTTTAACTGCTTTCTCAAACTGACCTGCCACCTTCAACAATTTGTGCACATATACCCCCGCATAGCTCTGTTCATGCATCCCCTTTAGAATTGTACCCTTTGGTTTATATTGCATCTCCTCATTCTTCCTACTTTTCTATGTTAAATTTCATCAGCCCATTCTAGCAGTCAGTCTATATCCTTTTGAAGTCTATCCTCCTCACTGTTCAATATACTTCCAAGTTTTGTGTAATTTGCAAATTTTGAAATTGTGCCCTGTACAGCCAAGTCTATGTCATTAATATATATCAAGAAAATCAGTGGTCCTATTACCGACTCTTGGGGAACACCTTCTTCCAGTCAAATAAACAACCGTTCACCACTACTCTCTGTTTCCTCATCAAAAAACTCACTCAAATTAGTTAAACATGATTTGCCTTTAACAAATCCATGCTGGCTTTCCTTAATTAATCCACACTTGTCCAAGTGACTGTTAATTTTGTCCTGGATGGGGCAAGAGAATGAAATAACAATAAATAATAAATTTAATGTTCCCAGCCTCCCTTCCCTAAACCAGCAATCTTTTCAGAAGCTCAAGATTGTAACTGCAGTTTCTCTGGAGAATCTGCAAAGCTTATATTGGGCCATAAATTGCAGCCTCTCTGGGTGCATAAGATGTGTGCCCAATGAGGCCTCGCAAATGCTGGTTCTTGGCACGCGATATGCATTTGCGATCTATAAAATTGTCTTTTGACAGATCCAATGCATCCCCGGGAGAAGGACATTTGCGTGGGAAAGATTGGGCTATTTGTCCATCTCCTGCCCAGCGAATGTCATTCAAACTCTTACGCCTGGTAAAAGCAACTGCATAGCCTACTTTTACCAGCGTAAGAGTTTGAAAAGAGAGACAAATTAAATGTTATCACAAATTTTATATTAAAAACCCTGTCCATTAAGGTCAGTTTATTTTTACCCTTATTAAAACATATTAAAAAAAATTCAATAAAATAAATGTTTGTCTAAAACACTCTGAGGTCAAGAAATGCGACATATAAATATAAGTTCTTCCTATCTATAGGTTACATAATCGGATTTGTTACATAAGAAATCATCAGGTCGAACTTGTAATCAGCGATGTTTATGTACAAGCATTTACAGCACTCATATCTAAAAGAATTATCACCTGTGTAACAACAGCATTCACAGGAATGTATTCTGAGCTGATGATCTTTGATTCATGCAGAATATTCATTTGTATCACAGGTGTAATATCACCTCTGTGATGTAATTAACATAATTCAGTGTTGAGGTTTGATACGCGCATTTCAGTGTGGCCCCACAGGAAAGGTGTCACACCAATAGTATAGCTCAGCAATCTTAGTGGTGTGCTTTCAGAACAGCACGCATCAGGCCTCATTACTGGAAGCTAGCTCCCAGAAGTAACACTTCAAGTTTAGCAAAATAAAATCATAGAGTGAAATTGCAGGCATCTCTCAGCACTTTTACATAAATTGGTCATGGTGTTTAACAATTTATAAACCTGAACAAACAAAGCAAACTTGCAATTTAATTGCTCATGTATAATATGTAGTCAGATTTATTCACAAGGTTTATTGGGGGACACTGGAAGCGAGATCAACAAATTTTGCCAAAGAATGACTGAAATGCACAACATTCACACTATCGTACAATTTCAAATATTTTCTACACGTTCCTGGTGACAGCTGTCTTGTTCATACAACTATTCGGGTTATAGGCCTTGTATTACATTACACCAAATAGCCAGACAGCAAAGCATACATCATCACTACTACTCTACAAGTTGATATCCTGCATGAGTTAAGGTCAATCAAAACCACAGCGTAGAAAAGTGCAGATTTAGTATGTGAATCATAACTGAAATATGTGGCATAATATTTTACCATCTGTAATGTGGTATCACCTGAGTTTACTACTTTTCTGGCAGGATATTACTCCCACATTGGATAGCAATCAATGTCAGTATTCCCAGACTACTTCGAATTCTGGCTTCTGATCAAGACTGACCAGGCATTGGACCTTGTATTATCTCCACAGAGAAGGGTGAGGAGCAATACTACTGAGTAAAGAAGTTGTTGCTGCTCTCACAAGGGCTCTGGAATTAGACAGGTGAAGCAGTGTAGACATGAGGTGGGAAGAGAAGCCATTTCTTGAGATGCTCTAGCTATGATCGAATAGGTAAGAGTGGAACCAAACAAAGATAGGTCCGCAGAGGTGGACAATGGAGGAGGAGCTTTGGAGAAGGATCATGTGATTGACTGTAACAAAGAATGCAAAGGGATCAAGGAGGGACAATACACCACGGTCACAGTCACAAAGAATATCATTCACGATTTTGGTTCAGGCACTTTTGGTATCCTGGGAGGGAGGAAATCTAATTAAAGTGATTTAAGCAAGGAGTTGCAGGACCTTGAAGAGGAAAGGGAGGTTAGAGATGGGATGGTAGTTAACGGGGACAAAGGTGTAACCAGTGTTTCATTTAAGCAGGATTATACAATAGTTTTGAACGTTCAAGGCACAGTGCCGGAGCAGAGGGGACCATTTATAATATTGGATAAAATGGGGCCAGGAAAAAAGTGGGATCAGGAGTTTAGTGGAAATGGGTTTGAAGGAGCAGGAGGTAGTATTAAAGATGAGATAAGGTTGGAGAAGAGGGAGATGGGGAGAGATTTGAGAGGCATGAAGGTGCAGAGCTGGGTGGGAAGAAGATTGGGGAGGTTTGGTTTAGTGGGCAAGGGGAAGCAGAAGAGGCAGTCAAATAGATGGTCTTGAGTGAAGAAATCCGCATGTTCCTTATACTTGTTAGAGACAAGGATAATGCAGAGAGGGATTATGACTTTAAGGAAGCAGTTGGTAAAGGCCTGGAACTTATTTGTCCTCTAGAATGAATCTAGAGTAGTTAACTGTTTTTGTAGAGAAGAGTGAGGCCTCGTGGATATTAATGTGATCAAGTCAGATCTGGCGATGGATGGCGAAGCCAGTTCTGTGCCAGCTATGCTGAAACTTAGCCCCTTGGATTTGAGAGAGCAAAGATGGGGGTCAGTACTGGGGAAATGACTGGCACGAGAGGTTTTGCCAAGGACAAGGACATTAAAGGTGTGGGTGAGGGAATAATTGAGCAAACCTGCAGCAGTAAAAGTAATGTGGCAATTGGAGGGCCAATGGCTATGCAGTACAGAAAGAAAGAAAGAGACTTAGATTTATATAGCGTCTTTCACGACCATCGGATGTCTCAGTGCTTTGCAGCCAATGAAGTACTTCTAGAGTGTAGTCACTGTTGTAATGAAGGAAACGCTGCAGTGAATTTGCTTCCAGCAAGCTCCCACAAAAAACAATGTGATAATGACCAGATAAGCTGTTTTTTTTTTTTAAAAGTTGATTGAGGGATAAATATTGGCCAGGACACCAGGGATAACTCCCCTACAGAGTTCATGAGTGTGGTTGTAAGCAATTTTTTTTGTGAGAATCTTTCCAGAGACTTATGCCGAAGAAGTAGAGTTTAAGCGGATAGAGGTAATGAGGGATATAAGGGAGTGAATGGAAATGGCCTCATCAGTGATGTCAGGTGAGGTCGGGTAATGGCTGTAAATATACGTAGGGGTCCTGCTCAGTTGGAGCTGTGAGCAGTGAGGAGAGCAGCTATCAACTTTTGCTCCTGCCTGGAGAGCCCTGAGACCAGCCCAGGAAGAGAAGGAAGGAAGGGGCTTCACCACCAACTTTCACCCAGAGGGAGAGGAGGAGAACAGAAAACTTTTTTACATCTTTACCATTTCTGCAAAGAGTTGGAGAGAGGGGGAAAAACCAACAACAAACATCCAGTGTGGAAGGAGGGAGACTCTACATCTTCTACAGGTGGGTGTGGGTGCATTTCCCAAACAGACTTTGTTATATCGGTGGGGGGAGGAAAGAAGACCAGAGGGCCGGAACATCGCGGGGGGTGTGTGTGTGTGGAAAGTGTGTGTGGGGGCCTTGCTTACAACTAGGCCCCCTCCACAATTGGAACCCCCCCCGCCCCCCGCCAATTGCCTAGCCTGGGATAGCTGGAGCTACCAGGCTGAAGATTTTTCTTAATCACCTAATTAAACATCGTTGGGAGTGTGTGCCTGGTGGCTCTAGCTGCCCCAGGTGAAGACATCTTCTCCCCTCACCTGAAGACCAACCCAAAGACTGTGCTTGTGTGTTTTGCCATCTGGGGATTGCACCCACCCACAGCTGCGAGGGGAGACCTGCCCTCGCAGTTCCCCCCCCTCTCTCTTTCTCTGTTACTCTGTTTCTCCCCTCTCTCTCTGAGGCCCCTTTCTCCTAATTTAAAAAAAAAACAATTGAGACAACTGAGCAGAGGGAGCAAGGCCCCTCCCCAATTGCCAACTAGGGGAGTGGTGCCTCGTTAAGGGCTCCTCTGCTCAGTTAAATATACAAGGCCAATAAAGACCATTAAGGCCTGTGACTTTGGGGTGGGTGTAGCCCTTAAAGGGACCCCGTGATGGCGACCCCATCCACGCCGGTGGCAGGGCCAGCGAAGACGTATGCGCAGGTGGCAACCGCTTCCACGGCACCTCCTGCGCCACCCGCTGCCCTGCCACCTTTTCAACTTATAACCAGGAAACACGGGGTCAAGAGCTACACTCACCCCACAATGAGCATTGAGGAGTGCGTGCGGGCGATGGCTGGGGTAGTCGGCCCCTCGGCCATTGTCGCGGCCTCCAAGATGTCTGGGAAGGCTGTTTTCTTCCTGGGGTCGGAGCGGGCGGTGTCCCTGGCCCTTGAAAAGGGGCTCACGGTGGGCGGGACGTTCCTGCCGGTGGACCCTCTCGAGGCCACCGCGCAGAGGGTCATCGTGTCAAACGTCCCGCCCTTTGTTTCCGCTGAGCTCCTCCTCCCTCATCTACACCAACTGGGGGAGGTAAGGTCGGGGATCAACCCCATACCGCTCGGCCTCAGGGAGAACAGCCTGCGCCACGTGTTCTCCTTCCGCCGCCAGCTCTTTGTCCGGCTGGCGCGGGAGGACATGACGGAAGGGCACTTTAATGTGGTGCACGAGGGGACTGCCTACCGCGTCTTCTGGACGTCGGACGGCGTGCGGTGCCATGCCTGCAGAGAGGTGGGGCACATTCGCAAGAACTGCCCCGCCTCCAAGGCCGCCAAACCACCGAAGGCGGCCAAGGCTGGCGCCGCCGCCACCCCTCCCCCTAGTTGCGTCCGCGTGCCGGGAGCCATAGGTGCGCGGGCATCGTCGGAGGGCTTTGTTTTCAGGGCCTCCGGCGGGGGGGAGGGAGAGCGTCCGAACGGAAAGAAGGCGCGGAACAAGGAGAAACATCTAGAGGCGGGTCCCCTCGGTGCGCCAGACAATTTGTTTACCGCGCTCGGCCCAACCCAGTCACCGGCCCGTGCCCGAGCCCTTGAACAACACCGCAGAGGGGCCCGGGCGCGGGCAAGAAAAGAAAAAGGGGGAGGGCGGAGCGGGAGGCCTCGGCAGACATGGAGGTCTCCCTGCCTCAGCGCACCTCCAGCAACAAAAGGAGGCGCCGCTCCGTTGAGGCGGAGGGGGAACAACATCCCTCCGCGGAGGAGTCGGTGCCCGCCGCGTGTCCCGCGTCCCCCACCAGCGCCCCCAAGCAGCGCCGTAGGCGGGAGGAGTCTGTCCCCGGGGAGGGTGAGACAGTCGAGGCTGCCCAGCCTCTGCCTCCCGGGGATGGCGTGGAAGATCTGCCTGTCGGGGGGGGCGTGGGGACCGCGGAGGAATGCATTGCCGCCGGGCCGGGCGCCCCGGGGACTGAGGCGGGCGGGGCCGAAAAGGCCGAACCTGAGCCCGCCCAGCCAATACCCAACTTCCCCCGGGAGTCGCTCGACCCGGCATAAACCGAAACAAATGTTAATTATGACACTGTAGATGCTGGGCCGGGGGGTGGCAGCGGGGAAGGGGAGGAACACCCACCCTCGCCTCTTGCTGTGGAGCTGGAGCACTTGGAGAGCCTGGGGATTTCCTATGGCCGGGTCTCTCCTTGTTCCCCGGTTCCTGGGGCGGAGGGGGAACCCCTTCCGCTGTCATTTCCCGACCCAGCACCATTTTTAAAAGAGCCCAGTGGGGACTCCTCTGCCGACGATCCTGGGGGTGGGATCGGGGCAGAGCCAGGGCCGGTTGGAGCGGCCGGTTCATTTGCCGTACCTTGTGCGGTCGATGGGCCGGCTGCAGGCGGCCACCTCCCGGAGGAGGACGGGGACTCGGTGGGGGACGCGGGTGAAACCGAGAGACCACCGCCAGCGAGGCGGTGGATCTGCTCGCGGCCGCCGCCGAGACCATCCTCATTCCTGCAAAGGAACTCCGGGACTTTTTGGCCCAGAGCCGGGGTCGCTGCGACCAAGCCCGACTGGCCCTGGAAAAATGGTCCGAGCCAGAGCTGATCAAGGGGTCCGTCCGCGCCGCCGTCAAAACCTTGGCCGCGGGCGGGCCCTTGACAAAGGCGCAACACCTTGAGCTGCGCGAGCTCGAGGGACTCCTCGCTGGGCTGCGGAGGGAGCGGAGTTCAACAAAAGACTCCGCTCCCTCCCCCACAATAGGTTAAGGTAGAGGTTGCACTATGCTTTTGCCATGAAGATAACCATAGCCAGCCTCAACATCAACGGCGGCAGAGGGGCACGCCGTAGATTTGACAATTTTTCGCTCCTGCGGGAGGGGAAATATGCGGTGTGCTTCCTGCAAGAAACCCACACCGTTCCGGGAGACGAAGCCACGTGGCTCCTGGAATGGCAAGGAGAGGTCCGCATGAGCCACCTCACCGCCATTTCTAGTGGGGTGGCCATCTTGCTGGGCCCGCATTTTCAGCCGGAGATCTTGGGGGTCGAGGAGCCCGTGCCAGGCCGCTTGCTGCATGTAACAGTTCGTCTGGGGGACGTGCCGCTCCATCTCGTGAACGTGTACGCCCCTCAGCCCGGCCCGCAGCAAACGCGCTTCTTTGAAGAGGTGTCCGCTCTTCTTGGCTCCATCGACGTCGGCGACTGCATTGTCCACGGGGGGGATTTTAACTGCACCCTCGGGGCGAGGGACCGCTCCGGTGCCCCGCAGTGCATGGCGGCGATGGAGAAGTTGAGGGACCTGGTCGGGTCCTTCGACTTGGTGGACGTCTGGCGAAATCGCCACCCCGACTCCAGCGCCTTTACTTGGGTGAGGCCTGGAGTTGGATGGTCTAGAGTCGACCGCCTTTACGTGTCTCGGGCGTACGTTTCCTGCGTCCCGGCGGCCTCCATGCGGCCGGTGCCGTGTTCGGACCACCACCTGGTGTGGGCGGAGCTCGCTTCGCTCCGCGCGAGGACGGGGTCCGCGTACTGGCACTTTAACAACCGGCTGCTGGAGGATGTGCGGTTCCAGTATAATGTGGATAAATGTGAGGTTATCCACTTTGGTGGTAAAAACAGAGAGACAGACTATTATCTGAATGGTGACAGATTAGGAAAAGGGGAGGTGCAAAGAGACCTGGGTGTCATGGTACATCAGTCATTGAAGGTTGGCATGCAGGTACAGCAGGCGGTTAAGAAAGCAAATGGCATGTTGGCCTTCATAGCAAGGGGATTTGAGTACAGGGGCAGGGAGGTGTTGCTACAGTTGTACAGGGCATTGGTGAGGCCACACCTGGAGTATTGTGTACAGTTTTGGTCTCCTAACCTGAGGAAGGACATTCTTGCTATTGAGGGAGTGCAGCGAAGGTTCACCAGACTGATTCCCGGGATGGCGAGACTGACCTATCAAGAAAGACTGGATCAACTGGGCTTGTATTCACTGGAGTTCAGAAGAATGAGAGGGGACCTCATAGAAACATATAAAATTCTGACGGGGTTAGACAGGTTAGATGCAGGAAGAATGTTCCCAATGTTGGGGAAGTCCAGAACCAGGGGTCACAGTCTAAGGATAAGGGGTAAGCCATTTAGGACCGAGATGCGGAGGAACTTCTTCACCCAGAGAGTGGTGAACCTGTGGAATTCTCTACCACAGAAAGTTGTTGAGGCCAATTCACTAAATATATTCAAAAAGGAGTTAGATGAGGTCCTTACTGCTAGGGGGATCAAGGGGTATGGCGAGAAAGCAGGAATGGGGTACTGAAGTTGAATGTTCAGCCATGAACTCATTGAATGGCGGTGCAGGCTAGAAGGGCCGAATGGCCTACTCCTGCACCTATTTTCTATGTTTCTATGTTTCTATGACTCGTTCCGTCGATTCTGGTCCGACTGGAGAAGGAAGCAGGGGGGCTTCCCCTCCTTGAGGCTATGGTGGGACGTGGGCAAGGCTCACGTCCGCGTCTTCTGTCAAGAGTACGCGAGGGGGTCGACCAAGAGGCGGGCGGCCAGAGTCGGGCGCCTAGAAAAAGAGGTGCTCGACCTGGAAGCCCGTCTCGGTCAAGTCGTCCAGGACCCGGCCCTGCGGACGGTGTACGAAGCGAAGAAGGCCGCGCTGAAGGACCTGCAGCTCGTCGGGTCCCGAGGCGCGTTCGTGAGGTCGCGGATCCGGTTCCTGCGGGATCTGGACTGCGGCTCCCCCTTCTTCTACTCGCTGGAAAAAAGGCAGAGTGTCCGTAAGCAGCTCTTGACGCTGCTGGCCGACGACGGCTCTCTCGTCTCGGATCCGGAGGGCGTCAACAACAGGGCCCGTGAATATTACGGGGCTCTGTTCTCTCCGGATCCGTCCAGCGAGGAAGCGCGTAGAGTTTTGTGGGAGGACCTGCCGAAGGTTAGCCCGGAGGGCGCCGAAAATCTGGAAGCTCCGCTAAGCCTGGCGGAGCTGACCGGTGCCCTCGCCCGGCTCTCGAGGGGAAAATCCCCGGGGCTGGACGGGCTGACCGTGGAGTTCCACAGGGCGTTCTGGGACGTCCTGGGGAGCGACTACGCGCGGGTCCTGGGGGGAAAGTCTGGCGACCGGGGAGATGCCCCTCTCTTGGCGCAGGGCAGTCATCGTCCTGCTGCCTAAGAAGGGCGATCTCCGCCTCCTTAAGAACTGGCGCCCGGTCTCCCTCCTCAGCACGGACTACAAAATCTTCGCCAGGGCGATGTCTGCTCGCCTTGGTGCCGTGCTGGACCACATGATCCACCCCGACCAGTCCTACACGGTCCCGGGCCGGACAATCCATGATAACATCCATCTGGTCCGGGACCTCATCCATTGTTCCCAGGAGGCTGGTCTGTCGGTCGCCTTCCTATCCCTCGACCAAGAGAAGGCGTTCGACAGGGTGGATCACGACTATCTGCTCGGAACTCTGCGCGCTTTCGGGTTCGGGACGCATTTCGTCGCCCGGATCCGACTTTTGTACGCCGCCGCGGAGTGTCTGATTAAGGTTAACGGGTCCTTGACGGCGCCCCTTCGCTTTAGGAGAGGGGTGCGCCAGGGATGCCCCATGTCCGGCCAGTTATACGCCGTTTGCGTGGAGCCTTTCCTGCGCCTCTTGCGGACGAGGTTGACGGGACTGGCTCTGCAAGGGCCGGGCGTGGAGGTCGTCCTCTCGGCTTACGCCGATGACGTGCTCCTCGCGGTAGAGGATCCCGCTGACCTGCGGAGGATGCGTGAGTGCCAGGAGATTTACTCGGCCGCGTCCTCCGCCAGGATCAACTGGGAGAAATGTTCCGGACTCCTGGTGGGTCAGTGGCGGGTGGACTCCCTGCCGGAGGAGCTCAGGCCTTTTGCCTGGAGCACGACCCATCTCCTCTATCTGGGAGTCTACCTTAGCCCCGACGAGGGAGCCTGGCCGGCGAACTGGCAGGAGCTGGAGGCCAAGGTCGCCGCTCGCCGAGGGCGCTGGACAGGACTGCTCCGAGTGCTGTCCTACAGGGGTCGAGCGCTAGTCATAAACCAGCTGGTGGCCGCAATGCTGTGGTACCGGCTGGTCACTTTGACCCCTCCCCCTGCGTTTGTCGCCAAGATACAGAAGAAGCTGGTGGACTTCTTCTGGAACAACAGGAAGCACTGGGTCTCTGCCGCGGTCTTGAGTCTCCCGCTTGAGGAGGGCGGTCAGTCGTTGGTGTGCGTCAGCGCCCAGCTCGCGACTTTCCGTCTTCAGACCCTGCAGAGATACCTTTACGTCGAGCCCCCTCCAAAGTGGTGTGCTCTGGCGAGGTATTTCTTCCGCCAGCAGCGCGACCTCAATTATGACACGCAGCTCCTGTTTGTGAACTTGGGGGGTGCCAGGACCGCCCTCCGGGAGCTGCCTGTCTTTTACAGGGAACTCATCAGGGTCTGGAACAAAGTCTCCACCAAGCGCAGCTCTCCGCCGGCTGGAGTGGCGGCCGTCCTGCAGGAACCGCTGCTCGGGAATCCGTACCTCCACGGCCGAGGTTTTATATGGCAGTCGGAAGAGAGGGCTGTGGCTGGTGAGGTGACCAGGGTCAGGGACCTGCTCGATGGCGGAGGAGCGGGCTGGATGGCGCCAGACACGCTGGCGCGGCGCCTAAATTCTGCCAACGTCCGTCACGCGGCCGATGCCATCGAGTCGCTAAAAACAGCTCTGGGCCCTGACTCCGTTAGGTGCATCGAGGAGGCTCAAGCACGTGGGGAGATCCCGTCCGAACTGACCCCCGTCCGGACGGAATTCCTCATCGGCGCCAAACCCCGGAACCTCCCTCGGGGGCCGGCGCCTCACAACTTGAGCCGCCTCGGGGAAATCCCCTCCGTGCCTTTCAGTTCCACGCGGAGGGGTTTCCTGTACGGGCTGCTCCTGCACACCCTCAAATTTGCCATCCTCGCCGGCCGTCCGGACACACCATGGCGTACCATCTTGCCGTCCGGAGGAGGCGGGGGTCCCCGATGGAGGGCACTCTACGCAGGGGTCCTCCCACTATTCATCGGGGACTTGGCCTGGAGGGTGGTGCACGGAGCAGTGCCGTGCAACAAATTTTTAAGCCGGTTCACGGACTCCCAGGCCGCCTGCAATTTTTGCGGTCTGGAAGAGTCCGTGTTCCATGTTTTTATGGAATGCACAAGGTTGCAGCCCCTGTTTTATTATTTGAAGGGGCTGCTCCTGAAATTCTGGCTGCACTTCAGTCCCACTCTCCTGATCTTTGGGCACCCTGTGCGGAGGGGAGCGGGTAGGTCCGAAGGCCTCCTCGTAGGACTGCTCCTGGGCACGGCCAAGGGTGCCATCAGCCGGTCCAGGCAGCGGGCGGTCGAGGGGGTCGTTCAACCTGACTGCCTGCCTCTCTTCCGCTCTTACATCCAGTCCAGGGTGTCCTTGGAGATGGAGCACGCGGTGTCCACCGGTACGCTCGCGGCCTTCCGCGAGAGGTGGGCACCGGAGGGACTGGAGTGCATCATCACGCCCGGCAACCAAATTTTAATTTGATTTTACGTTTTAAAGTTTAATTTGTTTTAATTGCCGGTGCTTTTAGTGTCCCCCTCCCCTTTTATAGGGGGCACTGGAAAAATTTGATTTTAGCGCCCAAAAAAAAAAAGGGGCCTTGAAAATGTCTGCTGTGTCACCCAGGTCGGGTGGCATGGTTTTAATGTTTATGTTTTTGCAGGTAAACTCAAAAGAGTTAAATATACGTAGGATAATTTATACAGAGAGAGGGGTTTAATGAGGAGAGAAGACCCATGGATTTGTTGGAGAGAGGGCAAGAGAGTTAATAAAGATTGGCATTACCAATGAGTTATTGTTTGATTCAGAAGCTCAGGGAACAACGTAGGGAGGATATAGAGAGAAAAAAGGGGGGGGCAGCAGGTAATGAAGAATTTAAAGAAGATCCGAGAGAGGTGAACAAAGTGAGGTACTCAAAGAGAAGGTGCAAAAGGAGTGGAGCAAAAAGCCAAGCTGTGACTTGCTAATACGTAAAATGTCAGACAGGTAAAGACCATCTGGTCCATCGAGCCTGTCCCACAACACTTGCCATACCTGTGTATCACAACATATACACTCCACCCCACCCAAAACCATGTGATCTCCTGGGAGAGGCAAAAAAACCCTGATAAAAAAACCCAGGCCAATTTGAGGAAAACAATATTTGAAAATTTCCTTTCCGACCCATCTAGGCAATCAAATCTTGTCCAGGAGATCACTCTGGCCATTAAATTCCCTGCAGTACCTACCTTCTGTAAGAGGTAATCTCCGCTGCAGTCAGAAACAAATCCAGCTTTTGCTAGAAGGAATTCAGCAAGTCTGCATCCACCACATGAAACGGCAGCTTGTTCCAGAGGCCACCATTCTCTGTGAAAAGAACCACCTCCTGATATCTAACCTAGATCTAGCCTTATGCAACTTAAATTTGTGCCCCTGGTCCTGCTTAACCTATTTCATTGAAATAAATGGTCAGCTGGAACACTGTCTATTCCCTTCATTATCTTATAAACCTCAATCATATCCCCCATAAGTCTACGCTGCTCTAAGGTAAAGCATCCCAAATAGAAACATAGAAACATAGAAAATAGGTGCAGGAGTAGGCCATTCGGCCTTTCTAGCCTGCACTGCCATTCAATGAGTTCATGGCTGAACATGCAACTTCAGTACCCCATTCCTGCTTTCTCACCATACCCCTTGATTCCCCTAGTAGTAAGGACTTCATCTTTTAGCCTATCTTGATAACTAAGATGCTTTAGACTTGGAATTAGTCTAGTGGCCCTCTTCTGCATCCTTTCCAGAGCCTCAATATCACCCACCATGTGAGGAGATCAAAACTGGACACAATATTCCAAGTGCTGCCTGACTAAGGTCTTGTACACGGACATAACTGTACGCCTTGTCTTATACTCAATTGTCCCATGGATACACCCCAACACCATATTCGCTCTAGCTATCGCTGCACAGCATTGCTCGTGTACATTGAAGGATGTATGCACTAGAATGCCCAAATCTCTTTCTTTCTCCATCATCTTTAATGCCTTTCCCTGGAGGGTGTATGAATGTTGAGCATTTGCCCTGCCCACTTGCATAACACTTCACTTATCTAAGTTATAAATCATTTTCCAGTCATGAGCCCAGTCTCCCAACACATTAAGATCTGCTTGAATCAGACGAGCCTCTTCTATGGTTCTAGCATTCGCACAGATCTTGGTATCATCTGCAAATGTGCAAATTGTGCCGCCAACCCCTGAATCCTGTTCATTAATAAAAATAATAAAAAGCAATGGTCCGAACACTGATCCCTGCAGGACACCACTGGTGACCGGTTTCCAGAACAGATCCAAATCCATCGATAACTTTTCTTTGCCTGTGTCCTGCCAGCCAGTTCTGTATCCAGCTCAATATATTTCCACTAATACCAGAGTTTACGATCATATAGAGAAGCTTCTTCTGTGGTACCTTAATAAGAGCACACTCCCACCATGGCAGTTTGGGCAGGGTACATGGCGGAAAATGCAGCCAAGAAGGATTCAGTAAGGGGAAAGGTACCCCCACCTTTGAAGCAGATTTCAATCAAAATCAGGATGTCAATACGATCATCTGCCATGAGGTTGTTGATGGCAACTGCCTCGTTCACGTGTGAGCAAGAGAAATGTGGAGGGGGCACTGATGGTTTATATACTGAAAGACTCTGAGGGGCAGTGTTGGGTGGGTGAAGGGACAGGAAAGAAGCAGATGAGGTCAGTTAGAAAGTTGGTAAGAGAAGAACCTGGACCAGTTGGGGTTAGTGTTCACAGGAAGGCAGTGATGGGCCCCACAACAAACCTGTAGGAGAATGTCAAGGGATAGGTAGCCGAGTGGTAACATCACCGGACGAGTAATCCAGATGCCGAGAGACACATGTTTAAATCCCACCACGACAGCTGTGGAATTTAAATTCAATTAATTAAATAAATCTGGAATAAAAAAGTAATGGTGACTACCAGATTGTCGTAAAAACCCATCTGGTTCATGAATGACCTTCAGGGAAGGAAATCAGCCATCCTGACCTGGTCTGGCTTATATGTGACTCCAGACCCACAGCAATGTGGTTGACTCTTAACTGCCCTCTGAAATGGCCTAGCAAGCCACTCAGTTGTACACAATGCTACGAAAAACAATAATAATAAAACCAGATGAACCACCTGTCATTGACAACGGCACACTCAGCCCAATCGACACTGCAAAGTCCTCCTCATTAACATCTGGGGACTTGTGCCAAAATTGTGAGAGCTGTACTACAGATTACTCAAGCAACAGCCTGACATAGTCATACTTAATGAATAATACCTTTCAGTCAATGTTCCAGACTTCTCCATCACCATCTCTGGGTATGTTCTGTCCCAACAGCAGGACAGACACACCAGGGGTGGTGGCACAGTGGTATACAGTCGGGAGGGAGTGGCCTTGGGAGTCCTCAACATTGACTTCGCACCCCATGAAGTCTCATGGCTTCAGGTCAAGCATGGAAACCTCCTGCTGATTACCACCTACCACCCTCCATCAGCTGATGAATCAGTACTCCTTCATGTTGAACACCACTTGGAAGAAGCGCTGATGGTAGCAAGGGCACAGAATTTATTCTTTGTGGGGGACTTCAATGTCCATCATCAAGAGTGGGTCGGTAGCACCATTACTGACCGAGCTGGCTGAGTCCTGAAGGACCTAGCTGTCAGACTGTGCCTGCAGCAGTTGGTGAAAGAACCAACACGACCTTGTCCTCACCAATGCATCTGTCCATGACAGCATTGGTAGCAGCGACCACTGCACAGTCATTGTGGAGATGAAGTCCTGTCTTCACATGGAGGATACCATCATCGTGTTGTGTGGCACTACCACCGTGCTAAATGGGAGAGATTCAGAACAGATCTAGCAGCTCAAAATTGGGCATCCACGAGGTGCCGTGGGCCATCAGCAGTAGCAGAATTGTATTCCACCACAATCTGTAACCTAATGGCCCAGCATATTCCTCACTCTACCATTACCATCAAATCTGGGAACCGACCGTGGTTCAAGGAAGAGTGTAGAAGAGCATGCCAGGAGCAGCCAATTCGATTCACTCCATATGATATCAAGAAACAACTGAAAGCACTGGATACAGCAAGGCTATGGGCCCAGACAACAACCCGGCTATTGTGTTGAAGACTTGTGCTCCAGAACTAGCCAACCATCTAGCCAAGCTGTTCCAGTACAAATACAAAACTAGCATCTATCCAACAACGTAGAAAACTGCCCAGGTATGTCCTGTCCACAAATGCAGGACAAATCCAACCTGGCCAATTACCGCCCCATCATTCTACTCTCAATCAGCAAAGTGATGGAAGGTGTCGTCAACAGTGCTATCAAGCGGCACTTACTCACCAATAACCTGCTCACTGATGCCCAAGTTTTGGTTCTGCCAAAACCACTCGGGTCCAGACCTCATTATGACCTTGGTCAAAACATGGACAAAAGAGCTTAATTCCAGAGGTGAGGTGAGAGTGACTGCCCTCGGCATCAAGGCAGCATTTGATCGAGTGTGGCATCAAGGAGCACTAATAAAACTGAAGTCAATGGGAATCAGGGGGAACAGTTTCCACAGGCTGGAGTCATACCTGGCACAAAGGAAGATGGTTGTGGTGGTTGGAGGTCAATCATCACAGCCAGAAGACGTTGCTTGAGGAGTTCCTCAGGGCAGCATCTTAGGCCCAACCATCTTCATTTGCTTCATCAATGACCTTCCTTCCACCATAAGGTCAGAAGTGGGGATGTTCACTGATGATTGCATAGTGTTCAGTTCCATTCGCAACTCCTCAGATAATGAAGCAGTCCATGCCCGCATTCAGCAAGACCTGGACGACAGTCAGACTTGGGCTGAAAAGTGGCAAGTAATATTCATGCCACACAAATGCCAGGCAATGACTATCTCCAACAAGCGAAAGTGTAACCACCGCCCCTTAACATTCAATGGCATTATCATTGCCGAAACATCTACCATCAACATCCTGGTGGGTCACCATTGACCAGAAACTTAACTGGACCAACCACATAAATACTGTGGCAACAAGAGCCAGTCAGAGGCTGGGTATTCTGCAACAAGTGTCTCACCTCCTGACTTCTCAAAACCTTTCCACCATCAACAAGCCACAAGTCAGGAGTGTGATGGAATACTCTCCACTTGCCTGGATGAGTGCAGCTCCAACAGCACTCAAGAAGCTCAACACCATCCAGAACAAAGCAGCCCGCTTGATCGGCACCCCATCCACCACCTTCAACATTCACTCCCTCGACCACCGGCGTACCGTGGCTGCAGTGTGTACCATCTACAAGATGCACTGCAGCAACTCGCCATGACTTCTTCAGCAGCAACCCCCAAACCTGCGGCCTCTACCACCTAGAAGGACAGCAAGCACATGGGAACACCACCACCTCCAATTCACACACCATCCTGATTTGGAAGCATATCACTGTTCCTTCATCGTCGCTGGGTCAAAATCATGGAACTCCCTCCCGAACAGCACTGTGGGAGGACCATCACCACAAGGCCTGCAGCAGTTCAAGAAGGCAGCTCACCACCACATTCTCGAGGGCAATTAGGGATGGACAATAAATGCTAGCCTTGCCAGCAATGTCCACATCCTTGAGCGAATAAGAAAAAAGCTTGAGCTTGTATAAGGGGGATTTTAAGTCTCGAACAGCGGTAGGAGAGAAGGGAATGAAGAAAACAATATATGGAAAATAAATAGTGTCTTTTTGAAATGTTAGTGATCTATTAATCATCAATGGCATCATATACAATGATATAACATACAAAAAACCAAACTGATTAATCAACCTGCTGTATACATCTAAACTGTGATGCTGGAGAACCATTATTTTACTCATAGTATAAGTAAAACACCAAGAATTAAAGATTCAGAACATCCTTATGCTTCATCAATTGCACATGTGTGCAGAATTCTCAGCAATTACCAGTGATGTTTCACCGTCCAGAAAAGCAGACACTTTGAAATAATTGGAGATCCCAGTTACAAATGTTATAATGATGCCAAACAAGCTTACTTTAACGTTGCTTAGCAACATCGCACTCTTGCTATACATTGCAAATATCAAATGGTTGTTCATCACAATGTTATTTTCTTAATTATTGATTTCCTGAACACTGATTAACAGTAATGTGTCCTGAAATTTTGCACAAAAAGTATTCATTACAATTTTAGTAATAGAACATTCGTATTTATGTGTCAGATTTTATTCGGAGTGGATTGATTATGTGTATCCTGGAGCCTAAATTTACATCAGGCACAATGATAAACCAGCTAATTAAGCAGATTAAGGCACCAATTTGCAGAGATCGGGCACCATTGGTGCAGGTTCACACACTGCCATTAACCACTGGAAAATGGAAAATTAGGCACGGGTCTTTAAGTAATGCAAGGACCAAAATGCATTTGCTGCTCTTTTGGCTCTCTAATACTTCTCCGCTATTTTGGTACTATTTATTTTGATGGGTACATCTGTGGGGATTCCAAACGTGACACATGATTGAAAGTAGGAAGAGGTGTCTACCTGGTGCATAATAATACAGATGCAATGACACTGAAGGCATTGCAGGAAAATCTATCAGTACGCTGAAATCTGCAGCTGCACACATCAGAGAAATCCAGTCTTTGCCTCCTCCACTTCACAAGACAGGCTGCCACAGAGCTGTGCCATCTGCTACCAATGATCTTCCGACAACATCTGGATATGGGATGGCGCTTTCTGTAGAAGTAGAGGTTAATACAGTCTGAAACTTCCTTGAAGTCCTATACTGTCACGATGTAACTTCTGCACACCATCACCCACAGCCAAACCAACCAGTCCACAATCTCCTGGGAGAGGCAAATAAAAATAATCTTAGGCCAATTTAGGAAAAAAGCATTGGTAAATTCCTCTCACCTGCAAAAGGTGATGAAACAGGTTCCAGGAGATCACGCTGACTGGGGAAGACATTCTCCAATGCCCACCTACCTTCTAGACGCAGTTATGTTGGCCAGTCTCACAAACTCATCCAACTCCCACTTGAATGCTTGTCATGAATCTGCACACACTGTATATGCCGGAAAATTGTTCCAGAGATTGATAAGAACACAAGAACATAAGAATTAGGAGCAGGATTAGGCCATTTGGCCCCTCAAGCCTGCTCTACCATTCAATAAGATCACGGCTGATCTTCAACTGCAACTCAACTTTCCTGCACTATCCCCACATACCTTGATGCCTCCACAGCCCTCTGGGATAGAGAATTCCAAAGATTCACACCCTCTGAGTGAAGAAGTTTCTCCTCAGCTCAGTCCTAAATGGCCGACCACTTATTCTGAGACAGTGACCCCTGGTTCTAGACTCCCCAGCCAGAGGAAAAATCCTCCCTACATCTACCCTGTTAAGCTCTGTAAGAATTTTGTGTATTTCAATGAGATCACCTCTCATTCTTCTAAACTCTATAGAATATAGGCCCAGCTTGCTCAATCTCTCCTCATAGGACAATCCTACTATCCCAGGAATCAGTCTGGTGAACCTTCGTTGCACTCCCTCGATGGCAAGTATATCCTTCCTTAGGTATGGAGACCAAAACTGTACACAATACTCCAGATGCGGTCTCAACAAGGCCCGACATAATTGCAATAAGATATCTTTACTTTTACACACAAATCATCTTGTAATAAAGGCCAACATACCATTTGCTTTCTTAATTGCTTGCTGTACCTGCATGTTAACTTTCAGTGATTCGTGTACAAGGAAACTCACGCCCCTCTGAACACCAACATTTCCCAATCTCTCACCATTTAAAAAATACTCCGCTTTTCTATTTTTCCTACCAAAGTGGATAACTTCACATTTCTCCACATTATCCATTTGCCATATTCTTGTCCATTCACTTAGCCTGTCTATATCCCTGTCTATATCCCCATGAAGCCTCTTGCATCCTCCTCACAACTTACATTCCCACCTAGCTTTGCATCATCAGCAAACTTGGATATATTACATTTGGTCCCCTCATCCATATCATTGATATGGATTGTGAATAGCTGGCGCCCAAGCACCAATCCTTGCGCCACCCCACTAGATACAGCCTGCCAACCCGAAAATTACATAGAAACATAGAAATTTACAGCGCAGAAGGAGACCATTTCAGCCCATCGTGTCCACGCCGGCTGACAAAGAGCGGCACGGCCCTTGGTCAGCAGCCCTAAAGGTTACATATAAACCTATGAACAATGACGGAAAGGCAAAGAGCACCCAGCCCAACCAGTCCGCCTCACACAACTGCGTCACCCCTTATACTGAAACATTTTACACTCCACCCCAACCGGAGTCAGGTGATATCCTGGGAGTGGCAAAACCAGATAAAAACCCAGGCCAATTTAGGGAGAAAAAATCTGGGAAAATTCCTCTCCGACCCATCCAGGCAATTGAAACTAATCCAGGAGATCACCCTGGCCATATTCTATTCCCTGCAGTACTTACCATTATATCTGCACCGTCCAACAAAAGGTCATCCAGTCTAATCCCAATTACCAGCTCTAAGTACATAACCCTACAGGTTACTGCACTTTAAGTGCCCATCCAACCATCTCTTAAAAGTGGTGAGGGTTTCTGCATCCACCACTCTTCCAGGCAGCGAGTTCCAGATCCCCACAATCCTCTGCGTAAAGAAGCCCTCCCTCAAATCCCCTCTAAACCTTCCACCAACCACCTTAAAACTATGCCCCCTCATAATAGTCCCCGCCACCAATGGAAATAAATCCTTACTATCCACTATGTCCAGGTCCCTCAAAATTTTGTGCACCTCGATGTGGTCTCCTCTCAACCTCCTCTGTTCCAATGAGAACAAACCCAGCCTAGTTAATCTGTCCTCATAACTAAAATTCTCCATTCCAGGCAGCATCCTAATAAATCTCTTCTGCACCCTCTCTAGTGCATCCTTCCTATAATACGGTGACCAGAACTGCACACAGTACTCCAGCTATGGCCTAACCAAAGTATTATACAATTTAAGCATAACCTCCCTGCTCTTATATTCTATGCCCCGGCCAATAAAGGCAAGCATTCCGTATGCCTTCTTAACCACCTTATCCACCTGGCCTGATACTTTCAGGGATCTGTGGACAAGCACTCCAAGGTCTCTTTGTTCATCTACACTATTAAGTGGCCTACCACTTAATGTGTATACCCTTTCCTTATTAGCCCTCCCAAAGTGCATCACCTCACACTTCTCTGAATTAAATTCCATTTGCCATTGCTCTGCCCACCTGACCAGTAGATTGATATCCGCCTGCAGCCCATGACTTTCCTCTTCATTATCAACCACGCAGCCAATTTTAGTGTCGTCTGCAAACTTCTTAATCATACTCCCTACATTCAAATCTAAGTCGTTGATATATACCTCAAAAAGCAAGGGACCCAATACTGAGTCCTACGGAACCCCACTGGAAACATCCTTCCAGTCACAAAAACATCCATCAATCCTTACCCTTTGCTTCCTATCTCCAAGCCAATTTTGGATCCAACTTGCCACTTTGCCCTGTCTCCCATGGGCTTTAACCTTCATGACCAGTCTACCATGTGGGACCTTATCAAAAGCTTTGCTAAAGTCTATATATACTACATCGTACACACTACCCTCATCAACCTCTTCGTTACCTCTTCAAAATATTCAATCAGGTTAGTCAAACACAATCTTCCCTGAACAAATCTGTGCTGACTGTCCCTAATTAATCCTTGCCTTTCCAAATGCAGATTTATTCTGTCTTTCAGGAGTTTTTCCAATAATTTTCCCACCACTGAGGTTAGGCTGACAGGTCTGTAATTACTTGGCCTGCCCCTTTTTCCCTTCTTAAACAAGGTTACTACATTAGCAGACCTCCAATCCTCCGGCACCATGCCCAGATCCAAAGAGGATGGTCAAGGCCTCTGCTATTTCCTCTTTTACTTCACTCAACAGCCTGGGATGCATTTTATCTGGGCCTGGGGACATCTACTTTCAAAGCTGCTAAACCCCTAAATAATTCCTCTCCCACTATACTTATTTCATCCAGAATATCACACTCCTCCTTGATAGCAGTATTTGCATTACCCTTTTCCTTTGTGAAAACAGATGCAAAGTATTTGTTAAGAACCCTACCAACATCTTCTGCCTCCACACAAAGATTAGCTTTATGGTCTCTAATAGACCCTACCCTTTCTTTAGTTACCCTCTTACTCTTAATATATTTATAGAACATCTTCAGGTTTTCCTTAATTTTACTGGCCAAGAATTTCTCGTGCTCTCTCTTAGCATTCCTACTATCCTTTTTAATTTTGCCTCTTAACTTTTTATATTCCTCCAAAGATTCTACAATATTTAGCCGTTGGTATATGACATAAGCATCCCTTTTTTTCTTAATCCTCCCCTGTAAGTCCCTAGACATCCACGGATCTCTAGAATTATTTTTCTCAGCGTTTTTCTTTACGGGCACATGTTTGGCCTGAGCTTTCCGGATCTCCTCCTTGAATGCCTCCCACTGTTCTGACACTGATTTACCCACAAGTAGCTGTTTCCAGTCCACTATGGCCAAATCACTCCTTAATTTAGCAAAATTAGCTTTTCCCCAATTTGGAACTTTTATTCCAGGCCTATTCTTGCCCTTATCCATAACCAATTTGAATTTGACTGAATTATGGTCACTGGCACCCAAGTGCTCTCCCACTAATACCCTATCAACCTGCCCAACTTAATTCCCCAAAACTAAATCCAAGACCGCCCCCTCTCGTGTTGGGCTTGCTACATACTGACTAAGAAAGTTTTCTTGAATGCATTTCTAGAATTCCGCACCCTCTATACCCTTCACACTAGATTTGTCCCAATCAATATTTGGATCATTAAAATCCCCTTCTATTACTACCCTATGTTTTTTGGACTTCACAGCAATTTGCCTACATATTTGCTCCTCTATATCTCCCTCCCACTTTTTGGGGTTCTATAATACATGCCCAGCAGTGTGATCGCCCCTTTTTTATTTTTCAATTCGACCCATATAGTCTCATTTGATGATCCCTCTAACATATCATCCCTCCTCACTGCTGTAATAGTTTCTTTAATCAGTACTGCGACCACCCCTCTTTTTACCCAAGCTCTCTATCCAGTCTAAAAATCCTGTAGCCAGGAACATTGATCTGCCAAACCTTCCCCTCTTTCAGCCATGTTTCTGTAATGGCTTTAATGTCATACTCCCAAGTGTCTACCTGTGCTCTTAGCTCACCGCATTATTCGCTATACTCTTTGCATTATATATACCATTCAGCACAGGAAGACCTCCTTGCTTACTACATACTAAGCCTTGTTTCCTCTGTCTTACATATTCGCTTTCAAGATTGTTGCTATCCAATTTCTGCTTTACTTCCTTCCCTTTTGAATTCATTCTCAGGTTCCCATCCCCCTGCCAAGCTAGTTTAAACTCTCCCCAACAGCACAAGCAAAACTCCCCGCGAGGATATTGGTCCCGGCGCTGTTGAGGTGCAACCCGTCCGGTTTGTACAGATCCCATCTCCCTCAGAAGCGCTCCCATTGCCTCAAGAATTAAAAGCCCTCCCTCCTACACCAACTTTCCAGCCACGTGTTCATCCTCTCTATCATTCTATTCTTATATTCATTAGCACGTGGTACCGGTAGTAACCCAGAGATTACTACCTTTGAGGTCCTACCCTTTAATTTTCTTCCTAACTCCCTAAATTCTTCTTGTAAGACCCCTCATCCCTCATTTTCCTATGTCGTTGGTCCCGATATGGACCATGACCTCTAGCTGTTTACCCTTCCCCCACCGCCCCCCCCCTCCACCCCCAGGATGCTCTGTGTTCTGTGACATCCTTGACCCTGGCACCAAGGAGGCACAAAACCATTCAGGAGTCACGTCTGCAGCCGCAGAAACGCCTGTCTGTTCCCCTAACTCTAGAATCCCCTATCACTAGGGCTCTTTTGGTCTTTGTCCCTCCCCCCTGTGCAACTGAGCCACCTGTGGTTCCTTGGAATTAGCTCTGGCTGCACACCCCAGAGGCACCATCATCCTTACTGATATTCAGAAATGAATATCGGTTTGAAAGCGAGATGGACTCACGGTGGGATTCCTGCGCTACCTGCCTAGTGCACTTACTATGTCTTGTGGTCATCCACTTTCTCTCTACCTGCATGCCTATAAGCTGCAGGGTGACCACCTCCTGAAACATTCTATCCACATAACTCTCAGCCTTGCGGATGCACCGTATTGACTCCACCTGCTGCTCCAGCTCCAAAATTCGGAGCTCGAGCAGTTGAAGCTTGAGACACCTCCTGCACATGTGGTCGTCTAGGCTGCGCGAAGCTTCCAGCACTTCCCACATGCCGCAAGATGTGCACTGCATGGGACTGAGCTGCACTGCCATCCTTCTAGTTAGCCTTATCTAGTTTAAAATCTATGTAAAAAGAAATTACCCGTTTATTCCTACTCTCTGTTTTTTGTCTGCTAACCGATCCTCAATCCATGCGAGTGTATTACCCACAATCACATGAGCCCTAATTTTGTTTAATAGCCTCCTGTGTGGCACCTTATTGAATGCCTTCAGAAAATCCAAATACGCCACATCCACTGGTTCCCCATTATCTATTCCACTCGTTACAAACTCAAAAAACACTAACAGATTTGTCAAACATGATTTCCCTTTCATAAAGCCATGTTGACTCTGCCCTATTATTATTTTCGAAGTGCCCTGTTGGAGAGTTTCCATAGAGCAAAGGCACCTGTGGCATAATGTTAGAATTAAATATGTGTGTAATGTTAGAATTAAATGTGTGTGTATAAAATGGTGTCAGGATATGTATGAAGATGGCTGCCAGTGATTCAGCAAAGCACCAAGGGAGTGCAGCTAGCAAAAGGGACCACATTCCTAGTTACTGATAACTGCCGTTTCTCACACAGGAATACACAGAAAAGATGAACTCAGCAGATGTCTCTAATCAACAGGCTTCCAGGCCCCAGACAAGATGTCCCGGTAGAATGAAAGAACAATAGTACTCCTGCAACAGGATTAAGATAAAGAAACTGCACAAAGACAGCACCAAAGGACAGTAAGATAAGGGAGGGGGGGAGCCTGGACAATGTCACAAGGCCATGAGTAACTCTTAGCAACACATGAGGTGATCACGCTGCCACCTAATGTTTAGAGACTAATTCTATTTGTCTAATTGAATCTATATGTAATCTATAATCAATATGATTGGATATGTCCAGCCGAAATGGGCTGATGTAACTGTAGTAAACTGTTGTAAAACATATAAAAATCCATGAAATCCTTTGATCAGCGGAGAGAAGTGCCTGGATGAACCAGTGGCTTCATCTCCCCGCCGGCGTAATAAACCGTTTTGGTGTATGGAACTGACCCAGAGTGACGAGTGATTCTTGGAGGAAACATTCGCGCTAACAATGGCGTAGTCGGCAGGATATTGCGGAGGCCGTTGGGACACCCCTGGAGAATCCGGGTGGGTATAAGTCCGAGTAAAAAATATAGCGGGGTGCTGGAGGTGAACGCACAGGTTAATCGACACAGATGGATGGTCCAGTATCTCACACACCTAGCCTGAGCCTGAACTAAGAGAACTTAGTCCCACGTGACGGCCAGGATCAAGTAGGCGTAGAGAACCCCCCTGAGACCATTGGATCGTGAGACCGAGCGACACCGGACCCAGTAAGGGAATTGGCAGTAGATCTCGGGGGGTAAGGGACCAGGTGGTGTCCAGAGGTCGATGCAATATCCAACCTGTGAGAAGGGTCATACCAACAGGCAAAACGGTGGTAGGTAGTTGTTAAGGAGGCATAGGGCACTGCAGGAATTGCTTAAACTCGTTTTAAGAATTGTAAGTTTGTGTAATAACAGACTTGTGACCTGACAGTAGCTAGAGACGGACGGTCTACTACAAGTCGCGCTGGGTAAAAGCGGACCTCTGAGAGATAGATTCCGAACGAGCTAAGCACACCCAATATGGCCAATGTAACAACTGAACTCGAGTTGGGGCCTGAAGGATCCTTACCCGCCACCTGGCGGAGAAACAGAAAAAGATGATAAATCGAATGATTACATCAGGTTGGAAACCCCACGACTCACCGGAAGAACAGCGAGAGTGGTGGAAACAGGAAAGGAAAGATAAAGACGAAAAAGCCTTGGTTGTGATCCTCTGGGCCCATATAATACTGACAGGAAAAGTAAACCAATATATAAAAAATAAAAGGGAGCAGGTGAAGGTCATGTCCGGGCGGACTGTCTTGCCAACTCTAACAAAGGGCACGGACGCACCACCTAGTGAGGAGGACATTGATTGGGGACTCCCAGACGAGGGACGTACAGGTATGATCAGGGCGAAGGAGATGCCCTGCCCCCTCCATATGCCCCGACGTACCCAGCCAAAGCAGCTCCGATAAAAATAAAATACATACCAGGGATCCCAGCGTGGCGCCCCGGGCAAGGAGGGACCGGACGAGCCGCTCGACCCCCGCAAGTAAAAATGACGTACATATCCCTATCTCCCGGGGATACAATGCAGCTGCTAGACAAATTACTCGTCCTGGTACCCCGAAGTAGCAATGCCGTTTTCTGGCAAAAAATTAAGGAAATGCGCATTTGCCCCCAACTCCACAGTCGGGACATAGCGGGATTAGTTAGAACCAAGATGCCCGAAAACTACTGGGCACGCTACCCGCAGCTTTTAGGGATGGGCTTTGGTGTGAGGACCTGTCCACTGATCAGCAACAGCAGAAAACAGACATAGCAGCATTTAAAATAGAAGTTACAACAGCTTTAGGACAGGTCCCCGTGAATTGGAATTCGATAGTAGGAGTAACCCAAAGGGAAGGCGAAGGAGCACAGGAATATGGAACTAGGAAATTTGAAGCTTTCTTAGCACATAGTGGAGTACCAATTGTAGATAGGCAGAACCTGGCTTTCATACAGCTGTATAAAGACGGGTTAAGCCCTGCACATCAAATCATACTGCAAACAGGGCTAGTGGCATTTAATAATTATGACGATCTGGAAAACTGGGCCACTGTGGTCGATAATCAGCAGAAATCTAAAGTTGCAGCCAACACTATAGAAACCTGTGTAGCAGCTGCCACAAAGGCACCGGAGGTGTGTTTTAAGTGCAAAAAACCGGGACACTGCCGTGCGGAGTGCCGTGTAAAATACAAAGCCCCACCGCAGGAGTTTCGCAAAAAGTGTCAGAACTGTAGTAAAGTGGAACATGAGATGAAGGATTGTTGGGCAGAGGGAGGCGGACGGGAGGGACAGGGACCCTACCTGGTACGAAGAAAGAAACAGGGATCTGACGAGAAAACGGTAGACGCTAGTAAACTGGGGAACCAGCAGCTGTTGGACATTATACAGCAGCTAACCCGGCAACAGACGCGGCCCCAATGAATCGCATCGGCCCCCGGCCAGGGACTCGACCCTCGTATGTGGGTCAACGCATCGTTAATAGGCCGGCGGTGCGACATGTTAATAGATATGCGTGCATCGGTGTCCCTGACCAACCTTGACCTGCCCACAACCGGACGATCAATTACTGTACAGGGAGTGGGAGGAAACCAAGCCGTTGCATATCAGAGTGAATACCAATTACTAGAAGTAGGTGGCATGATGTTACCGTTACAGTTCTGGGTATGTCCAAACCTGGAGGGTGCCATATTAGGAATAGATTTGTTGAATGAGTTAGGCACAATAGTAGACGCTGGAAATAGAAGTAATTTGGACGGCGAGAAAGGGACATAAAGGCAAAATCACCGGAAAATGGATCCCGGTGAAGAATGCAGCCATCGTAGGTAGTGCGGCTAAGTTAACTAGGGACTGGACGAAAAATGGGATGTTAAGATCAATATGTCAAGCTCTGCCTGATATCTGGGTGAAAGACAAACAGGACTGCGGACTTATTAATATATTACCAGAAAAGATCAGAGGGCCAACTCACCCTCCCCACAAGCAGTACCCGATTAAACCTGAAGCCATACGGGTCACTGAGATAATCATAAGAGACTTGGTAGAACAAGGTGTATTAAGACAAACAGTATCGATCACGAACTCCCCAATGTAGCCAGTGAAAAAGCCCGATGATAGCTACCGATTAACCATAGACTATACTGCCCTGAATAAAGTGACCCCCAAAGAACACCCAATCGTAGCCAGTCCGGCCACAATTTTTAACGGCCTGAGTCCAGAACACAAGGTCTTTACCATCCTGGATATTGCTAATGGATTCTGGTCGATCCCATTGGATCCCGAGTCCCAGGAAAAGTTTGCTTTCACTTCCCAGGGCAAGCAGTATATATGGACTCGACTCCCTCAAGGGTTCCACAACAGCCCAAACATTTTCCATCGAGTCATGAGTAGGGCCCTGGTAGAATGCGATCTAACACCGTACTACAGTACGATCCTACAATACGTGGACGACATTCTCATAGCCTCATCAAATGACCGAGAGCATCTGGGCGCCCGAACAGCGGTATTGAGAACGTTAGGGAAGACAGGATTTAAGATAAATCCGAGGAAATCACAAATTGGACAGACTAGAGTACAATACTTGGGGCACGACATTAGTCAAGGAACCAAGACTCTCCTGACAGATTGGAAAATGCCGATTGCCGGCATGCCTCGACCCACCACGGTGTGGAGTGTACGGCGGGTAATGGGGCTGTTCAACGACTGTAGGACTTTCATTTCCCAGTTCACAATGATTGCAGAACCCATTCAGCTTCTGGTCAAGGGCGGAAAACCCGGAACAGATCAGGTAGAGTGGGGGGTGGAACAGGTGAAAGCCTTTGAACAGTTAAAGGCTGAGCTGCTGTCAGTCCCTGCTCTAAAGTTACCAGACATGTCCAAACCATTCCACGTGTATTACATCCTGGAGGGGGGCTTTTACAGCGCAGTAGTGACCCAAGAAAAGGGGGGTGCAAAATGAGATCTGTAGTGTATTACTCCACACAGGAGTCCCCGGTGGTAAAGGGACTCCCTTGCTGTGTAGCAGCCCTCGATTGTGTAGCCTGGGCTGCGAGAGTATGTGAGCCTGTGACAATGTCCGGACAGTTTGTTAGACACACTAAGAATACTTTAGTGGAATTGCTGAACACTGGAAGGATAAAAACGGTGTCAGATGCCCGACGGGCTACGTGGGAAGTGGTATTGATACCCAAAAATCAGTCAGTGTGGATAATAAGGGACGTAGGGTTTAACCCAACTGAAGGAATGGTGACTGAAGGCGAGCCCCACCAATGTCAGATAGAGAAAGATCAGGGAGAGGAGGGAGAAATAGCTGATGAACCCCTGACCGACCCCGACCTGACCCTTTACGTCGATGGATCCCGTCGGTACACCAACGGACAGTTTCGGACTGGATGGGCCATGGTAGACCAAGACAGGACCACACTCCTGTGAGGAGGTTTGGAAGGGACAGTATCGGCTCAGGTAGCCAAACTGGTGGCGCTAACAGAAGCCCTGAAACTAGCAGAGGGAAAGCACGTGAACCTCTTCACGGATAGTCGATACGCGTTTGGGGTGGTTCACGACTATATGACAGCCTGGAATAGACGGGGATATATAACGTCGGGAGGGGGACATATTAAACATGAGAATTAAGTCCAAGAACTAGTAAAAGCCGTCAAGTATCCTCTCGCAGCGGCTGTAGTAAAAATTAAGGCTCACCAGAAGATCGAAAGCAAAGAGCAACGGGGAAACATGTTAGCAGGCCAAGCAGCCCGAAGCGCTGCGGAAGAGGCTGAGCCTCAGTCTATCCCAGTAGCCACGATAGGGCCGGAGGAACTAAATATTCAGAAGATACAGGAGGAAAGTAGCCCGGAAGAATAGTCCGAGTGGGGACAAAAGGGGGCGGTAAAGAGGGGAGATGGTGTATGGAGAAAGGGAAGACAGGTAGTGGTCCCATCATCTATCCAGGCCGAGCTACTTAAATTACACCATGAACCGGACCATGCCGGGAGGGATGGGACATTAAGTCATTTAACGAAGGACTGGTGGTGGGTGGGAATAGGACGAGATGTAGCGAAGCATCGCCAGCGATGCCTGATATGCGCGCAACATAACCCCCGAAAACCTATAAAGGTTAAATTGGGACATCAGCCACGTCCTAAAGGACTGTGGGAAAACTTACAGATTAATTTCACTGGACCGTTGCCCAACAGCAGGGGGAAGAAATATTGTTTGTTGATTATCGATCAGTTCACCAGATGGGTGGAGGCATTCCCCACTCGGGATTGTGGGGCCACCACCGTGGCCCATATTCTCACCTTCAACATAATCCCACGCTGGGGGGTACCCCTTCAAATTGATTCTGACCAAGGCATGCATTTCACAGGACAGGTCATGAAGCGGGCGTGCGGATTATTAGGGATTTGGCAACGGTTCCATATCCCCTATCACTCCCAAAGTTCTGGAATGGTGGAGCGCATGAATTGTACTCTTAAGACGGCAATTGCTAAGGCAATAGCTGAAACAGGATGTATGGATGTTCTACCCTGTATATTAATGAGGCTGAGGGCCACCCCAAATCGAACAACGGGTCTGACCCCTTTTGAGTTAATGACCGGGAGAGCCCTGAAACTCCCTGAGAATGTAATAGTGGGAGGGGAAGATGTGGGGCAATTACGAGATCGCATTAAACAATATGTTAAACAATTAGATTCACAGTTAAAAGAATTGCGACAGGAGGTGAGGGACCAGCAGACCATACAAACCTAGAGAGCCAAGACCAGGGTACGACCGAACCTCACCTGCCACAGGTAGGGGATAAAATCCTGGTACAAGTCACCCCTGAACGCACGGTATTTGCCCCAAGGTGGATGGGGCCTTATGACATAATCTTAACTAGCGACACTTGTGCTTGTATTGATATGAAAGGAAAGGGCCGGTGGAAGCACTGGTCCCAATTGAAGAAATATAACTAAAACCATGTCGGACCCCTCGTATGCTGCTAAATACCAGGAGTGGCAAAATACATTGAAGGATGGAATGTTTGCAGGCATAATGGTGGCCCTAATATTGGTAGGAGTATGGATGGTATTTAGATGGGTTACCAAGCAAGCCCGTGCTCAACCTGCATTAGTCCAGGACCGACGACCATACAGGCAAGGACAGGTAGCGATAGAGATGGTATGGCTATAAAAAGTATGGATAACCTAATCTTCACCTCTAATCTTACAGAACAACATTCGCGCGAGCAAATCAGTACCTAACACCTGGTGATGACCAGGCAATCTGTTTAAAGTTTTCAGATAAACCACCCGCCGAGATGGAATCGCAGTGGCCACTTCAGCTCTGCAGCATGATACTAGGGATCGCGACACTCACACAAGCATCAAATAACTCGGATGGACTACGAGGGATGCAGCAAACACAGGAAAGACATACTTACCCGAACTATGGGATCTTGTTTAATTTAACTGACGGGATATCCATCCCAGCAGCCAAAGACTGGAGCAAGGACAGAACTTATTTTAATGCTTGGCTGCAGGTACACTCGAGCAAGGATACAGTATGTGTACACTGCTCCACTGAAAACAGGGTCAACTGCATCAGAAGAGAGGAGGCCCGGGGACCCGATAAGTGCACTTTCGGGATAATTTGCGCGCCCCCTGTTAAGCCCCAACCGGTGGGCACGTACAGAAAGGGGGTGGGGGTATGTGGGTATTATGAGGAGGTAGGAGCAGCTGCTGTATCTTTGTACGTATGTTTTTCACCACCTCCGACATCGCGCCCCATAGCGACCTTCATCTCGCCCAAACTCTTACCATGCCCCTCAACCACAACGGGACCGCAGAACGGGATTGTATAACTTAACGAAGGTGAACTATTATATGATAATGTTAAGCATGAAATTGTGCCGGTTCTGATTAATATTTCAGGCATACAAATGCCGGAATATTGTACAGAACAAGCAAGGAAGATGTATAGTGTATTAAGTAAGGTTGTAATGCAGCAGGTTGCCGATGCCATGGACGCCAGTAGGTTCCGAGGACAAGAGCAGGTACATAGAAATAAGAGAGGAATAGTTAATGATGCTGCGACCGGTTTTAATACCGGAACCTCCATAGTAAATTCACTGGATATACAAGGGCTGAATGAAAAGGTGGAACAACTTAAAGTGGTGATGAGGGAACTGTTAGAGTGGGCAGGGCAGAATCAGAAAGACCAAGCCGACCTAGGAAGTGAAGGCATGGAGATACAGTTAGATGGAATTTCAATAACAGAGGCACATGCCAAAACAATTAATCGTCTAATTGACAGAGAAAAGGAAGATGCCGGAAAGCTCCGACAAAGGCAACTCTGTCACGCTTATGGTTTGTGGATGGTGGGACAGATACAACACAACCTCAATCAGATCCAAAGGGGGGAGGTACCAGACTGGCTAGACAGCTCACATCTGGCTCAGCTAGCTAAGCTGAAGGAGACACTGGATAACTGTATTCTAAAGTGACTAACGAGAGTATTCCCAGCGATCCCAAACTGCCAACTAGGTAAAACTGCAGGAGTGGGGATTGTCTTGATGATGATCCCTATTAGTCACATGAGACACAGGTCCATTTCATCTTTATCAACTGGAGAATATCAGGGTCGTACGCGACCATGCCTCCCTCCGTTACTACTTAACCACAGACTCCGCTATCCGTAGAGATAATACGCTATACGGCATCTCCCTGACAGGGTGCAAACAGAGAGGCGAGGTCAGGGTGTGCCCCCACCGGGTGGGACAGGGAGAATTAGACGAGTGTGGTTTTAATCGAACCGATGGATGCGTTCTGGAAATAGTACCGGCCCCACATATTTTTGCCCGGGACGGGTACGGAGGCAAAGGGAGATACTGTGTCGCCACCACGGAACCCTCATATCAGTATAACGGCTTGCAATGCCAGATCCCACAAACAAACTTCTGCTTTACGCCCCTACGACCCGTTACCATAGGGCAAGCCCGCATTATCCAAGTTAGACATCGAGGTACCGAAATCAATAACGCTACTGATCAGCTCCATGATCACCTGCAGGACCACGACAAGCCAGAGCAGGCCCCTATACCCCATTTAGCGGAAGTATTAAGGGAACTAAGATTCAGAGTCGGCCAGTCTGTCAAACTCTACCACCAACTGCGGACAAAGATTGAGATACTGGAGAAAGACACCGACACAGAGCTGCAGGATGAGAATTGGTGGAGGAGGGTTTGGAACTGGGGGATTAATGTCAACATCCACCCCTGGATTCGAATTATATCACATATACTGGTCGGAATACAGCTAGTCCTAGTGTTAACATGGGGTGTCATTGCTTGCTGGTCCTGTAGACATTATGCACAACAATGGAGGTTTAGCACCAAAGCTCAGATAAGCAAGGAAGTCTGTGTGACAGGTGAGAGGGGCAATTCGAACTATATCAATTTGATCGAAACAACTGGGATTCCTGAAATCACATGACTGGCCAGCATATTGAAGCAGGGAGTAACAGGTGATACAAAACCATAAATAATATAATATAAATTAGTGTTGGTTTCAGGGGGCTAGGACTAGCCCCTTTACCAAAAGGGGGGATTGTTGGAGAGCGTTTCCATAGAGCAAAGGCAGCTGTGGCATAATGTTAGAATTAAATATGTCTGTATAAAATGGTGGCAGGAGATGTATGAAGATGGCTGCCAGTAATTCAGCAAAGCACCAAGGGAATGCAGCTAGCAGAAGAGACCACATTCCTAGTTACTGATAATTGCTGTTTCTCACACAGGAATACACAGAAAAGACGAGCTCAGCAGATGTCTCTAATCAACATGCTTCCAAGCGCCAGACAAGATGTTCCGGTAGAATGATAGAACAATAGTACTCCTGTAACATGATCAAGATAAGGAAACTACACAAATACAGCACCAAAGGACAGTAAGATAAGGGAGGGGCCTGGACAATGTCACAAGGCCATGAGTAACTCTTAGCAACACATGAGGCGATCACACAGCCACCTAATGTTTAGAGACTAATTCTATTGGTCTAATTGAATCTATATGTAATCTATAATCAATATGATTGGATATGTCCAGCCGAAATGGGCTGATGTAACTGTAGTAAACTGTTGTAAAACATATAAAAATCCATGAAATCCTTTGTTCAGCAGAGAGAGGTGCCTGAATGAACCAGTGGCTTCATCTCCCCGTCGGCGTAATAAACCGTTTTGGTGTATGGAACCGACCCAGAGTGACGAGTGATTCTTGGAGGGAACATTCACACTAACATGCCCTGTTACCACATCCTTAATAATAGATTCTAGCTTTTCCCTACTACTGATATCAGGCTAACTGGTCTGTAGTTCGCAGTTTTCTCCCTCCCTCCTTTCTTAAATAGTGGGGTTATATTTGCTACTTTCCAATCTGTGGGAACTGTTCTAGAATCTATGGAATTTTGGAAGATGAAAACCAATGCATCCATTATCTCTATAGCCACCTCTTTCAAAAGCTTAGGATGTAGGCCATCAGGTCCAGGGGATTTATCGGCTTTCAGTCCCATTAATTTCTCCAGTACTATTTTTTTACCAATATTAATTTCTTTCAGTTCCTCATTCTTGCTAGACCCTTGGTTCTCCATTATTTTCAGGAGGTTTTTTGTGTCTTCTTCCGTGAAGACAGACACAAAGTATTTGTTTAATTTCTCTGCCATTTCCTTATTCCCCATTATAATTTCTCCTGTCTCAGCCTGTAAGGGAGCCACATTTACTTTTGCTAATCTTTTCCTTTTTACATACCTATAGAAGCTAATACCTTCTGTTTTATGTCTTTCGCTAGTTTACTCTCATATTCTATTTTCCCTTTCTTTATCAATTTCTAGGTCCTCCTTTGCTGAATTCTATAATCCTCCCAATCCTCAGGCTTACTGCGCTTTTTGGCAACATTATAAGCCTCTTCCTTTGATCTAATACTATCTTTAAGCTCTTGTTAGCCACAGTTGGACCACATTTCCTATGGGTTTTTTGTGCCTTAAAGGAATGCATGTTTGTTGTAAATGAGATATTAATTCTTTAAATGCTAGCCATTGCTTGTCTACCATCATACCTTTTAATGTAGTTTTCCAATCTACCTTAGCCAACTCGCCCCTCATACCTACGTAGTTTGCTTTGTTTAGATTTAAGACCTTAGTTTTGGATTTAACTATATCACTTTCAAACTCAATATAAAATTCTATCATATTATGGTCACTCTTCCCTAAAGGCCCCTTTACTGCAAGGTTATTAATTAACCCTTTCTCATTGCACAATACTAGATCTAAAATAACCATTCCCTAGTTGGTTCCTCAACATACTGATCTAGTAAACTATCCTGTATACATTCCATGAATTCGTCCTCTGCACTATTACTGCATATTTGATTTGCCCAGTCTATATGTAGATTAAAGTGTCCCATAATTACGGTATTACCTTTGTTACATGCACCTCTAATTTCCTGATGACACTCTGCAAAATGTTTAGTGAGTTTCTATTTAGGTTTGTGCCAAGCATTTCAGAGAGGTGATGTCTTTCAGCTGCTATGTGAAACCAAGGCTCCGCCTGCCTGCTTAGGTGGATGTAAAAGATTCCATGGCACTATTTGAAGAGGTTTCTCCTGGTGTGCTGACTAACATTTACCCTTCCATAAAAACAATTTAGAGGGTCAATTAACCCATTGCTATTTGTGGGACCTTGCTGTGCACAAACTAGCTGCCGCATTTGCAATACACCAGAGATACTTGCTGTGAGCACTTTGGGATGGTCTGAGGATGTGAAAGGTGCTATATAAATTACAGTTACTACTTTCTTTTATTTTAAACTGCAACATTCAGCGCTGCGAGCACAACTCATATTTAACAAATAAAAAGCAAAAACTGGGCCTGGGCAAAAGCCACTGGTATTCATATAGCATTTTTATCATGTCTCAAAAGTTTTTCAAAGTGCTGAACGGGCAAAGTTCAATCCAATAAAACCATTATTAACAACTACAGCAACAGCTGGGAGTTATACAGCAACTTTAACAAGAAAACCCTGCCACGGGGGAAAAAATGGATACCGAGCCAAAGAAGCAACAATTAGGGGGGGTGATGAAAAGTTTGGTGAAGAGGAAGGGTTGGTTGAAATCCAGGGAGGAATTCCAGCTCAATGGCTGAAGGCATGGCCGCCAATGGTGGGGAAAAAGGAAAGGGGTATGCACAAGAGACCAGAGTCTGGGGAATGGAGACATTGTGGAAGGTGGAGAGGGGGCTGGGGGGGTTTAGTGCTGGACAATGTTAGAGATAGGGGAAGGTGGCATCATGGAGAGATATATAAACACAAGGATGAGAGTTTTAATTTTATACATTTTTTAAAACAATCATCTAAATTTCAGTATCTCAAGTGCTGAATATTTTCAAGAAATGGCCATTATTAAAATCCAATGTATAGTGATGCAGTTAACCAACACATTTGCCATTGAATTTAACTAGCAGGTTGTTCCTCATGTTTTTCTGGTAAGTAACAGTGAAAGAGTGCTGTGGCACACAGCATAGAGGAGAGTTTTCTCTAGGTAATCCTGCTTTGTGTTATTCACTGGAGAAAAGGTAAAAAGAACATAAAACAAAACAAGGCCATCAGCTTGTCATCAAGTTGTACAATATCGCCATCTGTGCCATGCTTTCAGTACACATTATCCATCATATTGTTCTGTACTTTCTTTGGCGTCTGAGAAGCTGGTGTTACGTTGAGGTGAATCCACCGGGATACACCAGTTAATGGAGTCACACTTAAAGCTTTTATATCCCTTACCAGTTAAAAACAAGTACAGTACAGTTCTTTTTTTCCACAACATTTGCTGTAGTTTGATTCTCAGAGGCCTGGAAAGAGAGTAAAAAACTTAATCAAGGTAGTGACTTTCAATGTATGCAAAGAGTAAAGTATGGCTGCTTTCCTTCAAGAAACATTTTTTTTAATGGTCATATGTAAATTACAGAGCAAAGAAACTGTTATGTCTGTAATGCACTTATGAATGACTCCACGAGGCCATGTGTTGTACTCAAACTGTAGTGACCTTGGTCCTTTATTTGTAACTCCAGAGTGAGGCACAAGCATGGTGGCAACCTTTTATACTGGGCCCTGCACACCTATGCAGGTGACCCTCAGGTTTCCCACGGCAGTGCCCTCTGGTGGACAGCCTCTGCCACAGGGGCAGGAAACCCTAGACTCCACCAGTTGCACCCTCTAGTGGTGCGAGCATAGTATATACACAGTGTAAACCTTATTGCTAGTACATCAGGTAACAAGTCTCCATCTTATGCAACTATACAGTGACTACACAGAGAGTATAACTATAGTCTGCATATGTAACAGAAACAATGGTTTGAAATTATTCTGGAAAAACAAGAAAACCCCAAGGATATTCACCT
This sequence comes from Pristiophorus japonicus, assembly GCF_044704955.1. Lineage (NCBI taxonomy): Eukaryota > Metazoa > Chordata > Chondrichthyes > Pristiophoridae > Pristiophorus > Pristiophorus japonicus. Next base: position 141,456,880 of record NC_091990.1, read on the forward strand.
CCCTATGATGGGTCAAATGTTAGTATCACAGATTATGGACTTTTCCAATGAAATATGCAATTTTTAACAATGTCGCCTATTTTTATTTGCTTTTAAAGTATTTGCTTTCTGTTGCCCTTTACACTAACTATCACTTCAACAAGCATTTGAAATGCAGTCGAAGTCTCTGAAATGCAATATCAGGTTGACTTCAATGAATGAAAATGAGAGGCAATAACTGGTAACAACTGTTTTGTTGAGAAACTATGGCTGCGACCTCACGAACCGTGACGAGACCAGGACAGCAGGGGTTTGTGGCAGGTGGAGAAGCCTCTCCTCGCTACAGCCCGCACTGTATGAACAGCTTGTTAAGCCCACCCTGCAATGATCCCAGCCAATTAAAAGGAAGCCATGTGATGACGCATCATCAGCCAGTTTCCTTAAAGTGACCATGTCTACATTAATTTTGCCAGTTGTGCTGTCAGTGTTTCACAGTATTAAGGTGTTGCAAATATTGACAAGCACTGCACAAATGTGCATGGCTGCACCCAGGCGCTCCCATGGCTCCCTCCATATGTTAAGGAGGGAATCACAGCATGCAGGGAGGTTCTCATCCCTTCTAATGAGCAGAATAGACCTCCCCAGGAGATCAACACAGCCTGGTTGCACATTGCACAGGAGGGCACAAACAGGTATGTCATCAGGAGGACCTGACTGCCGTGGTGCAAACCTTTCAATGATTACAGTAGATCACGAAATGTACTGCAAAACCACACTCAACCTCCTGTGCCACTCATCACACCCCCATTACTCAGCCTTCACTACCCTATTCCTGCACATGCTTACTTACACCTCCACCTATCCCTCTCTATCTACGTTATCACTTCCCGATCTTACTAACCACCCCTCACACTCACCCTCATCCTTGTACAATCATTCTAACTAACAACACACAAGGATAGCCACTTGAGTGCTTTAGCGAATGTTAACATAAGTAACATAACATAAGTAACATAAGAAATAGGAGCAGGAGTAGGCCATTTGTCCCCTTGAGCCTGCACCATCATTCAATAAGATCATGACTAATCTGTTCTTGGCCTTAACGCTAATTCCCTGCCCGCTCCCCATAACCCTTGACTCCCTTATTGTTCAAAAATCTGTTGATCTCCACTTTAAATATACTCAATGACCCAACCTCCACAGCTCTCTGGGGCAGAGAATTCCAAAGATTCACAACCTCGAGGGAATAAATTCCTCCTCATCTCGGTTTTAAATGGGTGACCTCTTATTCTGAAACTATGCTCCCTAGTTCTAGATTCCCCCAGGAGGGGAAACATCCTCTTTGCATCGACCATGTCAAGCCCCCTCAGAATCTTATATGTTTCAATAAGGTCACCTCTCATTCTTCTAAACTCTAATGAGTATAGGCCCAACCTGCTCAATCTTTCTTCATAAGACAATCCCTTCATCTCAGGAATCAACCTCGTGAACCATCTCTGAACTGTCTCCAATGAAAGTATATCCCTCCTTAAATAAGGAGACCAGAACTCGACACTGTACTCCAGGTGTGGTATTACCAATGCCCTGTGCAGTTGTAGGACTTCCCTAATTTTATACTCCATTCCTCTTGCAATAAAGGCTAACATTTCATTTTCCTTCCTAATTGCTTGCTGTGCCTGCATGCTAACCTTTTGTGCTTCATAAGAACATAAGAACATTAGAATTAGGAACAGGAGTAGGGCATCTAGCCCCTTGAGCCTGCTCCGCCATTCAACAAGATCATGGCTGATCTGGCCGTGGACTCAGCTCCACTTACCCGCCCGCTCCCCGTAACCCTTAATTCCCTTATTGGTTAAAAATCTATCTATCTGTGACTTGAATACATTCAATGAGCTAGCCTCAACTGCTTCCTTGGGCAGAGAATTCCACAGATTTACAACCCTCTAGGAGAAGAAATTCCTTCTCAACTTGGTTTTAAATTGGCTCCCCCGTATTTTGAGGTTGTGCCCCCTAGTTCTAGTCTCCCCGACCAGTGGAAACACCTCTCTGCCTCTATCTTGTCTATCCCTTTCATTATTTTAAATGTTTCTATAAGATCACCCCTCTTATAGTAAAGACCCAGTCGACTCAATCTATCATCATAAGGTAACCCCCTCATCTCCGGAATCAGCCTCGTGAATCGTCTCTGTACCCCCTCCAAAGCCAGTATATCCTTCCTTAAGTAAGGTGACCAAAACTGCACGCAGTACTCCAGGTGCGGCCTCACCAATACCCTATACAGTTGCAGCAGGACCTCCCTGCTTTTGTACTCCATCCCTCTCGCAATGAAGGCCAACATTCCACTCACCTTCCTGATTACCTGCTGCACCTGCAAACTAACTTTTTGGGATTCATGCACAAGGACCACCAGGTCCCTTTGCACCTCAGCATGTTGTAATTTCTCCCCATTCAAATAATATTTCCTTTTACTGTTTTTTTCCCCAAGGTGGATGACCTCACACTTTCCGACATTGTATTCCATCTACCAAACCTTAGCCCATTCGCTTAACCTATCCAAATCTCTTTGCAGCCTCTCTGTGTCCTCTACACAACCCGCTTTCCCACTAATCTTTGTGTCATCTGCAAATTTTGTTACACTACACTCTGTCCCCTCTTCCAGGTCATCTATGTATATTGTAAAGAGTTGTGGTCCCAGCACCGATCCCTGTGGCACACCACTAACCACCGATTTCCAACCCGAAAAGGACCCATTTATCCCGACTCTCTGCTTTCTGTTCGCCAGCCAATTCTCTATCCATGCTAATACATTTCCACTGACTCCGCATACCTCTATCTTCTGCAGTAACCTTTTGTGTGGCACTTTATCGAATGCCTTTTGGAAATCTAAATACACCACATCCATCGGTACACCTCCATCCACCATGCTCATTATATCCTCACAGAATTCCAGTAAATTAGTTAAACATGATTTCTCTTTCATGAATCCATGCTGCGTCTGCTTGATTGCACTATTCCTATCTAGATGTCCCGCTATTTCTTCCTTAATGATAGTTTCAAGCATTTTTCCCACTACAGATGTTAAACTAACCGGCCTATAGTTACCTGCCTTTTGTCTGCCCCCTTTTTTAAACAGAGGCGTTACATTAGCTGCTTTCCGATCCGCTGGTACCTCCCCAGAGTCCAGAGAATTTTGGTAGATTATAACGAATGCATCTGCTATAACTTCCGCCATCTCTTTTAATACCCTGGGATGCATTTCATCAGGACCAGGCGACTTGTCTACCTTGAGTCCCATTAGCCTGTCCAGCACTACCCCCCTAGTGATAGTGATTGTCTCAAGGTCCTCCCTTCCCACATTCCTGTGACCAGCAATTTTTGACATGGTTTTTGTGTCTTCCACTGTGAAGACCAAAGCAAAATAATTGTTTAAGGTCTCAGCCATTTCCACATTTCCCATTATTAAATCGCCCTTCTCATCTTCTAAGGGATCAACATTTACTTTAGTCACTCTTTTCCTTTTTATATATCGGTAAAAGCTTTTACTATCTTTTTTCATGTTTTGCGCAAGTTTACCTTCGTAATCTATCTTTCCTTTCTTTATTGCTTTTTTAGTCATTCTTTGCTGTCGTTTAAAATTTTCCCAATCTTCCAGTTTCCCACTAACCTTGGCCACCTTATACGCATTGGTTTTTAATTTGATACTCTCCTTTATTTCCTTCGTTATCGACGGCTGGTTACCCCTTCTCTTACCGCCCTTCTTTTTCACTGGAATATATTTTTGTTGCGCAATATGAAAGAGCTCCTTAAAAGTCCTCCACTGTTCTTCAATTGTGTCACTGTTTAGTCTGTGTTTCCAGTCTACTTTTGCCAACTCTGCCCTCATCCCACTGTAGTCCCCTTTGTTTAAGCATAGTACGCTCGTTTCTGACACAACTTCCTCACCCTCAATCTGTATTACAAATTCAACCATACTGTGATCACTCATTCCGAGAGGATCTTTTACTAGGAGATCGTTTATTATTCCTGTCTCGTTACACAGGACCAGATCCAAGACAGCTTGCTCCCTTGTAGGTTCTGTAACATACTGTTCTAAGAAACAATCCCGTATGCATTCTATGAATTCTTCCTCCAGGCTACCCCGTGCGATTTGATTTGACCAATCGATATGTAGGTTAAAATCCCCCATGACTACTGCCGTTCCTCTTTCACATGCCTCCATTATTGCCCGCCCCACCATGAAGTTATTATTTGGGGGCCTATAAACTACGCCCACCAGTGACTTTTTCCCCTTACTATCTCTAATCTCCACCCACAATGATTCAACATTTTGTTCATTCGAACCAATATCGTCTCTCACAACTGCCCTGATATCATCCTTTATTAACAGAGCTACCCCACCTCCTTTCCCTTCTTATCTATCTTTCCGAATCATCAGATACCCCTGTATGTTCAATTCCCAGTCTTGGCCACCCTGCAACCATGTTTCTGTAATGGCCACCAAATCATACCCATTTGTCATGATTTGTGCCATCAACTCATTTACTTTATTTCGAATGCTGCGTGCGTTTAGGTAGAGTGTTTTAATACTAGTTTTTAAACCATGATTTTTAGTTTTGACCCCTCCTGCAGCCCCTTTATATTCAGTGGCCCTTTTTGTTTTGTGCCTTGGGTTTCTCTGCCCTCCACTTTTACTCATCTCCTTTCTGTCTTTTGCTTTTGTCTCCTTTTTGTTTCCCTCTGTCTCCCTGCATTGATTCCCATCCCTCTGCCATATTAGTTTAACTCCTCCCCAACAGCACTAGCAAACACTCCCCCTAAGACATTGGTTCCGGTCCTGCCCAGGTGCAGACCATCCGGTTTGTACTGATCCCACCTCCCCCAGAACCGATTCCAATGCCCCAGGAATTTGAATCCCTCCCTACTGCACCACTGCTCAAGCCACGTATTCATCTGAGCTATCCTGCGATTCCTACTCTGACTAGCACGTGGCACTGGCAGCAATCCCGAGATTACTACTTTTGAGGTCCTACGTTTTAATTTAGATCCTAGCTCCTTAAATTCGTCTCGTAGGATCTCATCCCTTTTTTTACCTATATCGTTGGTACCAATGTGCACCACGACAACTGGCTGTTCACCCTCCCTTTTCAGAATGTCCTGCACCCGCTCCGAGACATCCTTGACCCTTGCACCAGGGAGGCAACATACCATTCTGGAGTCTCGGTTGCGGCCGCAGAAACGCCCATCTATTCCCCTTACAATTGAATCCCCTATCACTATCGCTCTCCCACTCTTTTTCCTGCCCTCCTGTGCAGCAGAGCCAGCCACGGTGCCATAAACTTGGCTGCTGCTGCCTTCCCCTGATAAGTCATCCCCCTCAACAGTACTCAAAACAATGTATCTGTTTTGCAGGGGGATGACCGCAGGGGACCCCTGCACTACCTTCCTTGCACTGCTCTTCCTGCTGGTCTTCCATTCCCTAACTGGCTGTGGACCCTTCACCTGCGGTAAGACCAACTCGCTACACGTGCTACTCACGTCATTCTCAGCATCGTGGATACTCCAGAGTGAATCCACCCTCAGCTCCAATTCCGCAACGTGGTCCGTCAGGAGCTGGAGGCAGATACACTTCCCGCACACGTAGTTGTCAGGGACACCGGAAGTGTCCCTGAGTTCCCATATGGTACAGGAGGAGCATATCACGTGACCGAGCTCTCCTGCCATGACTTAACCCTTAGATACACTTAAATTGGCAACAACAATGCTAAAGTTTACTCACTGTTAAAGAAGAGAAAAAAGAAAAACTACTCACCAATCACCAGCCAATCACTTACCCCCTTGGCTGTGACGTCACCTTCCTATTTCTTTCTACTTCTTTTTTGCCTTCTCCCTGTAGCTGCACAAGCTGGGCCTTTATAGGCCTCTCCGATCCCTGGACTCACGCCTCATGCTTCATATACAAGGACCCCCAGATCCCTCTGTACTGCAGCATTTTGTAATCTCTCCCTATTTAAATAACAATTTGCTTTTTTATTTTTCCTATCAAAGTGGATAACCTCACATTTTCCCACATTATACTCCATCAACCAATTTTTTGCCCACTCATTTAGCCTATCTATATCCCTTTGCAGATTCTTTGCATCCTCCTCACAACTTGCTTTCCCACCTATCTTTGTATCATCAGCAAATTTGACTACATTACGCTTAATCCCTTCATCCAAGTCATTAATATACATTGTAAATAGTTGAGGCCCCAGCACTGATCCCTGTGGCACCCCAGTTTGCCAACCTGAAAATGAGCCATTTATCCTGCCTCTCTGTTTTCTATTCATTAGCCAATCCTCTATCCATACTAATATATTACCTCCAACCCTGTGAGCATTTATCTTGTGTAGTCACCTTTTATGTGGCACCTTACGAATGTCTCCTGGAAATCCAAATACACAACATCTACTGGTTCCCCTGTATCCACCATGCTGATTACATCCTCAAAGAACTCCAGCAAATTTGTCAAACATGATTTCCCTTTCATAATGGGAACTGTCACAGGACGGGAGAGTGGAGAGCACCAGTTCAAACTGTCACAGGAGAGAGAGAGTGGAAAGCACCAGATCAAACCGTCACATATCAGAGAGTGGAGAGCACCAGTTCAAACTGTCACAGGAGAGTGGAGAGCACCAGTTCAAACTGTCACATGTCAGAGAGTGGAGAGCACCAGTTCAAACTGTCACAGGACGGGAGAGTGGAGAGCACCAGTTCAAACTGTCACAGGAGCATCCAGTCGTGCCCTGGTTCCATTGAGGGGCGGTAAGGCCAATTCTGCGGCGGGAGCAGGACTTCCACGCTGGGGGCTAAAATTCCCTGCCCCAGAAGGTTACCGCCCCCAAGATGGGAGCCTGTGCAGGGAGGCAGAGGGAAGATGAGGGGAGATGGGGGAGAGGGATGGAGGGGAGAGTGGTGGAGGTGGGAGGCAGAGAAACCCAGGGCGGGGGACAGGATGGGCCACATTGCAGTGAAGGTCTGGGGGGGTGAAGTGTGTTGGAGGGTTGGGCCTGGGGGCTCTGTGCCTCGGTGTGGGGAGTGTTCAGAGTGGGGTGGACGGGTTGACTGTGCAGATGGCGGTTGGTGGATGTGGTATGGTTGGCATCGCGGGGGCATGGCTCCGGGGTGGCCGGGGTTGGGGGCTCGACACCCGGGGTGTTCAGCATTTGGGATGGTTTCTGACGGGACGGGGCGGGTTGAGTGCGGGGGAAGTGTTCCCGGTGTTGGGTGGGTCCAGAGCCGGTGGGTGGCACGCTCTTGGAGTGGGGGGGTGGGCTGTTTGGGGCTGGGATTGGGAGGGACTTCTTCACTCGGGGAGTTGTTGGCCTGTGGGGTTCCCTGCCGTGGGGGGGTTGTTGATGCCAGTTCATTGGATGTGTTAAGGAGGGAGTTGGATGTGGTCCTTGCGGCTGGGGGGGTTGGGGGGGGGGGTGTGGAGCGGGCATGGGGGGGAGGTGCTGGGGTGGGTGATCAGCCATGATCTTGTTGAATGGTGGTGCAGGCTCGAAGGGCCGAATGGCCTACTCCTGCACCTATTTTCTATGTTTCTATAAAACCATGCTGACTCTGCTTGACTGTATTATGATTTTCTAAATGTCCTGCTACTACTGCCTTAACAATGAGCTCCAGCATTTTTCCAATGACAGATATTAGGCTAACTGATCTATAGTTCCCTGCTTTCTGTCTCCCTCCTTTCTTAAATAGGGGCGTTATATTTGCGGTTTTCCAATCTGCTGGAACCTCTCCAGAATCCAGGGAATTTTGGTAGATTTCAACCAATGCCTCCACTATCCCTGCATCCACTTCTTTTAAGACCCTAGGATGTAAGCCATCAAGTTTAGGGGACTTGTCCACTTTTAATCCTGAGTTTGCCGAGTACTTTTTCTCTTGTGATAGTGATTGTTTTAAGTTTCCCCCCCTCCCAATAGCCCCTTCATTATCAATTATTGGGATGCTTTTAGTGTCTTCTACTGTGAAGACCAATACTAAATATTTGTTCAATAAATATTTCCCTTTATTAATTCCCCAGTTCATCCTAGAAGGCGCCAACATTTACTTTAGCTACTCTCTTCCTTTTTAGATATTTGTAGAAGCTCTTACTGTCTGTTTTTATATTTTTCACTAGTTTACTCTCATAAGCTATCTTCTTCCTCTATTATTTTTTGTCTCGTCCTGTGCTGGTTTCTAAAAAATTCCCAATCCTCTGGCCTTCGCAACGTTGTCTGCCTTTGTTTTCAATTTGATACCATCCTTTACTTCCTTAGTTAGCCACGGATGGTTCATCCTTCTCTTAGAGTTCCTTCTTTCTCATTGGAATATATCTTTGTTGAGAGTTATGAAATATCTCCTTAAATGTTTGCCACTACTTATCTACCGTCTACCCTTTAAGCTATTTTCCCAGTCCACTTTAGCCAACTCTGCCTTCATACCTTTGTAACTGCCTGTATTTAAGTTCAGCACACTAGTTTGAGACCTAACTTTCTCACCCTCAAACTGAATTTGAAATTCTACCATGCTAAGATCACTCTTCCCAAGAGGAGCCTTTACTATGAGATCATTAATTAATCCTGTCTCATTAACATTACCAAATCTAAAATAGTCTGCTCCCTGGTTGGTTCCACAACCTGTTATTCTAAGAAACCACCCCAAATACAATCTATGAACTCTTCCTCAAGGCTAACTTTGCCAATTTGACTTGTACAATCAATATGAAGATTAAAATTGCCCATCATTATTGCCATACCTTTCTTACAGGCCTCCATTATTTCTTGATTTATACTCTGTCCTACAGTGTAGCAACTGTTAGGGAGCCTATATACCACTCCCACCAGTGACTTCTTTCCCTTATTATTTCTTTCCTACACTCAAACTGATTCTACATCTTGATCTTCTGAACCAATATCATTTCTCACTATTGCACTGAACTCATGCTTTATTAACACAGCTATCCCACCTCCTTTTTCTTCCTGCCTATCCTTCCAAAATGACAAACACTCCTGAATATTCAGTTCCCAGCCTTTTCACCTTGCACGTCTCTGTAATGGCTCTCAGATCATACCCATTTATTTCTATTTGTGACATCAACTCATCTATTTTGTTTCGAATGCTGCGTGAATTCAGATAAAGAGCTTTTAATTTTGTCTTTTTACAATTTTTCCCTATTCTGACCGCACTTTCTGATGCACTCTTATGTTTATATTCTCTGTCCCTTCCTGTCACACTCTGGTTATCATTAACCCTATCACTACCCTGCACTATTGCTTCACCTTTCTCTTTGACTTTTTAAATTTCTGCTCACCTAATCCCTCCCCACTACTATTTAGTTTAAAGCCCTTACCATGTAACGTTTTTTTTAATGTGTTGTCAGAAATGTTTAGTTTCACCACTTTACCTTCATGAACAGATTTGTGTGCACCTTTTGAAAGTGTCTTAGTGAGATCCAGTGAAAGGTAAGATATAATGCCACCGCCCCCGCCCCCCCACCCCCACCCCCATCCTGCCAATGGTGATTAGTGTGAAAGAAAAGGCTTAGACATTTTAGGGATGTTTTATGGTGCTGGTATGGGGTTGTGCTATCCTGGCATATCATGCGGCAGCCAGGGTGTACAGTGTTAAGTGTAGCAAATCTGGACATCGCTGGCATCCCAGGCAACAATGTGCATGGGTGATAATGCCAATGCCCTGGGTCCAATGCAGCATCAGTTGCTTGTGGAGAATGTTGATGTGGATGTTGGTGCTGTTAGTGTGCCCGGTGATGCTGATCATGTTGGCAATCTGAGGACCAAGGTGAGATTTTTTCCAAGGCATCAATGCTGATAGAATAGATGGCAGGTGAGATGACAGAAACAACCTGGCTCAGTGCTGGGTCCCTTGCTTTTTGTGCTATATATCAGTGAATTGGACTTGAATGTGGGGGTATGATTAAGCAGTTTGCAGATGACACTAAAATAGGCTGTGTGGTTGATAATGAAGAAGAAAGCTGCGGATTGCAGGAAGATATCAATGTACTGTCAGGTGGGCAGAACAGTGGCAAATGGAATTCAATCCGGATAAGTGTGAGGTAATGCATTTGGGGAAGTCTAACAAGACAAGGGAATACACATTAAATGGTAGAACACTAAAAAGTGTAGAGGAACAAAGTGACCTTGGAGTGCAGATCCACAGATCCCTGAAGGTAGCAGGCTAGGTAGATAAGGTGGTTAAGAAGGCATGTGGAATACTTGCCTTTATTAGTCGAGGCATGGAATACAAGAGCAAGGACTGTGTAAAACACTGGTTAGGCCACAGCTGGAGTACTGTGTGCAGTTCTGGTCACCACATTACAGGAAAGATGTGATTGCACTGGAAAGGGTGCAGTGGAGATTTAAAAGAATGTTGCCTGGACTGGAGAATTTTGGCTATGAGGAAAGATTGGAGATGCTGGGTCTGTTTTCTTTGGAACAGAGGAGGCTGAGGGGAGACCTGATTTGAGGTGTATACAATTATGAAGGGCCTGGATAGAGTGGATGGGAAGGACCTGCTTCCCTTGGCAGAGGGGTCAACAACCAGGGGGCAGAGATTTAAAGTAATTGGGGGGTGGTTTAGAGGAGAGATGAGGGGAAATGTCTTCACCCAGAGGTTGTGGTTGGGGTCTGGAACTCAATGCCTGAAAGGATGGTAGAGGCAGGAACCCTCACCACATTAAAAAAATACTTTGATATGCACTTGAAGTGCCATTACTTACAGGGCTACGGACCAAGAGCTGGAAGGTGGGATTAGGCTGAATAGCTCTTGGTTGGCTGGCACAGACATAATGGGCTGAAATGGTCTCCTTCTGTGCTGTAAATTTCTATGATCTGTCAATGGTGAGAGCGGTTGTTCCAATGAGGTGACACTGGATAGAGAGTTTGCTCCAAACACTTGCTAGCTGCATAAAGCTCAATCTATCTTCAAATGCTGTAAGCAACTGTTTCTAACCATGGAAAGTGAACCCCTATAAAATGGGAGCTTTCATGGACGATTTGCTACTGTCTGATTCGTGAACACCCGACCTACTTACCCGACATGATAACCGTGCTCCAGGAAATTCGTTAAAAACCTGGTAAAATGGTAAGTATATATTGTAAAATCTTGCTCAACTACCTTTTAACAAGTTTTTAACTATCTAAATTGGCTGGCCCATAGCCAGTTCCCACACTTTGGAAATTGACAAGGAGGCGGATTCAGAGCGGGATTTCGCCCTGCTGTCAAGCTCACTCATTTTGACAGTGGATTCGCAGGGCTGGTAAGCTTCCGGCCTATTTGTGGCCTAACTTCAGGTTGGCATTATCAATTAACTTTAGGTTGGCATTATCAATTAACTTCAGGTTGGTATTATCAAATCCTGTGCAGCACTTCCTGACCTTTACCCAATGTTCCATTTTCTGTTTAGTGCGGATAAGCACTAAATTGGCAACTTAGTTTAGATACGTTTCAAAGGTGTGAGGATAGAAAATGTTGCGCCACTGGTTTGCTTTTCTCAGCATAGTATTTTTAGTCCACAGTAGAAGGAACTATACTCGAGCTACGTGACATCTGACATCTGAAAGCCTGATGTTGACACAGACAATGTAGAAAGGACGTACTGCCAGTACTGAGATCCTCATCTTGATAAGCATAAAAATTCAGTAAAATAGTATAAATATTCCTCCTGAAAAACTGTTCTTCGTTATTACAAAGAAAGATAGCCTGGATTTTGCAGTCAGCGGCGAAGTGATGGCGCTCGCCGCTGACCTCAAAAAAAGCTGCTCACAAAGATCAAGCGATCTCTGAGACGTGGATTTCACTTCCCCCTTAATTTGAATCTGTTGCCAAGTCTAGGGGATCTCCAGCAGAGGAAATTATGGCAGTGATGTCATCAAGCTGGCTAAGCAACCAATCAAATTGAAAAATTCACACAGACAGCAAACCAGGAAGTAAAATGCACTGATTATCCTTCACTTTTTAATCATTTTTCAGAGAGCAAAATAAATATTGCGACATAATATGGGGTTGACGTAGAAGCCAGTATTTATGACTCAGTACGCTGTTAAAAACTCAGCTACACCTCATTGAACAAGACTTAAATTTTTTGGTGGTTTTAACAGCGATATTACAGCGTAAAAGAGGAAGTTCTCATTAGTTCAGTGATTTCAATTGGTTGCCGGCTGTGGGGTATTCAACAGCGCAGCCTGCGGAGGGGCAGGGAATGACTGACAGCAACTTCTGGATTTCTGTGGTTAACTGCGCATGTGCGGTTGCCAGAAGTTGCTGTTATTTTCTATGTTTCTATGTTTGAAACTAAGTGCAGCAGTAGGCCATTCAGCCCTTCAAGCCTGCCATTTCAATATGATCATGGCTGATCATGCAACTTCAGTACCCCATTCCTGCTTTCTCTCCATGCCCCTTGATTCCTTTAGCCATAAGGGCCACATCTAACTCCCTTTTAAATATATCCAACGAACTGGCCTCAACAACTTTCTGTGGTAGAGAATTCCATAGGTTCACAATTCTCTGAGTGAAGAAGTTTCTCCTCATCTCGGTTCTAAATAGCTTACCCCTTATCCTTAGACTGTGACCCTTGGTTCTGGACTGATGGCGAATGCCGACAGTTTCATTGTCATTACAACTGCAAATTCCAAGCCAGTTTATTTGCTTTTGTCACTGAATTCAGAATTACATTGTGGCCCCTATTATCCATCCTCTGTGATTAGCTGAATACTGCATCAGTGGGATTAGGGTTGATGAGATTAAGAGAGTGAAGGTAGATTACGAAAATAAACTCGCACAATATATAAAAACAGAGAGTAAGAGTTTCTACAGGTGCATAAAAAAGGAAAGAGTGGCCAAAGTAAATGTTGTTCCCCTGGAGGATGAGACTGGGGAATTAATCATAGAGAACAGGGAAATGGCAGAGAGATTGAACAAATATTTTGTATCGGTATTCACGGTAGAAGACACTAAAAACATCCCAATAGTGGGTCATCAAGGGGCTATAGGGAGGGAGGAACAATCATTATCACTAATGAAGTAGTAATCGGTAAAATAATGGGACTAAAGGCGGACAAGTCCCCTGAACCCGATGGCTTACATCCTAGGGTCTTAAAAGAAATGGCTGCAGAGGTAGTGGATGCATTGATTATATTCTACCAAAATTCCCTGGATTCTGGGGCAGTCCCAGCGGATTGGAAAACTGCAAATGTAACGCCCCTATTTAAAAAGGAGGCAGACAAAAAGCAGGAAACTATAGGCCAGTTAGCCTAACATTTGTTCGGAAAATGCTGGAGTCCATTATTAAGGAAGCAGTACCGGGATATTTGGAAAAGCATACTTCAATTAAGCAGAGTCAGCATGGTTTTATGAAAGGAAAATCGTGTTTGAAAAATTTGCTGGAGTTCTTTGAGGATATAACGAGCAGGTTAGATAAAGGGGAACCAGTGGATATGGTTTATTTGGATTTCCAGGAGGCATTTGATAAGGTGCCACACAAAAGGTTACTGCAAAAGATAAATGTTCACGGGGTTGGGGATAATATGTTAGCATAGATAGAGAATTGGTTAACTAACAAAAAACAGAGAGTCGGGATAAATGGGTCATTTTCCGGTTGGCAAACAGTGGTTAGTGGGATGCCACAGGGATCGGTGCTGGGTCCTCAACCATTTACAATCTATATTAATGACTTGGATGAAGGGACCGAGTGCAATGTAGCCAAGTTCGGTCATGATACAACGATGGGTGGGAAAGCAAATTGTGAGGAGGACACAAACAATCTGCAAAGGGATATAGACAAGCTAAGTGAATGGGCAAAAATTTGTCAGATGGAGTATAATGTGGGAAAATGTGAGGTTATCCACTTTGGCAGAAAAAATAGAAATGCAAACTACAATTTAAATGGAGAAAAATTGCAATGTATTGCAGTTCAGAGGGACCTGGGGGTCCTTGTGCATGAAACACAAAAAGTTAGTATGCAGATACAGCAAGTAATCAGGAAGGCAAATGGAATGTTGGCCTTTATTGCAAGGGGAATAGAGTATAAAAGCAGAGAAGTCCTGCTCCAACAATCCAGGGATCGGTAAGGCCACATCGAGAGTTTTGGTCTCCGTATTTAAGAAAGGATATACTTGCATTGGAGGCTGTTCAGACAAGATTCACTAGGTTGATTTCGGAGATGAGGGGGTTGACTTATGAAGATAGGTTGAGTATACAAGTTGGAGTTCAGAAGAATGAGAGGTGATCTTATCGAAACTTATTAAGTTAATGAGGGGGCTCAACAAGGTGGATGCAGAGAAGATATTTCCACTCATAAGGGAAACTAAAATTCGAGGACAGAGGGACAAATTTGGCCAGTACAGATTTCTGGCGCACTCACCAGAGGTGCGCCGCTTTTGTCGAACTCCAAGGGCACCAAAAATCTTCGAGTCGAGTTTGGCCGCTCCCTAGCCTCTCCTCCAAGGTGGCATAGCTTGGCAACTGGATTCGGGGGCGGAGCCAGGTCCTGGCGCTGAAAACAGTGCCGGGATCTCTGCACATGCGTGCTAGAGTGTGCACGCATGCGCAGTAGCTCCTAACCCCCAGAATCTGAGTGTGTGAGATGCAGGCTGTGTGGGAGGGGCCCACGCTTGCTGTCCCTATCCTGGGTCGAGTGGCCTGCCGCACAGGCCGGCCGCTGCCTTCCCACGCTGAGGGCTACAAGAGACAGGTTGGTGGGGGGAAGAGTTTTGATTGACCGGGAGGGGAGGGGAAGAGTTTTGATCCGGCAGGGCGGGGGGCGGGGGCGAGGTGGGGAAGAGTTTTGATCCGGCTGGGGCAGGCCCACTGTGGCTCTCTTCCCTCCCCCCCATCCCCCATTAAGATGCCGCATTCACCACCCACCGCCCCCAGCAGCCCCCCCCCCCCAACCTGCCACGTTAAGCCTTCTCCCTCCCTCCCTCCACCTCCCCCCGCCCCCCACCGTGCAAATGCCGCGTTCTCCCGCACCTTCCCAGGCCGAAGGAACTCTCACATGGCCAGCCGCTACCGAGTTTAGTTCAAGGTAGGATTTACTTCAGTTCTTTATTTGTTAATTTAATTATTTACTTCAGCTCTTTATTTTTTATTGAATGCTTATTACTTTTTGTGCTTTGTTTGGTGCTTGGTGGTGCTTTAAATGTAGTTACTTGCGCTGATTCCTTAACACTAGGTAAGGTTTTTCTGTGCGGACAGAAGTGGCAACATACGCTGGCCTAAGTTAGCTTGGAGCGACTATTTGCTGGCTAAACTCGCTTAAATGATCAAAACAGGCGTAAGTGGCTGGGAACGTCCTCTTTTGAAAAAGAAACAAAAAAAAACCTAACTAACTCACTTATACTGACGCAAATTAAATGGCCAAAATTGCAACTAAAAAGATACTCCAGAAAAATCAAGTTGCTCCAAAAAAACGGAGCAACTCCTGGGGAAATTTGGCCCCTATAGTCTCAGAATAAAGGGTCACCCATTTAAAACTGAGATGAGGAGGAATTTCTTCTCTCAGAGGGTTGTAAATCTGTGGAATTCTCTGGCCCAGAAAGCTGTGGAGGCTGGGTCATTGAATATATTTAAGGTGAAGATAGACAGATTTTTGAGCGATATGGGAATAAAGGGTTAAGGGGAGCAGGCAGGGAAGTGGAGCTGAGTCCATGATCAGATCAGCCATAATCTTATTAAATGGCGGAGCATGCTCGATGGGCCAAATGGCCTACTCCTGCTCCTATTTCTTATGTTCTTATGTACCCTTCATCCACATGTGCTGAAACTTCAGATTAGGTAGGATTAGGTAGAGAAACCAAAGGAGGTTAACAATATCAGCATTTATAGTAATTAAAGAAGTTACATTTGGGGGCTCTCAATATCTACCGGAGAGGGGGCAGGTTCATTCATCATGATGGATTTCAGAGGCTGCATTGTAAAGGAATGCATAGAAAGAAATTATATCAATGTTTTATTATTTTTAACATGAAAATAGTTTTCAACACATAAGAAGCTCTTCATACTTGGATCGCATTCAAACAAATAGCCAAAATGTTCACTAGCAAGGCAAATTATCATTAGGCTGCACTGTACAGCAGTTACTTTGTGATGCCAAGCAATAGGACTTGCTTTTAAACATTGACTTAACATAGTGAGGAGTTGGTGCACACTATATACAGTTAAATAGTCATCACTGATTGAAAAACTGTTGCTGATATTCGCTCAGCACAGCACTGACTACAGACTTAGTCATGTACTGACATCTTTTAGGATCAATACATCAAATCAATACAATATATTGGGACAACAAACAATATTACATATTTCACCAGAAATTTATACAATCAGTGTCTTGATTCAATAAAGAGATGTGTTTTCCTCATGTAATTTGGTCAACAGATAACTTTTTGATGATTTAGAATTTGAAGATACTGCTCCATTAAAAACATTTAATAATTAATACTGCCAGCACAGGAAAAGACCAGGATCACCTGCACTTACACCATAGTTTTGTTTTAGCTAAAACATAAAAATCATAAACTACCAATGAGCCTTTGGAACCCATAAACATATCGGACAGAGGAGAAAATGAAGAAAAGGTGACTGAGGTAGAAACAGAATCCTCTGCTAGCAGCTGTGCTACATCACTTTTATACACTGCATGATTCTTCCCCAGTACAATCAACTTAGGATCTCATTGCTCGGTGATTGCTAGTGCCAATGCTTCCAGCTCATAATCAGACACTTCCTGCAAGCTACAATCATTTTTCAGTATGATTCCCATGTCTTTCCTGGCCTTTGCTTTGTGTATAGACACCCGTGCACAAAATGTATCAAAGAATATGTAAACAATTACATTATCAAGATATTTGGGGGCCATCAAACAAGACCACCTGGGTTGAATTGAAGAACAAAAAAGAAACAATTACATTACAGGGAGTGTACTATCGACCCCAAAATAATCAGAGGGAGACAGAAGAACAAATATGTGTGCAAATTGCTGTGAAGACCAAAAACTATAGAGCTGTAATAGTGGGGGATTTCAACTACCCTAATATTACTGGAAAAAAAGTAGTGTGAATGGTACAGAGGGTGCAGAATTCCTAAAATGCATTCAGGAGAACTTCTTTCGCCAGTATGTAACAAGCCCAATAAGGAAGGGGGCAGTTCTGGACTTGGTTTTGGAGAATGAAGAGGGGCAGGTGGAAGGGGTATCAGTGGGAGCGCATTTTGGTGCTAGTGATCATAATTCAGTAAGATTTAGGGTAGTTATGAAAAAGTACAAAGGTGGACCAGGAAAAAAAGTTCTCAATTGGGGTAAAGTCAATTTTGCTGAGCAGAGATGGAATTTGGTCAAAGTGCACTGGAAACAGATACTTGATGGTAAATCAGTGGCAGAGCAGTGGGAGGCATTCAAGGAGGAGACAAGGGAATACATATTAAATGGTACAATACTGAAAAGTGTAGAGGAACAAAGGGACCTTGGAGTCGAGGTCCTCAGATCCCTGAAGGTAGCAGGCCAGGCAGATAAGGTGGTTAAAAAGGCATATGGAATGCATGCTTTTATTAGTCGAGGCATGGAATACAAGAGCAAGAACGTTATGCTTGAACTGTATAAAACACTGGTTAGGCCGCAGCTGGAGTACTGTATGCAGTTCTGATCACCACAATATAGGAAAGATGTGATTGCACTGGAAAAGGTGCAGTGGAGATTTAAAAGAATGTTGCCTGGACTGGAGAATTTTGGCTACGAGGAAAAATTGGAGATGCTGGCTCTGTTTTCTTTGGAACAGAGGAGGCTGAGGGGAGACCTGATTGAGGTGTATAAAATTATGAAGGGCCTGGATAGAGTGAAAAGGAAGGACCTGTTTCCCTTGGCAGAGGGGTCAACAACCAGGGGGAATAGATTTAAAGTAATTGGGGGGAGGTATGGAGGAGATATGGGGAAAAATCTCTTAACCCAGAGAGGGTGGTGGGGGTCTGGAACTCACTGCCTGACAGGGTGGTAGAGGCAGAAACCCTCACCCCATTTAAAAAATATTTGGATGTGCACTTAAAATGTCATAACCTACGGGCTACCGACCAAGAGCTGGAAAGTGGGATTAGGCTGGATAGCCCTTGGTCGGCCGGCATGGACACCATGGGCCGAAATAGCCTCATTCCATGCTGTAAATTTCTATGATTCTGTAATTTCTATGATTCAAGATGCGAGTACATATTCAGGGAAATCACTAAGGAGTAATAGTAGAGTATAGGTCACACATATGCATTATAAATGACTTGTTTTTCTCGCTACATTTCTGTTATCTGATTTTTCTCTCAATCTTTTATTTCCTCAGTTTCTGTTTTTTCTTCACCTTTTGTGTCTGCCTGTTAATTTTTTTTCAAGAAAACATCTTGCCAAACTTTTCTCTCTTGTTTTTTCTTTCTCTCCTCTCTTGCACTCTGCTTGATATATATGAGAAAATAGAATCAATGGCTCTGTCCCTGATCCCCTGCCAGTCTCGACTTCATTGATTCCCTTCGCTTTCATGCTCTGCTTTCCATTAAAGTTGTTCCTGGAATTCTTCTTACTGCTAGCAAGATAAAACTTTGTTAGTAGGTGGGGCCTCCCTCAAAGGATGATAATGTTCGATTGCAACAGTGTGTAAGCTGTTTCCCTGTATGCTATGTGTATTGGAGTCAAGGTACAAGGTGGGTCACTTCGAATTACCTAGCGCAACTGGTAGCCATGTATCCTCAAATGAGCATTTTCAACAACCAATACAATGTACAGGACCCTTATTTTAAATGGATTAACAACTGTGTTAAAATAGCGCACAAAGCAATTTCATGAGAACGTGCAATCAGTACATGATTGGAGGAAATTAAATGTATATGCATTTGATGGCCACTGGCTAACAGCCTGCAATGGAGCAATGCCTCAAAGCCAAAAGCTGTGAGATTGAACATTAGTATTATAATAAATAATGAACAGATTTTTTATCGTGGTTCATTAGAACCAATTCCCTACCTCAATTAGACATCTGTGAATTGTATCTCAAGGCTCAGCATTGTCTAACTGGCTGTTTTTGATGCCAGACAATGTCGTGAATCCCTTTGGCCATGTCCAGTAGTAACATGAGAAAAATAACATATTCAGTACAGATGTAATTACCAACTTTGTGCCATTGAGGCCCCACCAAATGCTTACTACTCTAATTGACATCACAGAAAACTCAATATTATATATTTTTAGCAACTAGTAAAACTAAAAAAAAGACTTGCATTTATATAGCACCTTGCACAACTTCAGGACATACCAAAGCATTTTGCAGTCAATGAAGTACTTTTGAAGTGTAATCACTGTTGTAACGTAGGAAACGTGGCAGCCCATTTGTGCGCAGCACGCTGCAACAAACAGCAATGAGATAAATGACCAGGTCATGTTTTTTTTTAAAGTGATGTTGGTTGAGGGATATATGGCCAGGACACTGTAGGAAACTCCTTGTTCTTTGAGAGGGCAGACGAGGCCTCGGTTTGACGTCTCAACTGAAAGATGGCGTCTCTGACAGTGCAGCACTCCCCCAGCACTGCACTGGAGTGCCAGCCTAGATTATGTGCTCATGTCTCTGGAGAGTTACTTAAACCCACAATCTTTTAACTCAGAGGCGAGAGTGCTGCCACTGACACTTTGGAGGCTATAGAGCAGAAAGCACAGATGGTACAATTAAGTGACAAGATGCAGATGTCTGCATCAGATAAACAAACTCCTGTGATGTGGCAGTCATTTCTGTGCCTTGTATCGCAAAGCTGCAGGCATGCTCCATCTTGAGCTCTTGTGCATTCCTAGTAAATCACTGCATTCAGACTGCACACCACTCTACCTTCCCCAAAAGCAAACTGAGCTTTCATTTTTTAACAAAAATAATCAAAAAAACGCAGCGAGAAGCCCCTTATTGACAGTGTTGGTATAAAGCTGGAGGATTAATGAGCCTCTGTGGGTTCAGTGCAAGCAGCTGGTGAAATTCAAGCAGTATTTAAAGCAAAACACTGTGGATGTTGGAAATCTGAAATAAAAACAGAAAATGCTGTAAATACTCAGCAGGTCAGACACCATCTGTGGAGAGAGAAACGGAGTTAACGTTTCAAGTTGATGACCTTTCGCCAGTTCTGATGAAAGGTTATCGACCTGAAATGTTAACTCTTTTTCTCACTGCACTGAAGCTGCCTGACCTGCTGAGTATTTCCAGCATTTTAGGTTTTTATTTCAACCAGTATATGATCACCTGGAAAATAATTATTTTGCTTTTGGCAGCTTTTCACTGCGTAAGTTACAGATATATATTTCAAAACTTAACTGACACGAACCAGGACCACTATCTCAAATTAATCACAAGGTTTAATAAGCTCCATGCATTAAAGTTAGCATCTGTACACAAGGGGTAGTAATCTGATGTTTGATATTAACAGATCATGAGGCTTTTTTGTCTACATTCCTAAAATTGTTCCCGGGAGACAATATTAGCAGAGCACTTTAATGTACAGACCTGCCAATAACTTGGTAAGCAACCATTAATGTTCAAGATGCAAATTTATTCATGATTCACTTCATTTTGTCAGTTTAAACATTGCCAGCTTCTTCCCTTAAAGCAAGAAAAAGTTTCAACAGTGGGCACAGCAGGAGATATTGGCTAAAGGAAGAATCTTTCACCAAACTCTGCAGAAGGAAGAGCAGATACAGCTACTGAGGCCACAATAGATTACTTTTGGTGGCACAGTGAGGTTGAAATCAAGAAGTAACTAAGGAGAGCCCATGTCTAGGCTGCAACTCTGCACAGCAACAGCCAGTCCTTCTCCACCTACTACCTTTGCCTCTTCCTCAGCCATGATCAATGGCCTACCCTGGGGTGCCTCAACAAACTCGCTAATACTTTCCGAAGTGTAGGCTGGGCTGGTGCCTGCTTCAGGTGATCATAGAATAGAATCACAGAAAATGAGTTCTTAGTCTTTTAAATAAAGGTTAGTTCTTAATCTTTTAAATAAAGGAGCCACAATTAAATTGATAAGGGATATTTCTAATCTAAAAAACCTAATTAATAAAATCAGCTGATTGCTGAGTAGCTACTGGGTGTGTTTTGCTAAGGTTTAGAGTTTATTTTTGCTTGATAGTTCCGAGTCTAACGAGAGGGATGGCAGGGCAGCTCATTCCCATGGATTGCATATCCTGTGGCATGTGGGAAGTGCTGGAAGCTTCACGCAGCCTGGACGACCATGTGTGCAGGAGGTGTCTCCAGTTGCACCAACTTGAGTTCCGCGTTTTGGAGCTTGAGCGGCGGCTGGAGTCACTGTGGTGCATCCGCGAGACTGAGAGCTATGTGGATAGCACATTTCTAGAGGTGGTCATCTTGCAGCTTAAGAGTGTACAGGCAGAGAGGAAGTGGGTGACCGCTAGACAGAAGAGGAGATCTAGGCAGGTAGTGCGGGAGTCCCTTGAGTCCATCTCGCTCTCCAACGGGTATTCTCTTCTGAGTACCAGTGAGGGTGATGGTGCCTCTGGGAAGTTCAGCCAGAGCCAAGTCCACGGCAACACGGATGGCTCAGCTGCGCTTGGGGGGAGGAAGACGAATGGAAGAGCTATAGTGTTCGGGGATTCAATAGTCAGGTGAGCAGACAGGTGTTTCTGCAGCCGCAGACGTGATCCAGGATGGTATGTTGCCTCTTTGGTGCCAGGGTCCAGGATGTCACTGAGCAGCTGCAGGGAATTCTGGGGGGAAGAGGGTGAACAGCCCGAGGTCATGGTCCATATCGGTACCAATGACATAGGTAGAAAGAGGGATGAGGTCCTGCAAGCAGAGGTTAAGGAGCTAGGATTGAGTTTAAAAAGCAGGACTTCAAAGGTAGTAATCTCCGGATTACTCCCAGTGCCACGGGCTAGTGAGTACAGAAATAGGAGGATAGAGCAGATGAATGTGTGGCTGGAGAGATGCTGCAGGAGGGAGGGCTTTACTTTCCTGAGGCATTGGGACCGCTTCTGGGGTAGGTGGGACTTGTCCAAGCCTGACGGGTTGCACCTCACCAGAGCCGGGACTAATATCCTTGTGTGTGTGCTTGCTAGTGTTGTTGGGGAGGGTTTAAACGAGCTTGGCAGGAGGATGGGAACCTGAGAATAGATTCAGTAGGGAGGGAGTAAAACTGGAATTGGGAAGCAAAAATGTAGAAAGTGAATTTGAAGGACAAAGGAAACAAGGGCTAGAAAGTAGTCAACAAGGTCTGTCTGGCTGTACTAAATGGTATATACTTCAATGCAAGTATAGTGAATAAGGCAGATGAGCTGAGAGCACAGGTAGACACTTGGGAGTATGATATTATAGCTATCAGAGACATGGCTAAAAGAGTGGCAGCTCAACATTCCTGGTAATATAATCTTCAGACTGGATAAAGAGGGGGGTAAAAAGGGAGGGCGGCCACGGTATTGATTAAAGGAACTATTACAGCTGTGAGGAGGGATGATATGTTAGAGGGATCATCAAACGAGGCCATATGGGTCGAACTGAAAAACAAAAGATGTGATCACACTGCTGGGCGTGCACTTTAGACACCCAAACAGTAACAGGGAGATAGAAGAGCAAATATGTAGGCAAATTTTTGATAAGTGCAAAAACTTTAGGACCGAGATGAGGAGAAACTTCTTCACTCAGAGAGTTGTTAACCCGTGGAATTTTCTACCACAAAGAATTGTTGATGCCAGTTTGTTAGATATCTTCAAGAGGGAGTTAGATATGGCCGTTACAGCTAAAGGGAGGGATCAAGGGGTATGGAGAGAAAGCAGGAAAGGGGTACTGAGGTGAATGATCAGCCATGATCTTATTGAATGGTGGTGCAGGCTCGAAGAGCAGAATGGCCTACTCCTGCACCTATTTTCTATGTTTCTATGTTTCTATGTAATAGTAGGGGATTTCAACTTTCCTAATATTAACTGGGACAAAATTAGTGTGAAGGGTACAGAGGGTGCGGAATTCCTAAAATGCTTTCAAGAGAATTTTTTTAGCCAGTATGTAGCAAGCCCAACATGGGAGGGGGCGGTTCTGGATTTAGTTTTAAGGAATGAAGCTGGGCAAAAGGAGCATCAGTGGGAGAGCATTTAGGTGCTAGTGACTATAATTCTGTTAAATTTAAGATAGTTATGGAAAAGGACAAGGATAGACCAGGAATAAAAGTTTAAATTGGAGAAAAGCCAACTTTGCTAAGCTGAGAGGTGATTTGGCCATAGTGGACAGGAAACAGCTACTTGAAGGTAAATCAGTGTCAGAGCAGTGGGAGGCATTCAAGGAGGAGATCCGTAGAGTTCAGGCCAAATATGTGGCCTTAAAGAAAAAGGGTGAGACTAACAAATGTAGAGCCCCCTGGATGTCGAGGGACATACAGGGTAGGATAAAGAAAAAAAGGGAGGCTTATGACAGATACCGAGGGCTAAATACTGCAGAATCTCTCGGAGTATAGAAAGTCCAAGGTGAAATTAAAAAGGATGTTAGGAAAGCAAAGAGAGAGCATGAAAAATTATTGGCAAGTAAAATTAAGGAAATCCCAAAGATGTTTTATAAATATATTAAGAGCAAGAGGATAACTAAGGAAAGGGTAGGGCCTATTAGAGACCAAAATGAGGGTAATGAGTGTGGAGGCGGAAAATGTGGGTATGGTGCTTAATGAATACTTTGCGTCTGTTTTCACAAAAGAGAGGGGTGATGCAGACATTACTATCGAGGAGAAGTGGTGTGAAATAGTAGATGAAATAAACAGTAAGAGGAGATATTAAGGGATTTAGCAGCTTTGAAAGTGGATAAGTCCCCAGACCCGCATGAAATTATCCCAAGCTGTTAAGTGAAGCACAAAAGGAAATAGCAGAGGCTTTGACGATCATTTTCCAATCCTCTTTGGCTTCAGGTGTGGTGCCAGAGGACTGGAAAACTGCTAAAATGGTACCTTTGTTTAAGATTAACCTCAGTGGTGGGAAAATTATTGGAAAAAATCCTGAAGGACAGGATAAATCTTCACTTAGAAAGATACGGATTAATCAAGGACAGTTAGCACGGATTTGTTTAAGGTAAGGCCGTGTCTGACTGAAATTATTGAGTTTTTCGAGGAGGTAACCAGGATGGTTGATGAAGGCAAAGCGTATGATGTAGTGTATATGGATTTTAGCAAAGCTTTTGATAAGGTCCCACATGGCAGACTCGTCACAAAAGCAAAATTCTATGGGATCCAGGGCAAAATGGCAAGTTGGATCCAAAATTGTCTCAGAGGCTGGAAGCTAAGGGCAATGGTTAATGGGTGTTTTTTGCGAGTAAAGGATGTTTCCAGTAGGGTTCCGCAGGGCTCAGTGCTAGGTCCCTTGTTTTTTGTGTTATATATCAATGATCTAGACTTGAAAATAGGGAGTATGATTAAGAAGTTTGCAGATGATACCAAAATCGGCTGTGTGGTTGATAATGAAGAAGAAAGCTACGGACTGCAGGAAGATATCAATCAAATGGTCAGGTGGGCAGAACAGTGGCAAATAGAATTTAATCCAGAGTAGTGTGAGATAATGCATTTGGAGAGGGCTAACTAGGAAAGGGAATACACATTAAATGGTAGGATGCTGAGAAGCATAGAGGAATAAAGAGACCTTGGAGTGCATGTCCACAGATGAAAGTAGCACGCCAGGTAGATAAGGTGGTTAAGAAGGCAAACAGAATGCTTGCCTTTATTAGCCAAGGCAAAGAATACAAAAGCGGGGGTTTATGCTTGAATTGTATAAAACACTGGTTAGGCCACAGCTAGAGTACTGCATGCAGTTCTGGTCACCGCATTACAGGAAGGACGTGATTGCACTGGAGAGGGTACAGATGATATTTACGAGGATGTTGCTGGGAGTGGAGAATCATAGCTATGAGGACAGATTAGATAGGCTGGATTTGTTTTCATTGGAACAGAGGTGGTCAACAACCAGGTGGCATATATTTAAAGTAATTGGTAGAAGGTTTAGAGGAGATCCGAGGGGAAATGTCTTCACGCAGAGGTTTGTAGAGGTCTGGAACTCACTGCCTGAAATGGTGGTAGAGGAAGGAACCCTCACCACATTTAAAAAGTTCCAGACGTCCAGCACTCTCTGCATGAATTTTTTTTTAAACCTCATCTCTCCTCTAATGCTTCTACCAATGACTTTAAATCTATGCCTCCTGGTTATTGACCCCTCTTCTGAGTGTAATATGTCCTTCCTATCCACTCTATCGAGGCCCCTCATAATTTTATACACTTCAATTAAATCTCCTCTCAGCCTCCTCTGTTCCAAAGAAGACAACCCCAAACTATCCAATCTTTCCTCATAGCTAAAATGTTCCAGTCTTGGCAACATCTTCGTAAATCTCCTCTGTACCCTATCTAGTGCAGTCACATCTTTCCTGTAATGTGGTGACCACAACTGTACACAGTACTCAAGCTGTTGCCTTACTAATGTTGTACACTGTTCTGGCATAACTTCCCTGCTTTTATATTCAATGCCTCAGCTAATAAAGGAAAGCATTCTATAGTCATTTTTAGCTACCTTATCGACCTATCTTGCTACCTTTAAGAATGTGTGCACATAAATTCCAAGGACCCTATGTTCCTCCACACCTCCCTGTATCCTTCCATTTATTGTATATTCCCTTGCTGGTGCTCCTCCCCAAATACATTACCTCACACTTTTCCGGATTGAATTCCATTTTCCACTTTTCTGCCCAACTGACCAGTTCATCGCTATCTTCCTGCAGTCTAAATCTTTCCTCCTCACTTTCAACCACATGGCCAATTTTTGTATCAACTGCAAATTTCTTTATCATGCCCCCTATATTTAAGTCTAAATCATTAATATATACTACAAAAAGCAAGCGACCGAGTACTGAGCCTTGTGGTGCCCTACTGGAAACAGTCTTCCAGTCGCAAAAACACCTGTCAACCATTACCCTTTGCTTCCTGCCATTGAGACAATTTTGGATCCAATTTGCCACTCTCCCTTGGATCCCATGGGCTTTTACTTTTTTGATCAGCTTTCCATGAGGGATCTTGTCAAAAGCCTTGCTAAAGTCCAAATACACTATATCAAATACACTGCCCTCATCGACCCTCCTTGTTACCACCTCAAAAAATTCAATCAAGTTAGTCAGACACAACCTTGCCTTAACAAATCCATGCTGACTATCCTTGATTAATCTGTGTCTTTGTAAATGAAGTTTTATATTGTCCCTCGGAGTTGATTCCAATAATTTGTCCACCAGCAAGGTTAAACTAACTGGCCTGTAATTACTTGGTTTATCCCTTCCTCCCTTTTTAAACAATGGTATAACGTTAGCAGTTCTCCAATCTTTTGCACCACTCCTGTTGTTAGGTATAATTAGAAAATAATGGTCAGAGGCTCCGCAATTTCCTCCCTTGCTTCTTTTAATAGGCTAGGATATATTTCATCCTGTCCTGACATTTATCTACTTTCAAAGATGTTAAACCCCTTTATACTTCATCTCTTACTATGTTTGCCCAATATTTCACTCTCTTCTTCATTAACTTCAACGTAGGCATCGTCCCACTCTTTTGTGAAGACAGCCGCAAAGTATTCATTCAGTACCTTACCCATGACGTGGAATTCTGAGATGTGTGCGATAGTCCCAGCTTTTTCCCTTCCTATAAAACACATAGGGCCCAAATTTGGTGGACATAGCACCGCGGACCTCCGACATATCGCCCAAAATCACGAAATTGATCGAAAAATATCAACATACCGCCCGGCGGAAAATTAATCAGTGACATACCTCCAGGCGGTATGCATACCATCCGCCCCTGCACACCGCCAACAAACCGCCCAAAATTGACGAATTAATGATTTACCACTGATGTACCGCCAACCCTGCTGACCGCCCTGGAAAAGATGGTTATAAGTCGACCAATTTCGGCTGCATAGAAGCAACAAAATGAATACAAGGACCTTACTGGGCATACTGTTGATGCAATGACAATGCATTTTTTTTAATTCATTCCGGGATGTGGGCATTGCTGGCAAGGCCAGCATTTATTGCCTATCCTAATTGCCCTTCAGAAGGTAGTGTTGAGCCACCTTCTTGAACCGCTGCAGTACTTGTGGTGAAGGTACTCCCACAGTGTTGTTAGGGAGGGAGTTCCAGGATTTTGACCCAGCGACGATGAAGGAACGGTGATATATTTCCTAAGTCAGGATGGTGTATAACTTGGGGGGAATTTGCAGGTGATGGTGCTCCCATGCGCCTGCTGCCCTTGTCCTTGTATGGTGGTAGAGGTCGCTGGTTTGGCAGGTGCTGCCAAAGAAGCCTTGACGAGTTGCTGCAGTGCATCTTGTAGGTGGTACACACTGCAGCTACGATGCGCTGGTGGTGGAGGTAGTGAATGTTTAAAATGGTGGATGAGGTGCCAATCAAGCGGGCTGCTTTGTCCTGGATGGTGTCAAGCTTCTTACTGTGCTTTATGATAGCGCGACAATACTGCTTTGAATCTGATGAAAGGCAAAATCTTTGTCACTCACAGGATGTTTCTAATTATCATTACACAAAAGATAGCATTGCCATCTCTAGGAATTTTAACACCTGCCAGGCAGTCCATGGCCATCTCAATCTACGACTTCTATTATTCCTTGCTCACAGTAAGTATAGGGTTTTATCCACTGTGTCACCACATGCATGATAGTGTCTGTTGAAAGCCATATTCATTTACAAAGTAAAGAACAGTATACATTACTTAAAATGCAAAGCAAAGGCTACACAAGAGTGCATCGTACAACTTAAAATACCTTGCTACTAAAGTTGAAATAATTACATTGGGGAGTCAGTTCTATCCATGCCTAAAGGAATTGTCAGCAACAATGTAAAGATCTGGTTTTCTAGGCTGTTGTAATGGGCCCAAGTTTCCACAAGAAAAAAAACGGACGCCCCTCCGAGCTGGGCGCAACCGTTTTTCGCACCTAAAACGGCGCCTAAAAAAATCCTCGGTATTCTCCACCTACTTACAGGTCCTCTGGCCCTCGGCGCAGCCAGCACGAGCTGTGGGGGGGGGGGGGCGGAGCCAGGTCCCGGCACTGAAAACCTCCGCACATGCACGCTACAGTCGGCACGCAAGTGCAGTAGCTCCAGGCGCCGAACTGTGTGGGAGGGGCCCGAAGCACGCAGCCCCTAGCCCTGGCTGAATTGCCTCACTGGGGCTGCGTGAATGAGGCTCCTCCCACGGCCAGCTCCTGCTCCCCGCCCGACCAGACCCGACACTCGCTTCCCCCCCCGCCCCCCCGCCGACCAGACCCGACCCGACACCCGCTCTCCCCCCACCCCCGCCGACCAGACACCCGCTCCCCCCCTCCCCCCCGCCGACCAGACCCGACACCCGCTCCCCCCCCGCCCCGCCCCGTCACCCGCTCCCACCCCGCCCCGACCCGAGACACACCCGCTCCCCCCCCCCGCCCCGACCTGAGACCCGCTCCCCCCCCCCCGCCCCGACCCGACACCCGCTCCCACCCCGACCCGAGTCCCGCTCCCCCCCCCCGACTGACCCGACCCGAGCTCCTGTTCCCCGACCCGACCCCCCCGCTCTCTCTCTCTCTCTCTCTCTCCCTCCCTCCCCTCTCTCCCTCCCTCCCTCCCCTCTCTCTCCCTCCCCTCTCTCTCTCTCTCCCTCCCTCCCCCCCTCTCTCTCTCTCCCTCCCTCTTCCCCCCCTCCTGCTCAGCGGCACGAACGGCTGCAGAATTCTCCCTGGCTGAAGCACTTTCACACAGGTAGGAAGATGGTTTATTTAATCTTTTCTTGGCTTATAAATGTTTATTCAGGTTGGATTTATTTGTATAATATTTGTAGAAGTATAAATAAGGATTTATTGTCGAATTTAATGAGATCCCTTCCCCCCCACCACGTTCTGGACGCCTAATTTGTAACCTACGCCTGATTTTTTAATGTGTAGAACAGGTTTTTTCAGTTCTACAAAAATCTTCACTGGCTCCATTCTACTTTAGTTTGGAGTACATTTTCACTGTGGAAACTTTCAAATCAGGCATCAGTGGCCGGACACACCCCCTTTTGAAGAAAAAATTCTGTTCTAAACTAGAACTGTTCTACCTGATGAGAACTGCAGAAAAAAAAATGTGGAGAATTGCGATTTCTAAAATAGTCCGTTCTCACCAGTTGCTCCGAAAAATCAGGCGCGAATCATGTGGAAACTTGGGCCCAATATTTCTAAAATATCCTCATTGTCTCTCTTCTATGGTCCACTTACAAGGTAATAGCAAATTTCAGGACAACAATTGCCTTGTGTGAAACTAAAACAGCAAACATGGATGACACTGGAAATCCCCTTGGATAAGCATATCTACCAATGCAAAATAATTGCCACTCTTCTGTATGAGTCTGAGATTCACAATGATCCTCATTGCTCCATTGTTAGTTTTATGGAAACAGCATCGCACTGCCTGCCTCATAAATGAAATGCATTGAATGCTGTGAAGTTGCATATTTGCATGGTAGATATGAACTAAACTCGTAACAGAAGTCATGTCTTGTCCATTTCTGTCTAAGTATCCTTTTAATGATGTGATCAATGTTAATTACTACTAGTTAATCTCTCTGGCACTGAAAATTAACTATTACAAATCTTACCTCTTCAGGTTTTCATTGTTGGAGATTTAAAAAATGTAACATTTTTAAAAACATTATTTTACTTTTCCTTTGACTCTTTTTTTATCTCTTAATCCAGTCTTTCCTCCCTCATTTTTTCTGTTTCTTTACCTGATTTGACATTGAATTCACCCACTGTCATTTACACTTCCTTCTCAGTCCTTGTGCAACTAATTTCACAGTCCTTCATTCTGATTGGTTAAGGAGCTACACCATTGTTTTCCTGTTCAATCAGGTCCCAGATGCCATTTCCCTCGCTGCAACGTTATCAGCTCACATTTTCAGCAACACGCAACACAAAAATCTTTGAAATAATAACGTGCAAGGACAAGTCTACAGATGGTCTGCTAGAGCAAATTATGGCCCAATGTAAGGTGGACCTTCCTGCAACTTACTTGCTACTTCAGTGCTTCAACTCATGCATTGTACAACTTGATTGACCCACATAGCATTATTTATAGCATTTTTGCTTATTAAGAGGATTCAGAACTATTAATATGGGCCGAATTTTCGGCTTTCGTGTTTTATCGCCGAAAACGGTAGCGATATGTGAAATTTACCATTTTCGCTGCGCTACCATTTTTAAGCCGAACTTTCACCAGGGGCGCATTGGTAAGGGAGGCATTGCATGAGGATTTGCAGCGCAAAAACGTGAGTTTCGCCAAATTTAGTCTGGGGCCGGGAGCAATGCTAGAGAGGCCTTGGGCGTGGGGAAGGAATTCCAAGAAATATTTACAAAACACATCTATCGAATCACTGAAAATAAATTAAAAAATAAAAACTTTAACTTATTGAACGTTTTGATACTTACCGCTGCTGACAGGGCTGACTGACAGGTTTGACCAGTCTTTATTCTGGGCGTGGCGTACGGGTCGAAAGAGAGCCAAAAGTCCAACAGTAACACAATCCACGGCATTGCATGTCAGCGCTCCTTAACAACGCACAATGAGTAAATTTGTGTAATTTAAAAAAGAGAAAAAATGGCCTCGAAATCCCGACCTCCCCGGGTCCGTACGGAGTGTGTATGGACCCGGGAAGGCACCGCAAAAGCCAGTTTTCGGCACGCAATGCGCATGCGCTGAAAACCAGCTTTTCCGATCCTCCATATCCCCACAGCCAGGACATTTGCATGGGCAAGATTATGGTATTTACCCATATCTTGCCCAGCGGATGTCCTGAAAACACTTGCGCCTGATAAAAGCAGGCCTACTTTTACAGGCGTAAGAGATTTAAAACATACAAAAACATAGTAAAATAACATTTTAAAAACACATTTTAATGTTAAAAACTCTGCCCACTAAGGTAAGTTTATTTTAAACCATGATTAAAAAAATGTTTTTAAAAACATTAATAACTTTAATTTAAATTAATCTTAAATATGTATTTTTTCTATTTTTTTATTTTTGTTTGGGTGCTTGGGGGGATGTTTCTCAATCATAATAATGGGTACTCCTACTTACGGAGTTCCCATTATTAGGAATGAGAAAATACTGTACCTGGATTGGCTGCCCAGAGCCATGCGACTCCAGCTTCAGCTGACAGACATCCTGACGTACACGCGCTCCAAAGCACAGGGAGTGGAGGCCTCAGGACCGGGATCTCTGGTGGGCGCAGCAGGAACAGGTAGGTGCTCATCTTTTTTGACATTTTCTGTCGATCGCCCGCGGGAACCAGAGGACCGGGATTTCTAGGCCATTATCTTTCAACTAATACAACTAAGAGCAAAGTAAGCAGTAAACAGATAATTACAACACACTGAATAAAAATGCACTATTAGGACAATAAAAAAGTAGTTTTCACTTGAAAATGTTTCCAAAAGAATGAATGGTGCCAATAAAATTCCACAGTATCATCATTACTGATAAATTCAAATTGTTTTCTTTCTCTTTTATGTTGTAATGCTATTACAATACACGAGAGGACAAGAAACATCTGTGACACATTCAGTGATATTCAATAATCTCCTTCATGGACCACTACCTTTTCTAACTCAATACTGTGGGATGTATACATACCAAAAACATCAGCTGTTCCTGTCGCAGTAGCTGCCAGTTCTCAACATTTTATGATCCAATTACTAATTTGCAACCTTGCACTCGCTGGCTGTCAGACTTAAACCTTTTCAGCCTGCCTAATTTCCCTTACAGTCTGCTCCTAACCTTCTCTCCATATTCATTGCGCTTCTATCATAGCACACAAAGCATCAATAAAGGAAATAGACTGTTGTTGCTAGTACTGAGAGTGCTGATTATAGTTCCCCACCGTACCACTGTCTGTGTATTGACTTATATTGTTATTTTGCCTTATTGTGAGAGCAAGGCGGAAAGTTAGTAGCAGTATCAATATAAGCCAATACGCAGATATCGCGGCAACATTTGATACCACTCCTAATATCTCCTATTGCTCGGTGCTCATTTTTTGATTATGCCTCTGTGAAGCAGTTTGGGACTTTTTCTATGTTATAGATGCTATATAAATGCAAGCTGTTGAACAACATTTTTGAGGTAATATTTGAATTAATGTATGTGATGGAAGATGCATCAACAACCTCCATCGAATATTTAATTTAGTTCCTTTCCCACCAGTTAAAAAGAAATAAAGTAAAAACAATGAGCACTCAAGGATCTCAGAGTATATTTTTGATCCCAGTTAACAGTTCACACTAGGCCTTAACTTGCATGACTATAGCAACCATCCAGCTCATATTTACCCCGATAATACTGCAACAATATTGGAAAGCATTGTCATGTTTTTCATGCAAAAGGAGGGACAGTACAGGTAAGTGACAACAGGCTAAAGTATTTGGAGCCAATTCATATTTACAACTGAGAACTTATGAAGTTAATAGGGACAATTTTCAGAGTATGTTTTTCCATGGAATTAAATCACTTTGGCCTTGAAATTATGCTGTGGGATATTAACATATGAATGATCATTCAGTTTGACTGAACTTTGTCTCTCTGCTATTTTAGTGGGAGTATTAACCCATTTTAGATAGATTGATGCCTCTACTGAAACAGAAGAGAGAAATTTCAGACAAACCCATTACACTATCATACATAAGTATTCGGCAGCATAAAAATGTTGCATCGCATTTGGGGATTTTTATTTACTTGGCCTGGGAAGGAGTTTGGTTTAATTTGTATTATTTTATCGATACAAAGTCAGGTTTAGCTTACAATGGGTAACTCTCAGAGACACACAATCAATTTAGCATGCAGTTTAGACGAGTCCCTGATGGAGTATCAGACGGGCCATCTATTAAAGCCATCATAAAGGGTTTACTTTAACATGTCACATCTGCAGAGGCAATGGGAAGTCATTCAGCATATCCCAGAGCAATTTTCATTCTTATGCTGGATTGGGTTTTCATTCACACAGATCAATAGAGAATTTAGCTGAACAGGCACACAGTTGCTGGTGCTTTCCTCACCAACTTTTCATTCCAAGTGATAACTTCGATTGACCGCACAGCTGACCAATCCTCATCATGCAGAGTTAAGCAAAGCAATATTTTGTTGTCTTCAGTAAGTCGGAAATAGATGTATAGCATTGGAAAATTATAATCTGTTCATTCATATACTCCAATAAAATAAACCACTGTAGCTGATGAGAACAGAGAAGACCCATGTCAGCGCACAAGAGATCATAGTATCCATTAGCTGCAACAAACGGTCTATTGTTACGATCCACAGGCATATGATGGTTTAACTAAATATTGGGCAGAAAAGGTGCTCTCCAGATTCTGGGAGACATGAGGTCCACTCACAGAATTTCTTTTGACAGATCCTGCACATCTCTGCAGCAACGGCATGACATTGGGCTATTTGCCCAACGAATGTCCTTCAAACTCTTAGCCTAATAAAAGCAGGCACACAGCCTACTTTTACCAGTGTAAGAGTTTTAAAGCATAGAAAAATTAAATTTAATCATTCATTTTTATATTAAAAACCCTGTCCATTAAGGTAAGTTTATTTTTAACCTTATTAAAACACATTTAAAAAAATGTCCCCAAGATATTTTGTTTTCTAAATCATTTAATTACGTTCAATTTCAATTAATTTTAAATATGTGAGGTTTTTTTTTAATTTATTGTGCTGTGTTTCTTGTTTTTTGGGGGTATTCTCATTGATAGTAATGGGAGCTCGTACAAACGGAGTTCCCATTATTATCAATGAGAATATTAGATGTTCATTGGTGGTCCAGGCTCACGTGATTCCAGGATATGTTTACGTATCTGGAAGACAGATCCCCATATGCTGCGCAGTGAATGAAGGCCTCCGACCGGAACCCTATGTTCCTCCAGGACCAGCAGGTATTTTTGTAGATTTTTTGTGGGTCGGAGGCGTTGGTCGGAAGATAGCCTCTGATCGCGATTTTCCCCCCAATGTAACCGCTGACAGCACAGCCCTCCTTCTGCACTGCTCAGAGTGTCAACTTAGATTATATGCTCAATTATGCGATGGGCCTTGAACTTACAATCTTCTAATTTAGAGGTGAGAGAGTGCAGCCTACGGAGCTACGTTTCCTACATTACAACAGTGTCTACACGCCAAAAGAAGTACTTTATTGGCTGTAATGTGCTTTGAGACTTCTGGTGGTCATGAAAGGAGATATATAAATCCAATCTTTCTTAGTTTCTTTCAAGCTGACACTGAACTATGTTAAATTATCACAATCTTGTTAACTGTGGTGGGAACTGGGCCATAGTTAGTGTTTCTGCTAAGTGCAATGGAAGAGAACCTGATCACTGTATTCACACCTGCTCGGGGTAGGATTACTACTGCGGCTGCAAGTAAGCCTTTGTTTAGAGAGAAGAAAAAACCCGTTTTGTAGAAATTCCTACCATTTATTAACAACTATATCTACAATTTATGTAAGATCAAGTTTACAGAAAAAAGGGAACTGAATTTCTCTGTGGATATTTGAATACCTGATTCCATTGGAACCATGTTGCCTACAGTATTTTCCCCACTCTTGTCTTGATGATTATCTCACTGTGGTACAGTTTTACCAGTGGCATATCTCTAATACATTTTTTCTCCCCTATTTTTTCACCCCCGACACAAGTTTATGCTGATGTTAAGCATGTCACGTTCAAACCATTTACTGAGCTAACATTTTTTTTTCCATATATGGGATGGGAGCATCACTGATAAGGCCAGCCTTTATTTCCCATCCCTGATTGCCCTTCAGAAGGTAGGGTGAGCCGCCTTCTTGAACCACTGCAGTCCGCATGGTGAAGGTACTCCCACAGTGCTGTTGGGGAGGGAGTACTAGAATTTTGACCCAGCGATGGTGAACGAACGGCGATATATTTCCAAGTCAGGATGGTGTGTGACTTGGAGAGGAACTTGGAGGCAATGGTGTTACATGTGCCTGCTGGCCTTCTTGGTAGAGGTCATGGGTTTGGGAGCTGCTATCGAAGAAGCTTTGGTGAGTTGCTGCAATGCATCTTGTAGATGGTACACACTGCAGCCACGTTGTGCCAGTGGTGGAGGGAGTGAATGTTTAAGGCGGTGGATCGTTTGTCGATCAAGCGGGCTGCTTTGTCCTGGATGTTGTCGAACTTCTTGAGTGTTGTTGGAGCTGCACTCATCCAAACAAGAGAATCACACTCCTAACTTGTGCCTTGTAGATGCTCGAAAGGCTTTGAGGAATCAGGAAGTGAGGCATTCACTGCACAATACCCAGCCCTTAACCTACCTTTGTAGCCACAGTATTTATGTGGCTGGACCAATTGAGTTTCTGGTCAATGGTGACCTCCACAATATTGATGGTGGGGGATTCGACTCTGGTAGTGCTGTTGTATGTCAAAGGGAGGTGGCTTGTTTTGTTGGAAATGGTTATTGTCTTGTACACCTGTGGCACGAATGTTACTTGCCACTTATCAGCCCAAGCCTGAATATTGTCCAGGTCTTGCTGCATACCGGCCTGGACGGCTTAACTATCTGAACAAATTGCCAATAGAACTGGACACTCAGAACATCCCCACTTCTCACCTTACAATGGCAGGAAGTTCATTGATGAAGCAGCTAAAGATAGTTGGGCCTAGGACACTGTGTTGAGGAACTCCTGCAGCCAAGTTCTGGCCTCCAACCATCATAACCATCTTCCTTTGTGCTAGGTCTGACTCTAGCCAGTGGAGAGTTTTCCCCCGATTCCCATTGACTTCAATTTTACTCGGGCTCTTTGATGCCACACTCGGTCAAATGCTGTCTTGATTATCAATGGTAGTCACTCTCACCTCACCTCTGGAATTCATCTCTTTCGTCCATGTTTGGACCAAGGCTCTAATGGAGTCAGGAGGCAAGCGGTGATGTCAGAACCCAAACTGAGCATCGGTGAGCAGATTATTGGTGAGTAAGTGCCACTTGACACGTTCCATTACTTTGCTGATGATTGAGAGAAGGTTGATGGGACGGTAATTGGCTGGATTGTATTTGTCCTGATTTTCGTGGACTGAACATATTTGGACAATTTTCCATATTGTCGGATAGATGCCAGTGTTGGAGCTGTATTGGGACATATTGGGTAAAGGTGTGGCTAGTTCTAGAGCACATTTTCAGCCGGATGTTGTCGGGGCCCAAAGCCTTTGCTTTATCCAGTGCGCTCAGCCATTTCTTGATATCACGTGGAGTGAATAGAGTTGGCTGAATACTGGCTTCTGTGATGGTTGGGAGCTCAGGAGGAGGCACTTCTGGCTGAAGATGGCACTTCTGGCTGAAGATGGTTGTAAAAGCTTCAGCCTTGTCTTTTGCGCTTACGTGCTGGGCTCCGCCATCGTTGAGGATGGGGATGTTCATGAAGTCACCTCCTCCATTAGTTATTTAATGGTCCACCATCATTCCCTGCGGATTCGTTGGCTGTGGCATCACTTAGATATGTCTATAGCATGCTATTTCTGTTGTTTAGCATGCATATTGTCCTGTGTTGTAGCTTCACCAGGTTGGCACCTCAATCTTAAGTACACCTGGTGCTGCTCCTGACATGCTTTTCTACACTCCCCATTGAACCAGGGTTGGTCCCCTTGATGGTAATGGTAGATGACGGATATGCCGAGCCTCATATCCCTCATCTACAGATTATGGTGGAATACAATTCTGCTGCTGCTGATGGCCCACAATGCATCCTGGATGCCCAGTTTTGAGCAGTTCTATCTGTTCTGAATCTGTCCCATTTAGCACAGTGGTGGTGCCACACAACACAGTGTAGCATGTCCTCAGTATGAAGGTGGGATTTGGTCTCCACAAGGACTGTGTGGCGGTCACTCCTACCAATACTCTCATGGACAGATACATCTGTGACAGATAGATCAGTGAGGACGAGGTCATATACATTTTTCCCCCGTGTTGGTCTTATTACCACCTGCCGCAGGTCTAGTCTGGCAGCTATGTCCTTCAGGATTTGGCCAGCTTGGTGCGTAGTGGTGCTACTGAGCCACTCTTATTGAAGGACATTGAAGTCTCCCACCCACAGTACATTCTGAGCCCTTGCTATACTCAATGCTTCTTTCAAGTGGTGTTCAACATGGAGGAGTGCTAACTCATCAGCTGCGGAAGGGTGCTAGGTGATAAGCAGGAGGTTTCCTTCCTTACGTTTGACCTGATGCCATGAGATTTCCTGGGGTCTGGATTCATTGTTGAGGACTCCCAGGGCCACTCCCTCCCAATAGCATGCCACTGTGCTGCCACCTCTGGTGGGTCTGTCCTGCCGTTGGGACAGAACATACACAGTGATGGTGATGGATGAGTCTGAGATGTTGGCTGAAAGGCATGTTTCTGTAAGTATGACTATGGCAGGTTGTGTTTGACTAATCTGTGGGACAGTTCTCCCAATTTTGGCATAAGTCCCCAGATGTTACGATAATGACTTTGAAGGGTTAACTGGGCTAGGTATGCCTCATTTCCAATTCTGATGCCTAGGCTGATGCCGGGTAGTTCATCCAGTTTTATTCTTATTATGCTCTTTTGTGATACAACGGAGTGGCTTGCAAGGGCTTTTCAGAGGGCAGTTACGCATCAATCACATTGCTGTGGGGATGGAGTGACATATAGGGCATACCGGGTAAGAACAGCAGGTTTCCTTCCCTAAATTATCCAGTGGGTTTTTAACAACAAATCGAAAGCTTCACGGTCAGCATTACTGATGCTAACTTTTTATTCCGGATTAATTTAATGAACTGAATTCAAATTCACAAACAGCCATGCTAGGATTTAAACTCACGTCTATGGATTACTAGTCGAGTAACATAGCTACTATGCTATCGGACTGTTCAAAGCTTCTTAACAAAGGGGCCTGGGGGTTGCGCTGGTTTTTTCAATGCAATTCACCTGAAATCAGTTAAACCAGCGCAAAAGATCACGTAATTTCAAGAACAAATTATGTTCAGTGCAATTTGAATTTCGGCGATCTTTTGCGCTTGTTTTAAAAACATCGTGCTAGAAGTTGGCCCCGACTATAAACTGGCCGTGCCCCCAGATTGAATTAATCACTGGTGAGTTTCTGCGAATTGCACCCGTTTGTGGGCATTCGAGATGGCTCTTAGAATTAAGCAGTTGTTTTTTTTTTAAGGTGAAAGGACAAATGGGCACCTTTTGAAAGCTGTTAAATATTTTTCTTTATAATTTACTAATATGCTTATATAGAAACATAGAAAATAGGACAGCAGTAGGCCATTCGGCCCTTCGAGCCTGCACCACCATTCAATATGATCATGGCTGATCATGCAACTTCAGTACCCCATTCCTGCTTTCTCTATATACCCTTTGATCCCTTTAGCCGTAAGGGCCACATCTAACTCCCTTTTGAATATATCTAATGAACTGGCGTCAACAACTTTCTGTGGTAGAGAATTCCACAGGTTCACAATTCTCTGAGTGAAGAAGTTTCTCCTCATCTCGGTCCTAAATGGCTTACCCCTTTTCCTCAGACTGTGACCCCTGGTTCTGGACTTCCCCAACATCGGGAACATTCTTCCTGCATCTAACCTGTCCAATCCTGTCAGAATTTTATATGTTTCTATGAGATCCCCTCTCATTCTTCTAAATTCCAGTGAATCTAAGCCTAGTCAGTCCAGTCTTTCTTCATATGTCAGTCCTGCCATTCCGGGAATCAGTCTGGTGAACCTTCGCTGCACTACCTTACTACTGTACACCAATATAACTAGTAAATGCTTCTGTATAGTTGTTTGGAAATCATTTTCAGTTATTTATAATTGGGTTACTCACAGATGGTGGACTAGAAACTCTGATTAAAAATATTTATATTTGTTGATAAACCCATTTTCAGCTGTATTAATAAAACTGCAACAGGCTACACTCTTAAATATAAAATAGAATTTTTTTTAAAGAAATTATATTCTAAATTGCTGTCCGATTGTGCTGGTTCATGGCAGATTTTACGTTGGCCGAAATGTAAATGCGTGTGTGCGTAAACTTGAGCAAAAAAAATGCACTGATCAAAACTAGCACAATTTGGATCGCCAATGGCACCTAAAGCGGAAATTCTTAGCCCTTTTGTTTCCATGAAAGTGATATGTCATATTTCACCACACCAGATATTACAGGTTAGATATAAACCAATACAATTTAAAAACAAACGCTACCAGTTTCAAATTATTCACCCTGCTAGCAAGCTAAAGAAAGAAATTGGCCAACATAATTCACATCAATAATGAATGAGCCTCAGGACACATAAATATTAAAATACAGACTTTAAAACAACAGAGAACTGCTCATACCAATATTACTCATATCACCGAAAAGTTCTGATGAAAGGTCATGGACTGGAAATGTTAACTCTGTTTCTCTCTCCACAATGCAGCCTGACTTACTGAGTATTTTCAGTATTTTCAGTTTTTATTTACACATTATTTCAAAGTAAGACAATGCAGCAGAAAGCCAACAAGTTTCCTGCGTGTAATCAAACAGATTCCTCTGAAGATAAGGGGGAGGGGAATTGAAGAAAGAAATGGATGTGTTATCTGAGAGAAATGTTCCTGAACTGGATCTTGTAAATATTCACTGCAGTGCTATCAGTGAGGGTGACTGAAATCAATTCCACAATGATATTAGGTGACTGATTTGAAGCTTCTGGTGGGATTCCCACCAGGTAAAAATTAATAATTAATCAGGCTGAATTTCCCTTGTACCAGGGAAGATAAAGGCTTCACTCAAACCTAAATCCGCTGACGAGCAAATAAATTTAGCTTTCCCAAACACCAGAATAATTTGGACTAAAACCTATTACAGTATAAATTCAGGCCCTCCAGGATTCTCAAAGGCCATTATGTACCTCCATTGCTGTGCACATGTTTATTCTTTTGGCATGTTTCCTTGAAGGGTAACAAATGTGATTTAAGTGCAAAAAATCAAACAGCTACTAATTTACAAAAATAAATAGATTTTTTTTAATGTGACCAGATGATAATATTTGAATACTAGGTAAAAAAAAGCCAGGCATACACAGCAAAATAGAAAATTAACAAATGTAAATTTACCAAAATTCACAGGATTCTGGGGAGGTCCCAGCAGATTGAAAAACTGCAAATGTAATGGTCCTATTTAAAAAGGAGGCAGACAAAAAGCAGGAAACTATAGACCAGTTAGCCTAACATTTGTGGTTGGGAAAATGTTGGAGTCCATTATTAAAGAAGCAGTAGCAGGATATTTGGATAAGCAAAATTTGGTCAGGCAGAGTCAGCATGGATTTATGAAGGGGAAGTCAGGTTTGACAAATTTATTGGAGTTCTTTGAGGATGTAATGAACAGGGTGGATAAAGGGGAACCAGTGGATGTGGTGTATTTGGACTTCCAGAATGCATTTGACAAGGTGACACATAAAAGGTTACTGCACAAGATAAAGGTTCACAAGGTTGGGGGTAATATATTAGCATGGATAGAGGATTGGCTAACTAACAGAGAACAGAGAGTCAGGATAAATGGTTCATTCTCTGGTTGGCAACCAGTAACTAGTGGGTGCTGCAGGGATCAGTGCTGAGACCCCAACTATTTACAATCTATATTAACGACTTGGAAGAAGGGACTGAGTGTAACATAGCCAAGTTTGATGATGATACAAAGATGGGAGGAAAAGCAATGTGTAAGGAGGACACAAAAACTCTACAAAAGGACATAGACAGGCTAAGTGAGTGGGCAAAAATTTGGCAAATGGGGTATAATGTTGGAAAGTTTGAGGTCATGCACTTTGGCAGAAAACATCAAAGAGCAAGTTATTATTTAAATGGAGAAAGACTGCAAAGTGCTGAAGTACAGCAGGACCTGGGGGTACTTGTGCATGAAACACAAAAGGATAGTAAGCAGGTACAGCAAGTGATCAGGGAGGCGAATGGTATCTTGGCCTTTATTGCAAAGGAGATGGAGTATAAAAGCAGGGAAGTCTTGCTACAGCTATACAAGGTTTTGGTGAGGCCACACCTGGAATACTGCGTGCAGTTTTGGTTTCCATATTTACGACAGGATATACTTGCTTTGGAGGCAGTTCAGAGAAGGTTCACTAGGTTGATTCCAGGGATGAGGGGGTTGACTTAAGAGGAAAGGTGTATAGGTTGGGCCTCTGCTCATTGAAGTTCAGAAGAATGAGAGGTGTTCTTATCAAAACGAATGAGATTATGAGGGGGCTTGACAAGGTGGATGCAGAGAGGATGTTTCCACTGATGGGGGAAACTAGAACTAGAGGACATGATCTTAGAATAAGGGGCCACCCATTTAAAACAGAGATGATGAGGAATTTCTTCTCTGAGGGTTGTAATTCGTGAAATTCGCTGCCTCAGAGAGCTGTGGAAGCTGGGACATTGAATAAATTTAAGACAGAAATAGACAGTTTCTTAAATGATAAGGGGATAAGGGGTTATGGGGAGCGGTCGGGGAAGTGGAGCTGAGTCCATGATCAGATCAGCCATGATCTTATTGAATGGCGGAGCAGGCTCGAGGGGCCGTATGGCCTACTCCTGCTCCTATTTCTTATGTTCTTATATAAATGACTATTACATTTTTAAAAAACGAAGGGCCCGAAATTGATGAAGACCAAGGCTCGCCCAAGTACCGCCCAAAGGACTACAGATGGCCGTCGAGAGACCGGGCAGTACTTTGCCAGGAAGGTTTCTCTAAAAGAGGTGGCAGTACTGCCCGACAGCAAAACAATGCCTTACGCCGTCAATCTGCGCGGCAGCAGGCAGGAGCTCCCAATCACATCGGCAAATGTGCTTGCCGCCCAAGTGCCGCCGAGGATGGAGTCAGGCCCAGGGAGGGTGGCAGACCTGAAAATAAGAACCATTATAAAAAAAAACAGCGGAACGCCTTCAGGGGATGCCATCCATGTAAGTCGCTGTAAAATAAAATTTTAAATATGTTCACTAATCTTTTTTTCCGTTCTTCGTACTCACCGTCGGGGTTAGACCTGCCTTCACGCAGAGCTCCTAACCCCTGCTGGTGCCGACTCCCGCCCACACCAATCTGGCATCTTGGCGGGCAGGAGACCACTGGTGCTACCTGGCTGCCAGCAGCCATAAAGCGGGCGGTTCCCAGCGGTAATTCCCTCCCGTCCGCTCCAGCCCAAGTGGAAACTGGCACAAGGAAGACCAGAAGGAAGACCAGCAGCAAAACTCAGCGGCAGTCGGCGGCAGCAGGCCACCAATATCGGGGCCTAATAAACTACCAACAGTAAGAAATTATAAACAGGAAATTAAATCGGTGAAATAACATCTGTTCGAGTTGGTACCAACAGCTGATTTATCTGTACTAAAGAGCAGTCTGACAAATTCAAATATGGAAAAACTACAGAGTTTACACCTGTTCTGTCTGGGTAAGCACTAAGGGATAGCAGTGGGACTGTAATGAATTACAAATACTGCAAACTTCATACAGTAAAAGCGCAAAATAAGAAATGCTCATATGCCACCAAGGAAATACAAGATGTAGCAGATGCCAATGCTGCTGGTTATTACTGTCCATAAATAAGAGAAAGCAGATAATAGACCACAGAAGCAGCTTCATACTACTTATTTCACTCATACATCTGTAGAGGAATCATTGTATATTCTCTCCATATTTTCCATAGATTACTTGAAAAACTGTCTACCACAACAAGTGGTTTCCAAAGAAAATGCATCATGCACTTGCACTGCTAACTTGTTGCACGATTGGTGGTCTTACCATAACATCAGAGCCCTTGTATCCCTGGGGAGTGTTTAACAGGAATAGTGCACTGAACATGTTGCATCCACAGCACTGAATGTGCTGTTCATGTCGCCATCAAACCATTAGTTGATGTGACCAAACTTGGGCAAGACTCATCATGAAGTCAATGGCCCCGATTTTGCGGTCAGTAAGGCAGTGTACTACGCCAAAAATTATCAAAAAAATAATTTTTTTTAGTGAGGTTGGTAGAATAAAGCTAATTCAATTCAAATCCTGTAAATTGTAGTTAAATATGATTTTGGGATTCCATCAAATGATTAAAATCAATTTCTGTTTTGTGATTTGGAAGACCAGGCCCATGTGATCCTAGGTGCATTTCAGCACTGCATGCATCCCTGGGATTACGTTGCCCTTTATCATGCACTTTGGCAGAAAAAATCAAAGAGCAAGTTATTATTTAAATGGAGAAAGATTGCAAAGTGCTGCAGTACAGCGGGACCTGGGGGTACTTGTGCATGAAACACAAAAGGATAGTAAGCAGGTACAGCAAGTGATCAGGGAGGCGAATGGTATCTTGGCCTTTATTGCAAAGGAGATGGAGTATAAAAGCAGGGAAGTCTTGCTACAGCTATACAAGATTTTGGTGAGGCCACACCTGGAATACTGCGTGCAGTTTTGGTTTCCATATTTACGACAGGATATACTTGCTTTGGAGGCAGTTCAGAGAAGGTTCACTAGGTTGATTCCAGGGATGAGGGGGTTGACTTAAGAGGAAAGGTTGATAGGTTGGGCCTCTGCTCATTGAAGTTCAGAAGAATGAGAGGTGATCTTATCAAAATGAATGAGATTATGAGGGGGCTTGACAAGGTGGATGCAGAGTGGATGTTTCCACTGATGGGGGAGACTAGAACTAGAGTGCATGATCTTAGAATAAGGGGCCACCCATTTAAAACAGAGATGAGGAGGAATTTCTTCTCTGAGGGTTGTAATTCGTGAAATTCGCTGCCTCAGAGAGCTGTGGAAGCTGGGACATTGAATAAATTTAAGACAGAAATAGACAGTTTCTTAAATGATAAAGGGATAAGGGGTTATGGGGAGCGGTCGGGGAAGTGGAGCTGAGTCCATGATCAGATCAGCCATGATCTTATTGAATGGCGGAGCAGGCTCGAGGGGCCGTATGGCCTACTCCTGCTCCTATTTCTTATGTTCTTATATAAATGACTATTACATTTTTAAAAAACGAAGGGCCCGAAATTGATGAAGACCAAGGCTCGCCCAAGTACCGCCCAAAGGACTACAGATGGCCGTCGAGAGACCGGGCAGTACTTTGCCAGGAAGGTTTCTCTAAAAGAGATGGCAGTACTGCCCGACGGCAAAACAATGCCTTACGCCGTCAATCTGGGCGACAGCAGGCAGGAGCTCCCAATCACATCGGCAAATGCGCTTGCCGCCCAAGTGCCGCCGAGGATGGAGTCAGGCCCAGGGAGGGTGGCAGACCTGAAAATAAGAACCATTATAAAAAAAACAGCGGAACGCCTTCAGGGGATGCCATCCATGTAAGTCGCTGTAAAATAAAATTTTAAATATGTTCACTAATCTTTTTTTCCGTTCTTCGTACTCACCGTCGGGGTTAGACCTGCCTTCACGCAGAGCTCCTACCCCCTGCTGGTGCCGACTCCCGCCCACACCAATCTGACACCTTGGCGGGCAGGAGACCACTG
This sequence comes from Pristiophorus japonicus, assembly GCF_044704955.1. Classification (NCBI taxonomy): domain Eukaryota; kingdom Metazoa; phylum Chordata; class Chondrichthyes; family Pristiophoridae; genus Pristiophorus; species Pristiophorus japonicus. Next base: position 141,501,437 of record NC_091990.1, read on the forward strand.
GTGCTACCTGGCTGCCAGCAGCCATAAAGCGGGCAGTTCCCAGCGGTAATTCCCTCCCGTCCGCTCCAGCCCAAGTGGAAACTGGCACAAGGAAGACCAGAAGGAAGACCAGCAGCAAAACTCAGCGGCAGTCGGCGGCAGCAGGCCACCAATATCGGGGCCTAATAAACTACCAACAGTAAGAAATTATAAACAGGAAATTAAATAGGTGAAATAACATCTGTTCGAGTTGGTACCAACAGCTGATTTATCTGTACTAAAGAGCAGTCTGACAAATTCAAATATGGAAAAACTACAGAGTTTACACCTGTTCTGTCTAGGTAAGCACTAAGGGATAGCAGTGGGACTGTAATGAATTACAAATACTGCAAACTTCATACAGTAAAAGCGCAAAATAAGAAATGCTCATATGCCACCAAGGAAATACAAGATGTAGCAGATGCCAATGCTGCTGGTTATTACTGTCCATAAATAAGAGAAAGCAGATAATAGACCACAGAAGCAGCTTCATACTGTAACATGATGCTTTTATTATATTTACATGAGTAGTTGCATTACCATAGTAGTCTACTAGGTGGAGAATTAGTCCACTAGGTGGATCTCTCTATTACACTTCTCCCTCCTTAAAGAAGAAGTAATTATAACAAATAATCATCACACATAACTTGCACAGTTATACATAACAAAAGACATGCAATTATTTTACAAATCAAACTTAACCACTGTTTTTCTGTTTTGAAGAGGATACCTTCGCTCTCGAACAGAACTTTGCAAACTTGTAGAATTTAGATTCATTCTAGCCTGAGCCTGAGGAGGGTTGTTCTCCAAGGGAAACCCTTGATCTACATTTGAACTCTCTACAACTTCAGACTGTTTGTCTGCCTGACTTAGACTCGGACTTAAATTCTGACTTTTTATTCGACTTGTTTCTCGTACATCTGATGTCGGATTTGCTACTGGTATTCTACCTGTAACAAGGTATCTGACTCAGAAATAATCAAATCAATCATTATTCCACATCTGTAGGTAAAATATGATCTATGTGAACAAACCTAACCTGTCCATGTTCAAACATATTGACCAAATATGTGTGAGGACCACTTATCTTCACTACTCTTCCTGGTAACCACTTTAACTATATATAGTGATGGTTCTTCCCTCTAACCTTCTGATTTAATTTCACACTTCTCTCTTTCTTAGTCTACCTCTATCATGATTCTCTTTCTGTCTTAATTGTTTCTCTTCCACTGACTGTGCAAGTTTGGCTTTAACAACGAGAACCTGGTTCGTGGCTGTTGTTTGAGAAACAACTCTGCTGGTGTTCTACCAATAGTTTTATGAGGAGTATTATGAAAAGTAATTAGAACATTTTCTTGTTTGTGGTCCAACGACAACTGCTGTTTCTTTGGATTTGGAACTAAAATTTGCGTGATGTGGGCACGTTTTACAATTAGTACTGTACACTCTGCTGCACCATTCATACTCTATTTGTTTGCTGCAGGACAGTAGGCAGGCAATAGAACCTGCAGGGGCTTTTCATATACTGCTGTAAATATGCTAGTTCATGTTGGTTTGAGACACCATTTTGGTTGTTGGTGTAAAGGACACAGTTAAGTTACTTTACTCCTGGTTCAATTAGTCTAATTATTTACGTACACAACATAATTTGGCATCAAGGATGAATCAAATTAAGCTCCCTACCCCCCAGCCTTTCCTCTCCAATTCCATGGCTGAGATAGGTAAAAAGCTTTTCTACGTACATCACAGCGAGTGGGTTAGATGGCAACAACGTAACATGCCACCGTGCAATACTTATCCACTGCCTCGACACCGAAGGCCAACAAATCTTTGGCCAAATAAAAGAAATGGAGTCCTACAACAAAGCGGTAAGCGCCCTAGAGAAATATTTTGGGCCAAAGAAAAGTATTATGATGGAGAGATAAAAATTTCAGCAAAGCGGGCAAGGGAACGGTGAACCAATCAAATAGTATATCATTTCATTAAATGAACTGGCCACTATGTGTAACTTTGGAGCACTAGCAGAGGAAATGATCGGGGATCAAATTATTGAGAAAACAATGATCCCCCACATTCGAGAATGCTTGCTAATGGAGAATGACAAATTGACAACTAAGTTAGCCATCCAAATCGAATCAGTGCTTTCCGATTCAAAAATGATCAGATCCCCTGGTGCAGCAGACTTCAGCTACAGCCCAGGTGCAAGGTGTTCGTCCAAAGCAGAAACCACAACAGTGACCTAATACTAGTAATAAGCCACCCACTATGGATCGCGGGCCTAACTTCCACTGCTTTAACTGTGGGGACAAATCACATTCAGCAAAGAGTCCTAACTGCCCTGTACATGGGAGGAAATGCTCTGCATGTGGTAAAATGAACCATTTTGCTCGTGTCTGTTGCTCATTGCAGCAAATTGGACATGTGGACAACCCCGATAATGATGAACCCAGTATGGTTTATACCGTTAGTGACATTTCACACATTGGTCCAGGCAAATTCAAGGACTGTGGGGTAAACATTGACAGCACGTCCAGCTGCCTCCTCATTGACCTTGGAGCCAATGTCTCCATATTGAGCGAGGATGTGTACAAACCCCACTTCACACACTGTCAACTGCAGCCCACAACTTCCACTCTACATACATACTTCAATCTAAAACTTAAGTAAGTAGTTTCATATCAGTCCCGATATACTACAAGGACATAACATTGGAGAACTTTTCCTTTCATATTGCGAAGGAATGAAACCTCATGGGTGTTGAACTTTCTGACAAGCTTGGGTTCAAAGTTTACGACCCAACCGGCACATCTGTGTACACAGTGGACTTTGACAAGCAGTATCCCTCAATCTTCACAGGGTTTAGAGTGACAACAAAATTCTGCCATCGTCCCCACGTTGAACCTTCCGTCAAATTGGTTACACAGCAACTTTGCCGTCTCCCATTCGCGGTTTGCGACCAATGTATTGGGTAGATTACTTTACAATTACCACAGAACCTTACCTTACCATCAGACTTAGGTACAACAATGGGTGTAGCCCAATTATTTAGATCTACCTTAGTGATAATGTTCTCAGTTTATCGTCTTTTGAGTTCTTGCTCAACATTCTTCTCGAGTGCGTATGGTACGGGACGTGGCTTGCAGTAAACTGGTCTAGCGTCCTTCTGTACTCTGATGCTCGCCTTGAAATCTTGGATCGGACTGCCTATTTTGCATAACACCTTTGATTACTGCTTGATGACATCATGCTTCGCTGCAAATCTCGTTTCAACATGAAAATTCTCATTCCAATCCAGCTTCAGTGATCCCAACCAATTTCTACCTATTAAGACAGGCTTGTCTCCTGCCACTACTAAAAGAGGAAAGCTCTGAAACTGATTATTTTATTTCACCGGTATGGTGATACATCCTACAACAGGAATTTGCTCTCCCGAAAAGCCTCGCAACTCCATCTTCGACTTTTCCAGTGGAAAATCATACTCAACTTGTCGAGATACAACGATTTAAGTACAATGCTCATAGATGCACCAGTGTCGATTTCCATGGATATTCTCGTTCCTGCAACATCTACTTGGATGATGATACTTCACGAATTGCTGTTAGATACCCTTGTGCTCCTGATGACGTTTATCAATAGAACCTCCATGTCCTGTTGTTTCGCTTCAATGCTATGTAGTCTCTGGTGATTTCTACTTCTAGCATTGAACATCAGTTTATTCTTCAGTTGGCATGCCTTCGCAAGACACCCTATTTTCTTGCAGAAGAAACATTCTGCCTTCACATATGGACAACTTTGAGCAATTTGTTGTCCAGTCACTGATAGCATGACTTCAATGCACTGTTATCTTGGCCAGTTGCTGAAGCATTGGGGCTCAACTGCCCTTTACTTTTAACCTGAGGCCGATTCACCTCGGTTGTCTGACGATTGGAAATGGCATGAAATTCTCAGGAGTATTGGTTTGCCATAACCATCGACATAGCTGTCTGACAAGCTAAATCAAAAGTCAAGTTAGCGCTTGTCAGCAACATTCTTCTTGATTGCACATTTTTCATCCCACAAACAAAGTGGTCACATAATGCTCAGTCCAGAAGGATTCAAAAATGACAGTGAATGGATAGCATTTTTAAAGCTGCAATGTACTCACTGATACTCTCATCATTCAACAGATTTTCTGTTCCAAAACAATAATTTTCAGCAATTTCCAGGGGCTGCAGTGCTGTTCTAACTTGGTTACAATCTCCATCAATGACGTGTCCATTGGCTTGACAGGAATAATCACTTTTTTCAGAATTTCATACACCTCAGAGCTTGCATCAGTCAAGAAAATAGCCTGTTTTTTTCTCACACCATCCGATTAGAGTTTTCATCATCGGGGACTTCAATAATACTATTTACGGTAAAAAAACATTTCTAGCCGCTCCACATAAGCTCCGAACGTCTCTCGGTCACGATGGGACTCACCCAATTGCACGATTATTCCCATAAGCGTGGCCATCTGGTCTCTGACAGTTCAGCGAAGTGTGCTTGTAATTTACCTTGGGTTTTTAGCTGTTCTGCAAAACAAAGAAGCTCTCAAAGTCTCTCTGTCGGTTGGCTGAATCATCCACCAACAAAAATTTCAGCTAGAGCGTCAGATTATCCTAACCTACATCGCCAATGTGATATATTCTTTACGACATCACAAGCAAATGCATACAAGATGGTTCTGCAGGAAATTGTCAGGTGACCTTGTCACATGATGCTTTTATTGTATTTACATGAGTAGTTGCATTACTAGGTGGTGTAGTCCACGAGGTGGAGTTCTATATTATTCTTCTACGTTGACAGTCCATTGGAGTCGAGGATGATTTGAGCTCTATATTACACAGAAACATAGAAAATAGTTGCAGGAGTAAGCCATTCGGCCCTTCGAACCTGCACCACCATTCAATAAGATCATGGCTGATCAGTCACCTCAGTACCCCTTTCCTGCTTTCTCTCCATACCCCTTGATCCCTTTAGCCGTAAGGGCCATATCTAATCCCCTCATGAATATATCGAACGAACTGGCATCAACAATTCTCTGCGGTAGAGAATTCCACAGGTTAACAACTCTCTGAGTGAAGAAGTTTCTCCTCATCTCAGTCTTAAATGGTTTACCCTTATCCTTAGGCTGTGACCCCTGGTACTGGACTTTCCCAACATCGGTAACATTCTTCCTGCATCTAAACTGTCCAGTTCCGTCAGAATTTTATATGTTTCTATGAGATCCCCTCTCACTCTTCTAAATTCCAGTGACTACAGGCCCAGTCGATCCAATCTCTCCTCATATGTCTGTCCTGTCATCCCGGGAATCAGTCTGGTGAACCTTCGCTGCACTCCCTCAATAGCAAGAACGTCCTTCCTCAGATTAGGAGACCAAAACTGAACACAATATTCCAGATGAGGCCTCACCAGGGTCCTGTACAACTGTAGTAAGACCTCCCTGCTCTTATACTCAAATCCCTTAGCTAGGAAGGCCAAAATGCCATTTGCCTTCTTCACTGTCTACTGCACCTGCATGCCAATCTTCAATGACTGATGTATCATGACACCCAGGTCTCGTTGCACCTCCCCTTTTCCTCATCTGCCGTTATTCAGATAATATTCTGCCTTCATGTTTTTGCCAGCAAAGTGGATAACCTCACATTTATCCACATTATACTGCATCTGCCATGCATTTGCCTACTCACCTAACTTGTCCAAGTCACCCTGCAGCCTGTTAGCGTCCACCTCACAGCTCACACCGCCACCCAGCTTAGTGTCATCTGCAAACTTGAAGATATTACACTCAATTCCTTCATCTAGAAACATAGAAACATAGAAAATAGGTGCAGGAGTAGGCCATTCGGCCCTTCGAGCCTGCACCGCCATTCAATGAGTTCATGGTTGAACATGCAACTTCAGTACCCCATTCCTGCTTTCTCACCATACCCCTTGATTCCCCTAGTAGTAAGGACTTCATCTAACTCCTTTTTGAATATATTTAGTGAATTGGCCTCAACAACTTTCTGTGGTAGAGAATTCCACAGGTTCACCACTCTCTGGGTGAAGAAATTCCTCCTCATCTCAGTCCTAAATGGCTTCCCCCTTATCCTTAGACTGTGACCTCTGGTTCTGGACTTCCCCAACATTGGGAACATTCTTCCTGCATCTAACCTGTCTAACCCCGTCAGAATTTTAAACGTTTCTATGAGGTCCCCTCTCATTCTTCTGAACTCCAGTGAATACAAGCCCAGTTGATCCAGTCTTTCTTGATAGGTCAGTCCCGCCATCCCGGGAATCAGTCTGGTGAACCTTCGCTGCACTCCCTCAATAGCAAGAATGTCCTTCCTCAGGTTAGGAGACCAAAACTGTACACAATACTCCAGGTGTGGCCTCACCAAGGCCCTGTACAATTGTAGCAACACCTCCCTGCCCTTGTACTCAAATCCCCTCGCTATGAAGGCCAACATGCCATTTGCTTTCTTAACCGCCTGCTGTACCTGCATGCCAACCTTCAATGACTGATGTACCATGACACCCAGGTCTCTTTGCACCTCCCCTTTTCCTAATCTGTCACCATTCAGATAATAGTCTGTCTCTCTGTTTTTACCACCAAAGTGGATAACCTCACATTTATCCACATTATACTTCATCTAAATCATTGATGTATCTTGTAAATAGCTGGGGTCCTAGCACTGAGCCCTGCGGCACCCCACTAGTCACTGACTGCCATTCTGAAAAGGATCGTTTATCCCGACTCTCTGCTTCTTGTCTGCCAACCAGTTCTCTATCCACGTCAATACATTATCCCCACTACCATGTGCTTTAATTTTGCACACTAATCTCTTGTGTGGGACCTTGTCAAAAGCGTTTTGAAAGTCCAAATACACCACATCCACTGGTTCTCCTTGTCCACTCTACTAGTTACAGCCTCAAAAAATTCTAGAAGATTTGGCAAGCATGATTTCCCTTTCATAAATCCATGCTGACTTGGACCGATCCTTTCCAAATGCGCTATTTCATCTTTAATAATTGATTCCAACATTTTCCCCACTACTGATGTCAGGCTAACCGGTCTATAAGGCCCCCTTTTTTTCTCTCCCTCTAGATTCAATAGACTGTTGGAAAATGATCACCAATGCATCCACTATTTCTAGGGCCACTTCCTTAAGTACTCTGGGATAGAGACTATCAAGCCCCGGGGATTTATCGGCCTCCAATCCCATCAATTTCCCGAATACAATTTCCTGACTAATAAGGATTTCCTTCAGTTCCTCCTTCTCGCTAGACCCTCGGTCCCCTAGTATTTCCGGAAGGTTATTTGTTCTTCCTTCGTGAAGACAGAATCAAAGTATTTGTTCAATTGCTCTGCCATTTCTTTGTTCCCCATTATAAATTCACCTGATTCTGACTGCAAGGAACCTACGTTTGTCTTCATTAATCTTTTTCTCTTCACATATCTGTAGAAGTTTTTGCAGTCAGTTTTTATATTCCCAGCAAGCTTCCTCTCATACTTTATTTTCCACCTCCTAATTAAGCCCTTTGTCCTCCTCTGCTGAATTCTTAATTTCTCTCAGTCCTCAGGTTTGCTGCTTTTTCTGGCCAATTTATATGCCTCTTCCTTGGATTTAACTTTCCCTTGTTAGCCACGGTTGAGCCATCTTCCCCGTTTTATTTTTACTCCAGACAGGGATGCACGCCTCCAACCGTAATTTCTGACCTAATATTTTGCATTTATACGTATATTTTAATTTCAGACATAAACTAACTATCAAAATCCTGTACACCTGATTGTTGCAGATCCTTAAAATGATGCTTTAAAGTCTTTTTTTTTCTGATTTGTGGGGACACCAGGATGTATGCACATTCACATTCCTGAAATGAGGTTTGACTGCTGAAATATTACTAAATGCTGACATATTTAAAGGCAAGTATGCATTTTTAGTACATACAGACTATCCAGTAAGCTTTACTGATCTTCAAAATGTAATTTTGGAGAGAATCAAACAACACGATTGTCAAGCACATGTAGCTGAGCTACAAACTATATTTACACCACACTTACATCGATTTAATTTTAAAGTGCGTGACTTTTTTTACTCTTCAATACATGGCTGAACCGAGAATTATAAAGTAAAAGGGTTGTTGCGGTGGAATCAACCCAGTCACCTATCCAGACCAGCTCCTCCCCAGCATGGTTTCTGACCAGCAGAACTGCAATAAATTCATATGATGATGTTCCCATTCCACTGAAGTCAGCACTCAGAAGGAACGCCTCAATATTATCAGGAATAAACGGGCAGCAGTTACAGAGTGGGTTCACACTTCAAGGCAAGGAGAGACACTTGCACGAACTGACTTATGCCCACATGGTCGGGAGGGGGAGGTACAAGCTGCACCCGCATGTTATGACCAGAGTCCTGAGTCAGGTGCAAGCAAGGGTCACTCAGATAGCTGCACACGTATATGTAGAAGAGGTGAACCACATAGCAATGATTTCAGCCAACTGAATAATTAGCTGTTCTGCCAGTCCCAGTGTGAACAAGGGCCAGAAATGCTGATGTCTGTTCCAAGTGTTAACAGTTGGCAACTATGTTAAATACTTCGTGTCCTCTCAATAATTCTTATCTTTCTATAAAGCCCATGTCCATAACAGAATTGAATGCCACTGCCTTATCTGGGGAGACACTCCTAATACACACTTCTCACACACTTCTGGACTAGATACAAGATCATAGAATCATAGAAATTTATGCCAGATGGAAGAGAGCACACCAGTCGAATCTCATTTTCCTGCTCCTGTTCTGTAACCTTGTAGGTTACAGTAAACTGCATTTACAAGTACTTTTTAAATGTGACGAAGGTTTCTGCCTCTACCATCCTTTCAGGCAGTGAGTTCCAGACCCCCAACACCCTCTGGGTGAAAAGAATTCTCCTCAACTCTCTTCTAATACTTGTACCAATAACTTTAAATCTATGCCCCCTGGTTACTGACTCTCTGCTAAGGGAAATCGATCTTAACTTTCTTTGACCCTTTTTATTTTATCAAATCTTATTATGGTAATTGTTTCTTTAACCTTTCCTTTCTCAATGCTCCTAAACACCAAATACACCATCCTTTGTGTTCTTACCCCTGCTACATCCTCAAAGTATTGAAATCAAATTTAACTACATTGTCCGCTATTCAAAATCATTCTTTCAAGAACCATAAAGCTGAAAAACTTTTTCGATCCCTCCTCTCTACAATCTACAAGCTTTTAAAAACCTAACCTTGGTGTCACCTACTATTTCTTTTAAAACAGATTCTGTTTAAACTATTTTTCATGACCTTGAATGGGTTTTATCTTTACTTGCACAGTTTTAGGTTCCCCAATCTCCACAACAGAAATTCTAGCAATAAACCTTGTGGTGATGCTTTACACTGCAGGATAGTGCAATGTATGATCAATGTACATAAGAACATAAGAAATAGGAACAGGAATAGGCCATACGGCCCCTCGAGCTTGCTCCGCCATTCAATAGATGCTACACAGACCAAAATGCTTCAAGTGAAAGCTATACAGTGATAACTAATGAGACTTCAGAGTATGATTAAAGATGACACAGTGGAAATGTTTTCACGATGGTGCAAGAATGTTTTTTTTAAATGGCAGAAGGATTTCAGGGCTTTACACAGATTCTCTCCCAACCGCCGAATATTAATCTTACCTAATTAACATGAATGTTAACCATCTCTGAAATCTGGGAGAAATGTTTTTAAAAACTTGAGATGCTGTCCCCATCCAATGCATCTTAATTGGCTCTAGTTCTCTATTTAACTCTGAAGTAGTATATATTGTACGGGGAATGCAGAAAAAAAGAATTGATAAATGATGGTGTTGGAAGGCTATTTTGAAGCAACAGTAAGACTTTTAGTTGGCAAAGAGGCGGTTTTTCATAACCATCAACACTGGAATCTGCACAATACTTCATTCAACAAAGGACAGGAGCAGTGGCTGGCAATCTTGATTATGCATCCCCAGAGCAACAGATTACTCACAAGAGATTTTACTGTAGCTTGACTAAGTAGCTCATTGCCATCATAACTGGAAAGAAAAATGAGATACCATCCTCCGAAGGTTTGGGAGGTTGATAATGAGGATCTTTACTTTCAAAAGAAGGATTAGAAAAGAAATGGTAAATGCCAGATAATTCTGGGAATTTTTGATAAGTCAATAATGTCAAAATAGGTTATTCTCTGTTGCTAAACTAACAATGTCATCAATCTCTCTAAATTAGTCATGGTTGTTCAATCAGTGATAAATAGGAAGAATAGCAGGACAAAAAGCACATACAATTGAGAAAAAACCCTGTGGTAATGCTCATAGTAATTCCGAGGGTATCATCATAGGCAGTCCCTCAAAATCGAGGAAGACTTGCTTCCACTCTAAAAGTGAGTTCTCAGGTGACTGTACAGTCCAATACGGGAATACAGGTGGGACAGACAGTCGTTGAAGGAAAGGGTGGGTGGGGAATCTGGTTTGCTGCACGTTCCTTCTGCTGCCTGCGCTTGTTTTCTGCATGCTCTCGACGACGTCCTGGCCTTCATCTTATCGGTGATGTACTGGCCTTCATCCCACCGGCAACGCTCTGGCCTTCCTTCCTCCAACGACGTTCTGGCCTCCCCCCCGGCCACTGGCCCCACTCGACAGTGGAGTCTCTGTCGAGCACGTGGTGTGCACAATGTCTGTGGCCATTCTGACTTCTTTGACCTCTCCTCCTTCCACAAAGTGGATCTCTGACCATCCCAATGCCTGCCCTCAGCCAGACCTCTGTTTTCTCACCATCTCACTGAATTCAGAGGGCACACTAATGATAGAAGCATTATCCCATGTAATGTAGGTGAAGATCCTATCCCAGCTAACATGCAAACTGTGATATATGTAGCACTCAAATCACTGACTCCACACGGTCTGGTGTTGTAGTAACTGCTGTGACCTTTGTCCTTTATTGTGTAACTTCAGAGAGCCTCTCAGGTGTGGTGGGCAGCCTTTTATACTCTGTCTTGCAGGTACTTTCAGGTCTCCCACCATAGCGCCCTCTGTGGTGCACCATTGTACTTATACATTTAATGTACCTGGACAATACATAACATCTCATTCCCCCCCCAGTTCCAAAAGCCATTGCCGGTAACCTCGGCCTTGTTCGTCCTGGTTGGTTTGTGAGTGAGTCCATGACCATCCACTTCCCTCTTCCCCCCGCCATGTAGAGATTATGCTTGCGATCCGGTGCAAGCATGTGGCATTTGCAGTCCTTACATGGGTGATGAAGTACATGAGTATAACCTCCAACAGAAAACAGGTATACATAGGCAGTACATTTGTGTGGTACGTATGATATATGGTACAGATGTTATGTCAAAAGGTTGCAGGTGCGCTGAACAGTTATTTAATCCCAGCTCCACTGGGTGAGGTACGGTGGCAGTATACTGCCCCTTTTTGCCCAAGGTGATGGCTGTGCTGAGACAGGGTATCGCAACTAGTGCGTTGCCTCTGTTCTCAGTAGTCGCCTTAGCGGCTCATCTGCAGCCGCTGAACCACTGCATGAATCACATAAATTCGGAAATCGCATTTGCCCCTTAGGCATGTTAGTCACAGACCCATTAACCCTTTTACTTTTACCTCGTGGTATTAACTCTTCGTAAATCATTCATATCCATCATTTTAAACACAGTAACCATTCAGCATCAAAATATCAACTCTTATCCTAAATCACTACATCATACAAATCAAATTACACATTTAGACTCGCTCTTGTCTTACAAAAGTCTTTTTGTGGGGACCGCCAATGGTGTAAGGCCCTTTTAAGGCTCCCGGGTGCATTTCCCTTTTAAGATGCCATCTTGTGGTTCCCACGAGGCTTCCCTTGGGCGCCGCCATTTTAGTTGTACTGCTTGCTTTTGTTCTTTGCAGCCACGAGGCTCACCACCATCTTGAGCTCACTGGCCTGACATTTTGCTGCAGTTAAGACGGGATAGAGGGGATAAAGAAGAGAGAGAAAAAACGAAAAATGGCCAAGAACGAGTCGCGGACCTGACTGATATTGCAGCCACCGGAACGGCTCCTCCTGCCGCCGCCACTCAAACCAAGGCTCCCAGCAAGAAGGGGAATGTGCTGAATGGCTCCCTGAAGCAGATCAAGGGCACGGGCGCCTCGGACTCCTTCAAAATCGCTACGATGGATCCCCAGGGGAAAGAAGGTGAAGAAGCCAGCAGCCAAGAAAGCAGCAGCCAAGAAATCTCCAGCGACGAAAGCAGCAGCCAAGACCGATTCGATCAGTCATCGTCCCTGTGGCCTCTGTAACTGCCGTAACTGCTGCTGTATCTGCCGCTCTGGCTCTTATCCCACCTGAGTAGCTGTCGCGTTCTCCCGAGTTATGCCAGCCGCCTCCGTGGCCTCCTCTGCCTCTGTTGTTCCAGTAACTGCCGCCTCTCCTGCGACCGCCGTAGCCGCCACCACTGCCGCCCGACTTTTTCTCCGCACAACCCCCCCCCCCCCCGATTTGTCGGCCGTTGATGGGTTTGCCGTTCAACGTCTGTTCTTCCAGGGTCTGCTCGTTTGTGTGTGGCTTCTTTCTCCTCGAGCTCGGTCGGCACTGCTCTTTGGGAACCCGGGGGACAGCGGTCTGTGGAGGAATGAAGTCTTCCCAGCTCGCACGGACCTTCCCCATCCATCTCCTGCCTAGTAGTGCCTGCAATGACCCACAAAGGTAAACCGTGCGTATCGCCCCCATGAGATACCTGCACATCCACTCTGCCAAGAACAGGTATCAGTTCCTTGGTGTAGGTATCCAGCTTTGCCGAGACCGGGACCAGCTTGGGTCATGCAGCTGGGTTGACCCACAGTTTATCAAAAGTTCTCTGACTCATCAACGACAGACCCGATCCAGTGTCCACTTCCATACTCACTGGAACTCCGTTAATCTTGACCTTCATAATCACTGGAGCCGAATCGTCGGTACACGTATATAGTCCAAGCACCTGATCTTCTTCTGCCTGCTCCTCGCTGGATAGTAGATCATCTACCATCTCCTCAGCCACACAGTGAGTCAGGTTTCTTTTGCACATACGATGAAGGTGGCCTTTCGTGTGGCAGATATTGCACATATACTCCGCAAACCTGCACCGGTGAGCCCCATGGCTTCCTCCGCAGCGCCAGCATGGTGGTACTCGGTTAGCCCCCCTCAGCGGACTCTGAGTTCCAGGACCCCGAGGTCCGTGCTCTCTGCCCTGGGCAGAGCCACGTTCTGAAGTTTTGTCCATGCTGGGCGCTATCCTGTGGATAGTGCCTGCCGGGTTTGAAACTGTGTGGATCATCTGCTTGGTGCTGCAAGTCAAGGTCATGAATGCCCTGCTGATGGTGATGGCTTGCTTCAGGGTGACTGTAGGTTTAGTGGATAGCAGCCTGTGAAGGAAACCCTCATGGCCAATCCCCATAACAAAAACGTCCCGCAAAACCTCGTCAAGGTGTGTGCCAAAATCACATGGCGCCGCGAGTCCCCTGAGGTCCGCAGCATATTTGGTGACATCCTGGTCCTCAGGTCTGCAGTGGTGGTAGAATTTTTGCCGGGCCGTGAGGATGCTCTCCTTCGGTTTCAGTTGGTCACAAATGAGTGCGATCAGCTCCTCATATGACTTGTCCCTGGCGCGCTCGGGTGCCAACAAACCCCTGATGAGACAGTAAACTTCATCGCCACAACTGGAAAGCAATGTCGCCTTACACTCCTCTCTCAGTGCATCCGTGTTCCCCGTCAGGTTGTTTGCTGTGAAGTAGTACTTGAGCCTTTCCGTGAAGGCCTCCCAATCATTGCCCACCATAAAATCCTTTAACGAGCCCAGAGTAGCCATGGTTGCGTGAAGTTCATCCGTGTCCTTGTCGCCAATGTGATGTCTGTAGCGCTCAAATCATTGACTCCACACGGTCTTGTGTTGTAGTAACTGCTGTGACCTTAGTCCTTTATTGTGCAACTCCAGAGTGCCTCTCAGGTGTGGTGGGCAGCCTTTTATACTCTGTCTTGCAGGTACTTTCAGGTCTCCCACCATAGCGCCCTCTGTGGCGCACCATTGTACTTAAACAATTTAATGTACCTGGACAATACATAACACAAACAATCGAAACTACTGCTCCCTACGTTGCTGTATTGAAAACCCTTTGCTAATAGGATAAAGTAATCGCTTTCAAAAAAGCTGTCTGACACAAATTAACTTCTTCCAAAACAAAAATCAGTGCAAGACAAAATTCCTTAAGCAACAACAATTAATCTTCAAGTGTATTTAATCTGACTTGTTCCTTTAAGGCTACAAAGTCTAACAGACCAAAGTTAAACTCTAGCCTTCTCCTGTCCCACGACTCCCTGTGGGGAATGGCTGTAAATAAGCACACACTGCGTACAATTAGTAGATGATTACAATTGGTCAGGAAAACTTCTCTCATTTTTGGTAGCTACTTATTCTTCTGCAGACGACCTATAGGTCAGTTATGATTTGATGATATTTAATGAATTCTTGAGCCGGATGGGTATAAATACAATGCACAATTTGCATCTGTGAAATGTTCAAATGTGGCCGGTATAACACTTTGAGGTGTGGTGCATCTGCTGGATGCAAGACTTTAATTACAAGTATGGATTTGTGTTGACTGCAGATCTGAGAATTTGTTTGCAGTTGAGAGGGGGTTTAATATTGGGCATTTCCAAATCTGACTCCGACGATCATATCTCATTCCTTTCAGCTAATATACAAATCATATATGTAATGTATATACCTATGAGCATACTCACAGGTTTGTAGAACTGTTGCATTATGAGTGGTTTAGCCAGTCACGTGATGTTCACAAGACTTAATAAAACCCCAGTCAATTGAGTCTATGTCATCCACGATGAGGTTGTGAGCCGAGTGGATGAATTGGTAATGTGTAGTGTGATTGTTAAACCTTTGTTAATAAACAACTCGTTCTTAATAGCAATGTGTTGCTATGAATTCTTAAGCAAAGAACCCATGAAACAATTACATTAAAATATACATGACCATCAAAGCAGGTAGACATTCATTCACTTCTACATGATTAAGCATTGTATCTCAACATCATTCAAGTTAAATCTTCTTTTCTTCATAATAATGCAGATGTATAGGCAGCCCATTATGAAATATCCCAAGGGAAACAAGCTAATCCAGCAGGGAGAGTTGGCTAAATACAGTTCTTTTGTTCAGAGCAGTGGAACAGCTATATGTCAAACCATCCTTTCAATTAGATCAAAAACTACTGCATGGACTGCCAATAATTATTGAGACTATTACAAGCAAATAATGACCATGAGGAAACAGATCTGCCTCCCAAATCATTTCATGTGAGCACTCAGCTTGAGAAAGTCAGTTTCCCATTTCGGCAATCTTGGCGAGTAATGGTCATGGGCCTGAAGACGGTGATTTTCTATTGGAAATTCCTGACCAGCATTCCCTGCCACCATGGCTCTTCACTCTTCGAGTGTTATTTCCATTATTTCTAATAGTCAAAAGACCTTTGTGCACAACACAGGTTCTTAGGCTGCAAGCACATCTGGGGTGCATTGTCTGGCACAATGTAAACTGGACACTAAGTAGACCTCCAGCTCACTGCCAATAATATGGAGGGGGCAGCACCCAAAGAGAGATAGCATCATCAGCACAATAAACACCTGAGGTTCCCCAAAAAATTGCAAACACTTGCTTGCTAGACAATATTAAAAATTGATTTGAATGGAGGAGACAGAAAGTAGGAGTTAAGGGCAGTTTCGCAGAGTGGTTGGAATATGGGTAGCGGGTTCCCGCAAGGTTTTGTTTTGAGATCGCTTTTGTTCACTGTGAACATCAATGATTTGGATAGAGAACTAGAGAGAGTACTGAGAAATTTACAGATGATACTAAAGTAGGAGATATAGTTGATAATTCTGAGGACCAAAGGGGATATTGATAAGATGATGGAATGGACAAAAAAAAAGAGGTAAATAGAATTTATTGTCAGTAACTGTGGAGTAGTACATTTTTGTAAAAAATAAAAGTAAGAGGCATTGTTTGAATAGGATGGGAAGAAGCTGGGTGATGTGGAAGAGCAGAGGAGATTTAAGGGTTCGGGTGCAGCAGAAATTAAAAGCAGCATCTTAAGTGGATAAGGCCATTGCAATAAAAAACGAAAATGCTGGAAACACTCAGCAGATCAGGCAGCATCTGTGAGCAGGAGACAGATTTCCAGCATCCACAGTATTTTGCTTTTTGTTTTAAAGGAATGCCCTGTGTTATGGCAAGCAGTGCAGAATAGGAAAGTTTAGGCGATCTGATGAATATAAGATTGGATTAGTGGGTGCAGTTTTGTGCTCCATACTGTAGGAAAGATGTTGAGGGAATAGAAATAGTATAGCAGAGATTCACTGGGATGCCACCTGCTTTGAGGATAGACAAATACAAAAGACTTGGAAAACTGGGGCTGTTTTCTTTTGAAAAGAGGAGATTATGAAGTGATTTGTTATGAGGGATGAGACAAAGTTGATAGAAACAGACACCAGGAATTTCTGTAGGGGTTCTTCCGATCAGCCAATGTGATGGAAGATTGGCGGAAGCCATGAATATATACGTAAACAGGGTTTCTGCCATCCTTTTGCCAAAGGTACCGTGGTTTATCGGGAGAACCTCTGAGAAAATTCCCAGTAGGACTGATTCCAGTGACTGGTCTAGAACAAGTGGACAGAGATACAAGATAAAAATGGACGATAGGAAACAGGAGAAACTTTTTATTTTTTTACACAGAGTGTAATAAGACTATGGAATGCAGTATTAAAGTTACTGATTGAAGCAACGAAATGCCAATATTTAAGAGTAGGTTAGATAGTTAGTTGAAGAAAAGGGAAATGAAAGGATATGAATAGAGAGCAGCCACGTGGGATTAAGGCTATTTGCTCATGTTGAGATAAACACCAACATGGACTGCCTATTTTTATGCTGTCATTTTGATATAATTGTATGTAAAGGGAAATAGTCCCATATCTTTGTTCCATTAGGCACACGGAAGTTTTAGAGTGTATGGTCCTGAAAATCCATTGGCTTTCCAGTGCTCTCCCACTGTAAGCAGGGCAGGAGTGTAGCAGTAGGCCCAAAAAGTAAGCCAGAACCTGGATTCACTGGGTCCCAGTCTTGACATCAGCCAAGTTTCCTGTGAGGTCTATTTGGGTTGGACCCTCTATCCACCCTAAACAATATCCCCTGCATCAGCAAGGCATGGCAAGTGGAAGGGACTTCCTGGCCAAGGGTTTACTCAGCCCCAGCTTCCATGGTGGTAGTTAACAGTGGGCCTCCATCAGATATCCAGCCCCTCTACTCTAGCGGAGGCCTGAGATGTTAAACAGGGAAACTCCCCCTGACCCTAGATACTCTAGGGTAAGCAGCAGAGGTTCCTAGTGGGCTATTCTAAGCACTTGTACTAGTATGAAAGACCCACTGACGTTCGGGACCTATTTCTCAGCATCTTCGGTAGACAGGAACATGTTCAAATGAACCGCAATTCTGCTTCAAAATGTCAGCTTTCAGGTCTTTGATTAAATGCTTCAGGGTGGTCCACATTATAATGGAACAGATTCAAATTAGGATAGTTTCAAAGTCATCTGAATGACTTGTCCCATTGCCAGCCCCTTTTGCCTTACACCATCATCCCTTTGTCATTTAATCTCTCCTGCCTCCACAGATCTTCCCTTTTGTTCTTTCCCCCTGCACTTGCTTAAAATCTGTTACATCTTTAACCTTTTCCAGTCTGATGAAAGGTCACCGACCTGAATGGTTAACTCGGTTTCTCTCTTGGCAGATGCTATTTGACCAACTGAGTATTTCAGCATTTACTGCTCTTAATTATAAACGTGAGTCTTATTTGTATTTAATGGGTTTGATTGATTTTTGGTGGTGAAATATTACAAATGTTGAAATCAATTATACCCAAAATGAAATGCATAAGTTTGCAAAGTTTGATTCCTTCAGGATTTCACTGAAAGTTAGTTAAATTTTCTCAGTTTGGATCAATTTGGGGTTTGGATGACACTTACTGGGCAATTTAGGGAAATGCAGTTTGAAAATTTGAACACCTTAAAAATAAAGTCAGTGAAGGAATTACAAATTCGACTGGAAAATATTTCCGATTCTCAATCATGGCCAGCTTAATCTGGAGACAGGATAAAGTACTAGTTAAACCTTTCTTATCCGGGACTCCCTTATCCGGCACCACCCCTCGTCCGGCACCATTCCCGTCCGCTGGGTGGCACATGCGCAGACACTTCTCAGGGTCCGCTGACACTTCTCGGGGCCCGCCAATACTTCTCGGGGTGCCGACCTCCTCCCCACCCCACCCCCACCCCCCTCACCCCAGGCCGTCTTCCCCCCCTCGGGCCGATGACCTCCCCTCATCCGGCAAAATCCTCATTCGGCACATCCCGAGCATGCCGGATAAGGGAGGTTCAACCTGTACTGGCAAATAAACCCTCTAAAACTGTATACAAATTTTTTGCAAATTCTCTTAATTTAAATAGAAGAAAAGTGTAGCACCAGACTGATAGAATCTCATATCTTTTCTCAGAACATTCGTATTAGATGGAGCAATTATCATCTGCAGATGTTACTTGATTCTCCAATTAGTTAGGGCTATTCTGTCCAAAACTATTAATAAAATCTCAGCACAGTAACAGTGGCAGCATGGATACAAAATTGGCTCAGTGACAGGAAATAGAGCGTACATAAGAAATAGGAACAGGAGTAGGCCATACGGCCCCTTGAGCCTGCTCCGCCATTTAATACGATCATGGCTGATCCGATCATGGACTCGGGTCCACTTCCCTGCCCGTTCTCCATAACCCCTTATTCCCTTATCGTTTAAGAAACTGTCTATTTCTGTCTTAAATATATTCAATGTCCCAGCTTCCACAGCTCTCTGAGGCAGCGAATTCCACATTTCCACAACCCTCTGAGAAGAAATTTCTTCTCATCTCAGTTTTAAATGGGCGGTCCCTTATTCTAAGATTATGCTCTCTAGTTCTAGTCTCCCCTATCAGTGGAAACATCCTCTCTGCATCCACCCTGTCAAACCCCCTCATAATCTTATACGTTTCGATAAGATCACCTCTCATTTACTGAATTCCAATGAGTAGAGGCCCAACCTACTCAACCTTTCCTCATAAGTCAACCCCCTCATCTCCGGAATCAACCTTGTGAACCTTCTCTGAACTGCCTCCAAAGCAAGTATATCTTTTCGGAAATATGGAAACCAAAACTGCATGGAGTATTCCAGGTGTGGCCTCACCAATACCCTGTACAACTGTAGCAAGTCTTCCCTGCTTTTATACTCCATCCCCTTTGCAATAAAGGCCAAGATTCCATTGGCCTTCCTGATCACTTGCTGCACCTGCACCTGTGTTTCATGCACAAGTACCTCCAGGTCCCGCTGTACTCAGCACTTGGCAATCTTTCTCCATTTAAATAATAATTTGCTCTTTGATTTTTTTCTGCCAAAGTGCATGACCTCATATTTTCCAACATTATACTCCATCTGTCAAATTTTTGCCCACTCACTTAGCCTGTCTATATCCTTTTGCAGATTTATTGTAAGTGGTGAACGGTTGTTTTTCAGACTGGAGGAAGGTATACAGTGGTGTTCCTGAGGGGTCGTGACTTGGACCACTGCTTTTCTTAATATATATTAATGACTTGGGTGTACAGGGCACAATTTCAAAATTTGCAGATTTCACAAAACTTGCAAGTATATTGAAGCGAGGAGTATAGTGAAAGACTTCAAGACAGTCTGGTGGAATGGGCTGACACATGGCAGATGAAATTTAACTCAGACAGCCGCGCAGTGATACATTTTTGTACGACGAATGAGGAGAGGCAATATAAACTAAAGGATACAATTTAAAGAACAGAGAGACCTGGAGGTATATGTGCACAATTCGTTGAAGGTGACAGGGTAGATTGAGAAAGCAGTTTAAAAAGCTTACGGGATCCTGGGCTTCATAAATAGAGGCACACAGTACAAAAGCAAGGAAGTTATGATGAACCTTTACAAAACATTGGTTCAGCCTCAATTGGAGTATTGTGTCCAATTTTGGGCACCGCACTTTAGGAAGGATGTGAAGGCCTTAGAGAAGGTGCAGAAAACATTTACAAGAATGGTTCCAGATTGAGGATTGAGGGACTTCAGTTACGTGGATAGACTGGAGAAGCTGGGGTTGTTCTCCTTCGAGCACAGAAGGTTGAGAGGTGATTTACTAGAGATGTTTAGAATCATGAGGATCTAGACAGAGTAGATAGAGAGAAACTATTCCCATTGGCGGAAGTGTCGAGAACCAGAGGACACAGATTTAAAGTGATTGGCAGAAGAACCAAAGGTGACATGAGGAAAAACCTTTTTACACAGCGAGTGGTTAGGATCTGGAATGCACGGCCTGAAAGGGTGGTGGAGGCAGACTCAATCATGACTTTCAAAAGGGAATTGGATAAGTGTCTGAAGGAAAACAAAATTGCAAAGCTACAGGGAAAGGGCAGGGGAGTGGGAGTGGCTGAATTGCTCTTGCAAAGAGACAGCACAGGCTCGACGGCCCAATTGACTTTGGAGGGTGGGGGGCTGGAAGGCGAGGACAAGGGGGAACCTAGTATGCTTCTGGGAGGGAGGGGAAGGGTTGAGGGCAGAAGTACGGAAATGGGACCAAACATTCGAGGTCCCTGTCAATCACAGTGGTAGGGATTTCTTGGTTGAGGAAAAAGGAACACGTATTGGAAGCACTGGTGTGGAATGTGTCATCATCAGAACAGATGTGACAGAGATGGAGAAACTGGAAGAATGCAATATCGTCCATCCAGGAAGTGGGGTGGGAGGAAGTTTGGTCCAGGTAGCTTTGGGAGTTGGTGGGCATATAGTAGATATTGGTGGACAGTCTATCCCCAATAATACTGGACAGCCTATCCTCCAGAAATGGACATTATATACACAGTTACTTTCTTTCTTGTATTCGTTTTGAACTGTAGAAACCAACTATTCTAGCTCGTCTTTGTGAAGATTTAAAATTGTTTGACTCAGCTCCACTAATATGGTTCTCCTCTGTTCATTGCTTTAGGATTCATTGAAAGCTTGACAATGCTTGCAAGATTTTCATAACTGCCAGTCACATTCAAAAATAACTTGCCATTCTATCCTTGGCTTAACAAGTGGGAAGCATGTATATATGTGAAACCTGTGTGCTGGTTCCACTCGTCAGCCTGTTACCATAGAAACAATGACAAGTGTTGCAACATATATATTGCTGTTATCAGGACATCGCAGATAGCTTGTTAAACTCCAGAAATGATTTTACCCCTGCCTTCCCAGCAAAAATCAGGAAGGAGGGTAATTGCATGTGACTGGAGATTTAATTGTAAATGTTCTGCTATGTTCCCACTGTCGTCTGAGCAGGCAACTAGGATAGCCACCTGAAACTGTAGGGCCCTTCTTTAAATAGACTCATTATTTGGTCAAATTGCAATTTTAACTGGTGACCTGAGTGGGGAAGCCATTTTGGATTTCCCGCCAGGTGAATCTAGTGGGAAGAGCAGATAACATAACATAAGAAATAGGAGCAGAAGTAGGCCAACCAGCCCCTCGAGCCTGCTCCGCCATTTAATACGATCATGGCTGATCCGATCATGGACTCAGGTCCACTTCTCTGCCTGCTCCCCATAACCACTTATTCTCTTATCGTTTAAGAAACTGTCTATCTCCCTCTTAAATTTATTCAATGACCCAGCTTCCCCAGCTCACTGAGGCAGCGAATTCCTTAGATTTACAGCCCTCTGAGAGAAGAAATTTCTCCTCATCTCAGTTTTAACTGGACGGACCCTTATTCTAAGATTATGCCCTCTAATTCTAGTCTCCCCTATCAGTGGAAACTCTGTATCCACCTTGTCAAGCCCCCTCATAATCTTATACATTTTGATAAGATCACCTCTCATTCTTCTGAATTCCAATGAGTAGAGGCCCAACCGACTCAACCTTTCTTCAGAAGTCAACTTCCTCATCTCTGGAATCAACCTCGTGAACCTTCTCTGAACTGCCTCCAAAGCAAGTCATCATCATCATCATCATCATAGGCAGTCCCTCGGAATCGAGGAAGACCTGCTTCCACTCTTAGCATGAGTTCTTAGGTGGCTGTTCAGTCCAATATGTGAACCACATTCTCTGTCACAGGTGGGACAGACAGTGGTTGAAGGAAAGAGTGGGCGGGGAGTCTGCTTTGCCGCACGCTCCTTCCGCTGCCTGCGCTTGATTTCTGCATGATCTTGGTGACGAGACTAGAGGAGCTCAGTGCACTCCCGGATGCACTTCTTAAATATGGAAACCAAAACTGCACGCAGTATTCCAGGTGTGGCCTCACCAATACCCTGTATAACTGTAGCAAGACTTCCCTGCTTTTATATTCCATCCCCATTGCAATAAAGGCCAAGATTCCATTGGTCTTCCTGATCACTTGCTATATCTGCATACTATCCTTTTGTGTTTCATGCACAAGGACCCCCAGGTCCCGCTGTACTGCAGCACTTTGCAATTTATCTCCATTTAAATAATAACTTGCTCTTTGATTTTTTCTGCCAAAGTGCATAACCTCACACTTTCCAATGTTATACTCCATCTGCCAATTTTTTTCCCACTCATTTAGCCTGTCTATGTCCTTTTGCAGATTTTTTGTGTCCTCCTCACACATTGCTTTTCCTCCCATCTTTGTATCGTCACCAAACTTGGCTGCATTACACTCGGTCCTTCTTTCCAAGTCATTAATATAAATTGTAAATAGTTGGGGTCCCAGCACTGATCCCTGCAGCACACCACTAGTTATTGGTTGCCAACCCGAGAATGAACCATTTATCCAGACTCTCTGTTTTCTCTTCTTTAGCCAATCCTCTATCCATGCTAATATATTACCCCCAACCCTGTGAACCTTTATCTTGTGCAGTAACCTTTTATGTGGCACCTTGTCAAATGCCTTCTGGAAGTCCAAATACACCACATCCACTGATTTCCCTTTATCCACCCTGTTCATTACATCCTCAAAGAATTCCAGCAAAGTTGTCAAACATGACTTCCCCTTCATAAATCCATGCTGACTCTGCCTGATCGAATTTTGCTTTTCCAAATGTCCTGCTACTGCTTCTTTAATAATGGACTCCAACATCTTCCCAACCACAAATGTTAGGCTAACTGGTCTATAGTTTCCTGCTTTTTGTCTGCCTCCTTTTTTAAATTGCAGCATTACATTTGCAGTTTTTCAATCTGCTGGGACCTCCCCAGAATCCAGGGAATTTTAGTAAATTACAATCAATGCATCCACAATCCCTGCCGTTACTTCTCTTAAGACCCTTGGATGCAAACCATCATGTTCAGGGGATTTATCCACCTTTAGTCCCATTTTCTTACTGAGTACCACCTCTTAGTGATTGTGTTAAGTTCTTCCCCCACTATAGCCCCTTGACTATCCACTGTTGGGATATTGTTAGTTTCCTCTACCGTAAAGACTGATACAAAATATTTGTTCAAAGTTTCTGCCATCTCCATGTTCCCCTTTATTAATTCCCCGGTCTCGCCCTCTAAGGGACCAACATTTACTTTAGCCACTCTTTTCCTTTTTATATACCTATAGAAACTCTTGCTACCTGTTTTTATATTTCTTGCTAGTTTACTTTCAAAGTCAATCTTCCCTTTCTTAATCATTTTTTTAATCAGTCTTTGCTGGCTTTTAAAAGCTTCCCAATCTTCTGTCCTTCCAGTAGTTTTGGCCACTTTGTATGCCCTTGTTTTTAATTGGATTCCGTCCTTTATTTCTTTAGTTAGGCACAGATGGCTATCTTTTCTTTTATACACTTTCCTCCTCACTGAAATATATTTTTCTTGAGAGCTGTGAAATATATCTTTAAATGTATGCCAGCGTCCTACACTTTAATCTATTTTCCCAGTCCACATTTGCTAAATCGCCCTCATACCTTTGTAGTCTCCTTTAGTTAAGCTTAGTACGCTGGTTAGAGATCCAACTTACTCACCCTCCATCTGGATTTGAAATTCAACCTTGCTCTGACCACTCATTCCAAAGGGACCCTTTACTGGGAGATTGTTTATTAATCCTGTCTCATCACACAGGACCAGATGAGACCTAAACAGGCAAGTTTAAAAAAAAAAAAATAATTCTAAATTTCCCTTGTGTTGCCAGGAGGAGCAGAAGGCTGGAGTATAGAAAGATCAGAACTGAAAGCTGTCCATCTAGACACATATCAGTTCCAAACTCTATTACAATCTTGTGCATGTTCAGTGGTTTTTAAGCTGCACTTGTAACTTTTAAGTTTACAGCCTCAAACCTTCTCAATGGCAGCAGAAGGTACTTGCAGATCTGCAATACAAAGCATACTGTTGGCTTGTACTCTCAGCCTCGATGGCTGGATCAAAATTCAATGTACAACATGGGCATCCAGTTATATTTGCCTGCGGTAACATATGAGAGAAAACAATTTCACCCCACCTGTCTACAAATGTGGACTTGTAATAAGGCTTTATTTATGAACGAAAAATCTGTATAAAGTTGTGTGGCATAGCTACAGAAACATATCCCACAATCGCTGCCATTCTATGCGATGCCTTCCCTGAGTGATTTAAAAAAAAAGGAAATGCCATCAGCAGGGTCTCTCTATAGTACAATAGTATATGTTTCCGAACACATGGCAGGTAAAAAATTAACCAGGTGATGAAGGAGTTACAATTGTAAATTTCACATCAGTGAAATGCACTATAATTAGATTGATCAATTCTATCTGCTCTCTAAATGAAAGCCAATTCACCCAATACTACCTTTTAATTTATCAGTCACTTATCAGATACCACCTGCCAGACTCCATCTTAAACTCCCTGGAATAATCTTGTATTCATTGAATCTGAACATACGATTCTGCCTAAATGAATATTATCCAATTGCAAGATGCAATGCGTGATAAACATAGTTGTCACAACTCTTATTTAAGGTAATCGTGCAAATATTAAGAACAATTTTGGAGGCCAATCATTTCAGCTCAATGATATTGCTGCAGGAATTCCTCGGTCCAATCATCTTCAGCTGCTTCATCAATGACCTCCCTCCATCATAAAGTCAAAAATAGGGATGTTCATTGCACAGTGTTGAGTTCCATTTGCAACTTTTAAGGTAAAACATTCAGGCTAGGGGTGATAAGTGGCAAATAACATTCACGCTACACAAGTGCCAGGCAATGACTATCTCCAACAAGAGAGAGTCTAACATCTTGGGGGTCGCCATTGACCAGAAACTTAACTAGACCAGCCACATAAATACTGTGGCTACAGGATCAGGTCAGAAGCTGGGTATTCTGCGGCGAGTGCCTCATCCCTACTCCCCAAATTCTTTCCACCATCTACAAGCCAGCAGTGCGGAAATAACCATCTTAGGCAGTACCTCGGAATCGAGGAAGACTTGCTTCTACTCTAAAGATGAGTCCTTAGGTGGCTGAACAGACCAATACAAGAACCACAGTCCTGTCACAGGTGGAACAGATAATCGTTGAGGGAAAGCGTGGGCGGGATTGGTTTGCCGCAGGCTCTTTCCGTTGCCTGCGCTTGATTTCTGCATGCTATCGGCAATGAGACGAGGTGCTCAGCACCCTCCCGGATGCACTTCCTCCACTTAGGGCGGTTTTGGCCAGTGACTCACAGATGTCAGTGGGATGTTGCACTTTATCAGGGAGGCTTTAAGGGTGTCCTTGTAATGTTTCCTCTGTCCACCTTTGATTTGTTTGCTGCGTAGGAGTTCCGAGTAGAGCGCTTGCTTTGCGAGTCTCATGTCTGGCATGCGAACAATGTGGCCTGCCCAGCGGAGCTGATCAAGTGTGGTCAGTGACTCAATGCTGGGGATGTTGGCCTGGTCAAGGATGCGAACGTTGGTGCATCTGTCTTCCCAGGGGATTTACAGGATATTGCGGAGACATCGTTGGTGGTATTTCTCCAGCGACTTGCGGTGTCTACTGTACATGGTCCATGTCCCTGAGCCATACAGGAGGGCGGTTATTACTACAGCCCTGTAGACCATGAAGCTTGGTGGCAGATTTCAGGGCCTGGTCTTCAAACACTCTTTTCCTCAGGCGGCCGAAGGCTGCACTGACGCACTGGAGGCGGTGTTGAATCTCGTCGTCAATGTCTGCTCTTGTTGATAAGAGGCTCTCGTGGTATGGGAAATGGTTCACGTTGTCCAGGGCCATGCCATGGATCTTGATGATTGTGGGGCAGTGCTGTGCGGTAGGGACAGGTTAGTGGAGGACCTTTGTCTTACGGATGTTTAGCGTAAGGCCTATGTTTTCGTACGCCTCAGTAAATACATTGACTATGACTTGTAGTTCAGCCTCTGTATGTGTGCACATGCAAGCATCGTCCGCGTACTGTAGCTCGACGACAGAGGTTGGGGTGGCCTTGGACCTGGCCTGGCGATGACGGAGGTTGAACAGGTTCCCACTGGTTCTGTCGTTTAGTTCCACTCCAGCGGGGAGCTTGTTGACTGTGAGGTGGAGCATGGCAGCGAGGAAGATTGAGAAGAGGGTTGGGGCGATGACGCAGCCCTGTGTGACCCCAGTCCGGACGTGGATTGGATCTGTAATGGATCCGTTGGTAAGGATCACGGCTTGCATGTCGTCATGGAGCAGGCGGAGGATGGTGATGAACTTTTGGGGGCATCCGAAAAAGAGGAGGATGCTCCATAGACCCTCGCGGTTGACATTGTCAAAGGCCTTTGTAAGATCGAAGAAGGCCATGTATAAGGGCTGGTGCTGAATTTTTCCTGCAGCTGTCTAGCTGTAAAAATCATGTCCATTGTGTACCGTAGGGGATGAAATCCGCACGGTGACTCCAGGAGGAGCTCCTCAGCCACAGGGAGAAGATAGTTGAGGAGGATTCAAGCGACGACATTCCCAGTGACTGATAGCAGAGAGAATCCTCTGTAGTTGCTGCAGTCGGACTTGTCCCCTTTTTTAAAGATGGTCACGATCACTGCATCTCTGAGATCTCCCGGCATGCTCTCCTCCCTCCAGATGAGAGAGATGAGGTTGTGTATTTGCGCCAACAGTGCCTCTCCGCCATACTTCAGTGCCTCAGCAGGGATTCCATCCGCTCCCGTAGTTTTGTTGTTCTTAAGCTGTCTTATGGCCTTTTCTACCTCGTGCAGTGTTGGGGTTTTACTGAGGTGGTGGTGGGTAGCATGCTGCGGGATGGAGTCGAGAACACTCTAGTCAAAGGCAGAGTCTCGATTGAGGAGATCTCGAAGTGCTCCTTCCAGTGGGTACTGACTGCCTCGGTGTCCTTGATGAGTGTTTCCCCATTCTTGGCCAGCAGTGGGGTGGGGAGATGGGTGTTTGGACTATAGGTGGCCTTGACTGCGATGAAGAATCCTCACACATCAGGGCTGTCGGCCAGCTGCTGTATCTCCTGTGCTTTCTCCAACCACCACCTGTTGTTTAGATAATCACCAAGTAACGGCTGTCTCTGGTAATCAGGACAAAGAGCTGGCACATGTGACTTGTTCTCTGGCTTGCGGCCTCTTCCTTTTATCTAGAGCCTCCTTCGGTGAGCATGGGATCACTCTTGAAGAGTGTTCGACCAGCCCAACTTCTGGATCGTCACTCCACCATCTGCACTGAAAAGCTCTGTGGGTCTTACTTTTATTCTCTTTTTAGTGGTGGGCCTGAAAATGAATATTGACAAGGCCTTTTAACCTATAGAGGTTCCCCAAAAAACTCAATACCCAATGGGGCTCGATTTCTTTGTCTTGATTCTTGTGTCAAAGCCCTCCCTAAAGATGTCTCATGATCTCTTCCACATGTGTTTTCTGTTTATACTTTCTCAAGGTTTCTACCTTTGGAATTTGTGTCTTATCTCCCTTTTGATCAACAGGGAACCAAAACATAAGCAGTTGCAAGCATTCTAATACAAGTCTAAGGAGAGTTATTGTCTCCAATGCTAACACAACCCTTTAAACACAGCACTCTTCGTGTCACTGTTTTGTTCACATAACTATATACTTTTGTACACCCCTGATTTCTAACAGATGGAATGCTCTCCACTTTCCTGGATGAGTGCAGCTCCAGCAACATTCAAGAAACTTGGCACCATCCAGGACAAAGTAGCCCACTTGACTGGCAGTCGATCCACCTCCTTAAACATTCACTCCCTCCACCACCAGCACACCATGGCTGCACTGTGTACCAGCTACAAGATGCACTGCAGCAACTTGTTAAGGCATCTTTGGCAGCACCTCCCAAACCCATGACCTCTATCACCTTGAAGGACAAGGTCAACAGGCACATGGGAATACCACCACCCCTAGATTCCCCAACCAAGTCACACACCATCCTGCCTTGGAATTATATTGCTGTTTCTTCATCGTCGCTGGGTCAATATCCTGCAAATCCCTCCCGAACAGCTTGTGTGGGAGCATCTTTACCACATGGACTGAAGCGGTTCAAGAAGGCAGCTCACCATCACCTTCTCAAGGGCAATTAGGGATGGGCAATAAATGCTGCCTTGCCAGGAATGGCCACATCCCGTGAATGTTTTAAATAGGTAATGAATGCCAGAAATGCAACACAGCACAGCTTTAATCGAGGTTTTCTGCTTGGCTTTCAACACTCATTGGGGCCGAAATTGGTGAAATACAACTTCTGCCCATTTTTCGGCAGTCCCCGGGCGGTTTGTCATTTTAATCACCCGGCACCACTGAGGCCGAGTGGGCAGGAATTTCATCCCACTATTCTTGCCGGTAAGTGGAGTGGAGTGCAGCGGGTGGGAGCAGAGTGCAACGGGCAGTGTGCGGCAGAGGCCTTTTGACTCGGGAATCTTTGGCTCCCGGGTTGTACACACGCACACGTGGCTGTCAAGCTTCACCCCCAGAAAGGCACCGACGAGAGGCCAGAGACTGCCGACCTGAGATCGCTGTGGGGGCAGGAGGGGGGGTGGTTTGGAGAAAGAGATCACTGTGGGGATGGGAGAGATCGCTGTGTGGGGTAGAGATCGCTGGGGAGGGGTACAGATCATTGTGGGGGCAGGGGGAGAGAGAGATCGCTGTGGGGGCATGGGGGCAAAGAGTTGGGGGGTGAGAGAGGGACCTGGGGGAGTGAGAGAGACCTGGGGCGGGGGGGGGGGGGTGAGAGAGACCTGGGGGGGGTAAGAGAGACCTGGGGGGCAGGGGAGTGAGCGAGACTTGGGGGGTGGGGTGAGAGAGACCTGGGGGGGGGGGGGTTGGGTGAGAACCGGGAGGGAGTGAGCGAGACCCTGGGGGGGGGGGGGGTGAGAGAGACATGGGGGAGGGGGTGAGAGAGACTGGGGTGTGGTAGAGACTGGGGTGTGGTAGAGACTGGGGTGTGATAGAGTGAGAGAGAGAGAGAGAGACTAGCAGGGTGAGAGAGACTGGGGGGTGGGTGAGAGGGAGAGGCTGGGGGGTAAGAGAGAGAAAGACTGGGGTGGGGTAGTGAGAGAGACTAATAACATTTCTATTATAGTTCATTAATAAAGGAATAAATAAGGCTTTATTAGACCATTTTTATTATTGTCTAACACTAGAAAATACTACAATCCATTTCAAAACACATCAAACCGTGAAGAACTATAAAGTTCTGTGTAATTTATAATGGGGAACAAAGAAATGGCAGGCCAGTTGAATAAATACTTTGGTTCTGTCTTCACTAAGGAAGTCACAAATAACCTTTCGGAAATACTAGGGGACCGAGGGTCTAGCGAGAAGGAGGAACTGAAGGAAATCCTTATTAGTCAGGAAATTGTGTTAGGGAAATTGATGGGACTGAAGGCCGATAAATCCCCAGGGCCTGATAGTCTGCATCCCAGAGTACTTAAGGAAGTGGCACTAGAAAAAGTGGATGCATTGGTGGTCATTTTCCAATATTCTATAGACTCTGGATCAGTTCCTATGGATTGGAGGGTAGCTAATCTAAACCCTCTTTTTAAAAAAGGAGGGAGAGAGAAAACAGGGAATCATAGACTGGTTAGCCTGACATCAGTAGTGGGGAAAATGTTGGAATCAATTATTAAAGATGCAATAGCAACGCATTTGGAAAGCAGTGACAGGATCGGTCCAAGTCAGCATGGATTTATGAAAGGGAAATAATGCTTGACAAATCTTCTAGAATTTTTTGAGGATGTAACTAGTAGAGTGGACAAGGGAGAACCAGTAGATGTGGTGTATTTGGATTTTCAAAAGGCTTTTGACAAGGTCCCACACAAGAGATTAGTGTGCAAAATTAAAGCACATGGTATTGGGGGTAATGTATTGACGTGGATCGAGAACTGGTTGGCAGACAGGAAGCAAAGAGTAGGAATAAACGGGTCCTTTTCAGAATGGCAGGCAGTGACTAGTGGGGCACTGCAGGGTTCAGTGCTGGGACCCCAGCTAATTTACAATATACATTAATGATTTAGATGAAGGAATTGAATGTAATATCTCCAAGTTTGCAGATGACACTAAGCTGGGTGGCAGTGTGAGCTGTGAGGATGATGCCAAGAGGCTGCAGGGTGATTTGGACAGGTTAGGTGAATGGGCAAATGCATGGCAAATGCAGTATAATGTGGATAAATGTGAGGTTATCCATTTTGGTGGCAAAAACACGAAGGCAGAATATTATCTGAATGATGACAGATTAGGAAAAGGGGAGGTGCAATGAGATCTGGGTGTTATGGTACATCAGTCATTGAAAGTTGGCATGCAGGTACAGCAGGCGGTGATGAAGGCAAATGGCATGTTGGCCTTCATAGCGAGAGGATTTGAGGAAAGGAGCAGGGAGGTCTTACTGCAGTTGTACAGGTGAGGCCATACCTTGAATATTGTGTACAGTTTTGGTCTCCTAATCTGAGGAAGGACATTCTTGCTGTTGAGGGAGTGCAGCAATGGTTCACCAGACTGATTTCCGGGATGGCAGGACTGACATATGAAGAAAGACTGGATCGACGAGGCTTATATTAACTGGAATTTAGAAGAATGAGAGGGGATCTCATAGAAACATATAAAATTCTGATGGGATTGGACAGGTTAGATGCAGGAAGAATGTTCCTGATGTTGGGGAAGTCCAGAACCAGGGGTGACAGTCTAAGGATAAGGGGTAAGCCATTTAGGACCGAGATGAGGAGAAACTTCTTCACTCAGAGAATTGTGAACCTGTGGAATTCTCTTCCACAGAAAGTTGTTGAGGCCAGTTCATTAGATATATTGAAAAGGGAGTTAGATGTGGCCCTTACGGCGAAAGGGATCAAAGGGTATGGAGAGAAATCAGGAATGGGATACTCAAGTTGCAAAAATGATCAGCCATGATCATGTTGAATGGTGGTGCAAGCTCGAAGGGGCAAATGGCCTACTCCTGCACCTATTTTCTATGTTTCTATGTTTCTATATCAAACAAACCTTTCAGCTCTGGTCATATTGCCCACTTAAAAGCACCTTCTCCAGAACGGTATGCAGTTCCGGCAGTATGTCATGAATTTTGCACTTTTGGGCGGTATGTCGGTGGTCTGCATGGACCAGTGGTATGTCATTGATGACTGTTCCGCCGTGCGGTATGTAGGTGTTTTTTCACCAAAATTGCATTTTGGGGCAGTATGTCGATGAATTTCGGGGTTATTGAAGGTAAAAATCCATTTGACTAAATTAAGTTATTTTGCAATCTTGCATTGTTACACATCTGTCTGTTTGTACACTCCTAAAAATACTGTGTATGTTGTGGCTGTTTCGATCCCTGTGAGGATGAAGATTCAGGTGGCAAAATTCAGACTTTCTTCGCATGGTAAGAGCTGATGAAAAGAGCAGGCCGAGACAGACAGAATTACTAGCTGGGCGCCCTGTGGGTGCTGAAAAGGCTAAAAATCGATTTGATCCTTCAAGAACACTCAACCAAAAATCAATTATGTTACTTTGGAATAAGCATCAACCATAAGTGGATGAGCCCTGTTGGATTCTCCATTTAAACAGTCAGACTCTGCAAAGACTCAGCAGAAAGTTCAGAAATATTAATATTAAAGAGATCGATGAACTGAAAGACTACCAAATTTTTCAGTACTGCAAATATTTGAACTTCAGTGATCCAAAAATGGATGCATTATTTAATAAACATAATAGACAAGAAAAATAATTGGAGCTTTAATGCAATTAATCATTCAAAGATTATCACATGTAGTGAAAATTATTAATACAGTTTGTGGTATGCAAAATCTCTTGTCTCTCAAGTAGAGTCAGATACATGGAACAATGTAAAACTTGATTGCGAAGGTTCCTCAAGATAGGATGATTTGTTTAGCTTCTGCAAGACTTCCAGCCATGTAGAATACTGCATTTGCCGAACGACTTGCTGTACTGTGCTGAACATTGAGCAAGCCCCAGCCACAGCATCCTAAATACAATAATTCAGTTAAACAAACTGCTGAAAAAAACGTTTAACGTCCTCCAACAAGTTTGCTAAAGTAGTGTATGGTGACGAAGGAGTTTAAGATATACCAAGTGTGTCCGCCTTGGCTCAGTGGGAGCACTCTCGCCTCTGCCAAAAGGTCCCATTCGAAACATGAGCACACGATCTCGGCTGACACCTCATCAAAGTGCCAAAGGAATGATGCATTGTCGGGAGCATTGTCTTTCAAATGTGATGCGAAATTGAGTTCCTGTCTGCCCTCTTAAATGGCTACTAAAAATCCCATTGCAAATTTAAAGAACAGCAGGAGCATTCTCCTAGTGCCTGAGTCATCATTTGTCCCTCAATCAGCACCAGAAGATCAGACTGACCTCATTGCTGTCTGTGACTTTGCTGTGTGAAATATGGCTGTCGCATTTGTCTACATTACAGCAGTGACCATACTCCTAAAGTATTTCACAATCTATGAAGAGCTTTGGGATATCCAAAGTATGTAAAGGGTGCGATATAAATGCTGTTCTTTCTTTATGCCATCTTGCAATTTTTTTTGTAATCTACCTTCTCATGGTTTTGATATCAAGACCCATCACATAATCTCATATTCCGACCCATTTTCCCAGGACATCAGATATGTGGAATTCATTAACTCCTTCAATCCAATAGTTTATAGGGTTTTAAAATCCGCTTTCCATTCTCTATCCACAACTTATTGAATGTTGTGTGAAGGGAAAGAACTGCTTTTGATTCCTCAAATGTTTATGCTGAGGAAATAAGCATTCATTCTGAGCAATGCAGAACCCCAATCTTGTGTTTTAACATCAATCACCTTTGCAGTAAAAATATTTCACATTTTTCTGACCTTCTCTTGCTGGGACAATGGGCTCAAGTTTCGGCCTGAGTTGATCCTATTTTTTTGGAGCAACTAGTTTTAGAATGGAGCATCCTAGAAATTGCAATACTCAGCATTTAGTTTGCTCCAGTTCTAGTGAGTTAGAAGAGTTCCATTTTAGAACAGATTGTTTTTCAAAAGGGGGCGTGTCCAGCCACTTACACCTGTTTTGCAAGTTTAGGCAGCGAAAACTTACTCCAAACTAATTTAGAATGGAGCAAGTGTAGATTTTTGTACGCCCAGAAAAACCTTGCCTGCACTTAGAAATCAGGCGTAGGAAATGAGAGATGGCGGGGGGCGGGAGAGAGGTTTACAAACATTAAACACTTCACTTTTACAAATAAAGAGCTATCATCATTAATAAATGATAAATAAATCAATAATAAACCAATAAATCAATCAAAAAAATCAAAAATAATTTTTTTTTAAAATCAATCAATAAAAAATTATTTCTACTCACCTACTGCAGCAACCAGGGAGAAGAGAGGGAGGAGAGAAGAAGAACGGGAGAGGAGAAGAAGAACAGGGGGGAGATGAAGAACGGGGGGGGAAAGAAGAAGAAGAATGGATGGTGGAAGAAGACAATGAAGCCGGGCCCCGTCGACGACTTTGGGCGGGGCCTGCCCCAGCGAGAGGCCGCGGGCCCTGCCGCCGCCAACACCGGCTCCACCGAGGACTTCGGGCGGGGCTGCCCCCAGCGAGAGTCTGGGCGGGCAGGCCCTGCCGCCGAGTTAAGATGCATCAGGCCACTCGGCCGGGGATAGGGGCGACGTCCCTTCGGCCTGGGATAGGGTCGTCGCCCTGGAGACAGGACGCGCCACGAGGGCCGGGGCCGACTGCACACGCACACAGTGCCGGCACTGTTTTTAATGCAGGGCTGTAGCTCCGCTTCCAGCAGCTCCTGCTGCGCTGCGCTGAGGTGGAAATGGGCCTACACCTATCAGAGAATCGCGAGGTAAGTATTCAGCGCAATTTTTGTTCCATAAATTAGGCGGTGCTCTCCGATGTGCGCCATTCTAGTGGGCGTCCGAAGCTTGAGCCCAATATCCCTCCCCTCCAAATTTTGCTGATGTTACTGAACATTTCAGGTCGAATAAGCTAGGAAAATAATAGGCTTACTACTAGAAATGCACAATAGCTGTAGCAGGATAATTATTTTCCACTGGCAATAAACCTCAGCCAGCAAAATTCCTGCCATGGAGATGAAATATCATTTCTAAAATTTAATGTGAATCAAATTCTTGGGATGTACGAATTTTAAAGTCCATTACTATAGGCTGTAGTTAACCTTAAGCTTTGGTTGCATAAATGCCAAATTGTAAAATGGGCTGCCAATTCGCTGTGAGCATGTATCATGCTCCTGGCAAAGACCAATTCCATCCCATTATGTTGTGGTTGTACCCCAGCACACTTTGATTGGCAAGTGTAAATAGGAAGGTGTAAAGGTAACTCACCTCCAATGCACACCCAATTTAAAAGGATTTTCCTACGGAACTTGTATAAAGTCTTGTATATTTCAAGAAAGCACTTTCACTTATGGGAGAGATTGTTACTTTCCCTTCCCTTTAAATCCTGAGACTTAACAGTCAAAGTATAGAACCCCAATATAATGCAGCCTTCCACACTGCCCAACCCCGCACCCGCACAACACAACTAATCCACAACAAATTGACCAAATAAGTTGCCTCAAACCCTTGACCCACGTTGCTCCCAGTGGAAACACAGTCATTCTTACAAAGACCTGGATGTATCAATGCACTCCTCCCACAAGCACCATGCAATCAAATTGTACAATGGCTTCATAAATATACATGTGAAAGTACATCTTTGAGAATTCAATTTAAACAGTGCAGAAGAAATCCTGTGTGAGTGGCACACAAATACATTAAAAAAAAATTATATGCATGGGCAGAGGAACCACAGGTGGAATTGGTACCATTTCAAGTAGTTAATTCTAAATTACGACAAAGTCCAAGGTCTCCTTTGCCATTTCCAGAAAGGAGACTTGAAGATCACTTTGAACAACATAACTTAAACGAATTCTTTAAGTTCACCGGGTTTTTTCTAATACTCGATTTGTTTTCTGTGCTGAGCTAACAAAAGCATGCTGACTACAAAGTTTTTCTTCTATTTCCAATTCCTCCTTCCACGCACCCCCCCCACCCTCCACTCCCTCCCCCAACCCACTCTCCCAACCCCCACTCCCCCCACCCTCCACAACTCACTATTGCAATGAGCACCAACAACTAGCTCGTCTCAGAAAAATTGTTACATAATAATAATGGGATATTCATACATATTTCACCACACCCATGGCCAAACCCAAGGCTTCTTTCAATATGCTCACCTGGAAGTCTGTTGATGATACCTGTCACTGTGTGTCAACAGAGAAGACTGATAGCTGATACTCCATATTCATTTCTGATGATAAGTCAGGACTGGGGACAACCCACTTATTAAGAACAGATCCCATTAATAGTTCTAATCTTTCTAATATCAAACTGTGAAGGTTGGGCCATAGCTTTCTGTAGGAGTAAATCAATGCCGTCTGCCATTAGTTTAACTTATCATTTTGCACATTTAGATTTTTTTATTTTTTGCGTGGCAAGTTGCTAAAAGTGTGGGCCTATAATGGCTCAGTGAGAGATATGGGGCACCTTGGACCTGAGTGAACAGGGCCAAGCAAATGTGTATCTCTAACAAATCAGATTTAAGGATTGTGAAATTAACACAAAGACTGAGAAGGAAGTGTAAATTAGAATTGGTGAATTCAATGTCAAATTCGGTACAGAAAGAGAAATAAAGTGGGATAGAAAGATTGGATTGAGATAAAAGAGAGACAGGATGGGAAAATAATTATTTTACATTTTAAATTTGATTAAAATCTCCAACAACAGTTAAAACCTTAAGAAATATGACTCCACATTTGTAATAGATCATTTTCAATGCCAGAGAGGTTGTCTTGCAGTAATTAACACTTACCACATTTGGCAGATGGAGTAGAATGTTGGAAAGTGTGAGGTCATGCACTTTGGCAGAAAAAAATCAAAGAGCAAGTTATTATTTAAATGGAGAAAGATTGCAAAATGCCGCAGTACAGCGCGACCTGGGAGTACTTGTGCATGAAACACAAAAGGATAGTATGCAGGTACAGCAAGTAATCAGAAGGCCAATGGAATCTTGGCCTTTATTGCAAAGGGGATGGAGTATAAAAGCAGGGAAGTCTTGCTACAGCTATACAAGGTTTTTGTGAGGCCACACCTGGAATACTGCGTGCAGTTTTGGTTTCCATATTTACGAAAGGATATACTTGCTTTGGGGGCTGTTCAGAGAAGGTTCATTAGGTTGATTCCGGAGATGAGGGGGTTGACTTATGAGGAAAGGTTGAGTAGGTTGGGCCTCTACTCATTGGAATTCAGAAGAATGAGAGGTGATCTTATCAAAATGTATAAGATTATGAGGGGGCGTGACAAGGTGGATGCAGAGCGGATGTTTCCACCAATGGGGGAGATTAGGACTAGGGGGAATAATCTTAGAATAAGGGGCTGCTCATTTAAAACTGAGTTGAGGAGGAATTTCTCTCTCAGATGGTTGTGAATCTGTGGAATTCGCTGCCTCAGAGAGCTGTGAAGGCTGGGACATTGAATACATTTAAGACAGAAATAGACAGTTTCTTAAACAATAAACAGATAAGGGGTTATGGGGAGTGGGCAGGGAAGTGGAGCTGATTCCATGATCAGATCAGCCATGATCTTATTGAATGGCAGAGCAGGCTCGAGGGGCCGTATGGCCTACTCGTGTTCCTATTTCTTATGTTCTTATGTTCTAAAAGAGTATTCAGGGTGAAATGACCAGACTTAACTTTCTGTGGTGAGTTTAGTTTGTATCTACCACACAAATACAGCAATTTTACGTCATTCAATGCATTTCAATAATGAGCCAGACAGCGAGATGCCATTTTTGCAGAGCGACGTAACTCGGACAGCAACTTTGAGATTTCCACGTTTAACCCCGATCTGACCTTCCCTGAAGTTGTTGTAGCATTTGTGCATAAATAATGGCACGGGCCATTAGCTTCACTTTTAATTTGACAGCAAATTATGGTGCAATATTTTTTTCTGAAGATCACGAGTATAGGCTTTCGTTGTTAGGTTTTCGTTGCTTCTCTGATTTTCTCTTTACCCATCATTCCTGAAAGTGGTAACTCATGCTGGGATGCAGTTCCTTGCCAGTGGCAACCATCAAGTCACCTGATCAAGTGGCTACTCTCCACATGTCTGTATGTTGAACGTTGGGAGGTTATTTAGCTGTGGAACTATCACAGCCTCACCTGATTCTGTGTTTACCACACAGGAGTCCCTCAGTAGAGGATCACTCAGTGAAGACCAACACCGGGAACACCGGCTTTTCTTTTTCTTCTCGTATAGTTCACAAATGCTGGTACAATGTGTTGAGTCCTTAACTCTTAAACATAATCACACGAGGCACGTACTGCAGATACAGTCACTCTGTGACCTTCACCTTTATTACCTGGACCAAGGAGTGCTGGCCCTGCGAGGGACCTCCCCTTATATACCTGAATCTCCAGGTAAGGAGTGTCTCCCACAAGTACACCCCCTGTGGTCAAGGTGTGCATTTCTCGTAAGTATGTACAGTATGTAGTGGTTACGTGAGGGTTACAATTGGATAAGGGTTACAGTAGTATGCTGGTTACATACATGACACAATGTTTGTCCACACTGCCCCCTCCTCCACACACCACCACTATACAAAAAGTGAGTCCATCCTTACTCTCCCAAGTTGACAATGCCATTTCCAAAACTAGACATCTTTATGAGTTTTCTGGCTGAATCTGCCAATTGGCGTTAAATTTTTGGCAGTTTATGTTTGAATTTTTGCTTATTTTAAAGTGGATTGAAACAGTCCAAAGTCAATTCACATAGGGTGAGAAGATATGGAATGAAATAATTCCCTTTAAGAAAAATGTACTATCCGAATAGGAGCAACTCATCCCTGATATTCATCTGTTCTCAAAGTGAACAAGTCATCAGAATATGGAAAGGCATTTATATCCCACCCACACTGCAGATTATATTCTAGTGACTATAACTGGTATATCGAAATCAAAACACTGTGGTAAACAGCAATAAAATAACAAGATATGATTTATTTTTTAAATCACACATTTTTCCTGAAAGCTGATCATTTTTTTCAATATTTTCTATTACGCTATTAGAAACGATGGGGCCAAAATTCAGGTGGGTGGGAAAGCTGGCGCACCTATGAGTTTTTTGCTGGTACTCACCGCTGGAACTTTCGTTGTGGTGAGTAGATCCATTTTCAGGACTTTGAATATTTTCAAAGTCCTGCAGGAAATGGATCATAATGGGGCGGGCCTTGGACTCAAAGCCAGGCTGACTGGTTAAAATTGGGTCAGTTGGGCCCTCCGCCACTGTCAATCAACGTGGTGACATCACAGCGCGTGTGGGTCATCACGCTCTCTCCCTTCCATTAAAGGGAGAGATACGATTTTTTTTTTTTTTACTTTGGCCACTGGGCCACCAAGGAAGGTTTCGGCCGGGCCTATTATGTACGTAAACATTACCAATGTGTAAGACTTGCCACCCGGGGGTGCACCTGTGGGAGACCCAAGGGTCACCAGCACACTCTGGGCAAGCAGATATAAAAGGCAGTCTACCATGCTGCCTCCTCAGTCTAGAATTACAATAAAGAGACCAAGGTCACAACAGTTTGAGCTTAAGATATACAATCTTGTGGAGTTATTCTAAACGTAACAGGGCCAGGGGCCTCGCACCCAAGAGGGTGTGCCAGATTGCCCACTGGCGGCCGGCCGAACCTAGTACCAGTAATTTGCCAGCCGATCAGCAAGTCGTCTGGCAAAAATTCTTCCATGGCGGCAGTGGACCCTCCCCTTTAAAGGCAGCCACACTGCCGGGCCGCACTCACTCTGCAGAGGGTGCACCGGCAGAAAAACCTGCCGGGGGCACCACGCTGGGGGGTATGGACGGGTTGAGCAGAAAACAGGCAGGTAAGTATTTATTTTATTTTAATTTGGCGGTGCATCTACTTGGGCGGGATGGGGTCCAGGCCGAAAAATTCCCGACCTGAATTTAGGTCGGGTCGGCCAGTTGACTGCAAAGCCGTGGCCATTCGATTTTTAGGAATGGCCGTCGCAAACAGGCATTAACGGGTCTCTTTGAGACCCTGAATTGTGGCCCCAATATCTCTAACCTTAAGCTGTGTTGCAACCCTGCACGGAATACTTTGCAACATAAATAAACTCAGATCGAACAAACCTCCCTATGCACCTTGCTAGCAATTAATCTCCTCACAGACAGCTGAATTCTGATGTATTAATTGGGCAATGATAAAATGTAGCAATGGAGAAATAAGCAAGACACCTCCAGCTATCAGGTGATAATTTAGGGTAACATGCTTAAAATCTAAGCTTTGAGATTTGTATAACATTTTGCCCAGTTCCCTCGGCAATCGTGAAAATAAACATATATATATACCAGGTCGGGTCGGCCAGTTGACTGCAAAGCCGTGGCCATTCGATTTTTAGGAATGGCCGTCGCAAACAGGCATTAACGGGTCTCTTTGAGACCCTGAATTGTGGCCCCAATATCTCTAACCTTAAGCTGTGTTGCAACCCTGCACGGAATACTTTGCAACATAAATAAACTCAGATCGAACAAACCTCCCTATGCACCTTGCTAGCAATTAATCTCCTCACAGACAGCTGAATTCTGATGTATTAATTGGGCAATGATAAAATGTAGCAATGGAGAAATAAGCAAGACACCTCCAGCTATCAGGTGATAATTTAGGGTAACATGCTTAAAATCTAAGCTTTGAGATTTGTATAACATTTTGCCCAGTTCCCTCGGCAATCGTGAAAATAAACATATATATATACATATATATATATATATATATATATATATATGTATATATATTTGCAGCTCAACGAAGTACCGCAATGTTAATGGTCACCAGGGTACAGTAATGCTCTGTCAAACTATGTAGAGCATGAAAACTTGATACCAATTCAGGCGCGAAGCAGGAGAGCATTGATGATCATGCTTTCCATTTAAAGTGAAAAAAACAACATGCAACATGGCATAACCGTTACATTGGGGTACAGATCAGCTATGATC
This sequence comes from Pristiophorus japonicus, assembly GCF_044704955.1. Classification (NCBI taxonomy): domain Eukaryota; kingdom Metazoa; phylum Chordata; class Chondrichthyes; family Pristiophoridae; genus Pristiophorus; species Pristiophorus japonicus. Next base: position 141,542,040 of record NC_091990.1, read on the forward strand.
CAAATGAATGATGTAGCAGGCTCGAGGGAGTGAATGGCCGACTGCTGTCCTATGATCATAACCTTGCTTGGTATCATCAGAGTCTCCATGGAACAGGCGGAGAAGCTTACAACTCAGCGCATCTGGGTTCCAGACTAATTGGCACTCCTTCCACCATACCCCTGCCAGACTTACTGTGGGAGTATAAGTGAAGGGCTGCCAATACTAAAATCACGTACATTAACAAAAAAGGCTATAAAGCCTCTGCTCCTTTAAGTCCTCCAAGCTTCCCTTTGGCCGACTCCAGCTGGGCAAAAGCAGCACACAAGAATACTCTAGAGAGATGACAATCTACTGATCGAAGTTGAAATTCATTACACACCTCAACTTAACAATGCTTTCCTGCAATTTCGACAATACGATCACCAGTCATTTAATATAAACCCTTCCAGATCAAGAAAAACAGCCAGGGAAAGGATACAGACCAGGCACTTCCCAAACCTCCTACTGGCCGACTTTCAGGCAGTTTTGGCAAATATTTGGGCAGATACAAGATGTAACCTGCTCACTTTCAGTGTGCGGCAAGTGGAGAACCAACAAGAATAAAGGATAATAGCTATTCCCAATGCCTTGTGTCAGAATACACATATTGGCCCTCATGTTCCTTTGCCATAGTATGGTGTATCTACACCGTATGCCGTTATTATGATGCAGATAATCCAGGAAATTATAGCGTGAGTGACTTTGCTATTACTCACGCTGCACTATAATATGCCAATATAGTTTATTATAACTCCCCCCCCTCTTTAAAATCAATGGCAGTTGTGAATTTGCTGAATTAACCATTATTGACTGGCCCTGGTGGCTCATCGAATGGCACTGGTGGGCTCAGAATTATTAAAGTTATCGTTCAGCAGGTTGCCTATATCTAAGGAAGGGCTTCAGTTTATAATAAATTTTAAGTTTAATGCTGTCTTGACCTTAAAGGAATCCTTGAGGGTAACACTTTTACTGACTTGTTCTAGGAACTTCATAGAAATCTTAAATCTCAATTAAGTAATAAAATTTACAGCCAGGCAAGTTTGAGTTGGTATGCAAGAGAATTACTGCTCGGTTGATGTTCAAATTTCACCAAAATGATAGTCACATCCTCAGTAATGCCAACTCTCACAATTCTCATGAAAACTCACCTCAACTGGCAATTCCACTGGGAAAAATCATGACTCTTTTCTAATTCGGCACCACCTCCTTTTATTGGCTGCTGGGGACACATGGGTTTGGGTCAGAGTTTCTCAAAAGGGGGTCCATGACCCCATAGTGGCTCCAGAGAAGATTTCTGGTGGTGCTCGAATTGGTTCGCCCCACAGCTGCTGTCTCTCATTGGTGCCTCAGGGGTGGTCTCCACGCTGCCCCCCTCCCGTGTGCTTGGAATCAAACTGCAATGTTCGAGTCACTGGCTTCTTTGTGATTCTGATCTCGTTAAGTCCCTCGTGTTTTCTGAGCTTTGGTCTGCCATTGTTTTAAGAGCTTGGGCCTTTGAGGAGAGATCCCTTGCTAACTCTCAGAGAGAGAGAGAGAGAGAGAGACACAGACAGACAGACAGAGAGAGAGCAAGGGAGAAATATAGAAACATAGAAAATAGGTGCAGGAGTAGGCCATTCGGCCCTTCTAGCCTGCACCGCCATTCAATGAGTTCATGGCTGAACATGCAACTTCAATACCCCATTCCTGCTTTCTCACCACACCCCTTGATTCCCCTAGTAGTAAGGACTTCATCTAACTCCTTTTTGAATATATTTAGTGAATTGGCCTCAACAACTTTCTGTGGTAGAGAATTCCACAGGTTCACCACTCTCTGGGTGAAGAAATTCCTCCTCATCTCAGTCCTAAATGGCTTCCCCCTTATCCTTAGACTGTGACCTCTGGTTCTGGACTTCCCCAACATTGGGAACATTCTTCCTGCATCTAACCTGTCTAACCCCGTCAGAATTTTAAACGTTTCTATGAGGTCCCCTCTCATTCTTCTGAACTCGTGAATACAAGCCCAGTTGATCCAGTCTTTCTTGATAGGTCAGTCCCGCCATTCCGGGAATCAGTCTGGTGAACCTTCGCTGCACGCCCTCAATAGCAAGAATGTCCTTCCTCAGGTTAGGAGACCAAAACTGTACACAGTACTCCAGGTGTGGCCTCACCAAGGCCCTGTACAACTGTAGCAACACCTCCCTGCCCCTGTACTCAAATCCCCTTGCTATGAAGGCCAACATGACATTTGATTTCTTAACCGCCTGCTGTACCTGCATGCCAACCTTCAATGACTGATGTACCATGACACCCAGGTCTCTTTGCACCTTCCCTTTTCCTAATCTGTCACCATTCAGATAATAGTCTGTCTCTCTGTTTTTACCACCAAAGTGGATAACCTCACATTTATCCACCTTATACTTCATCTGCCATGCATTTGCCCACTCACCTAACCTATCCAAGTCACTCTGCAGCCTCATAGCATCCTCCTCGCAGCTCACACTGCCACCCAACTTAGTGTCATCCGCAAATTTGGAGATACTACATTTAATCCCCTCGTCTAAATCATTAATGTACAGTGTAAACAGCTGGGGCCCCAGCACAGAACCTTGCGGTACCCCACTAGTCACTGCCTGCCATTCTGAAAAGTCCCCATTTACTCCTACTCTTTGCTTCCTGTCTGACAACCAGTTCTCAATCCATGTCAGCACACTACCCCCAATCTCATGTGCTTTAACTTTGCACATTAATCTCTTGTGTGGGACCTTGTCGAAAGCCTTCTGAAAGTCCAAATATACCACATCAACTGGTTCTCCCTTGTCCACTCTACTGGAAACATCCTTAAAAAATTCCAGAAGATTTGTCAAGCATGATTTCCCTTTCACAAATCCATGCTGACTTGAACCTATCATATCACCTCTTTCCAAACGCACTGCTGTGACATCCTTAATAATTGATTCCATCATTTTACCCACTACCGATGTCAGGCTGACCGGTCTATAATTCCCTGTTTTCTCTCTCACTCCTTTTTTAAAAAGTGGGGTTACATTGGCTACATCCACTCCATAGGAACCGATCCAGAGTCAATGGAATGTTGGAAAATGACTGTCAATGCATCCACTATTTCCAAGGCCACCTCCTTAAGTACTCTGGGATGCAGTCCATCAGGCCCTGGGGATTTATCGGCCTTCAATCCCATCAATTTCCCCAACACAATTTCCCGACTAATAAGGATTTCCCTCAGTTCCTCCTCCTTACTAGACCCTCCGGCCCCTTTTATATCCGGAAGGTTGTTTGTGTCCTCCTCAGTGAATACCGAACCAAAGTACTTGTTCAATTGGTCTGCCATTTCTTTGTTCCCCGTTATGACTTCCCCTGATTCTGACTGCAGGGGACCTACGTTTGTCTTTACTAACCTTTTTCTCTTTACATACCTATAGAAACTTTTGCAATCCGTCTTAATGTTCCCTGCAAGCTTCTTCTCGTACTCCATTTTCCCTGCCCTAATCAAACCCTTTGTCCTCCTCTGCTGAGTTCTAAATTTCTCCCAGTCCCCGGGTTCGCTGCTATTTCTGGCCAATTTGTATGCCACTTCCTTGGCTTTAATGCTATCCCTGATTTCCCTATATAGCCACAGTTGAGCCACCTTCCCTTTTTTATTTTTACACCAGGCAGGAATGTACAATTGTTGTAGTTCATCCATGCGGTCTCTAAATGTCTGCCATTGCCCATCCACAGTCAACCCCTTCAGTATCATTCGCCAATCTATCCTAGCCAATTCACGCCTCATACCTTCAAAGTTACCCTTCTTTAAGTTCTGGACCATGGTCTCTGAATTAACTGTTTCATTCTCCATCCTAATGCAGAATTTCACCATATTATGGTCACTCTTCCCCAAGGGGCCTCGCACAACGAGATTGCTAATTAATCCTCTCTCATTACACAACACCCAGTCTAAGATGGCCTCCCCCCTAGTTGATTCCTCGACATATTGGTCTAAAAAACCATCCCTTATGCACTCCAGGAAATCCTCCTCCACCGTATTGCTTCCAGGTTGGTTAACCCAATCTATGTGCATATTAAAGTCACTCATTATAATTGCTGCACCTTTATTGCACGCACCCCTAATTTCATGTTTGATGCCCTCCCCAACATCACTACTACTGTTTGGAGGTCTGTACACAAATCCCACTAACGTTTTTTGCCCTTTGGTATTCTGCAGCTCTACCCATATAGATTCCACATCATCCAAGCTAATGTCCTTCCGAACGAATGCCTTAATTTGCTCCTTAACCAGCAATGCTACCCCACCTCCTTTTCCTTTTATTCTATCTTTCCTGAATGTTGAATACACAGTCAGAAAGGCAGAGAGAGGGAAACACTGGGCCCAGAGTCGGGGAGCTAAGGACGGAGAGCTCAATGAGAATGTGAATGGTGAACTGGATTTTGTGGTGTGGGGTGGGTATAGAGAGTCACTCTGGAGCAAAGGGAGGTTTTTGACCCGCACCGCACAGCTGCTCCGGAAACAGTTTCAGTTTTGAATCCAACCGACCCCCAACTTGCCCCATTTTTATTTACATTCCAGTCAATGGGAGAGATGTAAAACTGGCTCCCGACTCACTATCACCCATTTTACACCACTGCACAAAGTCTAAAATCTACCCTAGTGGACGAGAACTACCCTCTCACAGCCCAGATTTGGCCAGAGATTGGGAAGGGGGGTCCACTCTCTTTTGCTCGCTCACTCTCTCTCTTTGACTAGTACTTGCCCTATGGGTTTGGTAACCCATTGCCCAGAGTTCATTGGCCATGGACTTGTGCCAAAACAATTCAGTGACACCTCTGTACCCCATGCAAACTGGGCACTCACCACACTCCATTTGGTAATGCTTCACCAGTAATGCCAACTCTCGTGAATTAATCACGAGGCACAAAACTTTGAATGAATTTTATCCCAACTCACAAAGGATGGTCATAACAGGTCGGATTTCAAAAATGTTTTTTTGTAAATCATTTTCAGATGCAGCAATATCATTTTTGGAAAAAGCTGTGACCTGTGAGAGATTAAATAAAACCACTAATGAGGTTTATAAAACAAAAACTACCAACCTCATGATTTCTTACCAAATCTCATGATTTTTAAGAGTTTGTCTCATGATTTTAAAGTTGGTGGGATTAGCATTACCCGCACCCTTTTCAAACTGACTAACATAACAGAGTCACATCAGACAGAATTACAGCATAATCTACATTTAGAAAGGCAAGGTTAAATAAGCATGGATTTGTTAAGGGAAGATCATGTTTGACTAACTTGATTGAATTTTTTGAGGAGGTAACCAAGAGGGTCAATGAGAGTAGTGCGTACGATGTAGTATATATGGACTTTAGCAAGACTTTTGATAAGGTCCCACATGGTAGATGGTCACGAAGGTTAAAGCCCATGGGATCCAGGACAAAGTGGCAAGTTGGATCCAAAATTGGCTTGTAGGTAGGAAGCAAAGGGTAATGATTGATGGATGTTTTTGTGACTGGAAGGATATTTCCAGTAGGTTTCCGCAGGGCTCAGTACTGGGCCCCTTGCTTTTTGTGGTATATATCAATTTAAATTTGAATATAGGGAGTATGATTCAGAAGTTTGCAAATGACACTAAAATTGGCTGTGTGGTTGATAATGAAGAGGAAAGTCATGGGCTGCAGGAGGATATCAATCTATAGAGCAGTGGCAAATGGAATTTAATTCAGGGAAGTGTGAGGTGATGCACTTTGGGAGAGCTAATAAGGAAAGGGTATACACATTAAGCAGTAGGCCACTTAATAGTGTCGATAAACAAAGGGACCTTGGAGTGCTTGTCCACAGATCCCTAAAAGTAGCAGGCCAGGTAGATAATTTGGTTAAGGAGGCATACGAAATTGCTTGCCTTTATTGGTTGAGGCATGAATATAAGAGCAGGGATTTTATGCTTAAATTGTATAATACTTTGGTTAAGCCACAGCTGGAGTGCAGCATGCAGTTCTGGTCGCCGTATTAGAGGAAGGATGTGATTGCACTAGAGAGGGTGCAGAGGAGATTTACTAGGATGCTGCCTGGAATGGAGAATCTTAGTTATGAGGACAGATATGTAACCTTTAGGGCTGCTGACCAAGGGCCGTGCGATTCTTTGTCAGCCGGCGTGGACACGATGGGCCGAAATGACCTCCTGCTGCACTGTAAATTTCTATGTTTCTATTAGTAAAGAGCACCAAGTACAGCTGGAGCATGAAGCTTCTGTAGTCATTTGGTATTCTGGTATTCAATTAATGTAAAATGCACAAAATGATCACACCCTCAAATAAAAAGATAATGGCATGGAAATCCCGGCCTTCCCGGGTCTGTACTGAGTGTCTACGGACCCGGGAAGACATCGCAAAAAACGATTTTCAGTGCACAATGCTCTCACGCATATCGGGTGCGAGGACATTTGCATGGGCCAGCAATCTTGCCCAGCAAATGTCCTCAAAACTCTTGCGCCTGATAAAAGCAGGTATATAGCCTACTGTTACAGGCGTAAGAGTTTAAAAACATACAAAAATATAATTAAATTTAATTTAAAAATCACTTTATTTTTAAAAACCCTGCCCACTATGTTACCTTTATTTTTAACCATAGTTAAAAAAGCTTTTAAAAAACTCGGAACAGTTTTTCTCTAAGCTATTTATTAATTTTAATTGTAATTATGTGAGGTGCGTTTTTTATTATATGTGTTTAGTGTATTTGTTTTTTTCTCGCTAATAGCAATGAGGATTCATAGATACGGAGTTCTCATTGCTATTAATGAGAATGCTGTGAAATACTGTACCTGATTGGCTGAGCAGTCACATGCGACTGCATCTTCTGCAGATGGGAGCATGCTTCGCAGCATGGGAAGAGAAAGCCTCCCCACCGGAATTCCTTGTTCCTCCCGACCACCAGATACTTATGTCGAAATGTTTCAGGTTGGAGGCAATTGCACATAGGGAGCCTCCGATCGGAATTTCATCCCCCATACTAGTGGATTTTTTTATTTTACATGGAATTACATCGAATTCACAGCACAGAAATAGGCCAACAGAAATACCGCACTCGATCCTCCTCCCACTCTATTACCTCACCCCACACTGTGCCTGCATCCCTCCTTTCCCTTCTCCCTCATGTATGCATCAAACAACTCCTTAAATGCAGCAATTATATCTGCTTCAACCACTCCATGTGGTAGCGAGTTCCACATTCTGACCACATTGCTCCTGAATGCTTTATTTGTGGCTATTTTATATTTATGCCCTCTTGTTCTGTACTCACAAGTGGAAACACTTTTTCCACATTCACCCTTAGAGATTATCCTGAGCAATGAGTTTTAAGGCTTTTCTTTTGCTTCATTCAGGTTGGTGCTTTAACATAGAAATGCCACAGAAGGATGGTTTTATATGCAACAACTTGTCATTAAAACTGTAACTTTAGTCGAAAGATTCCTTACATCATCAAATGTGCTGTTTGCACAGTACATCTATCCAAGAAAATGAAAAAAGGCTTATTTTAAAGGCTGCAAACTGCATACATCATGTCCTCTTTAACGCTATACGATGCATTATCATCCTTACCACCTGGGTGTCTGTTATGTGTGCAATAAAGGTTCAAACTTAGTACTGTTTAACTCAGCAAGGTATAACCATAGCTCTGCTTTATTTAGGCCCAAAAAGCCTGACTCACAAAATGGCTGGTCTTTTATACCAGAGCAGCACCCTGTGCGTGCTGTTCAGTGGCCTCCAACAATGATACCATCTGGTGGCTACAAACAGCATGTACATACATGACAATACCCTTATCACAGTCTTTCACAGTTTGATACGGTCGGTTGCTTTACGCTCCCGGGTTGACCGTCTCAGTTCGATTCCAGCCTTGGGTGAATGTGCGGAGTCTGTTGTGGCTGGTGGCTGGATGGCTGACTTGTTGGGGGTGGCAGTGGCCATGTCAGGAATTGTAAGTCCATTTTTATTGAACAAGTCTGTGATGGAAATTCCGGGTTCACTGATGACCCTTGAGTCCACTGAAGGCTGCTGGTAGGTTGGTTGGTCTTCGACGGATTCTTCGTCCGACTGCTCTGGCTCATCTGTGTGCCTCAGCTTTGTTTGATCCATGTATTTCCTGCAAGTTTGTCCATTCTTGAGTTTAATAACAAATACTTTGTTGCCTTCCTTGGCCATGACCATACCAGCGATCCATTTGGGACTCTGACCATAATTCAACACATGTGCAGGATCATTAACAGAAATCTCACGTGACACAGTTGCACGATCGTGGTACCCTTGTTGACTCTGTCTTCTGTATTCAACATGATTACTTAAATCCGAGTGTACAAGAGATAATTTGGTCTTAAGACCTTTTTTCATCATGAGTTCAGCAGGCGAGACCCCTGTGAGTGTGTGGGGTCTTGTCCTGTAACTCAGCAGTATGCAAGACAAGCGGGTCTGCAGTGACCCTTGGGTTACTCTCCTCATGCTTTGCTTGATAATTTGTACTGCATGTTCAGCTTGTCAGTTGGATGCAGGCTTAAACGGTGCTGATCTTACATGTTTTATGCCGTTAAGTTTTACAAACTCCTGACTGGTGAAGCACGACACATTGTCGCTCACCACTATGTCAGGCAGACCATGCGTCACGAACATGACATTGAGATTCTCTATGGTTGCCGTGGACGTACTGGATGACATGATTATGCATTCTATCCACTTTGAATAAGCATCCACCACTAAAAGCATTTTGCCCAGGAAGGAACCTGCAAAATCTGCATGGATCCTGGACCAAGGTTTGGATGGCCATGACTACAGACTCAATGGCGATTCCACTGGTGCTTTGCTGAGCTGAATGCAGGTGTTGCACTGATGCAAGCATGCTTCCAGCTCAGAATCAATTCCTGGTCAACATATGTGGGACCTGGCGATGGCCTTCATCATCACTATACCAGGATGCGTGCTGTGTAACTCACGCACAAACTTCTCTCTCTCTTTCTTGGGCATTACAATGCGATTGCTCCACAATATGCAATCTACTTGAATAGACAGTTTGTCCTTGCGACGAATGTATGGTTTGGCCTACTCGCACATTTGCTTTGGTATAGCAGACCAATCCCCTTTGAGGATGCAACCCTTTACCACCGATTAAAATTGGGTCCTGGCTGGTCCAGGTCTTCACTTGTTGAGCCGTGACAGGGGTTCCTTCACTCTCAAAAGCATCTATGATTAACATTAGATCCGCCGATTGTGGCGTTTCCACCTCCAGTGTGGGCAACAGCAACCGGCTCAAAGCATGGCACAATTTTCTGTGCCAGGTCTGTGGCGAATGACATAATCATAGGCAGATAATGTCAGCGCCCACCTTTGGGTGCGGGTTGAAGTGTCGGTATTGATACTTTTGCCCTTGGAAAACAATGAAATGAGCGGCTTGTGATCAGTCTCTAATTCGAACCTCAGACCAAACAGGTATTGATGCATCTTTTTACCATTCACACAGGCTAAAACTTATTTTTCTACCATACTGTATGCTCTTTCTGTTTTAGACAAACTTTTGGATGCATACGCGACAGGTTGAAGTTTCCCCGACTCATTGGCTTTTTGTAACATGCAACCAATGCCATATGACGATGCATCACAGGGCAAAACTAAACTTTTACTTGGGTCATAATATACCAGCAGCTTGTTCGAGCAAAGCAGATTGGTGGCTTTCCCGAAAGCTCTGCCTTGTAATGCGCTCCACACCCAGTTGTTGCCTTTTCTCAATAGCATATGCAGTGGTTCAAGTAAGGTGCTCAATTTAGATAGGAAGTTACCAAAGTAGTTGAGTAGACCCAAGAACGAACACAGCTCCGTCATGTTATGTGGCTTGGGTGCATTCTTGATGGCCTTGGTTTTCACGTCAGTAGGTCTGATGCCATCAGTGCCGATTTTCCTCCCGAGGAATTTGACTTCCGGTGACATGAAGATGCATTTCGAGCATTCCAGTCTGAGTCCCACTCTGCCCAAACGCAGTAGAACCTCTTCCAGGTTGTTCAGATGTTCCTTGGAGTCACGACCGGTGATCAGGATGTCATCTTGGAACACGACGGTTCTGGGAACGGACTTCAGTAGACTTTCCATATTCCTCTGGAATATTGCTGCAGCCGAGTGAATTTCGAAAGGGTAACTGTGGTACATAAACAGTCCTTTGTGCGTGTTAATGCACGTATGTCTCTTCGACGTCTCAACCAACTTCTGTGTCCTATAGGCAGATGCCAAGTCCAGTTTTGTGAACGACTTCCCTCCGGCGAGCATCACAAACAAGTCATCAGCCTTCGGTAACGGATACTGATCTTGTTTCAAAACCCGGTTGATCATAGCCTTGTAGTCTCCACAGATTCTGACTGTGCCATCACATTTCAGCACAAGAACAATGGGGGCTGGCCCATTCATTAAATTTGACTGGTGATATGATCCCTTCACTCTGGAGTCAATTTCGACCTTCTCCCTCATCATATATGGTACTGCCCGAGCTTTATGATGAATGGGTCTTGCATCTGAGTCCACGTGGATCTGTACCTTTGCTCCCGTGAAGTTTCTGATATCCGGTTCGAACAGCGAGGGGAACTTGCTCAATACTTGGGCACATGTATCTTCCTCTTTATGTCGTTCCAGTCACATCTGATTTTCTCCAGCCAGCTTCTGCCGAGCAGCATTGGGCCACTGCCTGGAACAATCCACAGCGGTAACTCATGAACCGCACCGTTATATGACACGTTAATTTGTGCACTGCCAATCACCTTTATCAGTTCTTTGGTATACGTGCGCAGCTTGGCGTTAACAGGGCTCAGCCTGGGCCTCACAATCTTAGTATCCCAGCTTATTAAATGCCCTCTCGTTCATGATCGATTGACTCACCCCCTCGAGTTCCATCGATACTGGTATCCCGTTAAACTTCACGTTAATCAAAATTGGTTTACTCTTGGTTATGAAAGGGTACAGTCCATATACTTCCTCCTCTGGCATCTCGGATTGTGTATCCGGATCCGCGCTAGTCTGACTCTCATCCTCCACGCGGTGTGTCGCAGCTCGCTTGCTCATCTGCGGACACTTGTGCTGGAGATGCCCCACTCTCAGACAGCCTTTGCAACTATATTGCTTAAATCGGCACTGCTCATGCTGATGATTTCCCCCACAATGCCAACCCGGAGAAGTTGGATATATTCCCTCTGTGGACTTTGGGCAGCCACAGGTTTCGCGAACGCAACCAGATAGGCCCTGCCATGTGCCGCTCTGCCGAACACCGAGTCATTTGCATTTACAGTACTTGCCGAGGTTTGCTTCTTCACCGCTATTTGCTTTAAACTCCTGTCTGTTGTTATACATGATTGAGCGATCTGGATGGCCCCTTGTAAATCCAACTCTTTCACCGCCAGAAGTTTGCGCAGGATTACCTCGTGGTTGATACCGATAACAAAGTCGTCCCACAGCATGTCTGCCAATGCCGTCCCGAACTTGCACGGTCCCGCTAGACATCTCAGGTCGTCAACGAATTCCACCGCTCTCTGGCCCTTAATCGAATGTGTGTATAAAAACTGTATCTCGAGATGATGATGCCGTCGTTTGGCTTGAGGTGCTCCCGTACCAATGTGCACAACTTCTTGTACGTTTTCTCTGTTGGATCAATAGGCATGAGTAGATTCTTTATCAGACCGTAGATCTTTGAACCGCACACAGTGAGGAATACGGCCCGGCGCCGATCTGCATCGTCGACCTCCTTAATTTTGTTAGCCACGAAGTACTGGTTCAAACGGCTCATAAAGTCTGCCCAATCTTCTCCCTCCACAAATCGTTCTAAAAAACCAATCATGCTCGTCATGTATGTAACCTTTATGTAACAACACTGCAATACTGTATATACATAAGAAATGCACACCTTGACCACAGGGGATGAACTTGTGGGAGACACTCCTCCCCTGGTCATCCAGGTATATAAAAGGAGGTCCCACGCAGGGTCATCACTTCTTGGTCCGGGTCATGGAGTGACCTTGTCCATAGAATGTGTCTCATGTAGATTTGTGGTATTGTGCAAGGACTTTACATTGGCGACGAGAAACGGGAATCAACGACCCACGAGAATGGCCACTGGCAGCACAGATGAATGGTACTGTGTTGGTGAGGTCTGGGACGATTTCATTGAGAGGCTCCAGCAGAGTTTTGTCATGAAGGACTGGCTGGGAAACGCAGTGACCGACAAGCAAAGGGCTCATCTGCTGACCAGCTGTGGACCTAAGACTTACGCGCTCATGAAAGACCTGCTAGCACCCGAGAAGCCGGCAGACAAAACCTTTGAAGAGTTCAGCAAACAAATCGGTGAGCACCTCAAACCGGCGAGCAGCGTACACATGGCCCGACACAGATTCTATACCCACCGACGTCGGAAAGGACAGAGCATACCGGATTTTGTTGCGGACCTCCGGCGCTTGGCCAGCCTCTAAGTTCACAGACGCCTGCAGGGGGCAGATGCTAAGGGATTTCTTTATTGAGGGCATGGGTCATGCTGGGATTTTCAGAAAGCTAATTGAGACCAAGGACCTGACCTTGGAAGCAGTGGCATTGATGGCTCAGATTTTTTATGGCAGTGGAGGAGGAAACCAAGATAATATACGCACACAATTCTGCCTCCAACATGGCGATGGATCAGGGAGTCAATATCATAAACGCGACACAGAGCCCCGCAGGCAGGCAAGGGCAGTTCGACACACCCCAGGCAGCAATAGACCCAAGAGTAAGTCTCCAACAGAGACAATGGCATCCTGAACGGACATTTATGCCCATCCAGTGGACAATGCGGCACGGGATGGGGCCATTGACACCCACTAACAGGGTGCTCAAGAGCAATTAAAAGGGACAATCAGCGAGGAATGCCTTGTAACAGCTCTTTTGTTCACAACAATGGGAATCTCAGTTCATGCTGGAGGTGTGGGGGCAGACATGCTGCCAGGACTTGCAGGTTTCAACAGTTCATCTGCAGAAATTGTAACCTCAGTGGCCATTTAGCCAGAATGTGCAGAAAGCCTGTAACCAGGCTAATATACGAGGCAGATGAACCAGATGAAGGGTCTGCGAGGCAGGATGACGCTTGGGGCAAATCAATGGACGCTGAAGTTCAGCGGGTTCATGTGGCAAACATTCATAGCTCATATATCAAAACACCACCCATGATGATGAAAGTCCTATTAAACGGCATCACTGTACGCATGGAGCTGGAAACGGGGGCCAGCCAGTCACTCATGAGTGTTCAACAATTCGAAAAGCTGTGGCCACTCTAAGTCAGCAGACCCAAACTAGAACGCATTGAGATGCAATTACGGACATACACCAAAGAAATCATTCCAGTGCTAGGCAGTGCAATGTTGGCGGTCACACACAATGGATTGGTGAACCGGCTGCTGCTCTGGATTGTCCCGGGCAATGGTCCTGCACTGTTGGGGAGGAGCTGGTTAGCTGAGATGAACTGGAAATGGGGGGATGTGCACACCACGTCATCTGTGGAGCAAAGTTCATGCTCACAGGTCCGACAGCAATTTGGATTGTCAGGAATGGGCTTTCAACCGGGCGCGGAACCTACTTTGTTCAAATAAGTTGTTGACCCTGTACGACCCCCGTAGGAAATTGGTTCTGATGTGTGATGCATCGTCCTATGGGGTTGGGTGCGTGTTGTAGCAGGGTACCGCTGAGGGCCAACTACAACCTGTGGCTTCTGCCTCCAGGTCGCTCTCTCAAGCTGAACGGGGATATGGGATGGTTGAGAAGGGAGCACTCGCATGTGTCTAAGGGATGAAAAAGATGCATCAGTACCTTTTTGGCAGGAGGTTCGAATTAGAAACGGACCTCAAGCCGTTAACATCCCTGCTGTCAGACAGCAAGGCTGTCAATGCCAATGCGTCAGCTCACATACAGCGATGGGCTCTCACGCTGGCTGCGTATGACTACACCACCCGGCACCGGCCCGGCACTGAAAACTGCGCTGACGCGCTCAGCAGGCTTCCACTGGCCATCACTGAGGGGGCAGCGGAGCAAAGCGCTGAGATGGTCAAGGCTGTCGATGCCTTTGACAGCACAGGCTTCCCCATCACAGCCCACCAGATCAAAATCTGGACCAACAGAGATCCCCTCCTATCCTTGATTAAAAAATGTGTCCTGACTGGGGATTGGGCGCCCGCACACGGAGCATGCCCCGAGGAGGTCAGACCGTTTCACAGACGGATGGATGAGTTCTTCATCCAAGCTGACTGCCTACTATGGGGCAGCTGGGTAGTCATGCCCCAGAGGGGCAGGAAAGCATTCATCAGGGAACTCCACAGCGAGCACCCAGGTATCGTGCTGATGAAGGCCATTGCCCGGTCACATGTGTGGTGGCCGGGAATTGATTCAGACCTGGAACACTGTGTTCGAAGGTGCACGACTTGTGCCCAGCTAGGTATTGCCCCCAGGGAGGCCCCACTCAGCTCGTGGCCCTGGCCCACCAGGCCATGGTCACGTATTCACGTAGACTACGCGGGCCCGTTCATGAGAAAAATGTTTCTCATTGTGGTTGATGCGTACTCGAAATGGATCGAGTGCACCATTTTGAATTCGTGCACGACATCCACCACCGTGGAGAGTCTGCGCACGGTCTTTGCGACCCACGGCTTGCCGGACATCCTTGTTAGCAATAATGGCCCATGTTTCACAAGCTACGAATTCCAGGAGTTCATGTCGGGTAATGACATTAACCATGTCAGGACAGCACCGTTCAAGAAGGCCTCCAATGACCAGGTGGAACGTGCGGTCCAAATCACAAAACAAGGCATGTTCTGGATTCAAGGACCCTCCCTTCAATGCCGCCTATCGCGCCTCCTGCTGGCCTATAGGTCCCGACCGCACTCGCTCATGGGGGTCCTGCCCGCGGAGCTACTCATGAAATGAACCCTCAAAGCTCGGCTGTCCTTCATTCATCCAGTCCTGTCCGACATTGTTGAGGGCAAGCGCCAGTCCCAAAACGAGTACCATGACCGAAATTCAAGAGGGAGATGTATAGAAATTGATGACCCCGTATTTGTTCTCAATCACGCTTTGGGGCCCAAATGGCTTGAGGGTACTGTAATAGGCAAAGAGGGGAATAGGGTCATAGTGGTTAAACTTAACAATGGGCAAATATGCCGCAAGCATCTGGACCAAGTAAAAAAAAGGTTCAGCATGGACACTGAGGAGCCTGAGGAAGATCATGAGATGGTATTCACACCACCGCCAGTGAACAAGCAACAAGAACATTCAGCAGCATGCACAGTCCCTGCGGTCAGCCCGGACAGGCCGGAATCACCACAGGTGACAGACACACATACCAAGGCTCAACAACCAGAACCCAAACTGCGGCGCTCCACGAGAGAGCGCAGACCACCCTAGAGACTTAACCTATAATCCCAATAAGATGTTGAGGGGGAGGTGATGTCATGTATGTAACCTTTATGTAACAACATTGCAATACTGTATATACGTAAGAAATGCACACCTTGACCACAGGGGGTGAACTTGTGGGAGACACTCCTCACCTGGTCAACCAGGTGTATAAAGGGAGGTCCCATGCAGGGTCATCACTTCTTGGTCCGGTGAATAAAGGTTAGGTCATGGAGTGAACTTGTCCATAGAATGTGCCTCGTGTGGATTTGTGGTATTGTGTAAGGACTTTACAGTGCTCATTTTGCAAACAAAGGTTCTTGTATTCTCATTGCCAAATGTTATGTATACAATAAAGGTTCCAACTGAGTACTATTTAACTAAGCAAGGTACAACCTTGGCTCTGCTTTATTTAGGCCCAAAAAGCCTGACTCACAAAATGGCTGGTCTTTTATACCAGAGCAGCACCCTATGCGTGCTGCTCAGTGACGTCCAACAATGACACTATCTGGTGGCTACAAACAGCATGTACATACATGACAGTGTCAAACATCAAAAATCTTGTGGGGAGTATCGCATACCAGGAATGAATGGAAGGAAAATCCAACAGTTTCTCTAAGAGGCATGCAATCCCTCCCACCAGGTTGCCCAGATTATCCAGACAATGCTCAATGTTCAGGTGATTAAAGTAAATTTCTATACCATTAGAAAATAGGAGCATCAGTAGGCCATTCGGCCCTTCGAGTCTGCACCGCCATTCAATATGATCATGGCTGATCCTCTATCTCAACACCATACTCCCGCATTTTCCCCATACCCCTTATGTCTTTTGTGTCTAGAAATCTATCTATTGCCCTCTTAAATATATTCAGTGACTTGGCCTCCACAGCCTTCTGTGGTAGAGAATTCCATAGGTTCACCACCTTCTGAGTGAAAATATTTCTCCTCATCTCAGTCCTAACTTTCTTACCCCGTATCCTGAGACTATGACCTCTTGTTCTAGACTTCCCAGCCAGGGGAAACATCCTCCCCACACCCAGTCTATCCAACCCAGTCAGAATTTTATACGTTTCAATGAGATCCCCTCTCATTCTTCTAAACTCTAATGAATACAGGCCTAATTGATCCAATCTCTCCTCACATGCAAGTTCTGCCATCCCAGGAATCAGTCTTGTGAACCTTCGCTGCACTCCCTCTATGGCAAATATATCCTTTCTTAGGTAAGGAGACCAAAACTGCACACAATACTCCAGGTGCGCTCTCACCTAGGCCCTGTATAACTGTAGTAAGACATCCTTGCTCCTGTACTCAAATCCTCTTGCAATGAAGGCCAACATACCATTTGCCTTCCTAACTGCTTGCTGGACCTGCATGTTTCATGTTGTAATCTTCTGGCCACACTTTTAATATAGATACGCTTATCTCATTACTTAATGTATTGGCATATTGTGTATCAAACAGACAAATAAAGAATTTGACAAACCAAAGTTTCCGGGGCCTCAATTCCCAGGTAATTTGGTTACATTTCATATTTTTGTATTTGGCTGAGTTTTGACCCATAAGAAAGTTTCCTTAGGTTGGAAGATGTGCATGTTTGACGTTAGAAAATGTCCAAACTTGATACTAGCTGCAGTTACATTTGCCAACCAATGTAGTAATGACTAAAATCTATCCATGTAAACATTCAAGACCTGCATTAAAATCATTTTAACATCTAAAATAGGTGCCTTATTACTCTCTCATACATAGCCCTAACATAACTACAGTAACTCGATGGATTTGCTTGACACTAGACAGCAAGATTTAAGTTCATTTCTATGTTCACAAGTTTAAAAGCTTTTGATGAATAATAATCATGACTTGGAAAACATTTTCAACCAGATGAAGTGCAACTTTTGTCATTAATCTGCTGTTAATAATATTGATGTTGAATGAAAGATTTTTCCCTAAAGCATAACAACTTAGCAAAGGTTCATTGAACTCTTAGTGCTACCATGTAGCCAACAGCCAACAGCCAACCAGAAAGCTACAGCAACTCCAGTGATTGTTTAACCAATTCTCTGAGATCCCATGCAATGTTTTTCTACCATTAGCATAATTGATGGAGACATTAGCAGCACAGGACAAATTTATTTTTTTATTGACGAGATTTTACTGACGACCTTGTAACTTTTACTTCTGCTCCAATTTTTTCCCCTTAATAGATCGACCACTGAAGGCAGTGGGATAACCCCAGAGGCAGTCGAAGCCCCCTGCTGCTTTTCTACTTGACTATTCTTCATGAGTGAGCCTGGGATGTGAATGCCGGAGGGTATCAGAGCTGAGTGCATCTTCACCCAACATTCATGCACATGCATTTCCAATACTTATCACAAGCTAGGAAATCAGGAGTAGCAACACTGGCTGATTTTTGACCTCCGGAGCTCCAAGGCATCCCATTGCATCATGTTTGAATCAACTAGCTCAATCAGACCATAATCACACTGGGGCCCATCCTAGTTTGTATGGCTCAGTACCAAATCAAAAATTTTTTTTTTTTTTTTTTTAAAAAGTCACCAAAAAAAAGTCAAAAAAACAAACAAAAAAACAAAAAAGGGCAGTTTGAAAAATGTTTGGAGTGTCCCCCAGATTGGGGGGCATTTGATTTAATGTTTATTTCATTACCCAACCAAAAAGAGTTCAGTACCAAATCACATCATTCTTTCACCCTATTGTGAAAGCAATGCTGCATGTTAGAGCTTTTATTGTTTCATGACCTAGCAGAAAAAAAAACATATGTTTGGAATTTGGGAAAGAAACAATTTCCATGCCCAGAAAACTTTTGATCGCAGCAACATGTCTGCAGCTCTTCCTGCTCAATACAGGCAAGTGTATAGCCTGAAATGTTGGTAATACATTTTAAATGTCCCCTTTTTAAATTAAAACCATTTATTTACACTTGGGTTAAGATGTGTCTCATCTACAGAAGTATTACATGATGAGATGAGAATACTGTCAATCAATAAAGTGACATGAACAAAAACTTGCATTTACATCGCACCTTTAACATCATAAACATAGAAACATAGAAAGTAGGTGCAAGAGCAGGCCATTCAGCCCTTCGAGCCTGCACTACCATTCAATATGATCATGGCTGATCATGCAACTTCAGTACCCCATTCCTGCTTTTTCTCCACATCCCTTGATCCCCTTAACCATAAGGGCCACATCTAACTCCCATTTTAATATATCTAATGAACTGGCTTTTACAACTTTTTGTGGTAGAGAATTCCACAGATGTGAACATGGACCCTAAGCAGTGATGGAGAAGAAGTAGGAAGGTGATCAAAAGCACATACAACAATATACCTTTTGTATTCAATAGATTTCAATGATTATGAAATAGTTGTTGGCTTGGAACCTCAGAATAGTTCTAAAAGGCCTGAGAACCACCACCAAGCTAATGACAGCACAGTGCAGCCCAACCATGCTCAAACAGCTCAAATACAAACAGAGCAGGGAACAACCAGGATTCTTATAGAGCACACAATAGGAATGCTCAAGCAGAGGGTTACATGTCTTGCATATTGATTGCTTTGGTGGTCCAAAGAGGAACCAGAAAAAAAACAAGCTAAAATTATCTCTCATGAGGAGCATATAGGACACATTGCGACTTTATATTAGTTTCTGTTCACGGCTCATAGCCTGTGGTGATTGGGTTGCAGAGAAGGAAGCAGCTATTGTTGAAGCTTCGCACCTTCAAATGGGGGAACTTTTGTTTAATGGTGTGGGGTATGTGCCCATATTGTGTCCTGCAAGACAGTGGCAATGTACTCACATATTTTATATAATGCAACATCCTTGGATCGTGGAAGGTGAGGAGTTAAGTGAAGGCCTGTTTGGGATCAAAGCGACTCCTCCTGGTGATTGAAGTTCAGAATCAAGTCAACTTTCTCCGTCGCACTTGGTAATCTGATAACCACAGCCAAACCATTCTGCAATACTCTGGAGCACTGGTGATGATTGAGCAGCCAGCTTGGATAACTACGAAAACCTGTAGGATCACAGGATCTGGCATTCTTCCCATTCTACTACACATAGAACTGCAAGTCAATGCCATAATAGGAAGGTTGGTGTTGCCTGGAACAGCTAAAATTGTGCAGCTTATCAGTACGGAGCACAAAATACAGAAAGATCATCTTTATTCTGTGCTCTATGTGGGTAAACTGCGTGTCTTTAGCTGTTTGAATTCTGGCAATACCCCTGTGCAAACTTCGAAGTAACAAAACCATTGCTCTGCATACCTGCATCTACAGTCACTATACTTGAACAAGTGCAGTCTGTCACAATGGGGAGGGTGCATGCACTCCATAATGGGCAAACTTAAATTCAACATTGGTGAATTTCTGTGGTTTCAAGATTTTAAGCTGGGTGGTGGTTTCTTGTGCATCTCAGACATCCATTTGACTGAAGCCAGTCCTTACCTTAAACACTCCTCTAAACAACATAGGAGACAAATATTGAATTCACTGTGTTGACATCAGATAGCGACACAACAAACAAGTGCTGGCTAGATCAGAGGGCCTGATCCATTTGTCACCGCTTGAGAGAGCACGACGGTTACAAGTTTCAGATCTGTTTTATTTTCTCGGGTACAGCGGTGCTGGTCACACCTGTAAGCATCTGAGCATCTTACAGTTAGGAATGTGCCCATACTGTCCAATGTCAAACAGTAGCATAACCCGGGGTATAACAATAAAATGGATATCTCTTGTGCACTTCCCCACTTTTTCCAAAGGCAGACTAAACATTTGGTGAGACAGGGCCAGATATAAATTATTATGTAGCTTTATTTTTCAAACTCCAAGTGAACATATAGAGCAATCGTCAAAGGAAATTCCATTTGCTTCATTCAATCTCAAATCTCTCCTCAAAAAAATGGGAAAAATAATGAATTGTCCTTTACATGACCCAACGTGCTTATTTTTGACATTACCTTTCTTTTGAGACAATTTCTAACGATAAAAATTTATCTCCAGTTGCAAGCGTTCACATGAATAGAACAGTCCTCACGACAATGGGTGCAAATATCTGTTGGCCTACCAAGATGAGTTAACAAATTGCTCAACATGCCCATCATCCTGGCTAATGGCCCTGTGATTAAATAATAGGCTGCGAGTTGTCACATTAAAGAAACTGATTCCTCTGCCTTTAATAGCCTATATGAAAGAAACATTTTGAAATTCACTTTGTTTTAAAACACTTAAAACATAACTCAATTCCCAAATCCTTTTTACATAAAAAAGAGATCAAAAGTGACAAAATGTTACAGCCACACAGGATGAAATCACTTTTGGATCAGGCAGAATTCATAATTAAATACCATTCCAACATAATCACTATTTCTTCTAATAAACGTTTCCACATTTATTGGAGAAGCATCCTAAATCATTCCAAACATCACAGGATTTACACACACATGGTATCAATACACAAGAAAAGTCCATACATGAAAAAGTAAACGCCATACATAATGTTCTGTCTTCACATTGCCTGCAGGATATTTCACTTATTGAGAGTATTTGTTCGAAGTTTGTGCATCTACTGTGCATGATTTTCTACCGATTTCAATAATAGTTAGAAAAGCATTTGCATCACATACACACATTTCTGATCTGCACCCCTTTGGATAGAGCACCCTGCTAGTTGCACAAATTTGTAAAGTTACCCATTGAAATTCAAACCCCCACACACAATTGGCTGGCCGGTGCCCCTTTTCCAGGTCTTGTTTGGCCTGCTCCACTCAATGGGACTGGCTCTATAATCTTCTCCCTCTCCGAGGTGATTGGTCGAAAGGGTTATTCGTCTGTTCGTCTAAGTCCATGTAATAAAGGAGTAGCCTTTTCCAACCCTTCAGGCCCACAAAGTTTGAAATGCTGTAACCAAAAGAAAAGAAACATGCCTCAGTGAGGCACCAGATACAATGATGGCCATGACTGCCATGGTCTTTGGCACTGAAAATGTTGCCAGAAGGTGCACAACCAAGGCAAAAACTCTAATGGCTCCAGCAATTAATTCCCTATCAGTCGCTGTTGGAGAGTCATTATTTCCAACATTACCTCAAGTCATCAACTTGTTAAACTCAGGCCGGTCAGGGTTCAAGAGAGGAAGAAGCACCAGTGACAACTTATTATGACTGTCAGAGCACATTCTCTGATATTTTTACAAGAAAGAAATCAGATCAGCATTGTTCCTGGATGTAGAAATTGCTTTTCTACAAGATAAAATTTGGCACAATAGACTGAGATTGTGCCATCTCCCAGTCAACATCCCCAGCTAGCTGATTCGATGGATATCTAATTTCCTGGAAGACAACACAATTAGTGTCAGAGTGGGCACAGCAATTTCCTCCAGGTGTTGTCCAGGACTAGGTTTTCAGCTGACTCTTGGGGTGGCACCGTTTAATGTCTTTATGTTTTGCAGGTAAACTCAAAAGAGTTTCAGCTGACTCTTGTTCCTCATTTATGCAAATGACATCCCAGCACCTGAACAATGAATTAGGGCTTGTTCACAATTTACCGATGACCTTGCCATTTGGGCATCTTCCATGAACTCAGAATGTTATCCCAGTATGTAGAAAGTCTGCATCCACCCACTTCCAGAAATATGGCCATCCAGCTTGATGCCCTGTGAACCGGTCATGGATTAAAAAGTGAAACAATCCAGAACTGAGCAACAAAGGCAGCTTATCGCCTACCATGCTTTTTCTGATCGACCTGTCTGAAAAAGTCCAAACAATGGAAGAAAGGCATCTGACACTCCAGCAGAGTACCTGCATAAAGCAAGGACTAATCCATTACTGTCAAAGGAAGAAGAGCTGAACCCCCACTCCTTTCCCTCCCCCTATACATGTGTAACACTGCCCTATTTGTGTGTCTGTAGTAGATGACGGAGCTCGGCAACATTCAATGACCAAGAAGATTCTGTTGCAGCAGTCAGCTGAGCCAACGGCACTAATCAGGATAGAACATTACAAATTCCACAATATCTGATTAAAAAAGAATGTGAAAAGAGTAACAACCCCTGGGCCATCTGTAGCAAACTCCCAATGTAACTCATTAATTAGAAACTTATGAGCACAAACATGCAAATAGAAAATACCTGGCCCAAGGTTTAGAGGGGTGGGCAATGGGAATTCCCAAGCCGTGTCTTGAGGTTCCTGCGCTTGATATCTCTTTTAATGTCTCAGTGGAGCATACATGTTTAATTTCAATATACTGTGGAAAAAAAAACTGCAATAGCAAAAGTGGGTTCAGAACAAGACAAATAAGCCTGGTGGAAAACAGTGTCAACACGTACCACCAGAGTCATAAAAATGTAAATATACAGATGTTCCAGCCCAGTCTAAATAAAGCACTTTTTTCTGCATACGAAATTATGACTGAAAAGTATAATTAGGTGGACCAATAGAGCAAGGATTAACTCATTTTATTGAACTATTGAAAACTTAAAGAAACTAATAGTTTCTAAGCCTGACATCAGTTCACTTTATTTCATCTTCTGCAATAACATAGCAACAATGGTAGCTATGGACAGGACTATGGTAAAAAAAACCTGGTTCTTCTAAGGTGAAAGAATATTTATATTTCTCGGTATATTGGGTGACAAAATCTAGGTGTGTTTTTAGACTTAGACATCTAGCATTCAGAAAGTGACAAAGCTAAGCCTGAATTACTGTCTTCAGGCTAAAGGATGATAAACAATTAAAATTCTGTCAGTACCTCCATCATAATACACATTCTTGTGAGACAAACCATCAAGGTATTTGCAGTTGATAACATATTTTACACAAGATTGTAAAAAAACTTAATTTGTAAATGTAATCAATCCAGAGGTATCATTCACTGGCACAGAACTAAAGCGCATAAGTGTAAAAAAGCTTCTATTTGATAAATTAGTTTTTCTAAGCACATTTGTACATATCTGTTACACTGATTCTGATGTGCATTTTAGCAAACACGGATTGATGATTACCCTGTAGCAGCTCCTTTTCTTTATGGGAAATTACCATATTCTGAAGTTTAAATAAAAAGACTTTTACGGTCATTCTATTTAAACGTTCAGCTGATAGAATGCATTTGCAATTGAACAAGAGTCCTTCAGTGGGCATTGCGTCTTATATTTAAATTAATTCTGAATTCCAGAGGTGAGGTGCGAGTGACTGCCCTTGACATCAAGGCAGTTCTTGATCGAGTGCGGCATCAATGAGCTCTAGTAAAACTGAAGTCAATGGGAATCAGAGGGGGAAACTCTCTACTGGCTGGAGTCATATCTACCACAAAGGCTGTGGTTGCTGGAGACCAATCATCACAGCCCCAAGACATCACTTCAGGAGTTTCTCAAGCCACTTTCCTTGGCCCAACCATCTTCAGTTGCCTCATTAATGACTGTCCTTCCATCATACGGTCAGATGTGGGAATGCTCGCTGATGATTGCAGAGGGTTCAGTTTCATTCGCAACTCCTCAGACAATGAAGCACTCCATGCCCACATGCAACAAGACCTGGACAACATTCAGGCTTGGGCTGATAAGTGACAAGTAACATTCGCACCACACAAGTGCCAAGCAATGACTATCTCCAACAAGAGAGAGTCTAACCACTGCCCCTTGACATTCAACTAAATTACCATCGCCGAATCCCCCACCATCCACATCCTGAGGATCACCACTAACCAGAAACTTAACTGGACCAGCCACATAAATACTGTGGCAACAAGCAGGTCAGAGGCCAGGTATTCTTCAGTGAGTGTCTCACCTCCTGACTCACCAAAGCCTTTCCATCATCTACAAGGCACAAGTCAGGAGTGTGATGGAATATTCTCCACTTGCCTGGATGAGTGCAGCCCCAACAACACTCAAGCACCTCAACACCATCCAGGACAAAGCAGTCCACTTGATTGGTACCCGATCCACCAGCTTAAACATTCACTCCCTCCACCACCAATGCACTGTGGCTGTACTGTGTACCATCTACAAGATGCACTGCAACAACTCACCAAGGCTTCTCCTGCACCACCTCCCAAACCTGTGACCCTAGCACCTTGAAGGACAAGTGCAGCAGGCGCATGGGAACACCATCACCTCCAAGTTCTGCCCCAAGTTACACACCATCCTGATTGAAATATATCACCATTCCTTCATCATCGCTGGGTCAAAATCCTGGAATTCCCTCCCTGGCAGCACTGTGTGAGTACTGTCACCACACAGACTGCAGCAGTTCAAGAAGGCGCTCACCACCATTTTCTTAAGGCAATTAGGGATGGACAATAATCATTGGCATGTTGTGTCATATGCCACATGGGCGTCATTTCAAACATCTGCAACATCTACCTACTACAGATATATTTATTAAATGTCTCATTCTATTCCACTTTTGTCACTTGTTGCGATGAGCTTATTTGTTTCTAAGTGATTTCCAGCAGATTGAAGCACTATTTGCAGTGTAGAAACTATTGAGAAATTAATATGTGCCCTTGTTCACGTTAGTTTCTACTATGATTTTCTACCTTAGTATTCTGCATGGACATTTCAAAACAGCAGATTTGTACATGTTCTCTACTCAAGGCCTCTAATTTAATTTCAGAATTCCGATACACTTTTTTCATTGGATAGGATACTATTCCCAAAATGTGGATTTGGAAAGGACAATCAGAAGGATAAATTTGTCATTAATTTCCTGGACTATTGATGATATTTTTATTTCACCGAGAATACTTCCTGCAGGATCAGCAAAAAATCGATCAACAAGCTGGAAAAGTCTTATTGTGCACACAGTGTTTATGCGCCCAAGTTTGCCCAGGAGTTGCTCCGATTTTTTGGAGCAACTAGACTTTTTTTGGTGTATCTTAAAAATTTAATTCTGCCCATTTAATTTGCTCCAGTGTAAGTGAGTTAGTTAGTTAGGTATTTTTTAGTTTTATTTTTCTTTCAAAACGGGGTGTTACCAGCCACAAATGCCTGTTAGGGCCATTTAAGCAAGTTTAGACAGCTAAAAGTTACTCCAAACTAACTTAGGCCAGCATATGTGGCCACTTGTGGCCGCACAGAAGAACCTTGCGATGAGCTGAGAAATCAGCGCAGGTAAGTACATTTAAAGCACCAAGCACTAACAAAGCACAAAAATAAGCATTCAATAACAAATAAAAAATACAAGGAAAGCACCAAGACTTACAAAGCACTAAACAAAGCACAAAAAGTAATAAGCAATAAATTAACGAATAAAAAATAGAAGGAACCCTGCACCGAAAGCACCACCTGAGAGATTTGTTAGCAATAAGTTTAAACATTGTTCCCTCTTTTTTCCTTACGAAAGAGCAGCAGAAACCCTTTTCATGCGGGAATTTTTTCCCTTTTTGCCCATTTTTCGGGTTTTTGGTCGGGCTTTAAAAATGGCAGCCTGAAACCTGGCAGAGCATGGGGCTTCGGCTCCCTTGCGTGAGGGACCACAGACGATTCCATTTAGCCCCAAAAGGAGTTCGGAGATCGGCCAACAAGCCCGAGTTCAGCCCTGGGGGAGGATGGGGGCGGGTCAAATCATTAACCAAAAGTCGAGACTTGGTCGCTGGAGAAACTAAGTGCCAGGCTGCTTAAGTCATTAACCAGAAGTCGCTGGAGGGACAGAGGCAAACAGGGCTGAAGGTTGAGGCCAGGCTGAGGCCAGCCATAGCCGGGAGAGTCAAAATCCCCGTTTCTGGAAGTCCGATGAGGTCGGATTCGGCCGCCTTACCAGTCCTGCGGTTGAAGGTTTCCCACTTTGGGATGGGGGGAGGGTGAAGGAGAAAAACGGGGGGGAAAATCCACCGGTTGTTCAAATTATTTAAGTATTAATATATAGCTGCTTTAACTACCTTAATATTAAAATATTTATTTTAAAATACAAGCATATATTGACATGATTGCATCTAAAATTTGTCATTAAAAGAAAACAGAGGCTTTCAACTTCAAATTTCCTGATTCATCACTTGAAATTAACGTGATTTCTCCTTCTCTTCCTACACATAAAAGTTACCATTCACAATACTCGTCCCCTCCCTCCGATCAAAACTCCATCTCCCCGCACCAATCTATTTCTTGCAGCCCTCAGCGGCCTGGGATTGGGGCGGGACGCGTTCTGCAGGCATCATCACTATAATCATGGGAGTAGCTACTGCGCATGCGCGCTGTTTTCGGCGCAGGGCTGGAGCTCCACCCCCACTCCACGAGGAGTGCCACGCCAGGTGTCGGGACACACAGCAGAGCGGGGAGAATACCTAGGTAAGTTTTTGGCGCCGTTTTTAGTATAGAAAATCTAACCAGGGAGGGGGCAAACTTTGGCCCATTGATTGGACTGAATGACTGATAATTTGGCTTGACAAAGTCAGCAAGCACAAAAACAAGTTTGTTTATTATTCAAATTGAGAACAAATTACCCTGTTTTGCTTATGGCTAACCTTCTGGTTGATCTACATGCTACAAAATACCCTCATGCTTTGAAAGTTGAAAGGGCCATCAACAGCACAGCACTTCTGGCATGATCCTCTCTAACCTTTTATGAATACAACTACTTGATATAGAATATCTGTAGGCGTTAGCCGTGGCGTAGTTTTGAAATTCTCGCACTCGAGTCAGAAGGTTATGCGTTCAAGCCTCTAGCCACAGAATTGAGCATATAATTCAGGCTGACTGAGTACTGAGGAAGTGCTGCATGGTCAGAGGTACCATCTTTCAGAAGGGGCATTAAACGAAGGCCCCGGCTGCACTTTCAGGTGGATGTAAAAGATTCAGTGGTCTTTTACAGAGCATGGGAGTTCTCCCGGTGTTGTGACCGACATGTATCCTTCAACTCACATTAATAAACAGTTTATCTGGTCATTTATCTCATTGCTGTTTGTGGGATCTTGCTGTGTGAAAATGGCAGCCATATTTCCCTACATTAGACCAGTGACTGCACTTCAAAAAAGTGATTAATTGGCTGTAAAGCATTTTGGGATATCCTATGGGCATTAAAGGTGCTATACAAATGCAAATGTATGAGGAAGTATTATATTTATGTTGTTACCTTACCAGCATGTAAATTGTAAAGAAAGGTGCAATTACTAAGGGCATATCCCAGGGAGCTCATTGAGTTTGCTTTAATTGGTATTCTTTGGGTTGTGACCAACTGACTGATATTTGAGTAGAAAAAAAAAGATTACATTCCTTAGCTCCAAAGTAAAAGCATTTGGAAAAAGACTCAGTCCAGCTCCCCAATCTAGATAAATTAATTCAAAAGCAAAATACTGCAGATCCTGGAATCTGAAATAAAAACAGAAAAAGCTGGAAATCTCAGCAGGTCAGGCAGCATCTGTGGAGAGAAAAACAGAGTTGATGTTTGGGGTCGACGACACTTCGTCAGAACGGCAGAATGTTCAAAAAGAACAGATTCTTAAGAAGCACTGAAAGAGGGAGGGGAAGAAAGAACAAAAGGGCAGGTCTGAGAAAGGGCATGTTGTGTCATATGCCACATGTGGGTGACATCCCAAACAACTGCAACATCTACCTAACATAGATATATTTATTAAATGTCCCTTTTGTTCTTTATTAATTTTTTTTTGCATACATCAACATACATATTTATCAGTAAAACAGTTAACATTGTTTTATCGGTTAATTATTGTATTTTTTTAATTCTAAAGTAGATAACATGGTGAGTCTGCATGGTCAAAGTCTTTGTGCTTCAGGATATGAATCAGACGCACATCTTCGGAGCGCTACTGAAGTGAAAATCTTTCATTGAGAAATTGATTCAAACTGCACCTTTTGTACCAGCTATTAGTTAAGCTTTAAAACTAAACTTGAAACAAGAAACATAAAGGACTAGAAATGCATCTTGGGCGGTGGCGCAAGATGGGCAGTATCAGCTTGATCAGGCACTGCATATAATTGGTGGCGTTTGGAGGCGGGCCCACTGTCAAAATGGCCCTAATTGACAGCAGGGCGGAAGTCCGCTCTGAACCCGCCTCCACGTCAGTTTCTCAACTGTTGAGACTGCACGTGGATCGCAGAACTGACACCAAGCGGTGGGCCAGTCAATTAAGATGCTTAAGAGGTAATTAAAAGGATGTTACCCAGGCACTTGCTATTTTACCAAGTTTTCAACGAGTTTGCTGTCCCTCAGGTTTCATGCCAGGTAAGTGTGTTGGATTCTCAGTGACTCTCCATTGCTTTGGCTAGTTCACAGCTACAGAAGTCGTATAAAAGCTACCATTTCACAGCTGTTCACTTTCCAATGTCGGAGGCTGAAGTATTCAAGATTTGAAAGGCACTTTTGAGCTATATGCAGTTTGGAAGTGTTTGCAGTGAACTTTCTGTCCAATGTCACCTCCTTGGAGCAATATCTCTCACCATGGGCAGATCGCTTCTGTCATCTCAAGCTCACCTGCCATCTATTCCAGCAGCATGGTGCCCTTGAAAAAATCTCACCTTGGTCCTCAGAATCGCACCACGATCAGCGCAAACACCAACATCATTAAATACACCAGCATCACCAACAACACCACCAACCTTTTCTGCAATCATCTGATGCTGCACAGGATACAAGACATCAGCACCTGACCACATTGCTGTCCGGGAGACCAGGGATGGCCTCATCATGGTCACATTTACTTCACTTGACGTGTGCACCCTGGCTGCACCAGCACCATAAAGCATCCCTCCAATGCCCAAGCCATTCCTTTCACACTCATCACCATTGTGCAAGGTACCCTTATGTCTGACCATTCACTACAACTCACGAAGCCACTTTCAAAGGTGCACATAAATCTGTCCAAAAACAGAAGTGTTCAAAATAAAGATTTCAATGTTTGACAACACATTAACAGAAACATGAACATTGGCTAAAACACTCAAGTGCTTACCCTGTGTCTTGTTAGTTGGTATGATGAGGGGTGGCTAGTGAAATGGGGAATGGTGATAATGTAGATACAGAGAGAGAGTGATGAGTGGAGATGCAAGGTAAGTTGGTAAGAATGTGCAGGAGTAGGGTAGGGAAGGCAGAGTGATAAGGATGTAATGTGTGGCACAGTAGAATGAGGTTGAGTGTGTCTTTGCAGTGACATTTTGTGATCTAAGATTATCGAAAGATTTGCGCCACTGCAGCCAGGTCCTCCTAACGACATCTCTGCTTGTGCCCTCTTGTGCAATGTGCAACCAGGCTGCATTGGTGTCCTGGGGAGATCTCTTCCACCAATTGGAAGGGAAGAGGACCTCCCTGCCTACTGTGACTCCCTCCATAAGCATCTGGAGGGAATCATGAGAGATCCTGGGTGCAGCTGTGCACCTTTGTGCAGTGCTCGTTAGTATTTGCAGCACATCAATGCTCCAGAACACTGACAGTACAACTGTCAAAACAAAGTTGCCCATGGCCCCTTTAAGGAAACCTGCTGATGATGCTTCATCAGATGATGTCATCATACCCGCTTCCTGTTAATTGGCTGCGAACTTCACATGGCGGGCTTAACAAGCCCAATCAACGTAAAATCAGATCAACAGAGCTCCATGGAAGCGGGAGTGGGGTCGCAACCTGCCACTTACCTCTGCCACACTGAGCCCACCTCGCTGCGAAATCGCAGCCATTTTCTCCACTGTTCAGTATTAAAAAAGTATTTTGTTAAAAGGTTTAGCAGATCACAAATATCTGATTCCCTCTGTTAGCACTTTCAATGAATAGCACTTTGAAGAGGAAAGATACATGAACAATATGTAGATCCCCGAGGAAGGATGAAACTGTTAAATAATCCAATGCAAGTGCTTTGTACCTATTGGAATCAATACCTGCAAGTATTCAGAGACAAAAAGTGATTGACCAAAGATGTCGGAGCCATTATCCATTTGCATAGCCATGAACCTGCTGCAGCAACATCCTGCTTAAAAAAACATTCAACTTTACTAACACGGATTTCATGCTGTAGATTCATTTTGTAACAGGTTTAGACTCTACTAATACAATGACACAATTATGTATTTTTCTCCCAAAACCTCAATTGGTCTTCGAGGATCTATCTCGTGTCCAGAACAAATTGCTCTGCTTGCTTTTCTAACTCCAAAGCTAAATTAAATGATCTTGCAAACACTTTTTCATGAAAACATTTTTAATGCAAAAAAGTGCGAAGTGATACATTTTGAAAGAAAAATTGAGGGGAGGAAATATAAACTAAAGGGTACAATTCTAAAGGGAGTGTATGAACAGAGAGACTTAGGGTTATATGTGCACAAATTGTTGAAGGTGGCAGGGCAGGTTGAGAAAGCAGTTAAAAAATGTTACGGGATCCTGGGCTTCATGAAGTGTGGTATAGAGTACCAAAGCAAGGATATCATGATGAACCTGTATAAACTACTGGTTTGGTCTCAACTGAAGTATTGTGTACAGTTCTGGCACCACGCTTTAGGAAGGATGTGAAGGCCTTGGAGATGATGCAGTAAAGATTTACGAGAATGATTCCAGGGATGAGGGACTTCAGTTACCTGAGTTTGTTCTCCTTAGAGTAGAGAAGATTGAGAGGAGATTTGATAGAGGTGTTCAAAATAATTAGGAATCTGGACAGAGTAGATAGAGAAAAACTATTCGCATTGGTAGAATGGTCGAGAACCGGCGGATACAAACTTAGTGATTGACAAAAGAATCAAAGGCGACATAAGAATTATTTTTTTCGCGCAGCGAGTGTTTAGGGTCTGGAATGCACTGCTTGAAAGGGTGCTGGAGGCAGACTCAATCACTGCTTTCAAAAGGGAGTTGGATAGGTTTCTGAAAGAAAAACATTTGCAGGGCTACGAGGAAAGGGTGGGGGAGTGGGACCAGCTCAGGTGATCATGCAGAGAGCCAGCACGGGCTCAATGGGCCGAATGGCCTTCTTCCATGTTGTACCTATTCGATAATTCCACGATTCTTCATTATACAAAGCTAACCAATGGTAACCTCTTCTTTATAGTGAAGCCCACCTGACAGATTACCCAGGGGCCTTTTATGTCCTCTTCCACCATGCACCATTCACAGGGACCAAATACACCAAGTGACTTTCTTTCAGACTACTATCAAAGTATTGAAAAAGAAAGGAAAGGACTTGCATTTATAAAGCGCCCATTATGATGTCAGGACATGCTAAGTGTTTTGCAGCCAATGAAGTACTTTCCGCCCCACTCCCGACTCGCTTCCACCCCAAAAAACGGCCGCTGATTTTTTTTTTTTAAAGAAAAGAGGGCAATTTCCTGCTATTCTCCGCCCCATCGATTCAGGTGGTAATTCATCATCATTCGAATTATCTGCCTCAAATGGGATGGAGGGCAATTTCGGCCCCAGTGACTCTTTACATTACCAACAGAATTCAGCATTCATGAGGTTGCGCAGTCATAAGTAAATGTTTATTCTTCAGGTCCAATTAATTAATTACAACAAATACTTACTGGGAAGTGCAGGCTCCTTACACAGCATACCATGCCTGTTCAGTGTGGCATTGTCAGACCAGTTGTGTCATCAGGACTATTAGAAACATAGAATTCCTGATGGAATTTACCCAGCTTGCCCAAGAAATTCGGGAAACATTTTAGAAATAGAAGCCACACCTTAAAGGAGGTTTCAGTCAAGCATAAAAATGTGTTGACTGGAAGTTATGTAGACCACCGGAAAGAATGTTCAGCCAAGAATGTGTGTGTTTTCACTTTGGATGCTGTGGTCAGCATGGATATCTACACTGTAGCCTGCACCACCATTAGGACTGTCCTCAACAAATTCCTCTGGCTTCTCATCATGCAATCAATCAATTTTAAGAGCTTCATCCTAAGCTTCAAATCTCATAGTACCTTGTTTCACCATATGGCAGCAATCTCCCTCAACCCTCATAGGTACGAAGGGCAAGTTGGCTAAGGTATACTGGAAACATAGATTAAATGGTTTGGCAGTAGATAAGCAGTGGCTAGCATTTAAAGAAATATTTCATAATTCTCAACAAAAATACATTCCATTGAAAAACAAAAACTCCACAGGAAAAGTGATCCACCCGTGGCTAACTAAAGAAATTAAGGATAGCATTAGATTGAAAGAAGAAGCTTATAATGTTGCGAGGAATAGTAGTAAGCCTGAGGATTGGGAAAGTTTCAGAAACCAGCAAAGGATGACCAAAAAATTGATAAAACGGAAAAAAAAGAGAAAACTAGCAAGAAATATAAAAACAGATTGTAAGAGATTCTACAAGTATGTAAAAAGGAAGAGGGTAGCAAAAGTAAACATTGATCCCTTAGAGGCTGAGGCAGGAGAAATTATTATGTGAAATAAACAAATGACAGAAATGTTAAACAAATATTTTGTGTCTGTCTTCACAGTAGAAGTGGTGGGGAACCAAGGCTCTAATGGGGGTGAGGAACCTAATGTAATTAATATAAGTAGAAAAAATACGAGAGAAACTCATGGGATTAAAAGCCAACAAATTCCCCGAACCTGACGGCCTACATCCTAAGGTTCTAAAAGAGGTGGCTGCAGAGATAGTGGATGCATTGGTTTTGATCTTTCAAAATTCCCCAGATTCTGGAATGGTGCCAGCAGATTGAATGGTAGCAAATGTAACACCGCTATTCAAGAAAGGAGGGAGAGAGAAAACGGGGAACTACAGGCCATTTAGCCTGACATCAATTGTCAGGAAAATGCTGGAATCTATTGTTAAGGAAGTGGTATCAGAGCTCTTAGAAAATCATAACATGATTAGGCAGAGTCAACATGGTTTTATGAAAGGGAAATCGTGTTTAATAAATTTATTAGAGATTCTTGAAGATGTAACTAGCAGGGTAGATAAAGGGGAACAAGTGGATGTATGTTTGGATTTCCAAAGGGTATTCGATAAGGTGCCACATAAAAGCTTATTACACAAGATAAGGGCTCATGGGGTTGGAGATAATGTATTAGCATGGATAGAGGATTGGTTTATGGACACAACTGAAAGTAGGGATAAATGGGTCTTTTTCAGGTTGGCAGGCTATAACTTGTGGGGTGCCGCAAGGATCAGTGGGGCCTCAGCTATTTACAATCTATACCTAGATGAAGAGACCAAGTGTAATGCATCCAGTTTTTATGATGATACAAAGCTAGGTGGGATAGGTGAGGAGAACACAAAGCATCTGCAAAGGGATATAGATAGACTAAGTGAGTGGGAAGTCAGGTGGCAGATGGAGTATAATATAGGGAAATGTGAGGTTATTCACATTTGTAGGAAGAATAGAAAAACAGAATATGGTGAGAATTTTTTAAATATTGGTGTTCAGAGAGATTTGGGTGTCCTTGTGCATGAAACACAGAATGTTAGCATGCAGGTACAGCAAGCAATAAGGAAGGCAAATGGCATGTTATCCTTCATTGCAAGGAGGTTGGAGTAAAGAGTAAGGAAGTCTTGTTACAATTGTACAGGGCCTTGGTGAGACTACACCAGGAGTACTGTGCACAGTTTTAGTCTCCTTATCTAAGGAGGGATATAATTGCCTTGGAGGTGGTGCAACGGAGGTTCACTAGATTGATTCCTGGAATGAGAGGGCTGTCTTACGATGAGAGATTGTGCAGAATGTGCCTATATTCTCTGGAGATTAGAAGAATGAAAGGTGATCCCTTTGAAACATACAAGATCCTGAAGGGGATTGACAGGGTAGATGCTGAGAGGCTGTTTCCCTTGGCTGGAGTGTCTAGAACTAGGGGCACAGTCTCAGGATAAGGGGTAGGCTATTTAAGATAGAGATGAGGAGGAATTTCTTCACTCAGAGTTGTGAACTTTTGGAATTCTCTGCCCCAGAGGTGTGGATGCTGAGTCTCTGAGTATATTCAAGGCTGAGATAGACAGATTTGTGGAGTCGAGGGGAATAAAGGGATATGCAGATCAGGTGGGAAAGTGGAGTTGAGGTCGATGATCAGCCATGATCTTATTGAATGGCGGAGCAGGCTCCAAGGGCCGTACTGCCCAATCCTGCTCCTATTTCTTATGGCTTTATAGAACCATACATCCTTGTGAACACCTACTGAACCTCAGACAATGATTATTTCTTGTTTCCACTCCACTACCTCAGCCACCATGTTTTACCCTCCATGTCTCTCCCTCAACACCTTAACATTGTCACCCCCTCCTTGCTTTCATAAGCCTCCTGAAGACTTTTTTCTTCAACTCAGCTTTTGCTGCTAATGCTTCTTTATTGTCCCTTTTCTCCTTCTGCTTGGTGCTCACTGCCCCACATAGCAATCAGATGTTTCCTGTATAGGAGACAGGTAGTAAAAGTTGTTAACGTTTCAGATCGATGAACTTGCGTCAGAACCCGAAATGTTAACTCTGTTTCTCTCTCCACAGATGCTGTCTGACCTGCTGAGTATTTCCAGCATTTTCTGTTTTTATATCAGATTTCCAACATCTGCAGTATTTTGCTTTTGTAATAAAAGTTGTCTTCGTTTTACATGATGCATTGTTTGCTTTTAACACTTTTCGCCACAATGGGATTGAACATTATCTGTAATGAAAACCTGCTCCTTAGATGAACAAAAAAAACTGTAAATCAAAACAACATTTACATTCTAGTATGAAAACAAAAAATGCTGGAAATACGCAGCAAATTGGGCAGCATCTGTGGAGAGAGAAGCAGAATTAATGTTTTGGGTCAATGACCTTGCATCAAAATTGCTACATTTTAGTAGATAATTTTCTACTTTAGTAAACAGAGGCCATCAAACTATTGGGAATATCAACCACTGATTTAGGTTGGATATGCAAGACTGGGTCAAAAACATCACCAAAAAAAGATGTCGTTTCCTTCCTCCTGCTAGCAACTTTTTTTTTTTTAATTCATTCTGGGATGTGGGCATCGCTGGCTAGGCCACATTTATTGCTCTCGAGAAGGTGGAGGTGAGCCGCCTTCTTGAACTGATGCAGTCCGTGTGGTGAAGATACTCCCATAGTGCAATTAGGGAGAGAATTCCAGTATATTGACCCAGTGACGATGAAGGAACAGTGATATGTTTCCAAGTCAGGGTGGTCTGTAACTTGGAAGCGAACTTGCAGCCATGATCATATTGAATGGTGGTGCAGGCTCGAAGGGCCGAATGGCCTACTCCTGCATCTACTTTCTATGTTTCTATGGTGTTCCCATACGCTTGCTGCCCTTGTCCTTCTAGGTGGCAGAGGTCACGGGTTTGGGAAGTGCTGCCAAAGAAGCCATGGTGAGTTGCTGCAGTGCATCTTAATGAAGATTGAAATTAGGAGTAAGTTTAAAGACGCAACGAGAAAACAGCACAAAGCTACAGAGGAATTTTGACACCTTCTGAAACTCAAGAGCTATCTCTTCTAAAAGCTGATATATTAGCAAGTTGTGATTTGTAGAAGGAGAAACTCTAGTTGCTGGCTTTTGATAGAACTCCATATCTTTCACATAATTCCAGGATTAATCAATCTACCTTTCAGACTTGGCCTTTCTGCTCACCAGTGTGAAAATCACTAATGTTCTCTATGCATGTATCTTTGAAAATTAAATACTAAATTACCTCTGAAATGTAAAAACTCAGCAGGAGCCTTAGATTGACAGCAGGGAGGAAACTAGTGCGGTCTATTGATGTCAACACAGCCACCCAAGTTGGTTAAACATGACTTTAATTAATGAGCTGCTGATTTACTGTTGAACTGTACTGGGATTTATTTTATGCTGCATCTAATACTAAATCATTGAGAATCTTGTGGAATAACAGATGATCATTTTGCCAGTCATGTGGGATAACATATTTGCCAGTGCGGTGGAGTGAAAAGTAATCCTAAAGATTTGTTGAAAAACTGTCCTGAAAACTTTCAGTAGATTGCAGTTTTGAAACGCAGAGTTTATATCTAACCTGTCCAGAGAGTAACAGAGACTCCCTGGTTTTGATAAAGAGCCATAAGATTTGAAATGTTGCACCAGAAATTGCGTTTGGAGGCTTCCTGCGGGCGGATGCCTCCGATCACAAAAAAAATTACAAAAATACCTGGTGATCCCGGAGGAACGAGCACTTCGGGTCAGAGATTTAGATGCGCAGCCCAGCGCAGAGGCCCACGCATCCCATGAATGTACGGGCATCCTGGGATCACGTGGACCTGGACCACCAATGAACATGTAATATTTCCATTGATAGTTTTGGTAAGTTCCGTTTGTACGGAGCTCCCATTACTATGAATGGGAATACCACCAAAAACAAATAAAACACAATACATAAATTAAAAAATACACCTCACTTATTTAAAATTAATGGCAATTAAGGCCAAAATTGCCCTCCACCCAAAACGGGGCACACCTACCGCTTTTTTAGCGTGCATTAATGCCCCATCCATGGGGCGGACATTAGAGCGAAATTCAGCACAGAGCAAAAAAAAAAGAGTGGGGCGGTGTTGGTGGCAGTAATGGGCTCTTTGCAGCGGTATGGTGGCGGACTGACCGATTAGGCCAAGAAATTCAGCTGATTCCCACTGACTGATGACCTAGCAACTGCTCCCTGGCCTTCTTAAAGGGCAGGTTTTGCACCTAGGCCCTGGACATTGAGTTTGTCTTTAGTGCTTCTGATGGAATGGCTAATACAAGAATTTTGAGAGCCAGCCGCTTCTCTGATGTCGAAATTGAAACCCTCATCCAAGCTGTGGAGGGAAGCTGGCGCGTACTGTATCCAGACACAGACCCAGTCGCACGGTGTTTGTGAATGTGCGGGGAGAGATAGCTGTCGAGGTGTCGAGGACCTCAATTCATACTGCAAAAATTTCAACGACATCATTCGAATACTGAGTGGGTACATGTTCCTCCAACTCCTGAACTTCCATCTCTGAGCCTCTCCTTCACTTACTCTTATTTCCCACCTTCACTATATAGTCACTGAAGCACCATTTGATTGCTGAAGCATCAGTATCTATGTGTACATACTCACAATGGAGGGTCCCTTTCATTTGAGAGTTACACCTGCACATAATAGACAAACACTTGGACTAATTGCTGATGCTTCATTACACTGCTACTCAGTAACCCTTATTTGCTTTAGAACCAAAGAACATAAGAAATTGGAGCAGCAGTAGGCCACCTGGCCCCTCGAGCCTGCTCTGACATTCAATAAGATGAATGCCTGATCTGATCATGGACTCAGATCTACTTCCCTGCCCGCTCCCCATAACCCTTTATTCCCCTATCACTCAAAAATCTGTCTATCTCCATCTTAAATATATTCAATAACCCAGCCTCCACAGCTCTCTGGGGTAGAGAATTCTACAGATTTACAACCCTCAGAGAAGAAATTCCTCCTCAGCTCAGTTTTAAATGGGCGGCCCCTTATTCTGAGACTATGTTCCCTAGTTTTAGTTTCCCCTATGAGTGGAAATTTCCTCTCTGCATCCACCTTGTCGAGCCCACTCATTATCTTATAAATTTCAATAAGATCACCTCTCATTCTTCTGAACTCCAATGAATATAGGTCCAACCTACCTATCTTCTTAAGTCAACCCTCTCATCTCCGGAATTAACCTAATGTTCCAGTACTCCAGGTGTGGCCTCACCAATATCTTGTACAGTTGTAGCAGGACTTATCTGCTTTTATACTCCATCCCCTTGCAATAAAGGCCAACATTCCATTTGCCTTCCTGATTACTTGCTGTACATGAGTACTAATTTGTTGTTTCATGCACAAGGACCCCCAGGTCCCTCTGTACTGCAGCACTTTGCAATTTTTCTCCGTTTAAATTATAATTTGCTTTTCTATTTTTTCTGCCAAAGTGGATAACCTCACATTTTCCCACATTATACTCCTTCCACCAATTTTTGCCCACTCACTTAACCTATCTTACCCCTTTGCAGGTGGTTTGCATCTGCCTCACAATTTGCTTTCCCACCCATCTTTGTATCATCAGCAAACTTGGTTACATTACACTTGGTCCCTTTATCCAAATCATTTATGATTGCAGATGATACCCCGAGTGTGAGCCAGAGTCAGACCGAGCCCCTTGAGCAGAGTGAAGACATTGGCGGCATGTCTGATGAGGGCGATGAAGAGAGGGAATGCTGCGAGCCTACACTCCTACACTCGCATGTGCCAGCTCAGATTCTGGGATTAAGCATTCGATGTAGTTAGATTTAGGAGAGGGGTCTGCAATGGTGATGCACCGGGGCTGAGCGGGCTGCAGCATGGTGAAGGGCAAAGGGAACCTCTGGTGCCAGCTTTCCAGGGGGCGAGATCGCACGTGAGTTCTGCTGCAGAGGACTTGGACGAGCCCCTCAATGTGGTGGCTTTTGAAACAAGGGTGCAGGCCATGCATTCTCAGATGTTGGTGGCAATACAAGGGATGTCCGAGAGTCTGTCGCAAGTGGTCAGGAGCGTGGAGGAGTCTGTCTCCTGCATTGCGGACAGCTCTACGCACACCATCATTGCCAGTGGGCAGATTATGGTGGACTCCCAGAGTGACCGCGCGGATTCAGATTTGATGAGACGTGTCGTGGGCAATGTGGCAACTGCCATTATAGAACAGGCGGAAGGGAACCAATGTCTCAGTGCTGTATTGGAGAGGATGGCCGCTGGCCTGGAAGCTCAGAATGCTCTTATGCACTCCCAGCAACAGGCCATGGGGCGTCATACTGCTGTCGTGTCTGATGGCATCGAGACCTTGTCTGCTCTCATGCAGTCTCAGCTGGATGCCTTGCGAGCTCTGACTGCTGCTATCACGGCTAGGCCCACCATGGTCCACGGGGGACCTTCTGATGTCATGTCACCCCACCAAACTCTGCTGTTGCAGCTTGAAAAAATCCAGTCGCATAGAAATTCAGGATGATAGTAACCTTTGATGCCACTGACGGAGCTGTCTTCAACCTTGTTTGAGGTTGCAGATCTGGCTGCAGGAGATTGCACAGCTCCGTGACGATGTCTTTGCGGAATCACAGTCTCCGAAGACACTGGTATTCATTAAGGTCCATGTAGGAGAACTGTTGTCAGTAGACCCTTTGACAGTAGGGCCTTCTGCCATCAGGTCTATGTAGGTGTCTTCCCCCGTCAGCTGCCTGATTGCCTTCTCCCTCCTGCTGATGTTGCTCCTCCCTCTCTGCAGTCTGGTGCTGGCAAGCACCAGCCTCCTATTCACATTGCCTCCTCTCCATCTGCCCCACTCTGTGGTGCTGGGGCTCTGCGTACCTGACCCTCCTCCTGACTGAGGTCCTTCCTGGTGCAGCTCTCTGGGTTGTGCTCTGTCGCCATCTCCATGGCCTTCTGCATGTTCCTCACCCATGTGAGCTGCGTCCCTTGTCCGCTGCCTCTCCAGCCATTGGAGCCGGTGCCGCCTTCTCCTGCGTGCCTCCCTGCTGTGCACAATGTGCAGGAGATGTTCCGCTGCCAGCACTGAACCCATTTATTACACATCTTCAAGCACAGCCTCCTCAATCAGCGTTCTCTGTTGCTGACTATGAATAAAGAAGCTGGCCCACTACTCCTCAAATCCGGTGGCAACAACGCAACTCTCAATGCTTTTAACCGTCAAAACTAATCTGTCCGACAACAGTGGTTGTCGCCTTACCGCGCCTTTAAATGCTGCTGGCGGTCTTCAGCACACAGTTTGTACCAACCCAAAAACCTGTCGCCGACCCCGACAAGTGGCTGGAAGCTGATTTAAGGGCAATTTCCTTTCTGAGGCGGTGCACCCTTTGATGATATCATTACCAACGCATATGCAGGAGCGTGGCAGTTACCTGCACAGCCGAAAATATCAATGAGGACAATGCAGTGAGCGCCGGTCAATCTGCGCCGACCCGTGGCCAGGCAGCCACAGCTCTTATTGAAAGGGGTAATTTCGGCCCCTAAATGTTTAAGAAATGTTTTTTTTTATATATATATTTTAATATTGTTAAAAATAAACTTACCTTAATGGATAGGGATTTTAATATAAAAATTAGTCATAACATTTATTTTTTCTATCTTTTAAAAGCAGGCATTACAGCTGCTTTTACAAAACGTAAGAGTTTTAAGGATATTCGCTGGGCTGGAGTTGGGCAATAAGCCCAAATCTCCGCCTGCGAAGGCTCTTCTCTCAAGAATGCATGCGATCTGTCAAAGGAAATTTTAATAGATCGCAAGTGCCGGGTTCAGGTCCACATGCAGTGCACGCCTAAACCCGGAACTTGCGGGGCCTCTTCGGGCGCGTGCGCACATCATACGTACCCGGAGAGGCTGCGATTTACGGCCTATTCATCTTTTTTTCCCCTTGCTCCGCATGATGCTGCCTGACTTGCTAAGTGATTCCAGCACTTTCTGTATTTATTTCTCCCTGGTTGGGTTAGTCTCACATAGCTTCCATTTGACACCACATGTAATGTAAATCTGCTACAGTGTTAAACCATGTGCAAAAAGAGCCCTGCTGGACCCTGAGTCTTTAAAAAAAACTTACCTGCTATTAATGTAATTGTTTAGTCACTGCGAAGGCTGCTGGCTGCACTCTCTGAACATTTAAAACTTATTTGTTGGTAGTGCAGCACTATGCATTCAAGTAAGCATGAATTGCAGAGCTCACTATTGCTTATAGCAGATTCAGGTTTTACCTAGACATTGTAAAACGCCTCAGCATTAGCTCAGTGACAGCACTCTTGCTCCTCAGTCAGAATTCATGGTTTAAACAGATAATCTAGGCTGTGCTGAGGGAAAACTGCACTATTGGAGACGGAGTCTTTTGGATGAGACGTTAAACCGAGGTTCGTCTACTGTGCAGGTGGTCAGAAAAAATCTCAGGAGCAATTTGAAAAGGGGCAAGGGATTTCTCCTGGTACCCCAGCTAATAGTAATCCCTCACCCAACATCACTGTTTGTGGGATTTTGCAGTGTGCGATCTGGATAATGTGTTTAAATACATTACAACAGTAACTGCACTTCAATAAAGTACTTAATGAGCAGTGAAGCACTTTGGGGCATCCTGAGGACTTGAAAGATGCTATATATTTCCATAAGTTTTTTCTTTCTTCTTACTGGAGTGCCGATACACCTGGAAATAAAGTAAATTTGGAATAGGTATTAGAAACTGGGTAAACTTTTATATTACAGGACTGGAGTTGATGGCAGACGCTTCGGGGCCGAAATTCAGGCACGCCAGAAATCTGGCATACCTACGATTTCCTATCTGTTTTTACCGCCGCATGGGAAGAGGTCGCTTCCTGACCGATATTCAGGTCTTTGTCGTTATTTTTCCACAAGACTGGAAGTCGATCATAATGGGGGCGGAAGTGCGGTGGTAAGTCCTGGTGAGGGGCGGAAGTTGGAGCGGGATCTGTCCACTGATGTTGCAATTCCAACAGATAAATTGTTGGAACCTGCAGCTTTTCGCAGTATGTCTACCCCCACACCTCCAGCATGAGCTGAGGTTGTTGTTAACAAAAGGACTGTTACCAGGCATTCCTCTCTGATTGTCCCTTTGGTTGTTTCTAAGCGCTCTGATGGTGGGTGTCAATGGTCCCATCACGGGAGGGACGCATTGTTCCTCGAGATGGCATGAATTGCCGATCCCCTTTCCATTGTCTCTGTTGCGGGCCCACCCTAGAGTCTGTTGCTGCCTGGGCGGTTTCAAAATGCCCTTGCCTGCCTGCGGGGTCCTGAGCCGCGTTCACAATGTTAACTCCCTGGTCCATCGCCACGTTGGAACCAGAGCTGCGTGTGTAAATTAGCTTGGTCTCCTCTTCCCCTGCCATGAAGGTCTGAGCTTTCAACGCCGCTCTTTCTAAAGTCAAGTCCTTGGTCTCTATGAGCTTCCTGAAAATTCCGGCATGACTAATGCCCTCAATGAAGAAGTCCCTTAACATCTCCCCCCTGCAGGCGTCTGTGAACTTACAGAGACTGGCCAAGCGCCGCAGGTCCGCAACGAAGTCCGAGATGTTTTGTCCCTCCCGACGCCGGTGTGTGTAGAACCGGTGCCAGGCCATGTGTACGCTACTCGCTGGTTTGAGATGCTCACTGATCAGCTGGCTGAGCTCTTCAAAGGACTTGTCCGCCAGCTTCTCGGGTGCGAGCAGATCTTTCATCAGCGCATACGTCTTTGGTCCGCAGCTGGTCAGTAGATGCGCCCTATGCTTGTCAGCCGCTGCCGCTCCCAGCCAATCCTTCATGACGAAACTCCGCTGAAGTCTCTCAACGAAGTCGTCCCAGTCCTCACCCACACAGTAACGTTCCTCTGTGCTACCGGTGGCCATCCTCATGGTTCGGTGATTCCCATTTCCCATCGCCAAATGTGGTGTCCCTGCACCTTGCTACTGAATCACACGAGGCATGTACTGCAGACATGGTCACTGCGTGACCTTTCTTTATTCCAAGGACCAAGAAGTGATGACCCTGCGTGGAACCTCCCTTTAAATACCTGAGTGCCCAGGTAAGGAGTGTCTCCCACAAGTTCACCCCCTGTGGTCAAGGTGTACATTTCCAGGACATATATACAGTGCACAGTGTGGTTGCATGAAGGTTACAGTTACATGAAGGTTACAGTTGTATGAAGGTTGCATACATGACAGAAACCAATACCAAACGCAAAGAGGGAGAGCAGTGTTTGGCAATCACTATCACAAGGCAAGAACAAAATTCATCCAGCTCCCTTTTGAAGCACGACAGCCAAATCCACATTCACAGCATGTTTTGCCAACATATTACAGAGATCGATGACTCTTTTCAAAATTCTGGTACCCAAACTAACCGTACACTTTCTTAACTTATAATGAAGACCCCCTGTCTTCTCCTGCCTATCCGGCTCAAGTAACCTGTCCACTTTGAAAGAATCTAACCCCTTCATTATTTTAAAGACTTTATATCACATCCCTTTAAGTCTATGCTTTTCTAGATTAAAGAGCCCCAGTTCCCTGAGGCGATCTTAGAACTAATGGCCTTTAAATTAGATATTAATCGAAGCCGACTTTTCAAAATTGCAGCAGCCTCCAGTAAGTGGTGTATCTTCTCACCAAAGTCCATGTGAATAAATTGATTTTCTGGAACATTATCAATATAACATGTGAATGTTTATTTGATTTCTTCAGCATTTAAATTCACAAACAAAATCCGTAGTACTCATTGTTGAAATTAGTCTGACAAGTAATTGCCAAAGATTGTTTATTATTCATGGAAGAGCTGATCAATTGACTCAGCAGCAAGGAAGGACCAGATTATAGATGACATGTATTATTTACCCAACTATCTCTTCAGAGAAAAATGTAACTGAATTGCACTGAACTGTTATAGTGTAGGTAAATGCCCCTTATTTCTGTAAGTGTAGAGTCTGTATATTGCGACACTAAAAAATTAACTCAGATGTTGCTATTTCATACACATCTTAATGAGGGATTAGTTTGACCTTCCTTGACCTTTGTGTTAACACAATACTGAAATTTTGCACTAGAACCCATAATATTCTGCAGACTGCAGGAAGATATCAATGGACTGGTCAGGTGGGCAGAAAAGTGGCAAATGGAAGTTAACTCAGAGAAGTGTGAGGTAATGCATTTGGGGAGGGCTAACAAGGAAAGGGAATACACAATAAATTGTAGGATATTGCGAAGTGTAGAGGAACACAGGGACATTAGAGTGCATGTCCATGGGTGCCTAAAAGTAGCAAGACAGTTGATAAGGTGGTTAAGAAGGCATACAAGATACTTTTCTTTATTAGCCGAAGCATAGAATATACGAGCAGAGAGGTTATGCTTGAACTGTATAAAACAATAGTTCAGCCACAGCTAAAGTACTGTGTACAGCTTTGGTCACCACATTACAGGAAATATGTTATTGCACTAGAGAGGGTACAGAGGAGATTTACAAGGATGTTGCCAGGACTGGAGAACTTTAGCTATGAGGAAAGATTGGATAGACTGGGGTTGTTTTATGTGGAACAGAGAAGGCTGAGGGGAGACTTGATTGAGGTGTATAAAATTATGAGGCGCCTAGATAGAGTGACCTATTTCCTCTAGCAGAGAGGTCAATAACCAGGCAATATAGATTTAAAGTAACTGGTTGAAGGATTAGAGGACAGTTGAGGA
Source organism: Pristiophorus japonicus (assembly GCF_044704955.1). NCBI lineage: Eukaryota > Metazoa > Chordata > Chondrichthyes > Pristiophoridae > Pristiophorus > Pristiophorus japonicus. The sequence goes on from NC_091990.1 coordinate 141,586,530, forward strand.
GAATATTTTCCATCTAGACAGGGTGGTAGAAATCCTCATCACATTTAAAAAATATTTGGATATGCAATTGAAGTGCTGTAACCTACAAGGCTACGGGCCAAGAGCTGGAAAGTGGGATGAGGCTGTTTAGCTCTTTTTTGGCCGGCACAGAAACAATGGGTTGAATGGCCTCCTTCTGTGATTCAATGATTCTCTCATTGAACACCAATAGATACTCGAGAGGCAACAACTTGCATTTATATAGCACCTTTAACGCAGCAACATGTCCCAAGCTACTTCAAAGGAACGTTAGCAAACAAAATTTGGCACAGAGCCACAGAAGGAGATATTAGGACAGGCACAGGTAGTTTTTAAGAAGCGTCTTCTTACAGGAGGAGAGAGAGGTTTAGGGAGGGAGTTCCAGATTTAGGGCCTTGACAGCTAAAGGCCCGGCGTCAATGGAGCGATTAAAATCAGGAATGCGCAAGAGGCCAGAATTGGAGGAACGCAGAGATCTCGGATGATTGTAGGGCTGGAGGAGATTACAGAGATAGGAAGGGGTGAGGCCATGGAAACAAGAATGAGAATTTTAAAATTGAGGCATTACCAGACCGGGAGCCAATGTAGCTTAGCGAGTTAGGATACGGGCAGTAGAGTTTTTGATGAGCTCAAGTTTATGAAGGGTATCAAGTTTATGGAATGATTTTGACATGAATAAATTCTCAATGAATAAATAATCAATGTGAAATCTTGACAGCGCTGGCAGAAACAAGTTGCATTTTTAAATAAAATGCAGCCAGCTTATTTTTAACATTAAAACAAAAATTATACACATCAAACCTGTACCGTTTGGGACTATGAACAGAATCTGTAGATTGGTCCTGCTGAATTTAGCCTCAGTACCAAAATGAGACAGTCTTCGCTCAAAACCTGATTCTTCCACACAATAATAGGGAATTAATTTTATTTGAACTTAAGTAACTTTATGAATTTCAATTTTGGGTAACTATTAAGCACCTTGGAACAGATTTGTATGTTAAAGATACTTACCTAAACTCAGGTTGTTGTTGCTATAAGAAAAGAAATAGGAACAGGAGTAGGCCATTTGGCCCCTCGAGCCTGCTCTGCCATTCAATAAGATCATGGCTGATCTGATCATGGACTCAGCTCCACTTACCTTCCTGCTCCCCATAACGCTTTAGCATCCGGGATGGTGCTGAGCACTTTGAGTCTCGTCGCCAAGAGCATGCAGAAAGCAAACACAGGCAGCGGAAGGAGAATGCGGCAAACCAGACTCCCCACCCACCCTTTCCTTCAACCACTGTCTGTCCTACCTGTGGCAGAGACTGTAATTCCCATATTGGACTATTCAGTAACTCATTTTTAGAGTGAAAGCAAGTCTTCCTTGATTTCGAGGGACTGCCTATGATGATGACGATGATGATTCCCTTATTTCTCAAAAATCTGTCTATCGCCGCCTTAACTATATTAAATGACCCAGACTCCACAGCACTCTTAGGCAGAGAATTCCACAGATTTACAACCCTCAGAGATTGTCTTTAAATGCACAGAAACCACACCATGAAATGCAAATAGATATGAGAGCAATGCACAGGATAATTAGAAAATCTATGCAAAGGTCATAATTCAAATCGTAAGAATGTCTAAACATATTTTAATATTGATTTATGAGAGCTGATTGGTCATTTTAGTTTTAGTTATTGCTAGCCAGCTTTTTTTTTCCAGCTGCAGACAATTCATATTCCACTCCGGTTTATAAAAGGTCACTTCAAAGACATTCTGATGCAAATACTTTTCAACTGTAAAGCAAGTAGAAATCACTTAACACAGAATGCTGGCTTTTCCTGAAAATCTGTCAAATTAAGGTAAAGTGCTTGTTAATATGCAAATGGGAAGTTAAGGAAACACTCACGTTAAGTAGATAAACTTGGTTCCATTATGGAAAGCATCTATTATTTTCCTCACTCCCAGTTTTTAAACTCCAGACTAGACCAGGTGTAGCCCCAGCTAGCAAGCAGCCGGTCATCTTCAAAAATCCTGGTAATGTTTGACCGCATTGCACATTATGTAAAGATATATATATTTTTAAAATATACCTGTACTGCAGCTTTTCACTTGAGCCATGGCCTGATAGTCCAGGAGATCATGGGGCCAAAATTCAGGCAGGCCAGAAAGCTGGTGCACCAATGATTCTTCACCAGTTTTTTCTGCCGTGAGCAATGGGGCGGCCGTCCAATCCATTTTCAGGACTTAGAAGATTTTTTAACGTTGGACCGGAAGCCAGTCATAATGGGAGCAGAAGTGCGGCGGTAAATCATGCTGAGGGGTGGAGCTTGGGGCGGGATCGAGTCTCCGCCGCTGTCACTCAGTGGCAGAGCCGTAATGACGGCACTGCACGTCTGCATCATCATGCTCTCTCCCCTCCGTTAAAGAGAGAGAATGGGGGAGTTTTTAGCTTCGGCCACTGGGCCACCAGGGAGGGTTTTGGCCGGGTCAAAGGCCTAGCACCTAAGAGGGTGTGCCAGGCTGCCAATTGGTGGCCCGGCCGAACCTGGGGGAACAATAGTTGCTGTGGAGGCAGTTCAGAGAAGGTTCACTAGGTTGATCCCGGGTTTGAGTGGGTTGATTTATGAGGAAAGGTTGGGCCTCTACTCATTGGAATTCAGAAGAATGAGAGGTGATATTATAGAAACGTGGAAGATTATGAGGGGGCTTGTCAAGGTGGATGCAGAGAGGATGTTTCTAGAAACATAGAAAATAGGTGCAGGAGTAGGCCATTCGGCCCTTCGAGCCTGCACCGCCATTCAATGAGTTCATGGTTGAACATGCAACTTCAGTACCCCATTCCTGCTTTCTCGCCATACCCCTTGATCTCCCTAGTAGTAAGGACTACATCTAACTCCTTTTTAAATATATTTAGTGATTTGGCCTCAACAACTTTCTGTGGTAGAGAATTCCACAGGTTCACCACTCTCTGGGTGAAGAAGTTTCTCCTCATCTTGGTCCTAAATGGCTTTACCCTGATCCTTCGACTGTGACCCCTGGTTCTGGACTTCCCCAACATTGGGAACATTCTTCCTGCATCTAACCTGTCTAAACCCGTCAGAATTTTAAACGCTACTATGAGATCCCCTCTTATTCTTCTGAACTCCAGTGAATACAAGCCCAGTTGATCCACTCTTTCTTGATATGTCAGTCCCGTCATCCCGGGAATCAGTCTGGTGAACCTTCGCTGCACTCCCTCAATAGCAAGAATGTCCTTCCTCAAGTTAGGAGACCAAAACTGTACACAATACTCCAGGTGTGGCATCACCAAGGCCCTGTACAACTGTAGTAACGCCTCCCTACCCCTGTACTCAAATCCCCTCGCTATGAAGGCCAACATGCCATTTGCTTTCTCAACCGCCTGCTGTACCTGCATGCCAACCTTCAATGACTGATGTACCATGACACCCAGGTCTCGTTGCACCTCCCCTTTTCCTAATCTGTCACCATTCAGATAATAGTCTGTTTTTACCACCAAAGTGGATAACCTCACATTTATCCACATTATACTTCATTTGCCTTGCATTTGCCCACTCACCAAACCTATCCAATTCAATCTACAGCCTCATAGCATCCTCCTCGCAGCTCACACGGCCACCCAATTTAGTGTTCCTCCACAAATTTGGAGATACTACATTTAATCCCCTCGTCTAAATCATTAATATACAATGTAACCAGCTGGGGCCCCAACACAGAACCTTGCGGTACCCCACTAGTCACTGCCTGCCATTCTGAAAAGTCCCCATTTACTCCTACTCTTTGCTTCCTGTCTGACTATCAGTTCTCAATCCACGTCAGCACACTACCCCCAATCCCATGTGCTTTAACTTTGCACATTAATCTCTTGTGTGGGACCTTGTCGAAAGCCTTCTGAAAGTCCAAATACACCACATCAACTGGTTCCCCCTTGTCCACTCTACTGGAAACATCCTCAAAAAATTCCAGAAAATTTGTCAAGCATGATTTCCCTTTCACAAATCCATGTTGACTTGGACCTATCATGTCACCTCTTTCCAAATGCGCTGCTATGACATCCTTAATAATTGATTCCATCATTTTACCCATGACCGATGTCAGGCTGCCCGGTCTATAATTCCCTGTTTTCTCTCTCCCTCCTTTTTTAAAAAGTGGAGTTACATTGGCTACCTTCCACTCCATAGGAACTGATCCAGAGTCAATGGAATGTTGGAAAATGACTGTCAATGCATCCGCTATTTCCAAGGCCACCTTCTTGAACTAGAGGACATGATCTTAGGATAAGGGGCCGCCTATTTAGAACTGAGATGATGAGAAATTTCTTCTCTCAGAGGGTTGTGAATCTGTGGAATTCGCTGCCTCAGAGAGCTATGGAAGCTGGGACATTAAATAAATTTAAGACAGAAATAGATCGTTTCTTAAATGATAAGGGGATAAGGGGTTATGGTGAGCAGGCAGGGAAGTGGAGCTGATTCCATGATCAGATCAGCCATGATCTTATTGAATGGCGGAGCAGTCTCGAGGGGCCTTATGACCTACTGCTCCTTTTTTTTATGTTCTTATGTAATAGGCCGGCCGACATGGAGGACGGCCAGCAAAAAAATTAAGATGGCGGCCACGGCATTCGGCCCTCGCCTTTAATGGCTGCCACACCACCAGGGCAGAGAGCAGACAAGGTGCACCAACAGAAAAAGTTGTTGGGGGCACTGTTCAGCGGCTCGTGGATTGTTTTCAGCAAATTTGGGGCGGAGTGAAATGGAGGTGCGGGATAGCGGCGGTGCGTGCTTTGATGGCGTGCTTGCGGCAGTCGGCAGCAGCGGGGCGGAAATGGGGACAGGCCAAAAAATCCCCGAGTTGAATTTGGTTCGGGGCAGCCAATGGACTGGAATGTGGCAGCCGCAAGGCCGCCGCAAAACGGCGGTAACGGGCCTTATACGGACCCTGAATTTCGGCCCCCATGAGTTAGCTTACATCATACCCAGTAAATAAAATGCAGCAACAAATGCTTCTGTTCAATACCAGGCATTGTGCATGGAATGTTACTCTCTGATTCGTAGGGAGCAGAAGCTCACTGACTAGAATGGTCCTCGTCACTGAGCACTGAGGAAATATATGAGTAAAAGACCCAAAACTGCAGTAGTGCTAAAAGTTAAAGAATTAAAATTACTGCAGGTGAAATTACAGAGAAGTACTTTAAATACTCAGATGACATTTCTTTGTCAACTATTTTAATGTAGGTTGTAACCCATTTATGTTCACTGGAGTTGAAGGAATGTGTCACATTTCATGATCGTTTGACCATTTTCCACATAAAGCATTTGGAAAAAGAATTACTTTAAATGTTATGTTTTTAGAATAGTGTATTCCTGCAAGTTACAAAGTGGGGGCTGAGACAATAGGTAGTTAAGATGTTACTGAACTAGTTTTGATGTTGTAGATTGTAAACAACAAGCGAACCAGAGCTGAACCCCTGCCCCTAATTTTTTTTCTGTTTTTCTCTCTTTCCCATGGCAGCTGTTGATGATTCTGACATTTGCATTTACACCCTATCTAGACTCATCTTTTGTTTCTTAACTTGTCTCCATCACCATCTCCTTTTGCCTTGCACTATCATCCATTTTGCTTCTTAATCTCTTCTGCCTTCCACCCTGTCACAGAGCTTCCCTTTTGTTCTTTCCTCCCCCCCCCTCCCCACCCTTTCCCTGCCCCGACATTTGCTTAAAAACCTGTTACATCTCTAACTTTTTCCAGTTCTGATGAAGGCTCATCGACCTGAAACGTTAACTCTTTCTCTCCACAGATGCTGCCCGACCTGCTGAGTATTTCTCGCATTTTCTGTTTTTAAACGAGAGCTGAGCAAAGGTCTTAGACTTGGAGCATTGACTGACTAACATGAGATAGGAAATAAAAGATGATGCATTGTTTACTTTTAACACCTTTAGCCACAATGGGATTGAACATTACTGCTTGAACTGGTAAATACTTCCGGGATTTTCTGTTTTAGTTTTTAGATTTCCTGCATCTGCAGTATTTTGCATTTAATTTAAGCAATTCATTAGCTTGTCTCAGTAATGAATAAACACTTCATACCCATTGTAATGGAAACTTTGAACCTCTTTTCTGGCAAGAGAATCAAACACAGGATAAGATACAGGCAGGGAGGCTTTTTGAACAGGGAGGCCGCAAGGGCTTTCACAGAGACAAAGAGATTAGAAATTGTTTAAGTCAAGTAAGACAATATCTTCAACTTGCATTTATATAGCATCTTTAATGTAGTAAAAGATCCCAAGGAATTTCACAGGAACATTATCAAACATAATTTGACACTTGCAAACTGGCGGATGATACCAAGATATGTGCGGATGTAAGGACGTTACATGAGAATAGAAGATTATAGGCAGATCTAGATGCAATATGGGAAAGAGCTTGTATCTGGCAGATGAATTATTATATAGACAAATGTTGTGTTAACCACATGGGTGCATTTTGTTCACAAGACTGCTGAATCTTTGAGGGCCCACAACCAGTGCAGCAAGGCAGGAACATTAAGTACAAAACAAGAACTACTGTATCGTCTTTGGACAAGGTCTTTGTTCGGCCTCATCTAAAATACTTGGCCCAGTTTTAGTCATCACACATGATGGCAATACCAAAGTTTCAGAGGAGGGCTACTGGATTTATACCTAGTTTAAGGGCCCTCAGTTACCATGATAGGCTTAGGGAGCTTGTGAATTTTACTTTAGAAAAGTGTAGATTTTCAGGAGATTTGATTGCGGTCTTCAAAGTAATGAAAAGAATAGATTTTGTCCATGTGGATAGGCTATTCAAAGTAAATAGGTTAGGAAGAACCCGGGGATGTCAGTATAATTCAGGTAAGCACAGAACTGGTTAGATGTTAGAAGATACATCTTTTCACAGAGAGTCACTGATCTCTGGAACAAGTTGCCAAAATGTGCAATGAGTGTACATTCACTGCCAGCATTGAAAGTGGAGCTGGACGGGTTCCTGAGATTGCTTGGCATGACTGTTTATAGATGGTAGTTGGGTCATTGGGCGATCAGTCTCCAAGCCACTGTGGTCTCTTTGGACTTGTTTGATTGTCATCAGAGGCTGAAGAACAATGTTCCAAAGATTTTTTTATCTGGGATTTTCACCTCTCCTGGGAGATTCATGACTGGTGGATAGGAATTTGCGGGGTGGGGGAGGGGGGAAGGGCGAATTGGGGTTATGCTGTGTTGAAGTTACACCATCACAGTATAGGACAAGCTTGATGGGCCAGCTGATCTTTTCTCATGCATCGTTTTCATAAGTTTCTTATTTCCCCCTCCCCCTCCATCACTGTTCTAAATCTGGGTATCAATGGTACTGCACATAAAACAGAAAGATCGTCACTCCTTTTCAGACACAGATTTCAGCTTTCCCAATGATTCAAATGGTTAAAGCACTATGTAGCCAAGCTATGCAAATCAGCAAAGCCTCAGCATCTATCCCCGGTCAATGCCGTGTTTTTTGATCTTAGCTGCAGTGGCAGTATGAAGCACTACAGCTGGCCTCAGCAACAACTCCCCCCCACACATCGCATTCCCCCTCACCTCACACCAGCCACCCACCTCCACACCACCGCACTGCCCCACCCCTCCCCACCCCATGAGTTAGAGAGAGTGGAGAAGTGGCCAGCATTCTTGCTGCTTCTGACCAATTGTCAGCAACGACTCCTGGAAATGCATATTCAAAAAGGTTGTGTGAGGGCAAATATCAGGCTCAGCTGTGGCACTACATGCAACCTGATAACCAGCTGAAACTACGACCTGGGCTCGCTCGAGGATAGGAAGGTAGCATGGCTGATCGTGTAATCAAATGCTTCCGAGCAGCTAAACTGATATAAAGCCACCCCCACTGTCGACCGTTGAGGCAGAAAAAGAGCGCGTGTGGCAAATGTCAGTTTGCAAATACATCTGAGAATCAGGCTATATACAGAAAGGTCAGTTGCAGAAATGAAAAAGGAAATAAGAGGGGCAAAGAGAGTGTATGGGAATAGAATGGCAGCAAACAGAAAAGTAATCCAAAAGTATTCTATGGGCATATAAATAGTAGATAAATCACCAGGAGTAGATGGTGAGGGAATTGAGGGCAGAAATCGTGACGGTAATGGTCATAATATTTCAATCCTCCATAGAGGACTGGAGAATTGCAAATGTTACACCATTGTTCAATTAAGGGCATAAAGATAAATCCAGCAACTACAGGCCAGTCATTTAACCTCAGTAGTGGGGAAGCTTTTAGAAACAGCAAACAGGGACAATATTAACTGTCACTTTGTAGGGTGTTTGTTCTGTTCATTCTACTCTGATTCTTAGACCTTGGAACTTATAGTGGGAAAGGACAACACGTGGCACGAAATTTTAGGCTTAACCCAGTGTTCGTTTTATTATGCATCAAAAACCGACTAAAAACTACAGGACTAGACTGTTGAGAGAAATTTGACTTTAGACATACAATCACCATTCCTGGGTGTAGCTATTGTAGGTTCGTGGTCATTGGTTCCGTGACCGGTTGGTTCTCTTTCTGTCCGTTCTCTGCAGTGCCTGTTCCTTTCATGTCCTTCTGTCTCTTCCTCCTGCTTCGGTGTTTCTTCCTGTGTTCTCTGCTTGCTGTTGCTTCTCTCGCTTGTGTCTCTGTGTCCGTATATTTATATCCAGGTTTTGAATAAATTTCCCGCTGGGATGAAATTTGTGTTTTCGATCTGATTACCTGGTTGGTGATAGGTTTGAATTTGCACATGGATTCGACAATGCAAAAGATGTTTCCTTATGCTGAAATGCTGTTAGCCCAAAAATTTGCAATTCGTGGGGGGTCCTTTTGTTGTCTGCTCTTATTACAGACTCGATGTCTCCAGTGGCTGTTTTTCCCCACGCTAGTCAATCAAGTTCAGCACCTCACTGAACAACTCCATTGTTGTTATGCATGAAGTCAGTTTTGGTTCATGACCACAGAGTGTCCTTAATTGTCCAGTTTAATTCCAAAGCTTGTATAAATCAATTTTAGTTCATGGTCTGTGTTTTTTCTGAAGATTAGTAACCTTACAATATGAATAGGTGTGGATTAATTAAGGAGAGCCAGCACGGATTTGTTAAAGGCAAATCATGTTTAACCAACTTAATTGAGTTTTTTGATGAGGTAACGAGGGTTGATGAGGGTAATGTGATTGATATAGTGTACATGGATTTCCAAAAGCCGCTCAACTAAATGCCACATAATAGGCTTGTCAGCAAAATTTAAGCCCTTGGAATAAAAGGGAGCTTGGACACAAAATTGGCTAAGTGACAGGAAACAGAGAGTAGTGGTGAACGGTTGTTTTTCGGACTGAAGGAAGGTGTACAGTGGTGTTCCCCAGGGGTCGGTTCTATGACCACTGCTTTTCTTGATATATATTAATGACTTGGATGTGGGTGTACAGGGCACAATTTCAAAATTTGCAGTTCACACAAAACTTGAAAGTACAGTTAACAGTGAGGAGAGTGATAGACTTCATCATCATCACGGGCAGTCCCTTGAAATCGAGGAAGACTTGCTTCCACTCTGAAAGTGAGTTCTCAGGTGGTTGTACTGTCCAATGCGGGAATTACAGTCTCTATCACAGGTGGGGCAGACAGTGTTTGAAGGAAAGGGTGGATGGGGAGTCTGGTTTGCTGCACGCTCCTTCCGCTGTCTGCACTTGATTTCTGCTGCTCTCGGCGACAAGACTCGAGGTGCTCAGCACCCTCCCAGATGCTCTTCCTCTTTTCCCAGGTGCTGGTGGGGATGTTGCACTTTATCAAGGAGGCTTTGAGAGTGTCCACATTGGGCTCGCTTCCGTGTAGGAGTTCCGAGTAGAGCACTTGCTTAGGGAGTCTCGTGTCGGGCATGCGGACAATGTGGCCCGCCCAATGGAGCTGGTCAAGCGTGGTCAGTGCTTCGATGCTGGGGTTGTTGGCCTGAGCGAGAACACTGACGTTGGTGCGTGTATCCTCCCAGTGGATTTTATCCCTGCACGACAACTATCTATCCCCATCTATCCCGGCGCGACAACTACAAGAGAAATTCAGGGAACAGCATCAATCCTTGCACATGGCCTTCTTTGACATCACAAAAGCCTTTGACACGGTCAACCGTGAGGGACTATGAAGCGTCCTCCTCTGTTTCAGCTGCCTCCAAAAGTTTGTCACCATCCTCCACCTGCTCCACAATGAAATGCAAGCCGTGATTCTGACCAACGGATCCACCACAGACCCAATCCACATCCGGACCGGGGTCAAACAGGGTTGCGTCACTGCACCAACGCTTTTATCAATCTTACTTGCTGCAATGCTCCATTTCACTCTTTACAAGCTGGAGTGGAAATCAACTATGGTAACCTGTTCAACCTTCGCCGCCTCCAGGTTAGATCCAAGATCATCCCATCCTCTGTCATTGAACTACAGTATGCGGACGACGCTTGCGTCTGCGCACATTCAGAGGCCAACTCCAAGCCATCGTCAACACCTTCACCGAGGCGTACGAAGGTATGATAGACTTCAGGAACACAGACAGGCTGGTGAAATGGGCAGACACATGACAGATGAAATTTAATGCAGAAAAGTGTGAAGTGATGCATTTTGGTAGAAAAAATGAGGGGGGGACTTATAAACTAAATGGTACAATCCTAAAGGGGCTGCACGGACAGAGAGACATGAGGGTATGTGTGCATAAATTGTATGAAGGTGGCAGGGGTGGTTGAGAAAGCAGTTAAAAAGGCTTATGGGATCCTGAGCTTCATAAATAGAGGTATAGAGTATGTGGAAATTATGATGAACCTGTATAAAACACTGGTTCGGCCCCAACGGGAGTACTGTGTCCAATTCTGGGCACCACACCACAGGAAGGATGTGAAGGCCTTAGAGAAGGTGCTGTTAAAGATTTACAAGAATGATTCCAGGAATGAGGGACTTCGGTTACGTGGATAGACTGGAGAAGCTGGGGTTGTTCTCCTGAGAGCAGAGAAGATTGAGAGGAGATTTGACAAAGGTGTTTAAAATCATGAGGGGTCTGGACAGAGTAGATAGAGAGAAACTGCTCCCACTGACAGAAGGGTCGAGAACTAGAGGACACAGATTTAAGATGATTGGCAAAAGAACCAAAGGCGACGGAAGATAAAACTTCTTTACACAGGGAGTGATTAAGATCTGGATAGCACTATCTGAGAGGGTGGTGGAGGCAGACTCAATTTTAACTTTCAAAAGGGAGTTAGAAAAGTGTCTGAAGGAGAAAAAAATTGCAGGGCTATGGGGAAAGGGCAGGTGAGTGGGACTAGCTGAGAGTCAGCACGGGTTCGACGGACTGTGTGGCCTTCTTCCGTGCTGTAACAATTCTAATTCTATGACCCGTAGGATTTCTTTCATTTGGCCCCAGCTGTGCACCTTGTGCAAAGAAGGCAGGGAGAGAACTGGTGGAAAAAAGGAAAGAAAAATAAACACTAATTTAGTCACATCCTCACCATGGTAACACTGTGCTTTGACTCATCCTCAATATGCCATGAGCAGACTTGTCAGGGCTCAGGCTCATGGCAGTGAGTCTAAGCTGTTCAAATAATTCTCACACTCTGACGCCCACCCGTGTGTTTTCCATGCCATTTGCTGTTGCGACTCAAGATTACAAATTTTATGCTGGCTTGGTACTAAATTTAAATTTCAGTTAGATGGGATAACAAATGCGAAAGAATTTATCGGACTTTTTGTTATCCAAAGCATTTGACTCACCGCTTAAATTCTCGCTGTGGTTCTCATGAACAAAGCGATACCGACAAAGATCAATTATTTTGTTTGTCAGACGCCCACTAGCATGAAATAGAAATGATAAAGGACGCCTATCATTTGTAAAAATAAAAGAAGCCATATTGCACTGAAAAACCATGTTAATTTGAAACACAAATTACATGACCCAGACAGATGCAAACAATAGAGAGTTAGGGGGAGAAATTTGGCTGCTTAGCGCCTCCCATTATCGCCTGGGGGGGGGGGGTGCTAATGGGGCACTAAGGAGTTAGAAACTGGGCACCCGCGCCTCTAGTGCCTTGCAGATCATGACATCATAAAGTGCGCAGTGCCCCATTACCGCCCCAGATGTGAAATTACCTCTCGCCCTCTGCTGTATCACCGGGTGTCAACAACGGCAGGAAGAGGAGGCATTGTCAACTCAGCTGGCCACTTGGGGGGCCCTAATTAAACTGAGGGTTTTTCAGGGAGCCCAACCTTTATTATTTGCACCAGTCTGGTGCCTGCTGAACGTTTTTGTTCTTTCATTGCTGCAAGATGTCCAAGCCCTCCACTTTCTGAGAGTGCTTTGGGCTGTAATGGCAGTCGCGCAGATCGCCTTGCAACACAGAAATGCCGCGAACTAGGTTGTGCACCATCATTGCCCCTTCTCTTTAAGCGAGGGAAGCAGTCTCTGATGCCGTTAGCGTTGCACTCCACATTGTTCAGCGTCTGCCACCACCGCCCCGTTCTCGCACTTTAGCACCCTAAGAGAAGTGGTAAGTGCTTGATTTAGCGCTCCACTTTCCTCTTGGATTGCTAAAGCTGAATTTCCCAGCAGGAGACAATTAGCGCCTGGCGCTACTTTTTCTAGCTTTCAAAATTTATTGCCCCAAACGGGGTGCTACAGAATTTCTAGCCCTTATTATCTCTGGTTGTAATTTGGAGTTTCCCATCAGTTCAGCATTAAAAGCTGAGGTGAATTTCCTGCCAATTTGCACTGTAAGTACAAAGTCATATTTTGGTTGATCACTTCATCTAATGCCTCCAAGCACCTAAACTTGAAGCTCCAAGCATCAACTGATGTGAAAGGTTGTAAAAGTATCAATGGAGCTAAATGCTGTTGCAGCTAAGGTTGAGCAATACTGATTCTTTGCTAGTCATTAAACCTGTATTTTCTGTTAAAGACTGCCCACATCAGTATTTTCAGTAGATCTATCAAGCTGAATCAGAACAATTGGCGTAATCTTCTGATAACTGCATAACTTTTTGACTGGTCAATCAGTCTTTAAAAATAATGCTAAATATTCATTTAATTTGTGGGTGATCAGAAAAATTGATGTGTGTACATTGAACTTATATTTCATTTTCAACTTTTTCTATGCACTTTACATAATTATTATTTTTTTTGATTCATGGGCATTTTGCATTTTGTAAAAGATCTATCACCATGTGTACTAATTAGTTCTGTATCCGAACATCGTCAGCACCATGAAAATCAATCAATATAAAAATGCCATTCAGTATCTATCGTAAACTGGCAGTCTGATGGAATACTCTCCACTTGCCTGCATGAGTGTAACTGCAACAACACTCAAGAAGCTTGACACCATCCAAGACAAAGCAATCTGCTAGATTGGTACCCTATCCACCAGCGTATAGCTTCAGTCCCTCCACTACCAGCATATCATGGCTGCAGAGTGTACTATCCTATTCGGCAACAAGTGACCAAGGCATCTTCAGCAGCACTTCTCAAATCTGCGACCTATATGACCTAGAAGGACAAGTGCAGCAGATGTATAGAAACACCGTTGCCTCCAAGTTCCCCTCCAAGTCACACACTATCCTGACTTGAGCATATATCGCCGTTCCTTCATCATTGCTGGGTAAAAATCTTGGAACTCCCTACCTAACAGGATTGTAGGAGCACCTTCACCACAAGAACTGCAGCAGTTCAAGAAGATGACCCACCGCCACCT